>NW_027142373.1:9946481-10546481 GCF_026170545.1 Melanerpes formicivorus
AATGGTTCAATTTGGGGCAAGGTGGCCTCAAGTCCTAAATATCTGAGGGGTACAGATGGGGCCAGCCAGGCTGAGGGCTGTTGGAGACATTGGGTGCAGATCCCCTGGGATGCTCAGGGGTGACTGGGCTGGCAGCTGGCACAGGCAGCAGGAGGGCTCGGGGGCATTACGGGAGGTGAGTGTTGACCTAGAAATCACAAAGAATTTGGCCCGGCGTCGCACTGGTGGGCACTGTGCCAGCCTGGCAGCAGAGGGAAGTGCTCTGTAATGGCACTCCTTTTCCCACTGCCTGCTGGGAGAGGTGACTGCGTCTGCCCTGGCAGCTCTGTGGGCATTTTGGGCTCGCTGGTGTTGAGGGGTGGGATGCTCTTTGCTCCTGGCAGCGGCAGCGGGAGTTTGGATCTGCTCCTTTGGGGAGTGCAAGCTCCCACCTGGCATGCTTCCTGATTCCCAGCAGAGCTGCAGGAGTACTGCTCCAGCCTGGTGGCTTTTGGTTAGGAGATGCATTAGCAGGCAGGAATGTGCAAACACCCAAAGGCTGGAGCTGTGCCGTGGCAAGGCAGCTGCGGTGGCTTTGGCAGCTCCAGACCCCAGGAGAGCAGCAGGCATAGGCAGGACCCCTGTGTCCTACTGTGGGCAGAGAGTGATAGTGGAGGAGGGTCCCCTCCAAATGAGGGCTGCTGGACCTGCACCTCTCAGCAGCACCCATGGCCTGACTGGGCAGCTCCTTGCTAGCCCTGGGATCACTGAATGTATTCCTGCTGAGGGACTGGGCCAGCTGCAGCCCTGCATGGCCTCCTCGTTCTTGTCACGTCAGGGGCGATGTGCCTGACGCCAACCCACATGGCAAACATCCCCCCTTCCTTCCCCAGCAACGTGGCATGGAGAGAAAATGAGCAGCATCCCCAGCCTGGCCCCCAGCTCTTGAAATACGGTGCCCTGTAGTTCCTCTGTACCCAGGACCAGCACTCCTGGTTTGTGAACACACATCCCACCCATCCCAAACCCAGATGGGGACCTCCACTCCCACCCTGGGGAGTAGAGAGAGGGCCTGGCCATGTGCTGGGTGCCACTGTGTTGGACCCCAGCGTGTGCCAGCTCCTTGGTGGCCCAAGAAGCTTGGCTGGAAGAGGGGGGTCTCTATCCTGTTCCCCCCCACTCCAGCAGAGTGCTAAATAAACAGTGATGAGGGGAACCTCGTTAATCCTGGTCATTCATTTACAAAAAGCCATTTAGAGCTGGCTATGCAGGCAGTTACCAGAGCACAGGAGAGGTTTTCCCAGCAGGACCTTAATTCCTTTTGCAAATAAAGCCAGAGAACACAGCTTGTGTCTGCCATGGATGAAGGCTTGGGGGAACTTTGGGGCCAGCCTGCAAGGGGCTGATAGCCATGAACCCCCTTCCTGCAAGGAGCAGGGATCCCTCTTAGGTGATTGCTGGGGTGCTGTTTCATTGCAACTGCTGCTGTGACACATCCTTTCCCTGCAGCAGCGAGGCTGGCAAGGTCCTCAGGGTCACACAGGAAAGTCGGGGAAGCTGCAGGAACCCAGACAGCAACCCTTGTTCCACATGAACTTTGTCTTCCGGGAGCACTGCACATCCCTGTGGCACATTGCAATGCTCTGGACACAGGTCAGGATCAAAGCAAAGCTAGTGGGGCTGTGAGATGTTACCAGGGAGGCAAAGCCCTTTGGTGGATTTGGTTCCTGCCTCATCTCTTCAAGTTCAGGGGCATGGTAACAGCCAGAGCATGTGCCTGGGTACATCCCTTGTCCTGTCTGTGAATGCTCACTCCCTCTCTCAGGGGGCTCTCTCCTTTTAACCTCACCTAGAAGGGAAAGTTGGGAACTTCTCAGCCAGCTCAGAGCTCCTGTTTCTTCTGGCTGAAGATTAATAACCTATTCTGTCCAGCTGACCAGAGGGGAGGCAGAATCGGCTGCCTCTGGGGAGGAGGTGAGGGCAGTGCCACCAGCAATGGTGTTCCCACGTGTTCTCGCAGCCTGGGGCACCAGTGGGTCACACCATGGGGGCACCCAGCCCATGACAGCCCTTCAGCCCACTCTGAAAGTTTTGTACTTTTATGTTAACCCCAGCTCCTCTGCACTGATCTCTCTCCTCTCCCACATCAAATGCCCCCTTTCAGGGGGTCCTGGCTGCATTAATCTCGTTTTGCCCTCACTGCCATATGCTGTGTGCCTTGCAGGCAGCTCCCGTGGCTCAGGGAGCACTACTGCCCTCTGTCCCCTCTGTGCAGGAGGGGGATTGACTCTGCTGGTGGGAGGCAAGGGCAGGCAGAATTCTTTTTTGGGTTTTTTTGCAATAAAATGACTATTTTTCAAGCAGGAATTGTTCCTGGGGTGAGCAGTACCAGGCCACAATGCAGGGGACAGAAAGTTCCTGCTTTCAGAGCCACTATTAATTCAATTCATCCCAATCTTGTCAAGATTACCCCTTTTGTGCCCTGGGCTCTACGACTGTGAAGGGGACAAGAGAAATGTGGGATATCTGGGTCATGGCAGTGACTGTGAGCCAAGCCCTGAGCAAAGCAAAGCCCCTCTCTGCCACGGTTTCCCCACCTGTAAATCAGGTCGATTCTCTTTCCTGCAGCATTTTGGGTGACCAACGCCCTGAACACCTTGTCCCCAGAGAGAACTGACTGTCACGTCCCCATGAGCAAGGAGCCACTTCCTCATGCCTGTGGTGGTGAAAGCTCCCATTGCTGAACAACAGGGCCATAACATTGTTCCAACTCCACAGCCCCCACATCCCTAAGGCGTTGGGCTTCGATCTGACCCCGTTTCTTGGGTTTCAGAGAACTGAACAAGCTTTGCTTGCCCAGTGCTGCCAAAGAGACTCATTAGCTCTCTCCTTAGTGCCCCAAAGCCACAGCTGAGTATTTCTCTGAGGATGCAACCCTCAGTGAAATCACAGAAAAACATACAGTTGGAAGAGACCTCGAAGACCATCCAGTGCAACTCCTAACCCAGATTAGGGTCAATCCTAAACCACGTCCCTAAGTGACAGGTCCACAGGCTGCTTAAACACCTCCAGGGATGGTGACTCCACCACTGCCCTGGGCAGACCATTCCAATGATTGAGAATCTTCTCTGTGAAGAAATACTTCCTAGCTCCAGTCTGAACCTCTCCTGGTGCAGCTTGAAACCATTTATTTGAGTCCTCCTATTGCTGGACACCAAGGAGAAGAGGCTGAGTTCAACCACTTCGGCTGAGTTTTCCGCCTTCTGTGCTTATGCAGATAGTGAGCACAGCCACCACAGTATCACAGTACATTAGAGGTTGGAAGGGATCTCCAGAGATCATCAAGTCCAACCCCCCCTGCCAAAAGCAGGATCACTGAGGGTAATCCACACAGGAATGCATCCAGGTGGGTTTTTAAAGTCTCCAGAGAAGACTTCACAACCTCTCTGGGCAAGCCTGTTCCAGTGCTCCATCATCCTCACTGTAAAGATGAGAATCCCTTCTGCTGGGGGGAGAGACGGTCTTTTTCTCCCGGCTGTGTCTCACGGAAGCACAGGGTGACTCGGCATTCCTCCACAGCCACTGCTGAGTCACCACATTGGCTTTGGCGGGGGAAGGCGATTCCTCCCGGGCCCGCGGGGACCCTGCGGCGGGCGGCGGGCAGGGCGGGAAAGCCGGCGGGAAGGCGGCAGGACCGGGATTGACTCGGAGCTGCTGTTCAGCTGGCCGCAGTCGCTGCTGCAGAAACGGCCAGCGACGAGCTGGGGGGGATGGTGGATTTACAGCCTGGGTGTGCTCTGTGCCCTTTTGCACTGTATCGTAGCCTGAGCTGCGGCATTTCTACCCTTTCCCCTTTTACAAGGAATTTCCCCTGCTGCTTTGACTCTTTGCGTTTGAGCAGCAGACCAGAGGTGGTTTTTTTCTGCTCTCTCCCCTTGGACGTGGCATTGCCCCTCAGGCTGGCACAGACTCTGGCAGTTTTCACACGATTTATTGGCAGGCTGGCTCTCTCTCTGTTTATTCACTCTTTACCATCCCTCCTGGCAGCTGGGACACAGACTGGGTGCCTCTGCCCCAGCTCCCTGTTTGCTCTGAGGGCTCTCAGGAGATAGACAGCACTGTTCAGGGCGGCACACAGAGTTATTCCCCCAGACTCAGCGACAGAAGATTTCCTTTTGGCTCTGGCTGCCCTTTGAACGAGGGGCTGAGTGTTAGCAGAAAGAGCACGTATTGCTATAAAAAAATAGAGATGTCTCTGCTGTACAGGGTAAAAAATGTCCCTAATCACACCAGCCCAGTGGGGAAAAGCAGGAGACGTGCTGGGCACTGATCCCAGACAGGAATCTTCTCTCTTACATCCGCAGGACAAGATCCCCTCTAGCAGGTGTCACCATAAAACACAGGCAGGCAATGACGACGGCCAGGCAGGTCTGGCATCGCTCCTCGCAGCAGCCAGAGCCTGGGCACAGCTGTTTGCAGCATGATAAGGTGGGTTACGATACACGCTGAAGTTGTTGAACAAAAGAAGCCGTCCGAGCTGTTTCAGCTGCTTTCCAGGGCGGTTTGACAAGGGGAAGATGGATGGGAACACGCCGGTCCCTTACTGCGGCGGGAGCCTCGCCTCGGAGCCGCGCGGGGCGGCTGTGCTGAACCTGGGACTGTCTGTGCTGATAAAAGCAGCTCCCTGCTCCAGACTGGACGTGGTTTATGAGGATGCAGAACCTTGTAAGCGCCCCAGTGTGTGATAAACCCCGTGCTGCAGGAGGGAGATGGCAGCTCCCCTGCAGTGACAGCCTTTCTTCCTGGAAAATGGGCGGAGGGCAGGGGTAGCACGACTTGTACTCCTGCAAATGCCTCTCTTTCCATAATTTATGTATATATTGTCATAATTTCATTTCCCTGGGTACGAGCCCTTACAAGCTTCCTTCAGACCTTCCTTCTCCCCTCAGGTGTGCAGTCACCACAGCACGGTGTAAAGCTGCGCGGCTCTGGACCTCCCTCAGGACCCTTATTCGCCGATATTGGGGATGGAGGAGTTGGGCTGGGCCAGGCCATAGAGGGGGTGTCAGCCAGCCGCAGACAGAACGTGCACCCCACAGCGGGACCTGCCACACCACTGCCCAAGCGGCATGACAGCCTTCCTGCCACTCCCACACGAGCTGCTTGGAGGGGCAGTGCGCAGGTATCGGTCCTCCTCTAGGCCTACAGCGCATGTGCATCACCGCCGGCGCCCTGTCGGCCCTTACTCAAATGGCGGCCACGCTCTCCATGGCGCTTGGCCTTGCTGCGCGTGCGCGGCTGCCCCAGTGCCGCTCCCAAGATGGCGCCGCGGCACTGACGGGCGCCGGAGAAAGCTGTCCGCAACAAGACTGAGCGGCGGAGCCCGGCCCCGGCGGCCCGCGGCAGGATGATCCCCACCGAGGAGGTGTCGGCCCGCAGGAGGGAGATCGAGGACAAGCTTAAGCAGGTGGGGCTGGGCTGGGGACCTGCTGCTGGCCCGGCCTGGGCCTGCAGCCCCAGAGCGTTGCCTAGGAGATGGGACTGGAAGCTGGCCTGGAGGTCCCCACCGCGTTTGGGAGCGTGCCGGGACACCCTGAAGGCTTAGGCACCCCGCTCCGCGCCTGGCAGCATCCCCATGTCCCCTTCAGGGCCTAGGAGCTTGGTGTTCAGCATCAAGCGGTCTCTCTGCTGCTCACCTCAGGCCTAGGGTCCCCTAATTAAGCCCCAAGAGCTTCTGGGGGCTCTCTTTAGGTCAGCCTGTGAGGCCAGCCCTTGCAGGCTGTTATTCCTCTCTATCCCAGCGCCTTGAAAACAGCCCTTGGTGGTTGCTTAGCTTTGGCCCCTTGAGTTGATGACCACGTGTGGGGTTTGGATGGTGCCTGTGCGACACTGGCGGTGCGCAGTGGTAGGGAGGTGTGTGGTCTGAGCCAGAGTGCCTCTGGTAAGGATGCTAACTTGGTGTTGTGCTGTGACTCTAGTGTGCTCATGGTATCAAAAGGAAACAAGGAACCCATAAACCCCTCACTCATTATGTTGTGTCTCTCTCTCACCTTGGGTCTGTTGCCCTGATTTCTGTTTAGAGGTGGTATATTAAAATGTGGCTTCAGTGTCAGACCAAACCTGGTTTGCTGCAGTGTTTACTGGGACTTGTGAAAACCTCCATGTAATGTTTAGTGACTTAAATGCTTAATGCTCACAGATGAAGACTATTTTTTTTCATCCTGCTGACAGGAAGAAGAAACTCTGTCCTTTATCAAAGAGAGCCTTGAGAAGAGTGACCAGCTTACAAATAACATGGTAAGGAGGTCCTTGGAGTTTAGCTCTGATATGGCACCTGAGTTCATTTATTTTTTTAGGAGAATCCATTTCAAGGTTGTCACTGTGCCCATCTGAGGAATGCAGAGTAATGAATCACTTGCTCTGTGTCTGTGTTTTACACTTCACTGGCTGGGCAAAGGGGGAAACTGATAAATGCTTCAATCCTAAGCTTCCCTCCTGAGGAGCTGAGGGCCCAAATGAGCTGTTGGCCTTGTCTCTTTATGGTCTGTCCTCTCTCTTGAGAAGAGGTATGAATAGACCCTGGAGTAGCTTCTGCAACAGCATCATGTTGTTGCTTCATAAAATCAGGTCTTGTTTGGAGTTGTGTTTTGGGAGTGTTCTATTTAAGAGCTAGAAAGCAATTACTGTGCTCTAGCTGCTCATCAGCCTTCAGCTGAGATACTGTGTCCAGTTTGGGGCTCAGTGCTTTTGAGAAAGCTGTGGAGGCACCACTAGAGAAGTGTGGAAAACATAACACAGGAGTGAATCTTGAAAGCATTACATTTTGTCCTAGAAAAGATGGTGTGAAGGCACCCTTGATGAGCTCACTAAGGTCTTCCATCCTTCAGAAGCAATATCAGAGTCCCTTTTAAAACACAAATGTCTACATTGAAAAAGAAGGTTCTCACTGTGCTGGTCTTGTGCCTTCATGTTGTGCATCTCATGTTTAGGTCTTGGTGGTATGGGGCAAAGTGGCTGCTGGATTATGCTTTTGTTGCTCTCTTTACTTGGGGCACTTCCAAGCAGTTGCTATAGATTTGTTTTCTGCTGTCAAATAAAACTTTTTGCTCTCCTTTAGTACTGACTTGGAATGTTATCTTCACACTTGACTAGCCAATCCCTGCATGGCAGGTGATCTGCTTTATGATTCTTCACAGAAAATGGGATATAAGGGGTTTAGACAGCCTCTTCAAGCACAAAAAAAGAGAAGCTGGAGCTAAAAGATCTTTGATTGCTCTACTCTACTACACTAATGTATGTGGAAGGATGTTCTCAGCTCCCTGTCTCTCCCTTGGCATGTAGGTTTCTATCCTCTCCTCCTTTGAAAGTCGTTTGATGAAGCTGGAGAACTCCATCATCCCTGTCCATAAGCAGACAGAGAACCTGCAGCGCCTGCAGGAGAATGTGGAGAAGACCCTGTCCTGCTTGGATCATGTCATCAGTTACTACCACGTGGCTAAGGACACAGAGAAGATCATCAAAGAAGGGTGAGTTGAGCAGCTAAATCTTGATGAAGAACTTCATCCTGTTGAACTTTTGGGATAGAGGTATGGGATATGATTCCACAAACTCATCATCATGGTCCTTATAGCCTACCCCACACTCTTTCCCCACCATCAGTCCACAGTTAAGCTGCCTGACTTGACCTTCAGCAGTCCCCAGAGGGCAAAGTCTGCTCAGAGTCTGCACTGGTGTCCCTTCCAGGTTTTGCAGACATGCTGCCATATGAATCTCATGAGCATTGGTGGCTTCTCTTCTTTCCTCTACCCTTTTCCCAAAGGTTCTTCCTGGCCTCTTGATGTTGCCACTGCATCCAGGATGAATCAGAACTAGTCTGGAGACTGATTTTAGTCTCCAGGAGGATGCTGTGATGGCTTTTCTCTGGGGTGGGACATGCAGCTTCCTTTACCTTCCCATTGGGGTGCAACTGGGAGAGGAAGGCAAAGCTGGGAGTTGTGTGCTGCTTGACCATCTGGACTTCTGCACATGCTGTGTGGAGTGAGTATTCTCCCGTGTCACTGAGTGGGGAAAAAGGGAACTTCATGATCTTCCTCCCAGTTGAAGAGAAGGGAAGTGAAATCTTCATTGTGCTTTTTATCCTGAGTTTGCTCTGGTGCTTTCTTGCTGTCTTGAGTCTTTGCTTCTTGAGGCATTGCTTTTTATTTCTGATTTTCTTTTCAGCCCTACTGGGAGGCTGGAGGAATACTTGAATTGCATGGACAAGATCCAGAAGGCAGTGGAATACTTCCAGGACAACAATCCGGACAGCCCGGAGCTAAACCGTGTGGTAGGTTGTGGATCTGGTACCTGGCATGGATGAGAGAGGGACAGACAGAGCCCTGCTGCTGATGGGCTTGGTGCCTGGTGAAGACAGTGTCTGGGCACAGCTGAAGCAGTGATTGTTTTGGCTTCTCTTGAAGCCTGCGCTTGGCAGTGTTTTTGCTTGTGGTGTTTTGCTCTTGCTATGCATTGTACCAGTAGGACTTGGTTTGGTTTTGTTGTTTCAGCCTCATTTGCATCAGGAATAAACATTAAGTTATTTCCCAAACCAAACCTCTTGGTTTTCCCCTTGAGTTGCAGAAGTAGTTTTAAATTGACTTTGTGCCATATTGAAGACACTTAATACTTCAATATCATGTATGTGGCTATGACTAAGTAATATGCTCTAGCAAAAACACCACCACTTGTGATAGGCTGAGGGAGCTGGGGTTGTTCAGCCTGGAGAGAAGGCTCTGAGGGGACCTTATAGCTCTTTTCCAGTACCTGAAGGAATGCTGGAGAGGGACTTTTCATAAGGGTGTCTAGCAACAGGACAAGGGGGGATGGTTTTAAGCTGGAGGAGAGTAGATTTAGACTGGAACTTAGGAAGAAGTTCTTCAATACAAGAATGCTGAGACTCTGGAATAGGCTACCCAGGGAGGTTGTGGATGCCTCTTCCCTGGGAGTGTTCAAGGGCTGGCTTGATGAGGCCTTGAGCAGGCAAATGTAGTTGAGAGGCATCCCTGCCCATGGCAGAGAGGTTGGAGCAGGTCTCTGAAGTCCCTTCCAGCCTAAGCCATTCTATGACTTCTGGAAGTGTATGTTTCATATGTGGTAGAGTTGGTTGAGCCTCCTCCTGAACAGCTCTTGACAGTCCTTCACCTGCTTGAGCAAAATGGGAGATCTGTTGAAATCCCACTTGAAGACTGAGCAATTCCTAAGCTTATTTCTGTAATTCCCTGTCAAAGTCTCTCAGTTCCAGGTGCTGAAGCCTGTGGCGCTTGGCAGCGGCTAGAAACGCTGCACAAACAGTGGTGTTAGGCAGGAACAGTTGTGTGTGCTGCAAGTCCTGTGCTGCTTCTGATCTTCTGGAGGTGTTTAAAAGGGGATTGGATGTGGCACTTGGTGCCATGGCTTAGTTAGTCAGGAGGTGTTGGGTGATAGGTTGGGTTTGATGATATCTGAGGTCTTTTCCAGCCTTATTGATTCTATGATTCTGCTGGTCTGTGTCAGAAATCCCTCTTTGAGAGGGGCAAGGAGTCTCTGGAGTCGGAGTTCCGCAGCCTGATGACTCGGCACACCAAGCCAGTCCCGCCCATCCTCATCCTGGACCTCATCAGCGGGGACGAGGAGATGGAGACGCAGGAGGAGATGTCCCTGGAGCACCTCCCCGAGAGCGTCCTGCAGGACATCATTCGCATTTCTGGCTGGCTGGTGGAAAACGGCAGGAACCAAGGTTGGTAGTGCCATGTGGTGTTCTCTTCTGCCTCTGTGTCAGGTGAGTGCTCTCCACCTATTTAACACAAGAGGCTGAGACCAGAAGTGGGGTGTCAGGGGTCGTGTGTAGCGCTGCACAGCTTGGCTTGTAATCACACACCGTCAGCCTCTGCCCAGGTGCTGCTGTGGCTCACACACTGTGGGTCACTCTGCTGTTGGTTGCAGAACTAGTGACTGCCTTAGTGTGTCTTTCCCTTTCCATCACCTTAAGATCTTGCTTTTTTTTTTCCCCTGCTTTTTTTCCCCCCAATGTTTGTAGTGAGTTTGAAGTGGTGGTTCATCAATAGAACAGAGTAAACTCCAGGCAGACATGATGAGAGCACAAATGAAACTAACACAGAGTCTGTGATATAGCAGAAACCCATCCACCTTGCATCTGTAGTATCATAGTATCAGTCAGGGTTGGAAGGGACCACAAGGATCAGCTAGTTCCAACCCCCCTGCCATGGGCAGGGACACCCCACACTAGATCAGGCTGGCCAGAGCCTCAGCCAGCCTGGGCTTAAACACCTCCAGGGACAGCACCCCAACCACCTCCCTGCACAACCCATTCCAGGGCTTCACCACTCTCATGGTGAAGAACTTTCTCCTCACCTCCAGCCTGAATCTCCCCACCTCCAGCTTCATTCCATTCCCTTCCCCCTAGTCCTGTCACTACCTGATATCCTGAGAAGTCCCTCCCCAGCCTTCTTGTAGGCCCCCTTCAGATACTGGAAGGCCACAATTAGGTCACCATCTGTAGCTCCTTCTAATGGAGCTGCAACTATCTGGTGCTCAGATACTCCAAATGTACAAGTCCCTGGTCACTTATTCTCATTTGGGAGCTATTTATGAGCAGAACTTTTGTATTCAATGTGATCAAGGCTGAAGGGAAAGCAGCACAGGAGACTTTTCAGTAGATCATCTCCTGTTCTGCAGCATCAAAATCTGCCTACAGCTTGGGACTCCTTTGTTAACTTTTCCTTTGAAAGGCAATGACTCTGTGGACAGGCATTTTTGCATACATAAAGCTGCTAGGATCACCTCCCACCTCAATGATTTACTTCTGAGAGGGGATTACTGTGCTTACCAAATATGATTAACATCTTTAAAATCTTCTGAAGAATTTTTTCTTTGATCAAAGGCCACTCAAGCACGTGTGGCATATTTTGTGAGTCAGTTTGTAATCTGCTTACAAGTGATGACCACCTCATTGAGCTCCTGAGCGGCCAGAATCCTAAGTGTGTACACTCTCTCCTGCTAGAAACTGAGCACTTGAACTGACAGTGTCATAGAATCTTGTTCAACATCTTTGTGGGTGACATGAGCAGTGGCATTGAGTGCACCCTCAGCAAGTTTGCTGATGACACCAAGCTGTGTGGTGCAGCAGACACGCTGGAGGGAAGGGAGGCCATCCAGAGGGACCTTGACAGGCTGGAGAGGTGGGCACAAGCCAACCTCATGAAGTTCAACAAGACCAAGTGCAGGGTCCTGCATCTGGGTCGAGGCAATCCCAGGCACAAATCCAGGCTGGGCAGTGACTGGCTGGAAAGCAGCCCTGAGGAGAGAGCCTTGGGGGTGCTGGTGGACAAGAAGCTCAACAGGAGCTCTCAGTGTGCACTTGCAGCCCACAAAGCCAATCAGATCCTGGGCTGCATCAGGAGAAGTGTGGCCAGCAGGTTGAGGGAGGTGATTCTCCCCCTCTACTCAGCCCTGGTGAGACCCCACCTGGAGTACTGCCTCCAGTTCTGGAGCCCCTATTACAAGAGGGATGTGGAGGTGCTGGAAGGTGTCCAGAGAAGGGCCACGAGGATGATCAGAGGGCTGGAGCACCTCTCCTGTGAGGACAGACTGAAGGAGTTGGGGCTGTTCAGTCTGCAGAAGAGAAGGCTCCCAGGTGACCTAATTGTGGCCTTCCAGTATCTGAAGGGGGCCTCCAAGAAGGCTGGGGAGGGACTGCTCAGGATCTCAGGTAGTGATAGGACTAGGGGGAATGGAATGAAGCTGGAGGTGGGGAGATTCAGGCTGGAGGTGAGGAGGAAGTTCTTCCCCATGAGAGTGGTGAAGCCCTGGAATGGGTTGTGCAGGGAGGTGGTTGGGGCCCCGTCCCTGGAGGTGTTTAAGCCTAGGCTGGATGAGGCTCTGGCCAGGCTGATCTAGTGTGGGGTGTCCCTGCCCATGGCAGGGGGGTTGGAACTAGATGATCCTTGTGGTCCCTTCCAACCCTGAATGATACTGTGATACTATGATAGAATGGTTTGGGGTGGAAGGGACCTCCAAAGGTCATCCAGTCCAACCCCCCCTGCATTAAGCAGGGACATCTTCAACTAGATCAGGTTGCCCTGAGCCTTGTCGAGCCTAACCTTGAATATCTTCAGGGATGGGGCCTCAACTGTGTCCCTGGGCAACCTGTTCCAGTGTTCACTACCCTCATGGTTTGTCAGTTCTGACAAATGTCTCCTATTGGTTCCACCAGCAATGTGCTCTTGGTAGTGGTGCACAGGTGTGGGGTGGTGTGTGGTGGGAAGGCTGGAATGAATACTGCAGGGAAGGAGGAGGAAGCGAGAGGCTCTGGGAGGGACTTGGTTCCACATCAGTGCTAGTAAGTCTCCTCAGGGTCACAGAGTGTTTCAGGAAAGGTTTGGTGTACCTGGTAGTGTTCCCTCTGTGCTTCTAATCTCGTTCCTACCTTGTCTCCTTAGACTTCATGACGGTTTACTTCCAAATCCGCTCTGTCCAGCTCGACCGCTCCATCAAGGGGCTGAAAGACCACTTCCGTAAGAACAGCTCCTCCTCGGGGGTGCCCTATTCCCCTGCCATTCAGAACAAAAGGAAGGACACCCCCACCAAAAAGCCAATCAAGAGACCAGGTGAGTCCCTGGAGCAGGGGATCATTCTGTATCATCTTGTGTGGGTATTGAAAGCATCGTTAGAAGTAGCCTCTGTGTCTAAAATGTGCTCTTAGGTCAGGAGCAGGGCTGAGGGTTTGAAGGTAAACACCTCTGCTCTGGGTTCAGCACTTGAGAGGGCAGACATCTGTCTCTGCTTGTCAAGTCAGATCTCTTCTCTGGGCAGTGTAACAAGAGGAGAGGGGTCCTGTGTACAGGGAGAGAAAAGGCCATTGCCATCACAAAGGAGATGATTAAAAAGAGACCTGAGAGGGCTATGGATCTGAGAACACCTGGCCCTGGCCTTGGAATATGGGCTGTGCCACAGCAAAATGGGAAACCCAGAGCTGGTAAAACACAGCACTTTAATCATTAGTAATGAATGAATTAGTGTTGTACTAGGGGAAAGAACTCATCAGGAGTTTAGATGGGGACTAGGTAGGAGCAAGGAGATCCAGAGTTGTCTGAATTTTGAGGGGCTGTTAAAGCTTTTGCCTCAACCTGCTTCTGGAAGAGCTGTGACTGTGGCTGCTGGGTTATTCCATCCCTCCTCAGACTGCTGAGGCTGGTCACTTCAGCATACCTGAGCACAGAGCTGGAGTTCCCAGATCTGAAACGTGCCATCTAGTGGGAGCACAGCCAGGAGGAGGGCCAGCAAAAGCTAGCATGTACCTCCCACAGCAGCACAGTGATATTGTCCCTCTGTGTGTCACAGCACCCCTGCAACAACGATGAAAGCCAAAGATGTTCATATTCCTGTGGGTTTCCCTGGTCAATACTGTCCCACCCTAACATTTGTTTTCCTGTGTTGTCCAAATACTGGGTGCAGGAAAATACTGAAGGATGTGGGTAGGGCCTGGGAATGGATGGGGCTGGGGAAAGGGAGATAAAGAGCTGTCCATTTTAATTGTGTTGTGTTTATTTTTATAATCCTGATGTGAATGCAGTCCTCATCCCAGGTAAATTGTCTGTGTGTGTGTTTGCTGGCCCTGGGGCTTGCTCTCTTCACTTCTCTGTGTGGAGATGGCTTTGCTGGGCCTCTTCTTGCTAAAGCAGAGGGTGTGCCTGGGATATTTAGAAAAGGGAATGCTGTGACATCCAGAGATCACCTCTCTGGTCTTTTAAAACCAGTCTGTGCCATTGCTGCTGAGCCCTGGAGCTGTTCCTGAAAGCTAATGTGTGAGCTGCAGTTGGTGGATGCCAGCAGGCTGCAAGTCTCACTGGATTTTCCCCTGTCAGCAGAGAGCCACCTGAAAAGGGGGATGTCTCATCCCACATTTGACTTTCCTCTGGAGCCTGGCAGGTAGTTGTTTTGCAAAGAATTAGCACCCAGTGTTGGGAGACCTGTAGAGGACAGCATCCTCCTGCTAAGGTTGGGTAGCTCTGCTGAAGGTGGCAGAAAACCAACGTTTAAAACTGCTTCTGAGCATGATGGCAGCCATCTGTGCTCAGCTCCTGAGCACCAGCGTGATTACAGTGGGGGAAAAATGATTTCTGTGTGGTTGGGTAGCTCTCTGCTGGAAAGATGCCAGGTGGAGATGTCTAGTTGAGCCATGGGGAACTCAGGCTGTGGATGCTCCAGGTTTGGTCCATAGTTTTCAGTTCTCACCTGATGGCAAAGAGTTTTGATTGCTGAGAAGTCAGCTGCTGAGCAGCCTGCCAAATGTGCTCTAAGCAAATAACCAGAGATGGAGGAGAGTTCTTACCATGGACAGATTAAAAACATCTTACTGGTGTTTCTTTAAAGAGTCTCAGCTCTTGGATACTCCCAGAGAGAGGACAGGAAGGAGCCCACACATGTGAAAGCCCAAGCAAACAGGGCCCCTCCAAAATGGATGCATTGGGACACCCAGAATTACTTGTGATCAATCTCTCTGCTGTAGATTTGCCAGGAGAATTTCACATCTCTAATTGGAGTTTGTGAGATGGGCCAGGTACAAGGCACAGAGCTCAGCCTAAATGCACTTAACAGAGCTGACAGGAAGGGAAGAGCATTTCAAATCATCTGTTGAGGTATTGTTAACCTCAGGAGGAAAAACAGTGGCTAATTTGTCTCCAGTCTTCTGTGAACAAGGACAGAGAACCAGGCTGTAGCTCTTGAAGGGCAGGGGTGGTTAAAATTCATATACCAGCCACCTCTTATGGCTACTAAATTATGCTTAAGTGAAATTAAAAGTAGTTGGGGGTGGGGGAAGGTCTGTGAGCAGAGATTGGCCAGGCTTTCTGCAGCTCCCATCAGCTTTCAAGGACAGCTCTTGAGGTGGAGGCTTTAACACCCTCCTCATGCTGGCAATGTGCATCCAATGGTGGTTTTTTTCCCTGGGGTTTAAGCCTTTGTTCAGCTATGGAGAAAGAAAATCTCTTTTTTCCTGTGCTGTTACTTCAGTAAGTAAAATCAAGTTCTGCCCATCTGGTTTCAGACAAGGAAGGGTTTCTCCCAATTCCAACAAGCAAGTTGATTGCCTTAGTCCTTAAGGAAGAATATCCCAGTGCACACCCCAATGCCCACTTTAACCTGTTGCCAAGGGATAAATAACAAACTAAATCTGATGTGCTATAACTTCCTGACCCACAAAGCAAGGTGCAAGTGAGGCTACAGCTAGAGGGAAGGTGAGGTGTTAGGGACAGGGTAATAAGACAGAGACATATCCACCACCCCAGGTAGTGTGTTGGATTCTGGAGGACATGCTCCAGAGCTGTGTGTTGTTCCAAAGGCTCTTCATCTCTCTGTTGTTGTTTTATTTGTTGGTGTATCCTGTACCATCTCCTGTTGTTACAGCCTGCAGCTGAAAATCTGGCTGCTGGAGGTGCTTCTAAAGCAGAGTTGTCTCCTTGTAAATGAAACTTGCCAAGTCAAGTTGAACTGATGAAGCAATTTGTGGGCTGCTGCTTTTTTTTCCTCTTCCCCCCCCCCCCCCCCAACCCTTTTATTCAGTTGTTCACTGTTTGAAATGTCAGCAGCCTGTCTCAGAAGGCAAGAGCATTCAGCTTCCTAAATCATCCTGCTGCAAACACATGCACATAAAATGCTGCTGCTTTGTGATGCCTGTAGCCCCAGCGCTCTTTTGTTGGCTGGAGAGCAGCAGGTAGCTCAGCAGCTCTGCCCTGCCAGGGAAGGATGGGGCCAGACAATGTGGGCAGGGACACCCAGCCTGGCTGCCTGCAAGCAAAAGCCAGAGAGCTTTAGACAGTTTTGTGCAGACTCCCACAGCTGGAGCTTAACAAAAAAGGGAGCTGTGTTGCTCTTCTGCTTGGTTAGAGAACTGCCTAATGGAAGATAGAAGCAGGAGGAGAGGCATTTGTAAAACTGCCCCTCATGTCTGCCCCAAAGCCACTTTATCTAACAGTTGGGCCACAGGAGCAAATGTTTTGGCTGGGTTGTGGCTTTTGGAGCCCTTTTCCAGTTTACTCAGTGCTCCAGTTTACCTGGCAGTGAGGTGCTACCCAAAGGCAGGCTGTGGAGCCTTTGTGTGGCAGAATAAAGAGGCTGTTCTTGCTTCCTGCTTCCCATATTGATCACTGCTGAGCCTGAATGTGATGTTTTCATTAGCAGCTGAAACGCAGTCCCTTTTGGTTTGCAAGCTGCCTGATAGGGAAAAACAATCCTGGAACAAAAGCATTTGGCTTCCACTAGAATCTATTAAAGCCTAATTACAATGCTAAGTAGAGGGAGAGAGCAGCACTGAAGTGATGCCCAGGAACACTGAACACTCAGTCTGTGTCAGGCAAACACAGGTAATGGTGCTTATGCAAATAAAACTCAGCAGAGGTGTCTAGGCTCCCATCTGAGAAGAAACTGTCAAGGCTGGGCTGGGGAGATGTGCACTGCATGCCTATGAAGTGAGATCCTCTTGACAGCAGCAGCAGTTGTACTGCCTGCTTGGTTTTCCTCACCAATTTGCCCTCTTTTTATCCTTTTTTTGGTGTTAATCCTTATTTTTATTTGCTCCTGGATGCCTGTAAATGGGCAAGCTGAAAGAACTGGTAGAAGAGCAGTACTCTGCATCAGCTGGGCCATGGTAACAGCAGTAAGAGTGAGCTTAGTGCATGACTTTAGAGCTGGCTACAGCCCTGCTTCCTTAGAGGAACTTCTTGTACCCAAGCTCTTAAGGTTCCTGAAAGCAGCTAAGAATAAAGTGCAAGTGTTGGATGTGAAGTTAGGAAGAAGATTCATAGCCCTCTAATCATATGGCAGGAGCTAGCAGCACAGGAGGGTGTAAGTCTTCCTACCTCCCTGGGGTGGGTCTAGAGGGGAGGAGTTTCCTCCTAGGAGAATGTGGTTTGGAGATGAATTTTTTAAGTGATTGGTAGAAGGTTGAGATTTCAAGTGAATTGATAGAAGAAAAATGTTACCAGTGAAGCATCACACTCTAGGAACCGTATTCTGTTCAAGTGCACCAGGCTAAGGCAGCTTGGTAGTTCAGTGGCAGTTTCCTTCTCCTTTTCTAACCCATTAGAGATGCACTGTCTGGGGGACCTGAAGCTTCCTTCCCCATGTCTTACATCCCTCAATGGGGATGAAGCACCACAGGATGCTGTTCTGCAGCAAGGTCTGTGTGGGCTTCCCCTCAGAGCAGCAGCCCTCAGCACTGGGGCAGCCCCCACTCATTTCCAGGCTGGTCTGTGGCTTGTTTGTCCTGGTGGCAGTGGGGATTTTTCTGCAGGTTTTCAGTGTTTATCACTTCAGGGCAGAAGAACCATTCCTAGTTTGGGCAGCAGCACTTTTTTTTTCTTCTCCCCCTCCCTCCCTCCCTCCCTTCATTTGCATAGCCTCGTTCTGCTTCATCTTGAAGCCTCCTATAGAAACTCCTTCTACCTTCCCAAAGCTTTCCATCCCCTGTTGTGCAGGCAACAGCCAAGCTCTGCAGTGAGAGGGTGTCCATGTGCCTGTGATAATTGCAGCTTGTTGCATGACAACTAACCTTTTAACGTGGAAACTGTGCTTGGTCTTCACTTGTCACATTAATGCTTTGTTTTGTGCTTTCTAGCTGGATATCCAGCAATGCCTTTTGTTCACTTCTGTCTGAGGGGTTTTTTGTGTGTGTGTGTTAAGTATAAATCTTTTAACCCAGTGTTATTGGTTTGTTGTTGTTGTTTTTTTTTCCCATGGTTTTAATTGATTTGCAGTTCCTTAGAAGAGAAATGTCTTGGGGAATTAGGGTGACTTAATGCGAGTTAGGCATGGGTGGGCAGCATCCATTATTCCCTGATTGCCGTGATGGGAATTGCTGCTGCAATTGCTCTCTTGAGCCCGGGGGTTGTCACCCTTTTATCACTTCCTGTAACACCAGAGATCATTCCTTGTCTTGGCTATGGGGCTCCTGATGGGTCTGTGTTGAGCATGCTCAGAAAATCCCCCTCGGAAGGGCACCTCTTGCTGCAGCTCTAACCAAGCAGCTGGGACGGAGGCTCTGGGGAGCAGGCAGTGTGTTACCAGACAGGACTTGTCTGTATGGCAAAGCCCTGCTTCCACAGCTGAGGAGGAGTACCAAGCCTTGTGCCCTGGGATGCAGAGCACAGGGATGAAATAAACTCATGCCAGGGAAGGACACTTTGTGGCCTCCCTTTGCTGATGGTGCTTTCTCACCCAGCTGTAGCACCTCAGCACTCCCTGATTCCATAACCCTATCTGGAACTCCTGCCCCCACCCTCAAGCAGTCTGGAAATGCCATTGTGTCTGCACACTTGGACATGAGTTTGGGGCTCACCTTCCTGTACTGAGCATGCTCATTGGTGCCCAGCATCCTCTTGCTGGGCCCAGGTGACTTGCTGGTGGAGGGCTGCTGTTCTGGGTTTGTTTTCTTTCACTCATTTTCTAGGTCTTCTTGTCTCTTCTCTCTGGCTCTGGTGACAGGCACGATCCGTAAGGCTCAGAACCTTCTGAAACAGTACTCTCAGCATGGTCTAGATGGGAAAAAGGGGGCCTCTAACCTCATTCCTATGGAAGGTAATCACAGCTCTAGCTACTTCACCCTTGACTTTTCTCTCTCTATCAACCTTGCTTTTCCAGCTGGGACTTCCATTAGCCTAGTGCTTGGTGGACAGCCATGGATAGGTGCAGCTGTTCTTGGGGAACCAGGAAGGTGCTGGAGGGCCAAACTATTTTTCTGAACTTAGTGTCAAAGTCTCTTTCAATTCTGAAGTCTCCATAAACAAGAGGACACTGAAAGGAACACTACCATAAAGTGCTTGATCCACCATAGCCACCTGACTAATGGAAGCCCTGCTCTGATGACATCTGCTTGTGGTGTTTCTATTCTCTATTTTTTTGTCTGGACTTTGAGCTATTCAGTTTCCCAGTGACCTTTCCAAACCTGATGCTGAAGTGTCAGACCACAGCTAGCTCAGTGTGGTGTCAAGCACCTTCTCCATGGAGTTCTACCTAAAGGGTTGCCTGCCTTATTCTGATCTCTTCTGTTCATTGAGGTTGGACCAGATAAGGGAGAAAAGGTCACTTGCTTCAAAGCATCTGTAAGACCTTTCTGCCTCCTCCTATGTATGAATCCAAAGTGGATGTCTTCAGTACCTAACTGTAGTCTACAAAATCCCAGATGATGACTAACAGCACTCATTTGGGGGAATGATGAGCAGTAGGTGGCCTTTGAGTCGGATCTGTCATGGTTGTGGCTACAGATTTGACTTCTGGTGCCTTCTATCCAACTCAAATTTATGGCAGGAGCTTCAAGGCACTCCTCTGGCCCAACAAAGGACTTCACTCACACTTCTCATCAGGTTTCAAAGGGTTGCTACTGCTACGTAGCTCAACCAAGGGATTTGGTCAGGTAGCGTTCCTGGGACTGTGTAGGGAACAGTGTCCAGCAGATCAAATCGGCCAAGCTTGAAGCAGCTTCCAGCCAGTGTGAGCCTCCCTGCTGTAACCACCCTGGATAAATTGCGCCTTCTGTTTGTGCCGGCTGCCATCTCACTAGGTCATGAGCATGACTTACGAGTTAAGCACCTTTGCGATGCCCTGAGCGACAAGCATGGGCCGGCTGCTGGTGAGTACCGAGTCGTCACTTCCTAACGAGCTGGCTAACGACCCTTCTTTACAGCATGTCACACAGCACTGTGGTACCCAGTGGCTGTTCACCTCCCTGGCCACTCCTGGAGCGTGGGCCTGCTCTGGCTCTTCTCAGTAGAATGCACTCCTACTAATCACACACCTTCCCCCCCCAGCCCTCAAACAGGGAACCCCAGCTTTGTCCAGCTAAAGACTGGTGGCCACCACGCTGAGGGGCACTTTCCTTTAGGTAGCAACTCGTGTGTTTGGTGCCAAAGTGAAGCCCACAAGAATAGGATCACTTGCAGCATGCAGTGCAGCAGAACACTCTCCACCATGGGCAGCCTGTGAAGCCATCTCACCTTTGTTCGTCCCCTGCTGACCAGAACTTCTGAAAGATCAGCCTGAGGCACCTGTCCGTGTAGGGAAGAATTGGTTCTTTCTCCAGCAGATGGTGCAGATGTTGCTGGCAGGACAGAAGGAGCAGCCCATAGCACAGAGAAGGTGTCTCTGTGTAATCTCACTGTCTTGTAATGCTTACTGCAGGAGGCTGAGTAATCCAGGATGGTGTGAGCACACTCGATGTGGCCCTGGGCAGTCTGATCTAGTCAGAGGTGTCCCTGCTGCCTGCTGGAGGGTTGGACAGGATGACCTTTGAGGTGCCCTTCCAACCTGATGTAATCTGTGAATCCAGCTAGTGTATGGCAGGAGTTGGTGCAGGCCTTTGAATCCTACAGGCACTTCTCATGTCTGCCACATAGATTCTCTGATGGATCTTTGCCTGGGACATTGACATGCTGGAAGTCAAATACTTGCATTTGTATGCAGCATTGTGTGGCAGATCACTCACCTAGCTGTACTGATATTCCTGCTTCGTTGGATTTAAATGTTCATCTGCCTGGCTTTTTTTTCCCTCTTCTGTTTCTGCCTGTGGGAGGAGGCTGCCTTCCAGGACAGCCTCTATTTCCCAGAAATGTTGATGCAAAACGACAGCTCTTCATCTGCATGATGGATGGAGGTGAAGAACTCTAAAAATACAAGCAGAGACGTTGAATAATTCACATCAGGCCTTCCTGAGTTTAGTACTCTGTGTTCAACCCCTTGATTAAATTAATTCTGTATCCCAGAAGAGCTCCAAACTTTCCCTCTGTCCTGAGGCTGGAAAGAGCTGATGGCCTGATGTGGCTGTCCTGAGCTGCAGGTGGCTTTGCAGGCCTCCTGCAGGGTATGCACAGCTTCCCATGCACAAACCCAGGGGCAGCTTTGGTCAGACGATGATTCTTGTTCTCGTGCAAGGGTGGATGCAAAGCCAGAACCATCTTTTCCAGGAGAACTTTGAGCTTCTTGTGCACCTCGAGGCCTTGGAGTGAGGAAGCTTGGGTGAGGGTTTCCTGCTCTTACAGCCCTCTTGCCCTTGCAGGGAGGGACGATGTCTTCGACATCGAGATCGATGCCTACATCCACTGCGTGAGTGCCTTCGTCAAGCTGGCCCAGAGCGAGTACCAGCTCCTGACAGAAATCGTCCCAGAGCACCACCAGAAGAAAACCTTTGATTCTCTCATCCAGGTCAGTTGAGCTTCACTGCATGCTTCCTCTCGCAGAGGATACACACAAAGTCTTTTTGCCTCCTCCTTCGTGGTGAGGATGTGGATTGCCACCTGCCCAAGAGCACCACCGCTGGGGGTTCCACAGGCTCTGGCGAACTTGTGCTCCGTGTCACTTCACTGGCTAGCACCAATGACCCATCAGCTAAATTGGCTTCCTGAGCTGGTATCCTGCATTGAGCCCCTTAATGCTGCCTGAGAAGTCCCTCTGCTTCCTTCTCTGGCTTTGTTGCAGGAGTCCCTGGACAACTTGATCATGGAGGGAGACAACATTGTCTCGGCTGCCCGGAAAGCCATCATCCGACATGACTATTCAGCTGTGCTCACCATCTTCCCCATCCTGAAGCATCTTAAACAGATGAAGCCAGAATTTGACCAGGTCTTGCAGGTAAAAGGAGTGGGATTGGAGAGGTTCCTGTGGCTTGGGTTGTCTGAAGAACTTTTTTGAAGGGGTTATCACAGTGGCTTTGAACAAAGCCATGCTGCTTCTGCCCTCCAACAAGGGCTGGAAGGGACACAAGTGCAGCTTGACCCCTTTGCTGTGATGGTGAACCAGCAACTTAGAACTACTGCTGAGAGTTCCCTCTTGGTACCCAGTGATGGATCATCTACATTATTGTGCTGTATACACGGCCTCTGAGGTGTTTCATCTCTGATACTGCTGAGCTTGGTTTAGCTCCCTGACATCTGAAAGATGGGCTGCTCTGAGCAGAGCCTGCTTGGACCATCCCGTAAGGTTTTCCAGATCTCAAATGTGGCATTCAGGCTTAGCAAGGCTCCTTTCCCTCTGCTTCCAGCTGGTGACTGTGATGCACCAGCCACCTGTATCAGGTCCTAGGTAAGGAAAGGTGAGAGGTAGCAAATCCTAATCACCATTAGGGTCACAACATCACCTCTTGCTGGCTGGCAGAAGAAGGCAGTGTTTCATATTGATGGTGTTCCTGACACGTGGGGAATGGAGACTGAGAAGCTGGGGTGGGGGCATCAGGAAGAGCGGGTGCTAGATGCAAGTTCAGGTGCCCTTTGTCTTCCTTCTCTATTCCAGGGAACTGCAGCAGGCACCAAGAACAAACTGCCAGGGCTGATCACTTCTATGGAGACCACTGGTGCAAAAGCACTGGAGGAGTTTGCAGACAACATTAAGGTAGGATTCATTTCAGGCAAGATCAGCAGGCCTGGAGGAGTGGCTTTCTGAGCAGAACCCCTAGTGCTGCTTTCAGCTTTCCATGAGACCACAGAGTTCTTGACTCTAAAGCAGGAGCTTGCTGGATCACTTTGGGTGGCCAGCTGCAAACCCCAGATCCTTGGTGCTGATTTCAAACACAGGAGGCCTCTGCCTGGGACCCTTAACAGGCATTCTACAAATAGTGACATAAGCTTCCAGGCCTCTGCAGATACCAAGTCAGTCTCAGAATTTAATGCCATTTAAAAGGAAAGGAGAATTGCTGACTTGAAAAATTTGGGGTGAACCCACATTGAATTGTGCCTGTGTGAGGTGGGCTGGGTGAGTGGGATGAACATTTGGTGGCCACAAGCTGCACAAACCCCTGTGGTTCTGAGCTGCTGATGCATAGGAGCTGTGGTTTCTCAGCACCAGGAGATGGCACTGCAAGAGATGGGTCAGGGAGTGCTGAGAGAGGCTGGATAAACAAGCCTAAAGCTTACTTGCAGCAGCAGTTGTGTTCTGTATGCCTTCCAGTCCCTCACATGTTTGCCTTCTTTCTCTTCCCTTCTTAGAATGATCCAGACAAGGAATATAACATGCCAAAAGATGGGACAGTCCACGAGCTCACCAGCAATGTATGTGATGATTTAAACCATCTGCTGTGGAAAAATAGCTTCTGAAGAAGCTCTAACAAGAGCAGTAGGAAAACTTTTTGAAGTTAAGGTGTCTTGGTCTTGGCAGAGCAATTAAGTAGGTTCCATGGAGAGGTTAGCCAACTGCCCGTGCTAAGCCAACCCCAGCTACTCAAATTATTGCAGTGATTTGTTTCCTGAAAGCTTTTAGGCATGGAGGGCAAGTGATCCTTCATGATCCTTAACAGCAGAGGATAGGAGATGCAGTGTTGGTTGCTCATCTCTTTCCTTCCCTTGCTTCCAGGCCATCCTTTTCCTGCAGCAGTTGTTGGATTTCCAGGAGACAGCAGGGGCCATGCTAGCATCCCAAGGTACATACATGCATGGAGCTTGTGTAGGCATGCACTTCTTTCCCCCAGCTGTCTGGACATCTGCCCTAGAAAGATCAAACCTGAGCGTGCACTGTGAGCTTGTTCTTCTCCTGTCCTTCACCCTGTGGTTTGTCTTGTCCTCCGGTCTGCCATGACCACATAGCTGGTTATCTGGAGACCTCCAAGGGCTGCAGTGAGTTTCCCTCCTGGTCTTCCTCACTTGCTTCTCTCAGGTACTCTTGAGGTCTTTGATGCTGATGTGCTCTGTGGTACCAAGAGAGGATGCCTTAGTCATTTAGCTTCAAATCTGACCCTAGACTTGTCCTCTGGTGCTGTACTGGAGGGCAGTGGCTGGTCCAGCTTAGTTAGGCTGTGTGCTGATGGTTTGCCACCTTTCTCTGCCGCATCCTCTGGTTGGAGCCTAGCAGCAGCAGCAAGAGCACTCTCCTCAGCATCCAGCCACGGTCAAGCTGGGAGTCCTGAGCTACTCACTGCCATGTGCTCTGACAGACAAGTTTTAGTTCTGCTCCCCAGGATGCCCAAGAGACAAACTGGTGTGGACCTGATGTCACCCTAGACCAAACATCATATCAGAGGGGTTTATGTCAGGGGAGCTGCTTCTCTGGATAAAGGCCTTGCTCCTTAAGGACAGGTGCTAGCTCAGGTGTGGGTGTCTGCAGTTGGGTTGGATGTCTCCCACAGTGATCCCAAGTGGTGGGAAATGCACACAGGTTGGGGGTTTTGGAGACATTTACCTGAAGTGGTAGCAAAAGCAGAGTTGATCACTTAACTGCAGTGATGCCAATCCCTTGTTCTTGCCCACTGAAGGACTCTGTAGGGCCTTGTATAGCACTGCAGGGCTGCTGAAGTGCAGAGTGAGGGTGGGATGGCTTTGCTCAGATCCTTGGGAGGGTTAGATGAGCTGTGCAGCTCACTTCAAGAATAAGGAAACTGCTGCTGGCATAAGGGGAAGCTTTCCTTGGCCTTGAGCTGATTTGGAATGAGGTGGCTGGTTAAATGCAAACAATGACAATACAAACTATTTCTAGCAGGGGGAGGAGGTTGGATTCTGCCTTCCTTCTGTGGTCTCCACCCAGTGTGTGTCCTTGGAGGGACTCCTGCCTGCTCTGTGTGGCTGTCTGTGGCTGCTCTGTGTTAATACCTGCTTTGTTCTCAGGGGGATGGTGGTCTCTAACCTGTCTTTTTGCACTTTGCATTTCTTTTTCTCTCTTCCCTCCCCTTTTCTCTCTGCTCTGCCTAATCTTTGTAGTTCTTGGGGACACATACAATATTCCTTTAGACCCCAGAGGTAAGCAGACTTACCCACACCTACCTGTTCATACTGCCTCCAGCTCTGGCGATGTGTGCTAATCCTTTATCCTCCAGGAGTGGTAAATAAATTAACACCTAATTGAACAGGGGAGAAGGCGGGGAGGGTAAGTAGCCCTTGACAGTGGGCTGGAAAGAATAGGGAGGGCTTGTCAGCAGCAGACAATGAGGGATGCCACATGAGCTGAAACAGGCTAGAGACGCTCTCATGGCACGGAGTCTGGTTGGCGCGGGTAGCAAATTGGCCCAGCTGGTGTCGTGCTTTAGCCTGCGTGCACTCAGCTCCCTATTGTCCAACTCCCGGCAACAGCAGCCTCGGGGCCTTTCCCATGGGTTGCCTGTGAACTGAGACCACCCCAGCTAGGCCTGCCTGCCAAATTCTCTGGTGGGGGGAGGAGATGATGGCTACCCCACGTGTCCTGTGGGACCTGTGCCCACAAGGCCCTTGAGGGCAGAAAGCCATCTCTTATGCAGAGACAGAGGAACATGTGCCAGCCTGGAGTCGCTGCTTGTAAGGGCAGCCTCCTGTGCTGCTGTCCCTCCTACAGAGCCAAGCAAGCCCTGTCAGCAACCATGGGGATGGCTGCAGCTTCCCCAAACCCTTCTGCTCCTTTCAATTACTGTTGTGTGCCTGCTGCTGACAGCTCCAGCTCATTTGTTCTGCAACTGCCAATTCCTAGTGCTGCCAAACCCTCTTCAGGTGGTGGGGGAAGGATGGGGAGGATGTATTTAATGTCTCTATTTCTGATCAAGGGGGTGTCCTCTGAGCACTTAGGAAGCAGAGGAGAGATTTCTGCCAGGGTGCTCAGCACCTGATGCAGATAAAAGGACTGAGGGGTGCAGAGCTCTTCCACCCTCACCCTGGAGAAGCTGCTGATAGTCATCACTAGAGCAGGGAGCTAATGCCACTGTCAGTGGGAGCTCTGCACTAATTCCATAGCAACAGGGAGGCTTGTTTGAATAGAGGCAGGCTGACCACACATACCTCCCGTCCCCATGGCTCATTAACTGGCCTGAGACTCTGTTTTTCCCTTTCAGAGACCAGCTCCTCAGCCAGCAGTTACAGCTCAGAGTTCAGCAGGAGGCTGCTGAGCACCTACATCTGTGAGTACTCCACACACCTTCCCTCTCCTGCCCCATCAGCTGCATTTCACTTAGCTTTGCCTTGGGGGAAGAGCACAGGCTGTCTCTCACTAGGTGTCAGCTTCCCACCTGTGAGCTGGAGTCTGATGGGAGGGGTGGAAAAAAGGGTCAGCTGTTAGAGCCAGCCAGGACAAAGCACAGTGCAGCAGCTCACAGTGCTGCAGGGCTTTTGTCCTCAGCTGCCTTGAACTGCTCTCACCCCGTGCTCTGCACCTTCAGCCCCACCGAGGCTGCCAGAAGGGCTCTGTGAAATCTCTGTCCTGTGTTTAACAGTAAGGCAGTGAGATGAGTTCATGGTGCTGCCTTGTGATAATCTGTTACAGTGGGGCTCAGGTTCTTTGGCTTCTTTGAGGTCTGCTGTCTGACCACCCACACTGGTCCTGGGACTTACTGTGAGCACAGAACGTGGCTGGTGCCCGTTGCAACAAAGGCACTAGTTCACAGAGAGGTTTTGGTGGCTCACTGAGGGAAGGTGTGGGTAAGGCTTGTAGGGTTGTTAAATAGCTGTGATTTTTTTCACCCTTATCTGCACACACAGGTGGGGCTGGTCTGTTGCCTTTGCTGCACAGTGACAGTGCAGAGTACTCTGGATCATCCCTAATGAGAAGTTTCAGTTTCCTTCTCTATCTTTTTTTCCTTCTTTAAGGCAAAGTGCTGGGCAACTTGCAGCTTAACCTTCTTAGTAAGTCCAAGGTTTATGAAGACCCAGCTCTGAGTGCCATTTTTCTGCACAACAACTACAACTACATTCTGAAATCCCTGGAGAAGTAAGTGTGTGTCTGGGTAAATCTCCCTGAAGTGCAGGCTGATTCTCAGCACATATTTGGAGCAGAGCTCTCCACTGAGTGCATTTACTTGGCAGCCTGTCTTGTTTCTGCTATGCCTTCCATTCCTCAAACTGCCCTTTTGAAAGCTTTGCCCTATTATAAACATTGCATCACATGAGAGTAGAAGATAAAAGCAGCAGAGATGCCTTGGGGTGTAGGGAATCCTTTGATCTTGGGTGGAGTGAGGACATGGCTTTGGAAAGTAACTTGGAGTAGCTCCTGTCTCACAGTTGGTGCATTTCAGGATCCCTTTTATTGCAAAGGGCAGAGGGAAAACTGCTTGATAGGGGCTTGAAATGTTGCCATCCTGCCAGCAGCCCTGAGAGCTTCCTGAGGTTTTCTGTCCTTTCAGGTCTGAGCTGATCCAGTTGGTAGCTGTGACACAGAAGACAGCTGAGAGGTCTTACCGGGAGCTCATTGAGCAGCAGATCCAGACCTACCAGCGCAGGTCAGGAGGCATCTTCCCCTCTCCCCTTGCTTTTGGGAGCTCCTTGGCAGCCAGTGCTGCTGGAGCAGTGGGAGAGATTAAGCTAAAACACAAACTTACCTAAAACCAAAGCCAAAGTTATTTTGGCTTCCAAGTCATTAATCTAACTTAGGTGTTCAAAAAAGGCTTGGCCATGGCACTTGGAGCCATGGTTTAGCTGTCAGGAGGTGTTAGGTATTAGGTAAGAGGTTGCACTTGATGATCTCTCAGGTCTTCTCCAACCTGGTTGATTCTGTAACTTGGGAAGGGGCCACTGTGTGAAGTTTTGGGCTGTCTGTTGTCTGGGGAGGCCTGTGGGTCATTAGTGAGGACACAGGTGTTGCGGTGAGGCACAAGTAACTCTTCTTTGCCTGTCTTTGACCTCATTTGACCTGCAGCTGGTTGAAGGTGACAGATTACATCCTGGAGAGAAACCTGCCTGTCTTTCAGCCAGGAGTGAAGGTGAGAGAATGGGCAAGGATGCTTTTGAGATGCTAGAAATTACCAGAAACACCTTCTCCTTTGTCATAGTAAAGTATTCCCAGAAACCTTCTTTCCATTTCATGCCAGCATTGCCCTGCAGAGTGAATGCTGTGGCTGCAACAAGCTGCAGAGCAGCACTGCCTTCTGTTCTCCCCTGCCCTAGATTCATAGGAGTCTGTTCATCTCTGCCTCCACTCTTCCATTTTCACCTGAGCAGATGCTTCTATTTCAATTTGCAGAACCCTGAGCCCTACCCTTGGAAAGGGCTGGAAGCATAAAGAGCTCTTATGTCAGTTCTGACTGAAAATTGCCCTTATTAAACCTGCTTCAGACAAGAGCCAGTTGTGAATGTAGGGTGTGCAGCTCACTGCAGCTTTCTCTCCTCCCTGCTTTAGGGGAGGGAATTGAAGCCAAGTAGGTCAGAGATTACTGAGCCTGGATGGGGGACTTGTAGGCAAGCACTGATCTTGGAAATGTATTTCTGGTGATGAAATAAAATCCTTTCCTTCCTTGCTGCAGCTCAAGGACAAGGAGAGGCAGATGATAAAGGAGCGCTTTAAGGTAAGGAGGTGTCGGTGGCAAAAGAACATCCCTGCTGTCAGTCAGCATTGGAGGAACAGCAGGCTAGGTATAGAGATGTGATTGCAGACAGGACACTCACTGAGCTTTGCTTTGGACAGGGCTTTAATGATGGGCTGGAGGAGCTGTGTAAGATCCAGAAGGCCTGGGCCATCCCAGACATGGAGCAAAGGGACAAAATCCGCCGGGCACAGAAGACCATTGTGAAAGAGACCTATGGTGCCTTCTTGAACAGGTGACAACCTCTTGCAGTGGTGTCCTCTCTTTGGATTTACTGAGGTCTTTGGGCTTTAGAGTGGCCTGAGCTGAAGCATCTTTCTATTGTCCTGTCCTAGCTTCCCTCCCTTGCACACTGAACCATCCCCAAGCTGAACTCTCCTAGCTGCAAACATCTGCTGTCACCCTGACTGGGTCCTGGCAAGTGCAGGTGCTCTGGCTGACATAAAGCTCTGAGCCACCCTGGGCTATTCCTGTAGAAATCAGGAGATGAGTTTGTAACTGGGTCACCTCTCAGATTCAAGTGGGGTGTGCTGGAGTGAAGCTGGTTTGTGGCAGAGGACAGTGGGTCTCTTTGACATGTTCCACTTGTTTGCCAACCAAGGGACATCTTCCTTTGCAGATATAGCAACGTGCCCTTCACCAAGAACCCTGAGAAGTACATCAAATACCAGGTTGACCAGGTTGGGGAGATGATTGAGAAGCTGTTTGACACATCAGCATAGACTTCCAGCTGCCCTGCACTCTCCAGCTGCCTGATACAACTCAGCAAGCTTTGGGACTCCCTTCCCTTCTGCCCTGCTCCATTGTGGTGGGCAGGGTGCCCTACTGTATTTATCAGATTTATAAACCTCTGGGAACTACCCTGGGTGGTCTTTGCCTTCTTCCCTGGATCTGGAGCAAAGGCTCTGGATGCCCTTGGCACTGCTGTCTGGGTTCTTACATCTGTGCCTTTTCAGGCCTGGAGGTAAATGTTGATGCTGTGATCTCCCAGCGGTGCTCCTGCTTCCATGGCAGCTTTTGGGAATCTCAGTTTTCTAGGATCCTAAAGGGTTTTCCCAAAGAAGCTGTTACTTAGCCCACTGATGGGGAGAGATGCTGATTTGGTGGTGTGGTGGAGTCTGGCTGGCTGCAACAGGGAAAGTTTTACCCCAGTAACTCATGAGCTGTCCTGGTAGCAGCTCTGTCCTGCAAGAGGACCTGCTGTAGAGAGTGAGAAGATCTTTGCCCTCAGCCTCCTTTTCTCTAGGCTGAACACCCCCAGTTCCCTCAGCCACTCCTCACCAGCCCTGTTCTCCAGTGTCCTTCACCAGCTTTGTTGCCCTTCTCTAGACCTGCACCAGCACCTCAATGTCCTTGGAGCGAGAGAGTAGATAAGTGTCCTGCTATGGCAGGCTCAGCCACTCCCCTGGGCTGCTGCCTCCACAAACATCTGTTTCTCAGGAGGTTCCTGGCCTTTCTGAACCTCTGACCCCCTTTGCCTCCAGTCTGGGCCTAAGCACAGTCTGAAGCACGACCTGCTCTCAGCAGTGCAGCAAATGCCTGCCCAACAGCAGATGGGACAAGCTTGTGCAGCCCAGAGCTGTACCTCCACCTGAGAGCTCTCCTGGCAGGGACCCTCCCTCCTGCTCTTGCATCTCAGATGCTTGGGGAAACCTGAGACTTCAGTGCTGGCTGTGCTTCCCTCTGCCAGCTCCAAGAGCCTCTGCCCTGGGCAGGGTTTTTCAGCACAAATAAAGCTCTGCTGGCTTGTGCTATGTGCAGTGTCCAGCCTGCTGGATCCATGTGCTGACATTTACCAGGAGCTGGATTCAGTCATTCTGGATCTGTTTCCCCCACTGCAGAGGTCTGATGTGAATTTCTTTCTCCAGGAGAGCAGGTGGAATTTGTTGGTGCTCAGGCTGAGACTGTAAAACATCTTTTATTGCAGGCCAGGGTGAGACAACTCACCTGGAACAGCAGCAGGCACAGCCAAGGGAGGGGGAAGGTGGGAGCTTTGCCTCAGCATTTCTGGAGCATCTGAGTATTGGTGTGTGGGAGCTGCTGTCCTCCCTGTGCTGATGCTCTTGTGCTAACCAGAGCCTGGAGAAAATGGATGAGATCCCTTAGGGTCTGGGATGGAACCATATCCTGTTCCCCAGAGGCTCTGGGAATGAAAGGCATTTCTGGGCTCTGGAGAGCTGAGGCTGGTCAAGCTCAGCTCACAGGTGGGGAGATGCAGTCAGAGATGGGATGCAAAATGTCCAGCTCCCTCCTGGTCTCAGTACCAGAAGCTGGCAGGGTGGTTTTCTACCCCTGGCCACATCAGGTGGAAGAAAGGGGGTAAGAGGCTGCTGGAGGCTGAAAACCTGGCTTGGTGGCAGCCTTACAGCAGGGAGGAGATGGAGGTGGTGAATACCTGGAGAAGAGGAGGCTTCTGCTGCTCCTAGGTGCTCTTCAGTAGAAGTCCAAGACCTTTGTTTCCTCCAGGGTACAGGGAAAGTGCAGCCACTTGCTCTGTCTCCTAAATCCAGCCTCCCACTTGCCCTGGCTCTAAGTAGCCCTTCCCACACTGCCTGTCTCCCCTGCTCAAGGAATGAAATGGGGAGGTGGATGAGCTTTCAGCCTCTGGCAGCCAGACCTGCTCTGGGAGCAGCAGCAGCTTCAGCCAGAGCCACCCCTTCCCTGGGGTGGGAGCAGGAGGCAGGGAGCTGCTCACCCCCTCCAGGCTGACCTCAAGCAACTGAGTGCATCCAGCCCTGCACAGCTGGGGAGCAGCTCCGCAGGCTCCTTGGCTTTTTAAGGTAAGGAATCTGAGCACCGTGTTAATTAAGAGTGATCATGGCAGCCAGTGCTGGCCCTCGCAGTGGGCACTGCACAGCCCTGCCAAGAGCTGGGCTCAGAGCTGTGGGTGATGCTCAGAGACCATGGGAAATGGGCAGGGACCCAACCTGGGGCTGCCCCATGGCACCGGCGCTGAGACCTCTCTGCCTTCTCCTTTGCTTGCCCTGAGGGTTGTGCCAGGGTTTAACGCCCTCCCCTCACCCCCTGTCCTGCTGTGGCTGCTGCTGACCCCCTGGCAGATGGGGACAGGCTGGGAGACACATCTCTGATCCCCAGGGCTCTGGGGCTGGAGCCCTGTTTCTCTGGGTTTTGCTGCAGTGGGCCAGGCTGCTGGGGCATGTCCCAGGGATGGGTGTTCCACCTCCTCTCATGCCTGGCTCTGCACTGATCATTTGGGTGGGAGCAGCAAAAGGGGTTTGCCACTGCTCCCTGGCACAGCTGGCACACAGATAAACACCTATGAAGGGCAGAGATGTCTGCCCCAGCTCTGCCTTACAGACCTCCTCAGGAACCTGTTATGCCTCTTGAGTTCAGCTCCCAGCTCCACCAGTGCCCAGCTGGCACTCTCCTGAACAAGGAAGCCTGGCAGCAATGAGTCCATGGAGTCAGTTTTCTGGGAGGTTTCATTAAGGGTAATTAGTGGGTGTGCTGGGAGCCCCTGCAAACCACTCTCCCTGCTCACACAGGATTATCCACACCACCTTATTCCTTGTGATGCTTATGACAACCAACTTGTCCCCCCTTTGCTGGGCTCTGTCATGTCCATGCCCACTGCCACTGATTCTGTTTGTCTCGGGCACTGTGGTGCTGCCACACTGTCTCTCCAGCTAAAGCCAGTTCCTGAGGCTCTCCATTGGGGGACAGCTCTGCCAAGCTTTACTGAAGGTTTTGCTTCATCATCAGGCTGCTTCCTTCTTGGTTTGCCCTCTCACCTTGTCCTGCTTGGGGAGATACTGGCAGACTGTGGGGTGCAGTGGTGGATGTGTGGCTGGTGGGCTTAGGCCCAGGGCTGGATTTCCTGTGGGACAGTGCAGGAGGTGGCTACAGTGTGATTTAAGGCAGCAGACCCCACGGGCAGGCTGCTGCACAGGTGCTGGTTTGCTCTTGCACAGAGCTCTTTGTGTTTTGCACCTTCTAGCAGTGTCCAGGCTGCCTCTGCTGGGTGCAGGTGACAGGTGGGTCATGGGATGCTCCAGCCTCGTTGTGTGTGCAGTAGTCAACAGCTTGCTCATGAAGCTGACCCTGAGCCTTCACCCCCACCCCTGGGGTTTGCAAACTCACCTCTTTGCCCATTGATTTATTATTATTATTTATTCCTAATCTCACTTCTGCCAGGGCTGGGTGTGAGCCTTGCAGTGGGGGTGAGAGCACCTGTGAGCCCAGGGCTCTGCTTCCAGAGGCACAGTTACAGCGGTTCTGGGGCTGCTCAGAAAGACCTAAAGCAGCAGTGAGTGGTGGTGGTGGTGATGTTGCAGTGTGCCTGGCTTTGAGCTGTTCTGAGGAGCTGACCTGTCCCCTCTTCTCCTCTGCTTGATCGTCATGACTCGAAGCTGCTAATGCTGTTTGGAGCCTCCTTCCCCAGGCAATGCCAAAACACTCAGGAAACAAACTGAGTTTACACAATCCACAACAATTTGGCACTTGGCTGCTGCTGGGTGTTATGAGCCTGCTTTCACCAGAGGGGAACTGCAGGGCTCAGGCTCCCCAGAAGGGTTGTGGAGCCTCCTTCTCTGGAGTCTTTCAAGCCCCACCTGGATGTGTTCCTATGCTAGATTCTGGTCCTGCTCTGGCTGAGGGGTTGGACTCAATCTTCAGAGGTCCCTTTCAACCACTAACATCCTGTGATCTTGAGTGCTTTCAACCAGTGTCAGAGCCACCCATCAGAGTCCATCTCCCTCCTCTTTGGCTGTTTCAGGGTGGTCATGCTGCTGCTGAAGGATCTGGTGTGGCTGCAAGAAGTGGCTCCCCAGAGCTCCAGCTTTTCTGCACAGTTATCCCCCAGTCTGGGGACAGCTTGGTGCTGTGGGTTTGAGAAGTCAGTGGCCAAGCTGTGGCCTTAGCTTTACCCACAGCTGGCTTGGGGTGGTACCAGGAGGCCTCCTGAGGCTGGGTGAGGAATTTGGGGCACAACTCTACCCCCTGCACTTGGCCCTACTCCCTGTAGGACCCCTGGGACCAGGTGCAGTGAACAGCAGCAGCAGCCTGGGGGTGAGGGGTTATTCCTCTTTGCAGGTCCTTCCTCCACCATCTCAGCTCTCATCTGATGACAAGATGAGATACCTGGGTGCCATTCTGGCTCCTCCCCACCCCACAGGGTTCAAAGCAAAGGCTCCCTCCTCCTGGCTGGATTTGGAGCCCCTCAGAGGGGACATGATGCATGGAGTGAGGTTTGCTGGCTGGTTTGTACATCAGAGCTGGTTATTTTTATGTTCTGGTGAGCACTATAAAAAGATGAACTTAGACTCAACTCCTGTCCTTTCTGGGAACTCAACTCTGTGTGGAAGGGAACAACCTGGACTTGGAAACAAGCACTGACTCTCTGGGGCTCCCTGTGGTATGGCCACAGCACTGGCACCGTGATGCCCTGCAGCATTTTGGGTTGAGATATGCAAATGCAGCCTGGGGTGATGGGAAAACAGGTCTGGGGGGTGGGGGGGGGGAAGAATGAAGGGAAGCAATCAGTGTCTCCTCCATAACAGCATCTAAGGTTGGGGGACACTGCGTGCCCAGTCACATCAGCACAGGGACCCCTGTCCTTGGGCAGTGCAGAGGTGGTTGGACATCTCCATCCCGAGGGCAGGGTGACAACTGTGTCCAGGAGCCCCTCAGTGTGTGAGTGGGATCCTGCAGCTTTCTGAGCAGAGGTGGATGAGGGCAGGAGGAAGAGGAGGCTTTTAGCCATGTTTTCCTGGCTGTTTCCATGTTTTCCTTGGCTGGGAAGGGTTGAGCAGGGGAGATAAATGCAGCTGTAAGTAGTGGAGCTGTTTATGCACTGGCTCTCTGTGACTGATGCTGTGAGCAGGGCTAGACTAAATACTGCTGTTATTGATAGGAGGCAGTGGCTGATTTACAGCCCTCTGCATGGGGACAGGAAGATCTGGTTATAGTAACACTCAGCAGGGGAAAGCAAAGGTTTTACAGCCAGAAAGCTTCCCAGGAAGAAAGGGCAAGGGCTGGAGATGGGTGGAGGGCAGTGGGGGGTGTGGGAGGGAGCTGCACTGGGAGCTGGGTCAGAATCCTGGGGAGAGCTTGGGATCATGGATGGAAATAGCCTCCACAGCATGTGCTGGTCCTGGGGATCTCTGGGGTGGAGATTCAGAAGGAGGACAATCTGTGCAGACAGACTTTTAGCCCTCTGCAGTGGCAATTTATAGAGACCTGATCTTCAGGGGTGCTTGGTGCTGTCGGGGAGCAGACCTGGGAACTATAAGGATGCTCAGTACAGCTAATCCCAGCTCCTGTCTGCTTTCAGCATCTCCTGGCTGTGCTGCAGGGCTTTCAAAAGCATTAACTAATCCTGTTCCAGTGATGCTCTTCTGGCAAAGAAAACAGCAGGTGGCTGCTGGTGGCTGCAGGGCTCAGCCACTCCTGGAGCAGCAGTGAGAGCAGGGCTGTGTCACCTCAGCCTCTCCTGTGTGGGCACATTAAAGGGACCACAGTGCCATTCTTCTGCACCTCCCTTGAGAGAGGTACTGGGATGTATCCCATATCCTCCACCCTCCCACTGCATGCAGATTCCCCCCATGCAGCAGGTCCCACCACCTCTCCAGCACTTGCCTCTCCTCTGCTGCTGACTGTGGGGTGTCTCAAGAGAGCTGGACATAGGATGTGGGATGGAGAACTTTATTGAGGCGTCCCTAGCTGGCTGGGGTCCCCCAGCATTTGTCCAGCACCACAGCCACAGGAAAGCTGTGGCCAGTCCTCCACTGCTCTTCTTCACACTCATCTTGCCCAGGCTGAGAGGTGGAGCCATACCCAAGCTCTCTGAAAGCATTAAACCCCTCCCCTCGTGCTGACCTGCTGATATCCAGCTCTGCTTCCCCTGGCAGCACAACCTCTCCCACAGAGCCACAGCAAACAGCCCCCCACCCCACTGTCCTGGGTGACCCTCAGACCTTCTGTGGAGCATCACGTGCACCCAAAGGGCAGGGATGAGCCATGGTCAGCAGCATGGTTGGTGCCCTGTGCCCTCAGCAGTCCCATACTGGGGCTATGGCACTTAGCTCAGCCACAAATGCTGCTTCCAGCTGTGCTCCATCTCAGGGAAACCTCCTCAGAGCCACAGGCCCCAGGGAGATGTGAAAGCCCAGCCAGCACCACCTGTGTCAGGAAGGTTTGTCTCCTGGATTTTCCTACCTGAGTCAGGTTTGTGTCCATGTGGCTAATAGCCAGTGTTGCCCTCAGGGTACAGTTCCTGAAATGGGACTCAAACACAGCAGTAGTTCCCAAATATCCCTAAAAGTTCACACACCCTCAGATGCTGAGTAGGGTGGAGGGACCAGAACTTCCCACAGGATCCAGGTGTAGATCCAACAGGGTGTAAGTCTGAGAGAGGAACCAGTAGCTACATCTGGGAGTTGACATGGGGGGTTGATCTCTCTTCTCTCAGCCAGTGCTTGGTGGAAGCAAATCCTGCCCTTGGATCCTTGGTTGGTGCTCAGCTGAGTCCAGAGGCAGCAGCATCACTTCAACAGTTATGGTATGTGGCTGCATCTCAATGAAAAAGGTACAATTTGATGCATTTCAACCCAAAACGTAGCTCATCCCCAGGCCTGTGATGCTGCAGGAGGCTGCAAAGCCATGGGGTGAAATAAATCCTTAAGATCAGACTGCCTGAGGCACTCAGTGCCATGGTTTAGTTGCTTAGATGGTGGTGGGTGAGAGGTTGCACTTGATGATCTCAAAGGTCTTTTCCAACCTGGTTAATGCAGTGATTCTGGTAGGAAGAAGCTCTGCTAGGTGACATTGAAGGTGATGAAGGAGCCATCTGCTTTCTTCTGATATCCCACCAGCTGTGCCCCCTGCCAGGGCTGGGCTGGCACCTGGCAGCGCAGGGAGGAGCGGCCGGGCAGGGCTTTGCCGGCGTGGGTCACCTGGCTGAGCTCTGCCTCCAGCGTGCTGACCGTGCTCATCCCTTGAGCTATGTGCACCTTGTTGGCTGCCTTCTTGTGCAGGAGGCAGATGAAGATCTTCTTGAAGCCCTTGCGGAAGTGTTTGGAGACCAGAGCATAGACGATGGGGTTGAGGCAGGAGTTGGCATAGGAGAGGAGGTGCGAGAGGATGCGGAGCACATAGGTGGCAGCGTTGAGGGGGAAGGACCCGAACCAGACGCAGAGGATGATCAGGTGGTGGGGCAGCCAGCAGAGGCAGAACAGGGCAGCTACAATGATGATCATCCTGGTGACCTTCCTCTTGGCCTTCTTGGACTCTGACATCTCTTGGAGAGGGTCCACAGACTTCCAGAGGTAGCGAATAGTCCGCACGTAAGTCAGGCTGAGGATCAGCACCGGGATGATGTAGCTGAAGACGAAGGTGCAGGTGTCCATGACCTTGCGCCGGGAGACCTCCCAGATGGGGTGGCAGACAGTCAGGTTGGCCAGCTGGAACTCCTGGTAGTAGCTGAGGTAAGGGCCCGAGAAGATGAAGGAAAGCCCCCAGATGAGACAGATGGCCACGAGGGCATTCCTGGGTGTCCTCAGGTCCCTCGAGTGCAGGGGGTATCGTATGGCCAAGTACCTGCATGGGAGGGGAGAGGGATGTGACTGGCTGCAGTCCTGGAGAAGGCATGGAGAGCTGCTCCAGAGGTGGAAGTGGTGGAATGGAGCTTTCTAGGACAAACAGTTCCACAGCTCATTCCCTGGTACTTCTCAATCCCTCTGCAGCACAATGGGGTGAGGAAGAGCCTCTCTCCAAACCCTGTCCCATTGCCTGTCCCATCCAGCAGTGCTTGTAGGGAAGATTGGGATGGTCCCCTTCTATCCCTCTCCCTAATCTATTTGTCCCAGATCAAACATCCCACTGTCATCTCCTCCATGTTTGCTGTGGGCTGTTGGGAGGGTAGGGGCTCTCTCCACATGTGCTGGGAAGAGCTGAGATTCTGCAGGACCTGAGTTTTCACTCTGGTTTTCTATTCTCCCTTCAGCTGCCTGAGCCTGCTTTGGGGCCTGAAAGGGAACAGGGAATCACAATCCATCCCTCTCTGCTGACCTCCAGTCTCAGTCATCTATTTTCTTGTGCACATGAACTGGGAAATGCCCCTTGATTCCCCTGGGAAAGGCTCCTGGATTATCACAGGAGATCACAGCAGTCAGGGCTTGGCTGCTTGGGATTCTGTCCCATCTCTTGTTGAGGAGAGAGACAGAAAAGGGGGAACTTCAGGCTATCAGGAGCACCCCCATCCCCTTTCCTACCTGTCAAGGGAGACAGTGGCCAGGGTGAAGCTGCTGGCATACATGGTGAGGTAGATGAAGAAGTGGACAGCCTTGCACAGGATGGGCCCAAACACCCAACCCTCCAGGGTGTAGATGGTGGCTTGGAAGGGGACGCAGAAGAGGATGAAGCAGAGATCAGCTACCCCCAGGTTGAGGATGAAGAGGTTGGTGGTGTTCTTCACCTGCCCGTTGCGCAGTAGCACGGCCAGGACCAGGCAGTTGCCCACCGTGCCCACCAGGAAGATGATGAGGAATACCAGGGGGATGATCACAGACTCAGGCTGCCAGCCCCCCTCAGAGCTCCCTGCCGAGCTGTTCATGGCTAAGAGAGCACGGAGCCAGCAGTGGGGATGGACAGGGAGAGGGTGTGGAGAGCACACTGGGGAGGCAGGCAGGGGCTGGACAGAGAGGTGGGGGGGTATAGGTGGGATGGCAGGGAAAAGGGGTGCACAGGGAAATCAGCTGGGATCTAATGGAAAAGGGGGTGCAGAGTGTAGTGGGGATGCACGGGAAAGGGTGCAGAGGGAGGTCAGCAGGGATGCAAAGGGGGTGCACGAAGAGCGCGGGGGGGAGCGTTCTGCAGATGCAAGAGAAAGGGGGGGCACAGGGAGCGCACGGGAAAGGGGGTGCATGCCCGAGACCCCAGCGCCCTTCACCTCCTCCGGCAAGGCTGGACCGCGGTCGGGCGGCGCCGCTCCGGCCGTGAGCGCGGCTCGGTGCTCTCCCTCCCGCCAGCGGAGCGCGGCGCGGGGCGGGGGGGCTGTGCTCCGGGGCGGCGGCTCCCGCCCGGCCCCCGCTTCGCGTCCCGAGCCCGCTCCCGCCGGGGCAAACACCGATCGTCCGAGCCACAGCCGCGGGAATCTCCCCTCCCCGGGCAGAGAGGCTTGGGCCAGGGCTGGTTTGATCCAGGAGGAGTAAATCTGACAGGGTAAAATGTCTTCTAGTGCCGCGATCCCTCGGGAAAGGGCTGGGGTAGCTGGGCAGGACAACCCCACAGGGAGCCGGACACCCGAAGTGGGGGGGTCTGGGTGCTTTTCCGTGTTGCTTCCCCCTGCAGAGGTCACTGGGACAGGGCTGTGGATTGTTTTTTTTAGGAGTGGGGGTCCTCTGGAATTGCGAATGTCTCTAAATTGTTCTGTACGCAGCTAAATCCTTGCACCGGACAGCCCCAGAAGTGAGCTCTGGTTTGCAGGAGATTCTGTATTTCCCTCCAGGGTATGGGGAGAGTTCACTACAGCGAGCACAAATCTCTTTCACATCTTCTTTTTCTACCTGTGAAATTGCCTGGTTTGTTCCTTCAGAGCCTTCCCAGATGGAAGCCTCAGAGCCGGCCAGCTCTCCGAGGACACTTCGCCTGCCCCCAGGCTGCCTCTGTTCCTGTGGAGAGCGAAATCTTCCCTGTATCAATTACTTCTGTAACTAACTTACTCCACGGCTTCTCAGTTCTCTTGATGGACATTCAGATCTAAGCCTGCCAATGGTGTTGGGAGATCTGAGGGCAGTCACAGCTTTGCGACGTTGCCACCGGAGAACGCGGAGCCTTTTTCACCCGCAGCAGCTCATGAGCAGCCCCGGCCCCATTCAGCTCCGCAGATGAGGTACGTGGGGGAAGCAAACACACTGCTGTGGTGTGAGGCTGCTCCACTTCTGATGTTATCTTGCAGGGAAAAGCAGGAACTAGGAACAGTGCAGCAGAAAACTGGCTACCCCACAGGGCACAAGGAGGTGCTGAGACCCAGCAGTGCAGCTCTGCCTTCCTCTTCTGGTCCCAGTCTAGCCGCACACCCTCAAGGAGTCACTCCTGCCCTCAGCAAGGGCTGTGTTGCATCCCAAGCCACAACTATGGAGGTGGCAGGGCTAGCTTATGAGGAAAACCCAGCCCTAGAGAGCTTCCACCCTGTGGCAGGGGCCCTGGCTCCCTGCACCCTCAAACACCCACAGCAGGGCACTGGTGTTTGGGTTTATTGGTGCTGGTGGTGTCTTTGGTCTCCCTTGAGCTGGCATTGGCTTACATATAGGTTAGGTCTAGCCTTAAGCTGCAGAGTAAGACCATGAAAAAAAGAAACTGGAAGGGAGAAGAGCTAATTTCTTCCCAAGCACCAGTGCAACCTGCAGCATTGTATGCAAAGATCAGTAGTAGGATCCCCTGTCAGGTACTGCAAAATAAATTCCTGGCCTAAGAGATATATGAGTTATTTGAGCTGGAGATCTGGTCTTCAAGGGTGGCCAAAAGGAAAAGGCATTCTGTGAGGCTGCCAACCCTCCCAGGCTGCAGGGGTTGGTGGCACAAGGATGGTCTCTGTGTGCTGTGTGCCTCTGCAGGCAGTAGCCCTCAGTGGATTTATCCTTTGCAGCTCTCTCTGTGACACCACTTTGCTGCAAAGCTGTCAGCCCAGGCTCTGCTTGATATGGTGCTGCAGGTTTGTGTTGTCCTCCTCTCTCTCTGCCCTGTGGGAATAGCAGAGCCAGCTCTGCAGCAGGAATCCAAGCACCCAGCCAGCAGGTGACAGTTTATCCTCCTGCTTACAGACTCCAGAGGAGCAGCAGCAAAGCTTTGTGCCAGCACAAGGGAGGTGGCATGGCAGAGATGTGCCTGTGATAAACCCTCCTGGCTGTGGTTCCTTTGGAGCAGATCCCTTGGTGGGCAACATGCATGTGTTTGCACTGGGGCACCTGAACATGGGTGCTGTAGTGCCAGCCTCATCCAAGTCTGTCTGAACTACCATGGCCACAAAAGAGGGGCTCTTGTTTGTAAAACATGCTCCAATTCATATCTCTGCTCAATTCAAACATCATCCTGAAACTCAGTTTGGTTTGGATAGGAAATGGATTCTTGGGAGATGTGGTGGAAACCCAGAGCAGACAGAAATGGCAGTGGAAAGGTGCAGCTTGAGGACTCGGGTTTTCTTTTTCTCCTGTGAGCTTTCACATCCACCAGAGGGAAGGAGAGCTTTGAATTCAGAAATAAGGTCACAGCTGAGCTTTCTGAAGGGGAGAGGAGCAAAAATTGTTGCTGGCTGTAGCATGGCAGCAGCAAACCACAGCTGGCCTTGCTGGCTCCAAAGGCAGGCAGAGCCCTGTGCTGGCAGAGACAGGTCTGGGGGAGTTAAGCAGTGGGAACAGTGGTGGGAGCAGCTTGTCATGCTCAGTGTTTGCACAAGTGTTTAGGACAGCAGGCATTTAGAAAAGTTTGGTGTTTGCCCCAAAAGAGGTATCTGTAAGTTTGGTTCAAATGCTTAAAGGACTTTTGCAAGAGGACCTGGTCTGAACTGCTTTGCTCGTGTTTATACCTTCAAATAGCTGCACATTCCATGCTCTGGGGTTTGGGAGTATTTGGGGGTTTTAAATAACAGCAGAGGCTCTGCTTTTTTACCAGGTGTACAGTAAAGGGGGGCAAAGATGCTCCCTGCTGCACTACCCTGCTGCAGCTGGAGGTGGGAGAGTTTGGCCAGTGCTCGGTCTGGGATAGTTTATATCCCGTCCCCTGCAGGGGTGCCCAGACGAGCATGCTCGAAGCTGTCCTGGCAAGGTGCTACAGGAAGGGGAGACTCGGCCAGCCAGCCCTGCATCAGCCAGGTACAGCATTGCCCCACAGGGAGCTGTGCCCCAGTACCTAGCCTCACTTCAGGGCTGTTTGAGGACCAGGATGGGTGTGGCTGCCTTTGCCCCTCAGCAGCCTGGCATGAGTCAGCTCAGCCAGGGCACCGCTGGGGTTTGGAGGACTCCTGGCTCCCCAGGGCTGCAGCTCAGCTGCTGCCATGGACGCGTCCTTCCCTAGGGGGTCATCCCTGGGGTGGGTGAGAGGGACAGGGCTGCGGGGTCCCATTCTGGGGGCTGTGCGAGTAGTCCTGGGGCAGAGAAGGGGAGATGATTCTGGGGCTGGGGATTTTGGGGCCGGAGGATGAATTTAGCCCTGGGGCGAGTGAGCGGGACTGGGTTGCGGGGGACTGATGCTGGGACTGGGGGGTGACCCTGGGGGATCGGCCGTGATGCAGGAGATGAGCCTGGCTGCTCTCGGATTAGGGTGGGGGTCAATGTCGGGGTGGCCGTGGCGGGAAGTGTCAGGGAAGCCCATTTGGCCCGGGGCGGCAGATGAATGGCAACGCTGCCTGAGCCGCCGGCGGCCCGGCTCCGCCCCGATCCGCTCCGCCCCTATCCCGTCTGCCCCCGCGGCGGCCACTCTGGCCCTGGCCTCCGCGCGCCTCTCCTCCCCGGCCCATGATGCACCGCGGCGGCGGCGGCCCCGGCACAAGATGGCGGCGGAGCGGCAGGGAGCCGGCGGCGGGCGCGGTGGGGCAGGCGGAGGCGGCGGCGGCGGCGGCGCGGAGGAGAACAAGGAGAACAAAGAGAATGAGAGGCCGGCGGGGCAGCAGGCCGGTAGCCTCGGCGACAGCCTGGGCCTGGAGAGCATCCTGTGGCGGCGGTGGCGGCGGGGGGACGTGGCAGGCCCGGCTCCGTGGGCGGCATGGGGAACGTGGCGGCCGCTGTGAGCAGCGCGGGGGCTCGCAAGCGGGCACGGCTGGCTCTGCTTCCTCTCGGGAGAGCAGCGGCGGTCGGCTCCCTGCTCTGAGGCCGGCGTGCCCGCCCAGGTGGCGATGTCCCGTACCCCTCCGGCGGGAGCCGGGCCATGCTGGCGTGAGCGTGTCGGTGCGGCGGCTGGGCTAACCCCCGCCGTGCCTGGCCATGGGGGTTTGATCAGGGTGAATGGGGGGAGTCAGCTTTGCATCTCTGCCTTGTGGATTTATTCTTTACCTTTGCAACTTCTTCCGAGCTGCCCGACAGCTGTCGCCCGCCTTCAGACCGAGCTCCGTGCTGGGCTGCGTGCCGTAGATAAGGGCAGGCTGTCGGTAATCTCCTAGGGGTAACATTAGCGCTTGTGGATAAAATAAATCTTAACAGGTACACCGAGGTGGCAGACTGGCTCCTCCAGATTTAGCCCTTCTAAAACACGACGTGGCCTGCAAAGCTTACAGCATTTTTGTAGGTGAAACTCACGTGAAACCAGGCCAGCTGCACAGCTGTGGTAGAGCTGAGTTTCATCTTCTGGGTAAGAGGAAAACCCAAGTGGCATAAGGTGGTAACTTTCCATTTAGCATATGGCAGGTGCTGTGAAGTTAGTGGCTGTTGAGCAAGGGATGGACACAGCAACTGCACTGGCAGTGTTGGCAATACCTAAGTCAATGAAGAAGTGGAGGGGATCTTAAGGGATATTAACTCACAGGATGAAACACAGCCTGAGAAGATAATAATCATAGGTGGGCAGTAGGGATGAGGAGTTTTGTGCTGAGACACTGCAGTTTGACTTGTTCCACAAGTGCACACCAGTTCAGTGTGGTAACTCTTGGTGCAGGTTTTCAGTCCTTAAAGTCAAGAGACTGCCTCCAAGAAAAGTTTTGGGTAGAGATCTGCCATTGTAAACTCTGCCATCGGTCTGGTAGGTTCTTCAGCTGTAGCAGTGGTGTTTCTTTCAATGGGGTCATTGCGTGGTCTGCTGTTGTGATTTTTTTTCCCATTGTTTTTTTAAGTCTTCTTGGTAAATCTTGAAAGGGAGGTCTGGGGGTATAAATGGAGAGGTATCTCTGGCTGACAAGTGGAGATTCTATTCCACAGCCTTGTAAACTGAAGGAGTAATGTCAGCAAGCGTGCTGGAGGGCAGCATGATGCTGCCTGTTCATGCAGTGAATAAAATTGCATGCAGGCTGCACAGAAGTCAGCAGGTGTGCTAAGAAGTGGGTGGAAAGTGTGGAGTGAAGCTGTCACAAGTCACAGGCCAGTGCATTCTGCCACAGAGTGCTTGTTACAGTAATGGACATAGGAAAGCAGAAGCGTGGTGAAAAACCCAGTAGGGAATGAGCCCCCTGAACACTTCTCAGCTCTGTTCGTGGGGGTCCTCTATATTCAGAGGACAGTTTGTTTGTGGGAGCTGTCAGGAAGGCAGCAGTGGATCTCCTCAGGGTACTCCTGTCCTTTTCCTGCGGGGTGGGACATCTGAGGGCAGGGAAGCTTCTCTCAGCCTCAGTCTTGCCAACTAAACCGTGTCACGAGCGTGGCTGGGGAGACGGTGGAGCGCAGCTAGGGCAGGCAGTTAAATTAGCACTCCATCCTGAAATGAGAGCCTTTCTGGTAACAGCTTGAGGTTGTCTGTCAGAGGCAGTGCTTGTGGAACGTTTCAGCCCTACCCTTGATGACAGTAATAAAGCTCTGAAGTAAGCAGTGGAGCCAGGAGTTCTTGTAGGACCATCACTTCTCTCAGCTGTGCGGTTCTAGGAGGTGTTTGGGTGCTTCTCTGTTCAAAGTGCATTTGCTTAATGGAACCTGCAGAGTTGCCTTTGTTATTTTGGGGTGTGAGGAAGAGCTGGTAACAGACTGTGCTGTCAATCTGCCTTAACACACTTTGCAGTCCTTCAGATCGTGAAGGAGTCTCAGCAGCAGCATGGGTTGCGACACGGGGACTTCCAGAGGTACAGGTTAGTAACAACTGTGGATGTGTTGGAGCTGCTGGTGTGACTTTAAAATAAACCCCCTGGAGCAGGCAACAAAAACAACCTGGAGAGGCTGCTCTGTGTGCAGCAATTTACACTACTTCTTATCACTAGCTGTAATGTGCTGTGACTGGTCTGTTGAGGAGGATACAGGCTGTCTCTTGCTTCTCCATTACCCTTGAAGGGCTCACTTGTTAACCCCTCCTGTTAATCGCCATGCCCTTCTAGAACTGAGTGTTCCATAAACATCCATACAGCAGCTAGGACACAGAACATAGTTCTGATGTTTCAAGATCAGGATTTATCATTAAGTGTCTTAACTTCTCTTGTGTTGCATGAACCACTGGTTTACAGGTAGAATAGAATAGAATAGACTTGAATAGAATTAACCAAGTTGGAAAAGACCTTTGAGATTGAGTCCAACCTATCACCCAATACTATCTAATCAACTAAACCGTGGCACCAAGCACCCCATCCAGTCTCTTTCTAAACACCTCCAGTGATGGTGACTCCACCACCTCCCTGGGCAGCACATTCCAATGGCCAATCTCTCTTTCTATGAAGAACTTCTTCCTAACATCCAGCCTAAACTTCCCCTGGCACAGCTTGAGACTGTGTCCTCTTGTTCTGGTGCTGGTTGCCTGGGAGAAGAGACCAACCCCCACCTGGCTACAGCCTCCCTTAAGCTAGCTGTAGACAGCAATAAGGTCTCCTTTGAGCCTCCTCTTCTCCAGGCTAAGCAACCCCCGCTCCTTCAGCCTCTCCTCACAGGGCTGTGCTCCAAACCCCTCACCAGCTTTGTTGCCCTTTCTGAAGGTACTTTGTGAACTGCCTCTTGGCAGCTGTCATACATGGCATTCCTAATTAAAACATTGCCTGTCAGAGCCTTTAGTCCTTTTCTCTGCAGGTTGGAGAGAGCAGTGAACAGGAAAAACAAGAGAGTTGTTCTTTGGCTCAGCTGCCTGTGGTCATCTTCTCTTTAGGGGTTATTGCTCCCGGAGGCTAAGGAGGCTCCGAAAAACTCTCAACTTCAAGATGGGAAACAGGCACAAGTTCACTGGGAAGAAAGTGACTGAAGAGATTCTCTCAGACAACAGGTATGGCTGGGGTTGAACCTTCAGGTATCAGTGAAGAGAGTTTGCTTCGTTGCAGTAGTTTATTTTCATGTGGGTGTGTGGAAACCTCTGTACGATACACTCAGGGATGTTTCTTTTCAGAGATGGGTGCTGTGGGCATTAATAAAAGATGAAGGTTCAGGCTGCAGTGCAGGGGGAGGAGGCACTGCTTAGATCCTGCTTTATCCTGTGAATGAGTGGGAGAAGAGGGAAGGAGCAGCAACAGCGGGTTTTTTTTCCCCTCACAGCTGCTTAAATGGCTTCTTTTCTTAAGCAGTAGATGACTGATACTAAAGAGAGGCTTCCTGTGTTCAAGTTTGTGCCTGTTACCTTTTGTCCTGTCACTGGGTACCCCTGAAAGAAGGCTGGTCCCATCCTCCTGGCACCCACCCTTTAAGTATTGATTAGTATTGAGAAGATCCCCGCTCAGTCTTCTCTAGGCTAAACAACCCCAAATCCTGCATCCTTTCTTCATAAGAGAGATGTTCTAGTCCTCTAGTTGTCTTTGTAGCTCCTTGCTGTACCCATTCAAGCAGTTCTCTGTCCTTCTTGAACTGGAGAGCCCAGAACTGGACACAGTATTCCAGGTGGAGCCTCACCAGGGCAGAGTAGAGGGGGAGGAGAGCCTCTTTCAACCTGCTGGACACACTCTTCTTGATGCCACTGGCCACCTTGGCCACCAGGGCATGTTGCCAGCCCATGGACATCCTGTTTTCCACCAGGACTCCCAGGTCTTTTTCCACAGAGCTCCTTTCCAGCAGGTCTGCCCCCAACTTGTACTGCTCCATGAGGTTATTCTCCATAGGTGCAGTGCCCTACACCTGCCTTTTTGTGAACTTCCTCTTGCAAACTCTGCAAAAATGGAGTGGAACATCTTCCTTATGAGGACAGACTGAGGGAGCTGAGGGCTCTTGAGCTTGGAGAAGAGAACACTAAGAGGTGACCTCATTCATGCTTATAAATATGTAAAGGGTGAGTGCCAAGAGGATGGAGCCAGGCTCTGCTGGGTGATGCCCAGTGCCAGCACAAGAGGCAATGGTGGAAGTTGAGGCATAGGAAGTTCCATGGAAACAGGAGGGAGAATTACTTCACTCTGAGGGTGACAGAACACTGGAGCAGGCTGCCCAGGGGGGTTGTGGAGTCTCCCTCTCTAGAAATATTCAAGACCTGCTTGGATGAGTTCCTGTGTGACCCAGTGTAGGTGATCCTGCTCTAGCAGGGGGTTGGACTGGATGATTTCTGAAGGTCCCTTCCAGCCTCTCTGAGCCTCGGATGACCGCGTGGCCAAGACCTCTTGGTAATAGGTGTTGGATTGTCGTTGCTTCCTCCCCCCTCTCGCTCTGCCCTGTTGTAGGTACCTGCTGCTGATCCTGATGGACGCAGAGCGAGCCTGGAGCTATGCCATGCAGCTGAAGCAGGAGGCGAACACGGAGCCCCGCAAGCGCTTCCACCTGCTGTCGCGCCTGCGCAAGGCTGTCAAGCACGCCGAGGAGCTGGAGCGGCTCTGCGAGAGCAACCGCGTGGACGCCAAAACCAAGCTGGAGGCTCAGGTGGCCACTGAGGCTTTCATCTTCTCTGCAGCAAAAGCTTAATGCTAAAGGAAGGTGATCAGGGAGCTGGAGAGCCTCCCCTCTGGGGACAGCTGGAGAGAGCCTGGGGCTGTTCAGCCCAGAGAAGGCTCCAGGGAAACCTTAGAGCAGCCTTTCAGTGTCCGAAGAGGGCTACAAGAGAGCTGGGGAGGGACTTTTATAGGGCTTGTAAGTGACAGGATGAGAGGGGATGGACTGAAGCTTGAGGGGAGATTAAGACTGGAGATTAGAAAGAAATTCTTTACAGTGAGGGTGGAACAGGCTGCCCAGGGAAGTTGTGGAGTCTCCTTCTCTGAAGACATTCAAAACTCACCTGGATGCGTTCCTGCATGATCTGCTCTAGGTGATCCTGCTTTGGCAGGAGGCTTGGACTAGGTGATCTTTCAAGGTCCCTGCTAATCCCTAACATTCTGTGGTGAGACACTGAACAGCTTGCTCCAGGAGGTTGGGGATGCTCCATTACTGGAGGTGTTCAAGGCCAGGTTGGGCAAGGCCTTGAGCAACCTGGATGAGTGGGAGGTGTCCCTGCCCATGACAGGGGTTTGGAACTAGATGATCTTTAAGGTCCCTTCCAACCCAAACCATGCTGTGAAACCTTTGGATTTTGGGTGAAGAGATTATTTCCATCTAGCAGTATATTGTTAAAACTGACTGATGGTTGACCTGGGTAATGTCTCCCTTTGAGCAGCTTGGACTTCATGCAGCTGCTGCCATTGCAGAAATAGCCATGATGAAGACCTCACGTTCAGAGGTTATGTCTATCAAATGATTGGCCTTGCTTTGAGGAGCAGTATATTAGTAAGAATAAAAAGAATTGAGTAAGACTAAGGCAGTACAGCACAGCATTAAAAAATGGTGCTTGAGTTATCATTAAATACCCTCAAGCAACCTCCTTAACACAAGACTTTGTTGCTGTAAGACAGCCAGCAGCTGTGTTGTGACACCAGCCTCTCTGATCAAGGGGCTGCAGTGATACCCACTTAATTAAAACTGTCAGTTTATAGTTTACTGCTGGGGAAAAAAGAATTCAGGGCTGCCAGTGGGCCACATTCATTGTGCAGCAAGCAGGAAACGTTTTTGCTTTCATCTCCTTAGATACACAGCAGCGAAAGTAACAAGCCAGAAAGGTAAGGTAGGTAGCAACCCAGAATCCAAATCACTTGTGTCCTGTGGGGAGACTGAAGGAAAAGGGCAAGGCTTAGTCACTCAGTGTAGGTGTTGCAGCAGTGTTCACACTAAAAGCTGCTCAGAACAGGCTGTGGGGCCTGGGGAAGCTCACCTGCCCTTGTGCTGCTGTCTGCAGGCATACATGGCTTACCTCACAGGAATGCTGCGCTTCGAGCACCAGGAGTGGAAGGCAGCAATGGAGGCTTTCAACAAGTGCAAGTGAGTTCAGCTGCTTCAACCAGCTTCCCTTAGTAAATAGCATGGGATCAGTCTAGTAAATTCCTCTACTGTATGTACAGCAGCTCAGAGGCATGGGTAGTTAATCCTGCACCTAACTGGGGGGGGTGCTACCCAAGGAGCAGCACGCTCCAGAGAGACACAAACTCTGCCCTGAAGATAGCTTCTCACAAGTGGACACATTCTGCAGTGTTAACCTTTATCCTTTGCTGTAGGACCATCTATGAGAAGCTGGCCAATGCTTTCACAGAAGAGCAAGCTGTGCTCTACAACCAGCGTGTGGAGGAGATCTCGCCCAACATCCGCTACTGTGCCTATAATATCGGTGAGGAGATGGGGGGGACCTGAACCCCAGCAGAGAGCAGGGCGTTCACAGGAAAGGGTTGTTGACTTGATGGTTAAATACTGGTTTAAGTGACTCTGTAGTGACCCTGTAGTATCTTGGGTAAATTCTGTGCACATTCTGGGTCAGTTTGGCAGTGAAGAAATAGCCCTCATCTCGCAGCAGGGCCTAGCCCTCATCTTGCAGCAGTGCCTGTGGGTCTGTGTGAAAAGACAAAATACCAGTTTGCAGTGGATTGCTTGTTCAGATCAGAATGGAATTGCAACTCTAGCCCCTGAATCCCTCAACTGCCAGTATAAAAGTGAACTTCTCTGTCTATTAGTTCTCTGTGAACTCAGATGAAAATGTGATCTTGTTTTGTTAATTCTTCCAGGTGACCAGTCTGCCATGAATGAGCTGATGCAGATGAGACTGAGATCTGGTGGCACTGAAGGTCTTCTTGCAGAAAAACTGGAGGTGACTTGGTTGCATGCTTCAAGTTGAAACATTCATCGTCACTGTCTCGAGCATAAATATTGCTGTAGCACAACATTCAAGAGCCAGAACACAACAGAGGAGGCTGAGAGAGTTGAGGTGGTTCAGCCCAGAGAAGAGAAGGCTTCAGGGAGACCTTACTGCAGCCTTCCAGTATTGGAAAAGGGCTACGGGACAACTGGAGAGGGTCTTTTGATGAAGGCATCTAGTGGCAGGACAAAGAGTAATGGCTTCAAACTGGAAGAAGCTGAATTTAGATTAGACATTAGGAAGAAATTGTTCCCTGTGTGGGTGATGAGGCACTGGAACAGGTTGCCCAGGGAAGTTGTAGAGGCCTCAGCCCTGGAAGTGTTCAAAGCCAGGCTGGATGGGACTGTTAGCAACCTGGGCTAGTAGGACGTGTCCCATGTTGGGGGGGTGGAAGGAGGTGATCTCCAAGGCCTCTTCCAACCTGGGGTGTTCTGTGAGTCTAGGATAATGAAGCCTTGAGCTCTCAGGCTTTCCTAAAGCCCCTTTTAATTTCAAAAGAACTAAGTGTGCTGTGAATTTGAAAGGTTCAGTTGTGGCTACCTTAAAGTTCAAGCTCCTAAGTCCAGTCTGTTCCTTACAGGCACTGATCACCCAAACTCGAGCAAAGCAGGCGGCCACCATGAGCGAGGTGGAGTGGAGAGGAAGGACTGTGCCAGTGAAGATAGACAAAGTGAGGATCTTCTTGCTGGGGCTGGCTGACAATGAAGCAGCAATTGCTCAGGTAACTCGGAAGCCATCTCCTAGTGCTGATGTTCTAACTGTCCTCTTTTCTTCAATGTGCAAGGTAATACGTGGTACCTGGGCTAACAGTGAATAAGCTTTACTCAACCTTGGGGTCAGGAGGCCCCAAAAGTGGGAATGTTGACTGCTGTGTAATGTTGATCCAAGGGCTGGAACATCTCTGTTATGAGGATAGGCTGAGGGAGCTGGGGTTGTTCAGCCTAGAGAGAAGTCTCCAGAGGGACCTTATAGCTGCCTTTCAATACCTGAAGGGATCCCATAGGACGGATGCAGAGGGACTTTTCATAAGGGTGTCTAGTGACAGGACCAGGGGAAATGGTTTGAAGCTGAGAGAGAGGAGGTTTAGAGTGGATCTTAGGAAGAAATTCTTCAGTATCAGGGTGGTTTGACTCTGGAATAGGCTGCCCAGGGAGATTGGATGTGGCACTTGGTGCCGTGGTCTAGTCATGAGGTCTGTGGTGACAGGTTGGACTCGATGATCCTCAAGGTCTCTTCCAACCTTAGTTATACTGTGATACTGTTATGAATGCCTCCTCCCTAGAGCTGTTTAAGGCCAGGCTGGATGAGGTCTTGAGCAGCCAAGTCTAGTTGAGAGGCATCCCTGCCAGTGGCAGGGAGGTTATAGAGTAGATGATTTCTAAGGTCCCTTCCAACCTCAGGCATTCTATGACTCTGTGACTGTAACCCAAAGTTGAAGTGGATGAAGTTCCTGCAGTCTACTCAGTGGTAGACTGGGAGCTCTGTTCTCAGTTTTGAACACTCTGTGCTGCCCAGAAGTGCTGCCTTTCAGTGGCAGGCTGATAACCACTACTGTTTGTAAGGTAGTAGGAAATGAAGGTGATTGGACTTGAATTTCTGTTCTCATCTCTTTTAAGTATCTTGCCTAAATGCTCCAGCTTCAGAACAGCCCCAAGAAAAGAAGATACTGATCATGTCTTTTCAGCAGTGTGAAGCAGGTGCTGTGAGATTTAGAGCCTTCTCTCCTTGATTTATACAAATCCTCAAAAGCAGGAAGAGGAATACTAAATGTCAGGATGTAAATCAGTGTCAGATCTAACAGTCCTGAAACACCTCCAGTGGCACATACCATGCATGTCTTTAGTGTTGCAGCCAAGTTTCCCACATGGGGCTTTTTCCTTGGGCTTGGTGCCCAGAGGCTGTACTCTGCTTCCCACTGGCTGCATACAGCACCCATGCCATTTGAAAAAGTAGTCAAAGGATCTTCAGTAACAGTTGTTGGTACTAAAGATGAGCTTTTTTGCAGCAGCAGAACCCATTTATCACCTCAGGAATGACAACACATAGACATCTGGCTGATAAAATGAGAACCTTACAGAGGTATAAGGCAACAAGAGCAGGAGACAGTGTGAGGAAGACAGTGTAAGCAGTAGGACAAACGGGATGTAGCTGGGCAGGAAAGATCGGTGTTGAGCAGTTTTGTCATCCTGCTAGGGGTGTTGCTGCTGTTTTGCAGTCGGTAGTGCATGAGCATGGCCAGCAGGGGGGAGTGCAGCTCAGAGCTCGGTGTTCCCTCCTTGGATTCCCATCCTGCCAGCCTAGCAGTTAGACCTCTCCGGTTTAGTTCCCCTGGTTGTTCCACGAAGCTGTGTCAGGGCTGTGAGTTTTTCATCTTGCTTTGTGCTCCTTGGAAGCTCTGACCGAACAGAGGGAGTTTTGTGGTCCCAGATCACTACTAGCAGTGGTGAGAGCTGAGTGCACAGCAGGAGTAGTTATTTGCATTCCCAGAGAGCTAAAACTTGGCCTTTTGAAAGCAGTTCTGCAGTTGCTGTGCCAGCAGTGCTGGGCAGCTCAGCTTCAGCTAAAAGCTTTGTGGTTCCTGGCAGCTTTGGCACCTCTCTGCCAGGCTTCACGAAGCTGAAACCATAATGGCAGTGCTTAGAAGCAAACACAAGGGTGTGTTTTGTGTGAAAATGGAGATTTTCAGTGCAGTTATACCATTGCCTTCAGAACAGAACCAACAAAGTCAACTGACACAGGAATCCAAGGTTCAAATGACGTCAGCCCCGCTGTAGATTCGAATGTGTGACTTCAGGGCCCCACTGAATCTGACCAGGTAGAAGTGAGAAGGCTGAAGGGCAGAGCAGTGGAAGTGTGCTCCTATCTGGTACTGCCTCAAGGATTCTTGGGCATCTTGTGATTAAAAAGGGGTGGTGATAACTTTCAGAAGTGATACACAGTGTTTAAGAAACAACAGGTTGCCCAGGGAGGTAGTTGAGGCCCCATCCTGGGACATATTCAAGGTCAGGCTTGACAGGGCTCTGGGCAACCTGATCCAATGGAGGATGTCCCTGCTCACTACAGGGGGGTTGGACTAGATAACCTTTGGAGGTCCCTTCCAACCCATTCTATGAGAATGAGAAGTGAGCACTCCTAGCCTTCCAGAAGTGGGCTCAGTTCCCTCGATCCCTCTAAGATGAACCTGTGCTGCTTCCTCAGGACCTGAATCACCAGCTCTGGCACATTTATCTCAGTTTTATCCTCTGCTGCTTCCCAAATCAGAATACCTGTGTAATTATGCACAGAATCACCTTAACCTGGGGAGTTTGGGGTTTGGTTTGTTTTTTTGCTTAGAAAGGAAAACCTTTGTTTCATTTTCCTTGCACAGCCCAACCCATCCCCTGTTTGTGCTTGACTGCTGATCTGGCTGTGTCTGTCTTCATTTTTGTGCATAGAGTGAAATTGCAGTGCTCCTCTGGGTGAGGTTGAGAATGCTGTCAGACTTGTCTCTGCTCTTAGTCCCACCTTAAAAATTCTTCCAGCAAATCTTAATGAGAAAAAAGCCAACAGCCAAAGCCAAACCCCAAGAGCTGCCTCCAGCTCAGGTCAAGTACCTGAGGCTTTGTGAGGGAGTAAAACTAACATTCCTTAGTGGGTTTGCAGACCTGAGGAGAGGCTGAAGAGCTCTACAGGAGGTAAACAACTGAGCATGATTTTAGGCAGGTTTTGTATTCATTTGGACAAGTCTGTTGCAGCAAGGTTTGTCTTGCACCACGGAGTGACCTGGAAATGGTGCAGCACAGGGCTTGAGCCCTCCTTGGAGGTTTGTTTCTGGGCAGTTTCCTCTTGCTGAACCAGTTGCCATCCCTATCTGGTACCTTCTCAGTTACCTGAATGGGAGCTGAGTTTGGATTTGGGTGCATTGTTTAGTTGGGCACACCATGTGCCAGTGCATTGGGCAGGGATCAGGCTTCAACTTGCTGTTCCAAAAGAGTTTTGTTTTCAGAGTTGGGGTTTGGAGCAGAAGGCCAAAAGCTGCTGCAGGAAAAAAACCCAGCAGACAAAGCCCTTGGTCACCCCTGTGAGTGAAACACAGGGTTACTGTAAAAAAAACCCACCAGCAAACCTGCTCCAAACAGGCAAATTAGTGCCACTGGGAGCTTGACTGGAGTGGGAGTGTAGGAGAGATAATCATCGACGTGTTCTTCCCACATGAGAAAAGTTAAATCAGCATAACAAGAGCAGCCTGCCTTGGTAGCGTGCCAGTGCAGTAATGCTCAGCTCTTCTGTTGCTGGGCCTTTCCCACAGTGCAGGCCAGCCTCAGCCGTGCTGGCAGCGGTGTGGGTGCCATCTTGGGAGGCAGGCAGCTGCTGGGAAGGTGGCTGTGGTGAGGGTGAGGTGGTCAGAGCTCTGTGTGCTGAATCCTCGGCACTGCCCACCGTCTCCTCTGTTGCTTGGCAGTGCGCCCTCAGAACGCCCAGCGGACAGGCACCGATTGTGGAGTCCCCGTGGCTCTAAAGCCATAACTGGGGAGAAAACTGTTTGACTTCCTCAGTTAGCTCTTGCATTAGGGGAGGTACAATGCAAACAAAAATTTCTCATGGGTCTTAATTCTCCTTTGCTCTTAGGCAGAAAATGAGGAGACCAAGGAACGTCTGTTTGAGTCTTTACTCAGTGAGTGCAGAGATGCCATTCAGGCTGTTCGAGAAGAGCTGAAACCAGACCAGGTGAGCAGCAGGCATCTGTGTCTCTGCCTTCAACAACAGAATGCTTCTTTGGGGCTGGTTTGGTGTCAGAATGGCTGAACAAAGTGGCTGAGCTTTCTTCAATCAAGAAGTTTTTCTATCCCCTCCTGGTTTGATTCTTTTCAGAGCTGGAGAGGATGAATAGCAGTGCAGAAATCTTCATTCTTTTGCTTAGAAATGCGTTCTAACTTCCCTGGTTGAGCCAAACCTTGAGTTGTTTCTGTTGTCTTCCCTGGGCTGCCAGCCCACAGGTACCTCACCCATTGTTTTTGTCCCCACTTTCCGCAGAAGCAGCGGGAACACTCTCTGGAAAACGACTCTGGGAAGGTGTCCAACATCCAGTACTTACACAGGTAATGGGCAAACACTGCTACCTGTAGCAGCCTGAAGAAGTCAGGCTCTTGTGTCAGGGTTTAATTTTTGTTTGATTTTTGGTTTATGAGGTTTTAGTTCTGAGCCTCTTGGATCTCAGGGCGGATAAGGACCTGACTCATGCAGCGTTGCATGCTTCGCCTCCTCTCGGTGACCTTTCAGATGGTTGTGTTTTTCCCCCCTCCTGGTGTCAGACCGAGGGGAGGAGCTGTCTTAAGAGCAGAGAGTCATGTCTGAGTAGTTCTGGCAGGCTGCTCATGGCACTTTTCTCTCTCTAGCTATCTGACTTACATCAAGCTGTCGACGGCCATCAGGCGCAACGAGAGCATGGCGCAGGCCCTGCAGAAGGCTCTGCTGCAGCCGCAGCGCGCGGAGGAGGACGGCAAGCGCACGCCCAGGCCGCAGGACCTCATCCGCCTCTACGACATCATCCTGCAGGTGCTGCTGGGCAAACAAAGGCTCTCGTGGACTCCTTGAATGGGTGGGCTTCTAAGGGACCTTCGAGATCATCCAGTTCCAGCCCCCTCCCCGCTGCCATGGGCAGAGGCGACTTCCACCAGCCCGGGTTGCTCAAGGCCTCATGCGGCCTGGCCTTGAACACCTCCAGCGAGGGGGCAACCACAGCCTCCCTGGGCAGCCTGTGCCAGAGTCTCACCACCCTTACTGGAAACAATTTCTTCCTAATCTCCAGTCTTAACTCTCCCCTCCTCAAGCTTCAATCCATTCCCTCTCATCCTATCACTATGAGCCCTCGTAAAAAGTCCCTTCCTGGCTTTCTTGTAGGCCCTTCTCAGGTTCTGGAAGGCTATTTCCTCAGACCAACTGGGGAAACTGGTATGAAAAGTCAGTGTAGAAAACAGAACAAGAGGACACAGTCTCAAGCTGTGCCAGGGGAGGTTTAGGCTGGCTGTTAGGAAGAAGTTCTTCATAGAAAGAGAGATTGGCCATTGGAATGTGCTGCCCAGGGAGGTGGTGGAGTCACCATCACTGGAGGTGTTTAGGAAGAGACTGGATGGGATGCTTGGTGCCATGGTTGAGTTGATTAGATGGTGTTGGGTGATAGGTTGGACTCAACAATCTCAAAGGTCTCTTCCAACCTGGTTTCTTCTGTTCTAAAACATGGCAATGCAAGTGAGCTTGCCTGTGAATTCTGCAGAACAACTGAGTGCCTACCCATGCATCTCTATAAACCTTGTGTAAACTGCATGACCTGACAAACTGCAGTGACATACAGTGGGCATAAGTCTACCTTAAGTAGGCCATATCAATATTTACATGAGGCAGGTGCTGAGCCCTCCAGTTGCACACCACATCTGCTGAAGATTGTAGGGCTCTGTTCTCAGACTACTGAGTTTTTGGCTTCCTACAGTGAAAATCAGATCTGTTGGTTCCACTTGCAGTGGAAAGTTAGGGGCTGCTTTCACTCTGTCCCAAACCCAACCCTTACAGGATAGTCAGCTGCAGGCTCTGAATACAAAATTTGGCTTACACTGGATCAGGTTGCCCAGGGAGGTGGTGTGTGCCTCCTCCCTGGAGGTGTTCAAGGCCAGGGTGGACAGGGCCTTGAGCAACCTGCTCTAATTGAAGGTGTCCCTGCCTATGGCAGGGGGGTTGAAACTAGATGATCCCCAAGGTTCCTTGCAACTCAAACCATTCTATGGAATCTGGAGTTACCTTGCTGGTGTTCAACACTTAGAGGAAGCACAAACCCCCTCCTAGTTGTGAACAGAAAGTGCTGCTGGGATGGGTGCCCCTGGTTCTACACTAACACAATTTTAGCTTTGTTTTCTGACTATTATCACAGAGTTGTCAGGGTTGGAAGGGACCTCAAGGATCAGCCAGTTCCAACCCCCCTGGTGTGGGCAGGGACACCTCACACTGCAGCAGGTTGCCCAGAGCCACATCCAGCCTGGTCTTAAAAACTTCCAGGGATGGGATTTCCACCACCTCCTTGGGCAACCTGTTCCAGTGTCTCACCACCCTTATGGGGAAGAACAACTTCTTATCATCCAATCTGAATCTGCCCACTTCAGTTTTGCTCCACTCCCCCTAGCCCTGTCATGTAGGGACAGAGACCCAGCACCCTGATAGCTGCCTCGGTTTCTGCTGCTAAAAATACTTCAAATGTATTCATTCTCCACAAGCAGTTTCTCACATACATTTTCTCTGCACTGTGGGAGCCTGTGGCTGCAGCAGTTGGGAATGGGAAAGGGAAATGCCTCATGAAAGAATTTAATTAGTGTGAAATCTGAGCAGTCTTTGTCCTGCTCCCTGTTTGTGTCAGGAAGTCTGTCCTGAGGGCAAACTTGCACAAGTTCCAATGAGTGCCCTTCACAAGGTTAACATGCTGATAATTAGAAAACTGGGAGCTGTTTTCCTGGGAGTGTGCTGTTAGCTTGCTAACAGGGGCAGCTTTCTCTTACTCCAGCAGATTCCAAAGGGAAACAAGGCCTTGATTTGTTCCTCTGACTCATTTTGACAGAACCTCGTGGAACTGACACAGCTTCCTGGTCTAGAAGAGGACAAGAACTTCCAAAAGGAGATTGGATTGAAGACACTTGTGTACAAAGCTTACAGGTGAGTGAGAAACAGCCAGGTTGCTTGCAGCAGGCATTAGATCTTGGTGATTATTCCCAAGCTGTATGTGCTGTGCAGGACTTAGATGGAGTTTCCTCATGCCCTTTTGTGGCACGAAGTCTGGGTGCTAAGGGGGTTTTGGCCAGTGCCTCTTAGTGATATCTCCTGTTAGCAGTCATTGGAGCTGGCAAAAGCTATGAGTAACAAAACGTCAACATTGACTCTTTGTTGTTGCAGGTGTTTCTTCATTGCTCAGTCCTATGTCCTGGTAAAGAAATGGAGTGAGGCTCTTGTTTTGTATGAGAGAGTGCTGAAGTATGCCAGGGAAGTCCAGTCAGGAGCTGGAGCTCACACCAACAGCTTGAAGGTAGGAGCCCAGTCCTCTGTGGGGAAAGGAGCTGAAGCTGATGAAAAAGCTCTTTCCTGCTACTGTCAATTAGTTGCCCTTATGATTCAAGACTGAATTTTAAGTGAGAAGAGTAACACAGGTGTGACTTCCTGACACAGTCTAGTAGAAACCTTCTAGTAATGTGGAAGCTTGCCACTTGTTGTGGAGAAGAGGCTGACTGCTGTAACAACTCCAACAATTTACCACTTCTTCTCACATCCATTTTCTGTTACACAACTCCTGTGGTGCCTGAAGGACTCTGCTGGAGCCAGGCCTCTTCTGGGAAGGCTTATCAGCACTAGGCTTCATTTCCTAGTTCTTTCTCAGGTTGTAACTTTGCCCTGACTCTTACACTGGCACCTTTCAGGCTCTCAGATCCTTTTCTTTAATGCTTTAGGAGCTGCCTGATGTTCAGGATCTGATCACTCAAGTCAATGCAGAGAAATACTCCTTGCAAGCAGCAGCTATATTAGGTGAGTTACCCAAATACACTGGAGCTCTGGCAGCTTTTCAGTGATGCCCCTGCAGCTCTTAATTCCTTTTTCTTTCCTTTCTGAAGTTCCAAATGTTTTGCCACTTCACTCTGATCTGTGTAGGCTCTGGGAAAGGGCTTTTTCTTCCTTCCCTCTCCACCTAGTTGTAGCTTTTCCTAGCTGTGTGTAGTGCAGCCAGGCAGCCAGTGACCAGACATTTGGCACTGTACTCCAAAGGAGATTTTGGTAACCTGCACACAACCCTGCATTGTGTTTCACTAGTTATGGGGTTTTTTTTGCTGCAAACAAGTTGGCTTTGCTCAGGCCTTGCTCATCTCAGTCTTGCTTAGCTGGGTAATGTATTGAGAAGGAGAGCAGTGATGTTCTGCACTTTGTCAGTGTCTACCAGGCTAGCTGAGCTTTGAGAGGGGGAGTAGATGGGCTTGGTGATATCTTGGGCTGTTACTTTTGCTGTGCTTGCTGCTGCAAGCCCAGAACACAAAGATTGCCATGGTGCTGCTTTAACAGATCCTGTTGGGGGCTTAGCATCTACTGCTTTGTGCTTAGCTCAAGTCTGTGCTGCTTTCAGGAGCAGTGTGAAGGAGAAGCTCTCCATCACTGGAGAGCTGTTTGGCTGTAAATGAGGATGTGTGATCCTTTTAGCCTAGAAAGAAAATAGATTGTACTGAAAGTACTGTCTTGCAAATGCCAGAAAGCAAGGCTCATGGCTCAGCTGAGAGGACAGCAGACCCCTGAGACAGTCTTGCTTGACCTCACTTGTTATTCTCACCACTTTCTCTTCAATTTGCAGATGCAAATGATGCTCATGAAGCTGAATCTCCATCTCAGGTCAAGGATGGCAAGGTGAGAGCCTAGAGCTCAGGTTGTGGTCTTAGTGAATTTACTTTTCACCTGCTAGCCAGGTGTCTCTTACAACTCAAGAAATGTCATGCTGCTTGGAGCTGGTGTAGTCATTGGGCCTGATTTCCTTCTGCCCATCCTGAAGGTGGTTGGCAGGCTGAGGGTTCCTTGGGCAGCAGCTGGGCAGCTGCTTGCAGAGCTTCCACTCTAGCATCTTATTTATTGTTTTCATTAAGCTTTCTCCCTGCACATGAGAAAATTTTCCAGAGCTGCTGCAGTGATGCTTAGCCAGGGCTTCAAATCATTCTCAAGGGGCAATCCCAAGCAGAAATGCAGGCTGGGGGAGGGGTGGCTCAAAACCAGTCTTGAGGAGAAGGCCTTGGGGGTATCAGAATCACAGAATCAGCCAGGTTGGAAGAGAGCTCCAAGGTCATCAAGTCCCAACTGATCACCCAACCATAACTAATCAGCTACACCAAAAACTCAACATGAGCTGCCAGTGGTCTCTTGTAGCCCAGAAGGCCACTATGTATGTCCTGGGCTGTATCAAAATGAAGTGTGAGCAGCAGGAGGGAGGTGATTCTGCCCCTGTGCTCTGGTGAGACCACACCTGGAGCACTGCATCCACTCCTGGTGCCTCCAGCACATGGAAGGACATGGAGCTGCTGGAGTGGGTCCAGAGGAGGCCACAAAGCTGATCAGAAGGCTGGAGACCCTCCCCTATGGGGACAGGCTGATAGAGTTGGGGCTGTTCAGCCTGGAGAAGAGAAGGCTCCAGGGAGACCTTAGAGCAGCCTTCAAGTACCTGAAGGGGGCCTACAAGAAAGCTGGGAAGGGACTTTTGACAAGGGCTTGTGGTGAGAGGATGAGGGGAATGGGTTGAAGCTTGAGGAGGGGAGATTGAGAATGGAAAGTAGGAAGAAGTTCTTTCCAGTGAGGGTGGTGTGACTGGCACAGGTTGCCCAGGGAGGCTGTGGCTGCCCCCTCCCTGGAGGTGTTCAAGGCCAGGCTGGATGAGGCCTTGAGCAACCTGGGCTGGTGGGAGGTGTCCCTGCCCATGTCAAGGAGGTTGAAGTGGATGAGCTTTAAGGTCCCTTCCCACCTAAGCCAATTTATGAATCTGTCACACAAGAGACCTGCAGCTTCTGCTGGATCCTCTCTGCAGGTTTGCCTCTTGTCAGCTCAGATTTGACAGCTGTCTAATTTGTGTTTCTGCCTTGGTCTCTTTCAGCCACTCTCAGAACGGTTTGAGACCTTCTGTCTGGATCCTTCTCTTGTCAGCAAGCAAGTCAGCCTTGTGCACTTCCCTCCAGGCTTCCAGCCCATCCCATGCAAGCCCTTGTTCTTTGACCTGGCCCTCAACCACGTTGCTTTCCCACCTCTGGAAGACAAGGTGGAGCAGAAAGCCAAGAGTGGCCTCACAGGATACATAAAGGGCATTTTTGGATTCAAAAGTTAGCCAGGACCACCCCCTGAGGAACAGAGGTTTCATTCTGTGTTGAAGGAAAGAAAAAGCTCCAAGAGGTTCTAGGACACAAATATCTGCACCTGAAACTTGACAGAGGGAAGTCTTACCATCACCTTCCCCATGTTTGTGTGTGTGTCTGTGCCCTTCCATTCTCTCCCAGTGTATTCAAGACAGCCTGTTCAGAAACACCCCTGCACTCTAGGTAGCTGAAAATAATCTGGAGCACAGAAATTTCACTCTGCTTGGAGAGCTTGGAGCTTGCTTGGTGACCAGGGCCAGTAGACACCTGCTTACCATGGGCCAGGGCACAGCTATGATTTGATTCCTCCCTCTGCCTTGTTTGGTTTTTTTTTTGACACTCTAGTTGGGTATTTGGGGCTAGAAGTTTGGGGGTGATGAGGAAACAGAGGCAAAAGTAGAGATAAAGCAGAAAGGGGAGGCTGCCTCCACGAAGGCCATAAAGTGATAGCCAAGGGGGCAACTTCTCCTTCCACCTGACTCCCAGCAGTCTATGCTTTGAAAGCATTCAGAAATGGCAAAATGGAAGCCTCTTTTCCTTAACCCACAAGGATGCCAAATACCTTACCAAATGTTAATGGTTCCCCCAGTGGTGGTGGAGGGTAAGCTGGGTTTGTGTCCTGGGCCGGCAGGATCCTCCTTCCTGGGTACACGGTTTGTGAGGTACCTAACTGCAGCACAGATCCTGCCCCTGCAGGGCTCCTCCTGGCAAACTGCCTTCAGGGCTGGCTTTAGAAATAGCTACTTGCTCTTCATGGGAAGTTGGGTCTCTCTCTCTCTCTCTGTGTTTGTTTTCTCTCTGATCTAAACCCTCTCCTAAAATCAAGATGATGTTTTTCTGGAGTCGAGCTGTTGCTTTGGGGTTTTGTTTCCTCGTTTGGTTTGGGGTTGGTTTTCTCCCTCCCTCCTCTCTTTGTGGTCAGTAGGTAGACCTGAAATGAGGAGTAAGCAGCAGAGGAGGCCAGTGGGGTCTTGAGTGATAGATCTTTGCCATAGCAGCCAGCAGCCAGGTGCTGTGGGGAAGGGCACTTCCAGGCTGGGGCTGATTTCATCGTGATCGTTCAAACAGGACAAAGCCCCAGGGCACCTGGCCAGAACTCCTCCTGAATAAAGGATTTGCAAGTTTCCACCGGCAGTGTTTGGGTTTTCTCTCAGCTGTAGCAGTGATTTGTTTGAGCTCCACCTTGACTCTCCTGAGCTGATTGTCTTGGGGGTGGGGGGTGTCTCCATTTTTAGACCTGAGTTAGCAGGGGTGCAAGCAGAATGTTCCAGTGAGTGGACTGTGGTTGCCATGGGAATTGTCCATGCAGGGTCAGATGGATGGGGAGAGGGGGAATGAACAGTTCCCATTATTTTCATAGGGATGTTGGCTGCTTTCTTCCAAGCTGGTCTGATTTGTGAGTTCTCAAAGCCCAAAGCAGCTTTCAAGAGGACTCTGAGCTCGGAGAGGGGGATGGGGACTTCTTGTGTTTGATTTTCTGCAACATGGGAACCAAATGAGACTCCCAGCTGGTTCCATTTGCCTCTGGGTGCCAGAGGGGGTTTGCAAGAGGGAGGGCTTGGGGAAGACTTTATTCATCAGATGAGAAGCTCTAGGAGCCATGGTCTTGTGTGGCAGATTGCCCTTCCCATGGAGCCTGTTTCCTGCTGGAAGCAGTGCAGGCATCAGCTGTTTGACCTGCTTCATGGTGCCTCTTCCTCGGTGTGTTGGTCTGAGCTGCTCTTTCTTAGCTTTTAGGTCAGACCCCTCAGAACTCTTCTCCTGTTAGACTGGCAGACCAAACTCCTTTCTGCTTTCCCACCACCAATCTCTGTGGTGCATGGATTGACTTCAGTGCAGCTTGCACCACGACCATCTTCTGGTTGATTTTGGTTATAAAAAGCCAAGGAGCAGCTGGCCTCTTCCTGTCTGAGATCTTCTGACAGCTAGCTGAGGGGTTGACCGAAGTCGAGGACTCTGAAAACAATAAAGTTTTCTTCCTGACCTCTGAGGCGTGTGGTTTGTTGAGCACTCTTTGCCTCTTAAAGCACCGCAGAGGATCAAGGTCACAGCATCACCCGGGGCTGCTGAACCCCAGGGGAATGGCCACTTAGTTCTGGAGGAGGATCTTCTGCCCGGAGGCTCAGATAACAACACAGCGCTCAAGGTAACCTGGCTGATTTGTTTTGATGTGATGTTAATGGCAAGCCAGCAGGGCGGGGGATGGGAGCGGTGGAGTCGCTTCGGTAGCACAGAAGGCACTGAGGAAAACCCTAAAAACGGGAGAGGAGAAGGGGGGGAAAGAAAACCCAAGCATTGTCACAGCCAGCTGTGCGATGCAAGCGAGGCTCCCGAAGTTTGTTGAGGCTCTTGGCTCCGTGATGGAGCTCAGAGGGGCAGAGGTGAGGCTCAGAAAGACTCCAGGGTGACAAACTCCCCTGAGGTGCTGAGTGTTGGCTGTGCTGGAACAGCCTGAGTGAGGTGCAGGGCACTGGGGGATGGTGCTTGGAAACTGCCTTCCTTCTTGCCCTGCTCTTTGCTCAGACTGCACTGTGTGCTTTTAAGTCTTTGCTTTCTTTCCATGAATTAATTGGTGAGTAGGCCACATGATTGCCCTCAGACAGGAAGCTCCAGCTGAGTGGTCAGGTTTATTGCTTTCCATCACCTTTTCCTAGTGGAGCATCTTTGAGCTGAGCACTGGAATGTTAATTACAGGCTGAGCCAGCCGTGCCTGGTACCACTGCCTCAGTTCAAATGGGAATGAGATGCACATCATGGCCCTCGGCCCCACCAGGAGTGGTGCACCTCTGTCTTCTGGTTGAGCACTCCAAGGGGTCTGGTGATGATGGGCCTTGATGGGACAGATGGGAGATGACTAGAATGAGACGAGCTGGGCTGCTTGAAGAGAGAATGAGAGATGACACGTTGGGATAGTGTAATAGTCTGGCCTGGAAGGTCCTAAATGACAGCCTCTGCCTCCTTTAGAGCAAGGAATTGGGGCTGTTTGAAACTGAAGGGCTGGTGTTGCAGGAGCAAATCATTGCTGTCTGATCCATGCTGCCAGGGGAGCACTGGCAGTGAGTTCTCTGGAACCTTTGTGGCTGAGCTCTCCTGAGGAGCTGATGCAGGTTTGGCTGCAGCCTGTGTTGTGTGTGGCTGGCAGGGAGGGGTTACAGGCCCTGGGATGGTAGTGAGAGACTGGCACAGGTTGCCCAGGGAGGTGGTGGAAGCCTCATCCCTGGAGGTTTTGAAGGCCCAGGTGGATGTGGGTCTGAGCAACCTGCTGCAGTGTGAGGTGTCCCTGCCCATGGCAGGGGGGTTGGAACTGGCTGATCCTTGAGGTCCCTTCCAACCCTAACGATTCTAGGATTCAGGTGTGGGAAATCCTTGTCCAGCTGCAGTGAGAGTGGTTCTCAGGAGAAGAGGCATCCACTGAGAGATGTCTGTGCTCTTGTCCACTGACCTGCTGGACCTACAAGCACCAACACCCCAGGGTGTTCAGCTGGGGATGTGAACTGGGGGTTTGCTCACTGCAAGGAGTGGTTTGTCGTTTCTTTGTTGCTCCACTTCAGGCTGGGCTAGCTGTTTTCAAGCAGCATGAGCAACTGGAAGTCACTTTGTCTGCCACAACAAAGCACTTTCTGAGCTGAGTGGGAGGAATGCATGGAGGGTGCTTGCAGAGTAGAATGCGAAGCTTCAGCAGGAAGAATCATAGAATCGTTATGGTTGGAAGGGACCTCAAGGATCATCTAGTTCCAAACCCCAGGATGCAGTGATCCTGAAAGCTGCTCAGCAGAGGTGAGCTAGGAACAGCCTGTGTGCTCTGAGCTTTCCTGGGGCTGAGGCAGGGAGCAGCAGCAGCTCTTTGCCCTCCCCTGCTCTGAATTGAGGAAGTGCTGGGCTGCGGCTGCCCGACCAGCCCAGCTCAGACACCAGAGTTACTCTCGAGTCCCTCTTCCCAGGTCCTGCCCTGGCACTGGGAGGGTTTGAGGGGGAGCATCTTGGTGCTCCGGCAGCCGATCAGGCAGCGGTTCAGAGGGACACACCTACAGCCAAGCTTCCTGCCGGGCGCTGGCTTCTCCGGCTCACCCAAACCACGCCGAGGGTGAACAGGTTTGTGAAACGCAGCCGCTCCCTGCCCTGACCCTCTCCCCTTGGGTGAGGTCTCCTCAGCCTGAGCGTGCCGAGCAGGAGAGGCTGAGTCCTCTGCTCTCCTGCTGCAAAGTCCCTGCGCTGCCGCTCGGGTGGCTGCGGCTGCAGAGATCCCAGGGTGGGATCTGGGGGGGGACAGACCCTGCTCTGGACCATGCTGCCCCGGAGCATCCAGCCTGAATCCCTGGAGCGTCCCCGCGGTTTGTTCGTGTTTGCGGTGGGGATTGGCTTTCTGCAGCAGGGAGTGATTGATGAGCTCCCTGCCGAGCTGGATTACACTGTTTGGCTTAGAGCTAAGCCCAAGTGCAAATTCCTGCACGCGAGGGGGCCGTGTCCCTGTCGCTCCCCCTGGCCGTGTCCCTGTCGCTCCCCCTGGCCGTGTCCCTGTCGCTCCCCCTGGCCGTGTCCCTGTCGCTCCCCCTGGCCGTGTCCCTGTCGCTCCCCCTGGCCGTGTCCCTGTCGCTCCCCCTGGCCGTGTCCCTGTCGCTCCCCCTGGCCGTGTCCCAGCCCTTCGCCGGGCTGCTGCAAGTCGGCCGGGCTGAACACCTTCCCTCCTCCGGCCCACGGGCAGCGATGTCTCCGAGGGGGAGGTTTCCAACCACTTCCTAGGAGCGCAGCCCGCACGGCTCGCTGTGCACACGGGGCCTTGGGCACAGCTTTCCTGTGCTCCAGAGCCATCGAGTTCAAATTGGCACCCAGGTCTTCAGGGTGTGCTTGGGCACTGCCAGGCCCTGCCCTGCCGTGGGCTTTGGCCAGCTCCTCCGCTGCTGGGCACCCACGGTGCTGGGGTTATTGAAGTCAAAATTCTTGCTCTGGAAAGAGGGTTTTTGTCCCTCCCTTGCAGGGCTGTGGGGCTTGGTGGTGGTGGAGCATGGAGCAGGCAGAGCAGTTTGCCCCAGGCTCCCACGCTGTGCAGGAGGATTAGTGACTCTCATCCCCAGCCTGTGGTCAGTCCAGGGAATGATGCCATGGCTGTGGTGCCCGAATGACTAAAGAGGAGCATCAAAGCCTCTGAATTACCTGCAGTGCTTGCCTTTTTTTTTCCCCCTTCCACAGAAGCAGGAGAACATCTAATTTTCTCAGAGCATTAAATGAAGTCAGGGAAGGCAGAGTCTGGCCATGCAGGATTAGTGGTGGCAGACAGATTGATCCTGCTCTGCTCCCTGCCTGTGATGCAGAAGGACTGCCACTGAGTGAGGCAACAGCAGCTCAGAAGTGGAGCTCTGCAGGAGGTTCAGGTCCCACTGAAAAGCATTCAGGCCTTCTGGCATGGGAAGCTGGGGGGGAGACGGGGGAGGGCTTGCAAGACACCCAAGCTTAGCAGTGCTCCTGGCAGCTGCACCATCTGCTGCTGGGCATGGGCTGGGCTCTGGTGCTGCCCTTCTGCCTGGCAGGTGGCTTGTAGGGGCAGTGAAGCTGATGAAGGATCTTGAGAATAAGTCTCCTGAAGAGCAGCTGAGGGAGCTGGGGTTGTTCAGCCTGGGGATAAGGAGGCTGAGGAGAAGCCTTATGCTCTCTACAACTGCCTGAAAGGAGGGTGTAGAGGGATGGGTGTTGGTCTCTTCTCACAAGGGATAGGCAGGACAAGAAGAAATGGCCTCAAGTTACACGGGGGGGGGGAGGGGGGGGGGGAGGGGAGAGGGGTAGGTTGGACACTAGAAGAGACTCCTGTATTGAAAGGGGTCCCAAAGACTGGAACAGGCTGCCCAGGGAAGTGGTTGGGTTGCCATACCTGGAAGTGTTCAAAAACCATCTAGACATGGTGGTCAGGGAGATGGTGTAGGAGTGGCCCTGGTGCAGTCAGGTTAGGGTTGGACTTGGTGATCTTGAAGGTCTTTTCCAACCATGGTGATCCCGTGAAAGGATCTTCCTTCCCAGCTGCTGTGTGCTGAGCATCCTCCTTTCTAGAGCCCTTTGGGACTGGCCAGCCTGCACCCCTCTCTTCTGAGCACCTTCTCCTTCATTCAGCTATTTGCATCGAGGACAGGAGGTTTTTCTCCCAGGCAGGGACCTTTGAGCTGTTCCAGGGACACCTCTCCCAGCTGGCCACCACCAACACCAAACACCCTGCAGGTGTTTTTGCACGCTTTAGGGCTGCACTGGAGTGCAGAGGCACAGAGGGGAGCAGCCCTGTCCCCATGTCTGCCTTTCCATCACCCCAGTGCTGGCCAGCTGCCTGGTGCTTTGGCCCAGTGTTTTGAGGGGCTGGTCCCTTTCCCAGGGCATTGCTGTTTGAGCAAAGCAGCTTTTTGGGGGGAGCCATGAGTGAAAACTGCACCAAAAGCTCTGCTCTCCCACCCTGATTTCACAGGGTGCTTCTCCAGCTCTGCCCTGTGTGTGTGCAGGTTGCTTTCCCAGGGAGGTGTTCAATTACCTCATGGCCTGGTTAATGATCTAGGACACATCTTGTCCAGATCCATCACCATGTTTGGGGAGCAGCTCCCTTCAGCAGTGTCCCTGGGTAATAAAGCCAATTTTGCAGGCTGCATCCTGTAAGTTAGAAACAGGTTTTCCAGACAAAGTGTCTTGAGACTCTGCCATGAGTGAATTTACTTGGTGCTATTACAGCCTTGCTCATCCTCTGGGGAGAGGAAAATGAGGCTAACACCTTGGCTGCCTTAGGGAGCTGCCCTGATGTCCTGCTGGTTAGCTCTAGGGCTTAAAGCCAGAAGAAGCTGTGGGATGCTGGAATGAGCCCAGAGAGGCCACGGGGTGGGAAGCAGGCAGTTCCTTTTGATGTCTGAAGGGTCTAGGGATGAGTAGTCCCTGAAAGCCCTGGGTCTGAGCTGTTAAGGAGAGGGCTTGCTGCAAAGGTCTTCTGTATTTAGAGGTACAAAGGAGCAGGGCCAGGACTTTCCATTCACACAAGGCAGCTGTGCTGGATTCCTCCTCTTTGGGGGAAAGGCCCTTGGCACTGAGCTGGCTCTGAGCCCAAAGCCTGCTCTCCCGAGCCGAGCCCAAAGCCTGCTCTCTGCCGAGCCCAAAGCCTGCTCTCCCGTGCCGAGCCCAAAGCCTGCTCTCTGCCGAGCCCAAAGCCTGCTCTCTGCCGTGCCGAGCCCAAAGCCTGCTCTCTGCCGAGCCCAAAGCCTGCTCTCCCGTGCCGAGCCCAAAGCCTGCTCTCTGCCGAGCCCAAAGCCTGCTCTCTGCCGAGCCCAAAGCCTGCTCTCTGCCGAGCCCAAAGCCTGCTCTCTGCCGAGCCCAAAGCCTGCTCTCTGCCGAGCCCAAAGCCTGCTCTCTGCCGAGCCCAAAGCCTGCTCTCTGCCGAGCCCAAAGCCTGCTCTCTGCCGAGCCCAAAGCCTGCTCTCTGCCGAGCCCAAAGCCTGCTCTCTGCCGAGCCCAAAGCCTGCTCTCTGCCGAGCCCAAAGCCTGCTCTCCGCCGAGCCCAAAGCCTGCTCCCTGCCGTGCCCAAAGCCTGCTCTCCCGTGCCGAGCCCAAAGCCTGCTCTCTGCCGAGCCCAAAGCCTGCTCTCTGCCGAGCCCAAAGCCTGCTCTCCTCTGCTGAGCCCAAAGCCTGCTCTCTGCCGAGCCCAAATCCTGCTCTCTGCTGAGCCCAGCCTTATCGCAGGAAGCTTTTTAATGGGTCTTAATGAGACCTGCAGGGAGAAGTGCAGGGCTCTTTGCACTGCCCTCTGCCTCTCAGATGGTGAAGATAAAGCAGAGCACGCCCTGGTTTGAGCACTGAGCAAGCTTAGGCTTCAGAAACTCAAGTGTCCAATTTTCCCAGTGAGGTGGCAATTCTTTACAGCAAGTAAAGAGGCTCTGGAATTTCACTTTGGTATGTGCTTGCTCCACAAAGGGGGGGTGGGGGTGGGGTGGAAAAGAGGGCTGGGATAAGATTTCTGCCCCCAAAATGCCATCTCTGGTGTCTGTGAGGAGAAAGGGACTCACTGGTGCGTGGTGGGGGCAAGCTCTGATATCTCCTATGGTGATGAACATCCAGGGGCCCATGGCTTCTGACTCCCCTGCCCCTGCTCCCCCCTGCCCTGCCATTCTCCATGGAGACTCTTAGGAGGGTTTTCCTCTTGTTGAGGCCTGCCCAAGCCTCACAAACTCTGTCTCCAGCTGCAAAGTCCATGTGCCCTTTGCAGCAAGCCTTGGGCTGGCCTGGCCTGGCTGTATCTGCTGGTCCCTTTGCAGTGCTCTCTGCATAGTGAAGCATCCTCCACAGCTGCTGAGGGCTCTGCTTCTGTGCAGCCTCCTGCAGCCCTCTGAAGCCACTGGGAATAATCTGATGCAGAGCACAGGCAGGAGTGGCCATGACTTACCTCTGCTTTTCACGGGAGTGAAGAGCAGAGGTGAGGTGAGAGAGCAGGGATCCTTTCTCCTGCTGCTGGCCATGTGGCCATGGAACTCTCCCCAGCTTCTCTCTGGGGCCGTGGTGCTGGACAGGGTGGCTGGTGAGAGCAGCCCACGGTGTCACTGGGGGTGACCATTAGCAGAGGCTTTGCAGGGGTGGGGAGATGCTGTAACTGCTCTTCCCCAGGGGTCCTTTGATGCACAAATCAGGGCTGTTCCAGGTGTACTGAAGACTAAGCCCCAGCCCTGCTCATGCAGCTGTGCTCACTGATGGTTGCTGCTCTTCTCCCACCTGCCAGCCATTCAGCTGGATCCTTCCAGTAAAGGTCCTTTCCCTGCCCCAGTGTAGGTCCCTACCACTTCTAGAGGGGCATTTAAGACCTTAATGGTGAGGTTTTGCCTGCAGTGTCTGCCTGGGAGCAGCTCTTGGTGGCGTGGGAGTGCAGTGCAGTGGGAGGGCTGTGCTCATGGCTTTGACTTCAGCACATTCCTTCCCACAAGAATGATTTTGACAATGAAGAAGTTCAAAAGCAAGGAGATGAAGTGGGAAGAAAACTCATCCAGGGAGAGGTGAGGAAGGGTTCAGAGGAGGCAAGTATCTTGTCATCCAGGGGGGCAAACAGTCTCAACAGGTAGTAGTAAATCATTTCTGGGTCATATCAAGCTGTCTTCCACTCTGTAAAAGCTTAACAGGGAGGCCTGCCTGGTGACAAAGGCACACCAGCCTCTGAGCTTCTCCTCTGCCACTTGCTTGTGAAAGATGAGCCCAGGATTGCTCCTGAAACCTCCTGCTCTGAAATGTTACCTGCTCACCAAGGCCCCCTACACAGCTGTGCCTGCTATCTGTCCCTGCAGGCAACCTCCTCATCTGTGTGAGCAGCAGCTGGTTCTGTGACTCCTCTGTCAAAGCAGGCATCTGCATCCTGGCACAGCTCCAGGCTGCTGGGGTGAATCCCCAGACCTTGTTCTGGAAAGCAAACCAAATGATTCTGATGTGACTTCCCACACCCTCTCCTGCTGTGCCTGGGGCTCTGCCAGTCTGTACCCCCAGGAGATGTGTTTCAGCCCCCAAAGCAAGCTGTAGCCTAGCTGGGGACCTGCCTGGGCAAGGCACAACCTCCTCTGGGATTGGTTTTGTCTGTAGATCAGCAGCAGCATTTCCAGGCTGGCCCACCTGGAATGAAAGGAGGGCTGCCCACCCCTGCACCCCTGGATGATCTCACCTGGGCAAGAGAGCTGCAGCAGCAGGGAGCTCTTGCCCTGCTGACCCTGGTGTAGTGCTGAGTGATCCTGTTGGAAATGTGGCTGGGCCGTGGGAGGCCCTTGGTAATGCCATTTTTTTGGGATGGTCTTCTTGGAGTCCTGGGCCTGGACTTCCAGCTGCAGAGCAGAGAGCACCACCCCAAGACAGTCCTGCCCAGGGTTTTCAGGCTGAGGTCCAAATGCCAGGCACAGCTGTGTGGGTGGCTGTGGTGCAGAACTGGTTGTACTGGTCTCCTTGCCTGTTGCTTCTTGCAGGGCTTGGGTTAACCATCCTCCTCTGCCCTGGCACAGCTGGGGCTGGTCTGAACAAAGCCTGCTGAGGATCTGGAAGTGACCTGGGCTGAAGCAAGCGGTGCCTGTTGCAAGTGTTGCCCTGAGGATTCCTACAGTTGCCATCCCCTTCACCTGCACAGGTCCTGGTGGTCATCACAGTGCAGGGGGAGGCTGGGCTGGCAGCAGGCAGAGCATCCCTCCCATCCCAGCAGGTGCTGGGCTGCAGCAGAACTTGTTCTGGGCTGGAAATGGGTGGCAGGGTGCTGGGCTGGCAAGACCTGCCACCCTGGAGCTGCCCTTGGCTCTGCCTGTGGCTTCCCCATGCCACACTTGTTTGCTGATGGTGACAGACCCCTTGGGGCTTTGCTGAGGGCTGGGGCTGGTAGGTGAGCAGGCAGCAAAGAGCTGCCCCCTTACCTGGGCCCTGCCTCTTCTTCTCCCACCATGTCTGGTTGGGTGAGGAAGAGGCAGGTCCCCTCGCCACGGTGGGGCAGGCTGAATGCTCAGCATCACTGCTGGGCCAGGGCTCAAAACCAGGCAGGATCTGGCCCAGCTCTCCAGCTGGTGTGTGAGTGAGTGATGGGTGCTGCTGTGCCAAGCACGCTGGCTCTGCTCCCACCCATCATGAGATCAACCTCCTGTGTCCCATCTTGGACAGCGTGGGGGTTGCCACCACCTGCCCCAGCGTGTGGCTGTGTGTGCTCAGGGCTGGGATCAAAGCCTCCTGCTGGCACCACGCTCCCTCTTGCTGAGGGAGCCCTGCCAGGTGGGGCCTTGGCCAGAGGAAGGATCACACCCCTGTTGTGTCAGGCAGGAGAGCAGGGTGCTGCTTGGAAGCAGCTCCAGCCCTGGGCTCCGGGCTGCAGGTGATGGATGGCTTGGGGAGCAGGTTGTCCAGGGGTGGGGTGCTGCTATCTGCCTGCTTGGCTGTTTCTGTTCATTCTGAGAACCTGCCCCACGTGCAAGGGAGGTGACAGGCAGCTGGGCTGGTTTGGGTTAGTTTCCTTTGGATTCCCAGGGGACTGATCCCCTCCTGGCTTGGGCAAGCAGCCCTGCAGAGGAGCTGTGCCATGCAGCCATAGGCTCCTGCCTGCTCCTGTTTGGTGTGTGTGCAAACTGAGGGCTGCTCGGCCTTAGATGCTCTCAGCTCTCATCCCTGGCAAGGCTTCAGCCTGATTTAAGCCTTCACATGATAATGCAGCAGGGTCTGGTCCTGTAGGCTACAGGTGAGGTGATGCACTGGGTCCTCCTCCCTGGAGCCCTCCAGCAGCTGTGGTCAAGGAGCATCTTTGCTGTCACTGGTCAGCTGGATGCTCATGGCACAGAGATGGTCTCTCAGCAGCTGCTTTCCATCCTGTCTGTAGACTTCCACACAGCAAAGACAGATCTTGAAGCAGGTCTCTGCTAACTCTAGTCCCTTTGGAGAAGATCTTATCCCTCCTCCTGAAGTCCACACCAGCTGCCTGCCAGTGCTTTGAGCTGGGGATGTCCTCTCTGAGATCCTGAGGTGAGGAGCAGCAGGGCCCAAGCCATGATGCCACCATGGTAAGGCAGAGCAAACCCATAGCCCCTTGTAGAGGAGCCTTGTCCCATGTGTGTCTTTCCCTCTCTTCTGAGAGGTGTGTTTGTTTTGTGCCAATTTAAAGAGGACCATGAGTTCACCCAGGAAGTGATGGTGGACCCGAGAGCTTTGCCTCTGGCTCTGGATTGTCCTTGAGCTACATGAAATGGGGAAACCCAACCACAAACCTGGGTCAGCCTCACAGGGGGCTGTGGTCCCCATCTGCTTCTGAGCCCTTCCTCCTCCATCCTCTCCATCCCTCCCTGGTCCCACACTGGATAAGGAGCCCATGTCTGTGTGGGATCAGTGCTGGCTCATCCTGAAACACAGGGCTCCTGGCTCCTGGGGAGCTTTGCTTTATCTGCAACCAAGAGGATGCATTCAGCAGCCAGCTCTTGCTGTGGCTTAGGAAAGCCGTGGGGTTGGGCAGCCCCAGCGTGCAGCACAACCTGGGCAGGCATCCCCAGCAGCCACAGAGATGCCAGGCTGGTGTTGGGCTGTGCTGGAAACCAGTTGGAAGTCTGAACCTTTGCTCCACAGGGGAAAAGAGCTGCCCAGAGGCAAAGCCTGCTCTGTAGACAGTGGTAGAGCCTCAAACCCAGGGCTCTGGGGCTTTGGTACCCAAGTTTGTGGCAGAGTCTGAATCCTGCTGGCTGAGGCTCCTGGGATGCAGCGCTGAAGCTGCTGCCAGGAGCCCTCAATGCTTTGCTGGTGCTGAGCCTGGGCCACAAGTGTACTGAAGTGCAGAGCACCCTCAGGTCCTGTGAGGTGGTGCTGGAGCCCTGGCAGCCTCTCGCTTGGCTCTGTCCGTAGGGTCCTGCGGCCTCCCAGCACTCCAAACAGCTCTCGCCAGAAGATGCCTTCAAAATGCGTGTCAAGAGCTGCAGAGCACTCCCTCCAAGTCCCCTTTGGAGCCCTCCCTCACGCAAGGGCCACAGGCTCTGCCCCCCTGCCGGGGAGCTGCTGCACGGCGCAGGCTGTGTGTGCCAGAGCTCCGCGCAGCGGGGCGAGCTCTCCCACCCTGCCCCTGGGGCTCTGCTCTTTCCACCCCAAACTGGTTTTGCCAGTCATTTTTTTCGCGTGTGCCTCCATCCCTGCTGCTGCTGCTGCTGCTCACCCTCCTCTGGGGAGGAGCCTCCCAGAAACTGCTCTTTAGCTGCCGCCGAGGACCTTCCCTGGCTGAGTCTCGCTCCTTCCATCCCCGCAGCCCGCGGCACCGCCAGCGCCCCCCGAGGCTTCGCAGGCGCCAGGAGACCAGCTGCGACCTCAGCACCATGTTCAAGGGGGTGAACAAAGGCTCCCCGAGCAGAAGTTCCCCCAATAGAGGTTCTCCCGTCAAGCCTAGCAAGTAAGTGTGACCTCTCTCTGAGCTGTCCTGGGGACCCTGGGAGAAGATGAGGGAAGAGCCTTCCATGTCTCCTGAGCCACCCTAGGAACCCTTCCTCTTTGTGGAGCAGACAGAAAGCTGGGGCTTGGTGGTGGGAGCTGATGCCAGACCGTGGTGTGCCCCAGCTGTTGCCCTGGGCTTCAGTGGGGTTTGTGCTCCAGCCCAGGAGTAGCTGCACAGCCCCTGGGATGTGCAGTGCCTGAAGAGATGCTGAGAGCTGTGCCAGTTGAGCAGGGAGGTCCAAAGCCCCTGCTGGGCAGGTAGGAGCAGGGAGAACAAATGCAGCCTCTTAGCTTGGGTGGAGCAAGATCTGCTCCGTGGTGAAGCAGATACTCAGCCTGGGTTTGAGATCCCAGGGCTCACTGGCTGTATGAGGTTGGTGTGATGCTGAGCTGGGATTCCTGAAGGATGCTCAGGTTGGTGCTGCTCAGGTGGTGAAGGTGGCTGAGGGTTGCTGGTGTCTGCTCTAATGCATCCTGGGGTCAGGCTGGGGTCTCTGCAGGTCAAATAGTTGAGGATGCCTCTTTCAGCCCTGGTAGAGACAGCACCAAAAGGATCTGGCAGCCACATCCCCTCTGAAGAGACTGCCTAAGCTCCCAGGGTGTGTGTGTGTGTGTGGTGGGCCCAGGGTGCTTGCCCTGGAGCAGGGAGCAGGGTAGGGGCTCCTGCTAAGAGCTCATCCCTCCCTGCAGCTGCTAGCTCAGGGCTGTTTTCCACCTTCTCAGCAGCACTGCGCTTTGCCATGGCTGGTGCTGCAGAATCCCCATCCCCAGACAGGCTCAGAGGCTGAGGACAGCCCAGTGGGGCTGTTCTGAGGAGGAGAGGGGTGCTGGGCCCATGCTGGGGGGCAGCAGCAGCAGCCCAGGGTGGTGTGTGTGCAGACACCCCACGGGGCTGCACCCAGCGGCAGAGTTTATGAGGCCAAGCCCCACGTTAGCAAACAGCACTGAGGAGGGTGGTGGCCAGGTGCTGCTGGGCAGGGCAGCAGAACCTGGGGAGGAGGTGGCCCCCACAAAGGCTGAGTCTTCCTCATGTAGGAACTGGACTCCTGCCATGAGAAGCTTCTGCCTCAGTGGAGCTGAGCACTCACAGACTCATCTTGACGACAACCTGGGGTGTTCCCTGAGCACCAAGCCCTTGCTGGGGCCTGACTGCTCTGAGACATCTCTCCAGAAGCTCCAGGGCTGTGTCAGCCTCTGGTTTGAGCCTTGCTATCCACCTTCCCAGCTGGACTTCAGCCTGGGCTGGGCATTCCTCAGGAGGCTTCCTGGGACAGCTCCCTGCAGCACCACGGCACAGTTCTGGTCAGGTTCTCCCCCAGCCTGAGCCTCTCTGGGCAACTGGAGCTGCATTCCAGCAAGACTTCACTCCTCTTCTGGATGGAGGCTGGAGCCAGCAGCCTGGCAATTACTGAGCTAGTTGTGCTTGTTTCAGGAGGCACAACCACCAGACAAAGCCTCACTCCTTTGGCCATGACCTGGGGCTTGGTCAGTGCCCACAGTGGCTCAGAAAAGGAAGTTGAATGAGTTGTGTCAGGAGCAGCTGCCAGCACATGATCCACAGATGGCCCCAAGAGAATGTTGGTGGCCCAGAGCTGGTCTTGGTGGCCCCAAGGCCAGAAGCTCAGCAGCAGCTACCTGGAGGCTCATGATTAGCTGCTGCTGGTACAGCCCCCTAGAGAGGTAGCTCACCTTGGTCCCTGGGACCATGCTGCTGAGCATCCCTCAGCTCCCAGGGCTCTTTGCTGTCTCCACGTGGTGGATGCACCCCCGGGAGGCAGTGACAAACACAGGTCTGTCCCTGAAGAGCATCTAGGAGGTGCTGCATTGTGGGGCAGAAAGGGCAAGCTCCTGAGGAGGAGGAATGGACTCCACTCTGGCAGGACTGGATGCCCAGGTGTGATCTTGATGAGGGCTGTGGGTGGCTTTGGGGGTGGATGGCAAGTCACCTCATGGTTTCATTGTCTCCTGGCATTGCTGCCTCTGCCACCTCCCTCTGCTTCTCCCTGATCAGAGCAGCATGGTCCCAGGCTGGCAGACATGGGAGCTAACCCAGCACTGGCTGGGGGTGTGGGTGGGCTGCTGCCAGCAGGTCAGGCTGGCAGATCAGAGCCAGTGTGAGGACTTGTGTGTGTCAGGGAGACCCAGCTTTGGGATCTGCCATGTGGCCAAGGGTCCCTGGAAGGAGGGGCTGGAGGGGACCAGGGGCTGAGGTGGGTGTGTGCTGTGGTCCTGCCCAAACAGTGCTCTGGTTGGAGTGACCAGGAATGCAGGACAGCCCTGCCCCTGCTCAGAGACACTGTCCCTTGTGTGCAGTTGGACTGTCCAGGGGGCAGAAAGTGGTATGAGAAATGAACCAATTAATAAGGATAATAACAGTGCTCTGCCTCTCCTAGGCATGAAATAGCCCTAGGGAGGAGGCCTACCCTGGCTCTGGAGGAGGAGAAGCAGGTGGAGCTCTGCCCAGCCTTGCCCTTGGCCATCATGGCCAGCCCAGGGCTAAGCTGTAAGCACAGATCAGGGGCAGGGTTGGACCCAAGCCCCAGGAGGCTGAGATTTGCCCACTGTGCAAGCTTGTGGTTCATCACATCCCATCCAAGTGTCACCAGGTTGTTGAGGGAGAGCTTCTGCCCAGGGGCAGCAGGGACAGCCCCAGGGAAGGACATTGATGCAGCTGTGTCACTGCAGGCTGTGTGGATCTGTGTTAATGTGGACAGGAGAAGCTCACACTCCACCTGCCATGCTCAGTGGTGGTCTGGGCACTTCTCTGAGCATGCAGGTACCAAACAGGTTCCTCAGTATTGCTTCCACCCTGACCAAGGCAGCTGGCAAGGGTGGGAGGCTGAGGTGAGGACAGAGGGCTTCTCTTTTCTGGCACCCAGGGCAGTGTGGAGAAACCTTTCCCCTCCCAGGACATCCCCTCTCTGGCTAAGTGCTCCTCAAGCATCCATGCTAATCTTTGGCAGACTCTGAGGTGTTTTGGCTGCTGGGAAGCCGCTTGCAGTCCAGTTGCTGGCTCCAGGGTCTCCAGGTCTCCTCTTCTCCCAGGTTTCACAGACCTCCTGGCTCTCCCCTTCAGGACACACAGAGGAGAGCTCCCTCTGCTCCTGAGCCAATATTCTGCAGGCAGCATTACTGCTCCCCTGGAGATCAGGCTGTTTGCAACAGCATCCTCATTTCTAACCCCAGGTGCCCCAAGCAGTGCAGGCTGGGGCTGGGCAAGGCCAAGGGCTGGGGGTGGGGCTGGGCAAGGCCAAGGGCTGGGGAAGGGCAAGGCCAAGGGCTGGGGAAGGGCAAGGCCAAGCCCTCCTGGCTGGGTGGATGCTGATGTCTCTTCAGTCCATAGTTTTGGTGTGGGTTGGCCTAAACAAATCTGATTTGTGTGTTCAGCCTCAGGACCCAAGAGAGCACAGGCTGTTAGGGGTTGGAAGGGACCTCATCTGGGGTATCCCAGTGCCCTTCAGCCAGGAAGGAAGGGGGTGCCACCAGGAACAAGCAGGAGTCTGTGGGGGGCAAGGATGGATCCTCACTCCTCCCTTCTTGGCGTGGCACAGAGGTATCCATGGGCGCATGGGGCTCCCATTCATACCCTCCCTAGGTGGGAGCTGAACCCCACCAGCCCTCCTGGGAGGAGGGGTTCTCCCTGGTGCATGGGGAAGAGGCATCCATCCCCTGGGATGTCGGCCAGCCCGTGACTCACCATCTCCTCCCTGCACAGAGAGCCTGGGCAGGACGTTTGGGTGGTGCTAAGTATTTGCTCATGGGACACCACCTCATTCCAGGCATGTCGAGGATGAGTGGGAGGTTGTGTAAGCTCCTGGGGAGAGGGGACCTGCTGGGGCCTCCAGCCTGCTGCGTGCTCAGGCTCACCAGGACCCAGTCCCGGCTCTGTGCTGCTCCCATCCACCCTGTGGTGGTGGTGGGACATGGGACTACCCTTCATCCCCTTGAGCTCTGCAGCTTACCCCAGGAAAGGCCCCCATGGGGCAGAGGTGGGGCAGGAGGCATCTCTAACAGGGTGTAAAAGACAGGGTGCAGCAGGTAGCAAGAAAGCTGGGGAGGGACTTTTTGGGGTGTCAGGGAATGATAGGACTGGGGGGGATGGAGCAAAACAGAACTGGGTAGAGTCAGATTGGATGTTGGGAAAAAGTTCTTCCCCAGGAGGGTGGTGAGAGCCTGGCACAGGTTGCCCAGGGAGGTGGTGGAAGCCTCATCCCTGGAGGTGTTTGCAGCCAGGCTGGATGTGGCTGTGAGCAACCTGCTGTGGTGTGAGGTGTCCCTGCCCATGGCAGGGGGTTGGAACTGGCTGAGCCTTGAGGTCCCTTCCACCACTAACGATTCTATGGGTCTATGACACTGATGACAAATGCCCCACACAGGCTCTTTGCCTCCATGATCCTTGGAAGGGGACCCTGCAGAAGAGGCCACTGCCAGGGCACAGCAGTCCCCTGGGCACTCTGCTGCAGTGCAACTTGCAGGCAGGGAAGCTGAGGCATGGCCAGGAGAAGCTGCCAGCCCCAAGCCCACACCACCCTCTTGGGAAATCAAACCGAGGGAGGAGCCAGGGAGAGGGGGCAGGAGGCTGCTGGGAGCAGGAGCTTGGGGCTGTGGGTGACACAGGCTTGGCCATGGTCAGTGGGGGCTGAGCTGACTTGAGCCAGGAGCTCCACCTGTGGCATCCAAGTGCTTGGCTTGGGGTGAGCACAGCACTCCCCAGTGCTCCCCAGGCACTTGGGGCTGTAACAAACGACTGCCCCAGCATCTGCTTTGGCCTCTGGTGTGAGCTGTGGGATGGTTGGAGCCAGGATGAGGAGCTGGAGCAATGACAGCCATTAAAGGAACCACTTCCTGCTGCCTTTGCTGGCTTTGGGGGCTAGGAAGGAAGCCACGGGGCTGGGGGGTAGGTGTGGGTGGCTCTGCTTCAGGGCATCACCTTTCTCCTGCCTTCTTCCTCCATCACAGAGGTGCCAACCAGCCCTCCCTCTCAGTTGAGCCCCATCCAGTGTCCCATTGTTGCTGCTCAAGTGCTTTCCTCCTGCTCTCAGACCCCAGAGTCATGCCCTAACCACGCTGAGCCTCTGCTGGGCTCTGTCCCACCAGCACTCATCCAAGGACCTGTGTCCCTCCATGCTGCTCTCAGTCCACACCCTCCCACCTCTGCCTGCCCACATCCTGGCAGCACAGTGCTCTCCCTGCCAGAGGCTAGGGCTGGCACTGTCCTCCAGGGCAGAAACAGCAGGACACAGGGACACAGGTGGCACCCAGGTTGGTGCTTCCTTCTCCTCAGGGAACTTTGGGAGCCTTCCCATGCCCTGCTGCAAGCTCTGGATCCAGCTGCTCCAAGCAGGGCTCTCACTGCTCCACCACAGCAGTGGTGATGGGTGAGGGCCATGATGGTGCCCAGCAGTTGTGTGATGGCACCGAGGTGAGAGGCCACAGGGAGTGCTCTGATGAGGCCCTCCAGTGAATCTTCACCGTGGAGAAGAGGCTTGGTGGTTGTGCTGTGGGAAATTTGTCCCCAAGCCCTGAAAGCAGCATGGCTGCAACAGCCTAAGCAGTGCCTGGGGGGACTGTAGTGCCTGTAGCAAGCCCTTGTTCACTGCAGCCCAGTCCTGGGGTGGCACTGAGCTGCCCAGCATCTCGACAGGCTGAGCTGCAGAGCACTTTGCATGAAAGGAGAGCACAGGATGGCAGTTCTGGCTCAGTCTGAAGTGCCATCTCACCCTCCCAAGCAGCCAAGGGCAGACACCCAGGGAAGCACCTCCAAACAGGGCAAGCACGTTGTGCTGCCTCTGCAGGCTGCTCTCCTGGCCTCCAGCTGTCTGTGGCTTTGGCTCTTCCCATTCCAGATGTGCTTAGGGTGCAGCTGGGAGCCCTATAGCAATTTCTTTTCTTTTCTTCTGATGCTTTTTGAATCCTCAGGAACTTCTGAACATCTGTGGTGTCCTGTGGCAAGGAGTTGTGCACATGAGCTGCATGCTGGGCACAAAGCCCCTGCCCACTTGCTCTGGACACACCACCTCTGATCTTCCAGAACCACAGAATTGTCAGGGTTGGAAGGGACCTCAAGGCTCAGCCAGTTCCAACCCCCTGCCATGGGCAGGGACACCTCACACTGCAGCAGGTTGCTAACAGCCACATCCAGCCTGGCTGCAAACACCTCCAGGGATGAGGCTTCCACCACCTCCCTGGGCAACCTGTGCCAGGCTCTCACCACCCTCCTGGGGAAGAACTTCTTCCCAACATCCAATCTGAATCTCCCCATTTCTAGTTTTGCTCCATTCCCCCCAGTCCTATCACTCCCTGACACCCTCAAAAGTCCCTCCCCAGCTTTCTTGGAGCCCCTTTAAGATACTGGAAGGCCACAATTAGGTCTCCTTGGAGCCTTCTCCAGTCTGAACAGCCCAACTCCCTCAGCCTGTCCTCATAGCAGAGCAGCTCCAGTCCTCTGCTCATCCTTGTGGCCCTTCTCTGGACACCTTCCAGCACCTCCAGATCCTTCCTGTAATAGAGGCTCCAGAACTGGATGCAGTGCTCCAGGTGTGGCCTCAGCAGAGTGGAGCAGAGGGGGAGAATCCCCTCCCTTGACCTGCTGGCCACACTTGCTGCAGCCCAGGCTCTGCTTGGCTCTCTGGGCTGAAGGCAGCAGCCAGGCACTGACCACTTGCAGGCATCCATGCCCCCGGCCACAGCTTTGGACTCTTTCTTTGGAGACCAGGAGGACATGGGGGAAAGGCTGGAAGGAGCACATGTGTCAGGTCCTGGGCAGTGGTGAGGAGGGTGAGCATTGCCTTCACCCAAGCTGTTGCTTTGCTGCTCCCCCTCTCAGGTCCTCCACCAACGAGCTGGCTGTGCTCATCTCCCGCATGCAGACAAATGCTGACCAGGTGGAGAAGGACATCCTGGAGACACAGTCCAGGCTCAAGCAGGTGAGCTGTGGCAGAGGGTGGCAGGAAGGTGAAAAGCTTCACCTGGAAGCATGGTGTCTGGGCTAACAGGCCAGGTGTCTGCTCTGTGCATCAGGTGCTCAGCGCTGGTGCAGGTTTGGAGGCTGACTGGAGGCTGGGGAGGAACAGAGAACCCCACAGAGCCTCCCAGCCCCTGGGGCTGCAGACCAGGGCCTCCCAGGTTCTAGCCTCTGTGCTTGCTGCCTCATGTTTCCCACAGCCAAGGCTGCCTCACCTGCAGCAGCACAGCCCTGTGCCTCCCAGCACCCCCAGAGGCAGGCAGGCAGGCTGAGCCATGCTGGAGGGCGAGGTGCTGAAGCAGGTGGCTGGGCTGGGCAGCTCCCCAGCTGCACCCCCGCAGCAGGGCTCCTCTGTGCTCGGTGCGTTGGGCACCCAGGCCCACAGCACTGACCAAGGGGATTGCTGGGAGGTCTGGATGATCCAGCCAGGCTTTCTCCCTCTGCTCTTCCCTGGTCTCCAGGATTCCAGCAATCACCAGAAGAGCAAAGCTTTTGAGTTCCAGCAGGAGAACGCCAGGGACCTGAAGGAAGCAGAGACCCTGCTGAAGGATCTCTTTCTGGACGTGGACCGTGCCAAGCGTCTGAAGCACCCTCAGGCTCTGGAGATAGAGAAAGAGTGAGCACAGCAGCAGGGGCAGGTGGGAGGGGGAACCCCCCCAGGATCCAGACTGAGCTCCAGTCCTTGCCACGAGCTGCTGCCTAACCCAGCACTGGCTGGGGGTGTGGGTGGGCTGCTGCCAGCAGGTCAGGCTGGCAGATCAGAGCCAGTGTGAGGACCTCTGTGTGTCAGGGAGACCCAGCTTGGGGATCTGCCTTGTGGCCAAGGGTCACTGGAAGGGAGGGCTGGAGGGGATCAGGGACTGAGGTGTGTGCTGTGGAGATAAGAGAGTGATGACAGGACTGATGGGGGCAAGGAGCAATTGGGAACCCCCTAGCCCCCCAGGATCTAGACTGAGCTCCAGTCCTTGCCATGAGCTGCAGAGTTTTACTCTTCCTCCCATAGACTTTAGCCTCAAAATCAGAACTTCTGCCAATATACTGGGGAGAGCAGAAGGTGTCTCTGCCCTTGGCAGGGGGGTGGAACTGGATGGTCTTTAAGGTCCTTTCCAACCATCTTGCTCTGTGATCCTATGACAGAGGGGTGTGGGGCTGCCAGGGTGACCCCCACGGTGTTATTTGGGAGCTCTTGGAAGAGGTACCAGAGGAATGCAGAGTGAAACCATGACCCTCTCCCAGGGAAAATCCACTCCTCTGCCTCTCCTGAACTGCACCCCCTTCCTTCAAGCAAGCAGGGCTGGGTGTTTGAATGGGAGAAGAGCCTCAGGTAGCCTCTGGAGCTGTGCTCCCTTCAGTATCCAGCCCTTCTAGGTGGAAATCAGGAGGCAAGAGTTGTTTCCTAGGTGGAAAGGGGCAGCTCTGATCCCCCTGCAGCTTCCTTCTGGGCTGTGATTCCTGAGCCATCCCTGGAGATGGAGAGCAGCAGGACAAAGTGCTTCTGCTGCTGAAGAGCAGTGTCTCAAAGGGACAACCAGCACCTTGGGTCTTGGGGGTGAAATCTGGGCTCTGCCAAGCCCACCTTGTTTCTCCCTCTTGCCAAGTGACCCTGAGGTGTGCCTTTTCCCCTTGGCAGCATCCAGCAGCTCCATGACCGTGTGACACAGCTGTGTGCAGAGTACAGGGCCCTCTATGAGCAGCTGAACATCCCTGATGTGGGGCCCAGGGTAGACTGGGCCAGGATCCTGGACCAAAAGATGGTAACAGCAGCTGGGTTTAGATGCATCTCCCAACTCCTACAAGGGCAGACAACGTCCACAGAGCCTGCAGGGCTCTGCCAGCCATCATGTGCTCAGCATCACACTGTGGGTGGTGGAATTAACTCTGGGAAGGAGAAGGACTCTTCTCCCACCTCCTAAAATTCTCTGGAGGACCCTCTTGATTGATCCCTTCTGATTAAGAGTTGCCTGAGGGGGATCAGGTAGAGATGCCATGCTCTGGGGTAAAAGGATGGGGAAGGTGATGCCTTCAAAGGCTGTACAGCCTTACATCCTAGGGTTCCACACTGCCAGGTTTTGGCCTTGTGCAGTGCCCAGTTTGGAGTCACCTGGGGTTCCCTTGAGGGCTGGATGGTAACCATGGCCATGGCCTGCATGCCACCATGGGAAGGGTGCCTGGTGGTTGGCACACCAGGGTTTTCTGGGCTGGTTATCTATGGCAGGGGAAACAGCAACCAAGAGCAGCCACAGTGAGCAGCAAGGAGTTCCCTTTCCCTCCCTCCTGGGCTGGTATCAGGTGGCAGATCTTTTCAGCCCCTGCCAGCCCTCCATGGAGCTTCTCCTTGAAATCAAGGCCTTTGCCTGGCTCCTTTTGCACAGAAACAAGTCGACTCAGGACAGTATGGCCCTGGCATGTCAGAGCTGGAGAAGCAAATAGCTGAGCACAACATCCTCCAGAAGGAGATTGAAGCCTACGGCCTCCAGATCAAGAACCTCCGTTCCGGGGTAAGGCAACCTCCAGCCCCTCCTGGTTGTTGGCAGCTTCAGGAGGGGATCCCCTCTGCTCTGGTCTTCTCTCTGCTTCTCCACCCTTGCTCTGCAGAGGGTGTGGGGAGACCTGAGCTTGGACAGATCAAGCCAGGGAGGTGGTTCCTGAGTGGTTTCTAAAGCATCTTCCACAAACCATCTCACCATCTCCTACCACCTGTTTTGGTAACAGCATTTTTCTCTCTCTGTTTTTTTCTCTCTCTCTCTCTCTCTCTTTGATCTTGGCCATGTTGTAATCCAGGATGTGGCAGATTTAAAAAGCCAGTACAAGGACTTGCTGGTAAGTTCTTGGTGGTTTTCTGGGCAGGTGGGGTCATGCAGCAGAGTAACACCAGCCCTGATGGGCAGGGAATGCCCAGCTCAGGGCAGGAGCTACCTCTGGTCTTGCACAGTGAAGTCATGTCCCTTATCTTCTTTCCCCATTTCCTCCCCACCTTGGGATGGGTGTAAATGTGGGGCATGCTGGCTGCCCTCAGGGCAGTGCTGTGGGTAAGATCTGGGTCTCCTCTTCGTGGATCATTGATCTGGAGCTGCAGGTGTCCATCAGCTCAGGCTTACGGATGTGGCAGCAGAAACCCTGTCCCAGCCCACACTGTCCCAAGCTGGGATTGCAAAGGTTGAGGCTTGCCCTGATCCCTAGCAAGGGCTGCAGAGAGGAAACAAGCAGCTGGAGCCAAGGTTGTGGCCAGGAAGAAGGTGCTGGGTTTAGCTTGTAGAGGTTAAAGCTGAGGGATGGCATTTATGGGGAGTGGAGCAGAGCTGGGCTCGCTCTCAGCCTGCCCCAGGCACCAGCCCACACCTGAGAGTCTGGTTGGACAAACTTATCCTGTCTGTGAAGGAGGCAAGAGGGAACAGCAGCCCCATCAGATAACAGCAAGGTGTCTCACCGAGGTCTCTGGGAATCTCCTGCAGCGCGAGCTGGGTCCTGGGGAGGAGGACACTGCTTGACAAGGACCTGGCACCGATGCTGCCTCTCTCTGTGTGCATGGACAGAAAGCCTCCATCTGGCGTGGGCAGAGCCTGGGCAGCCTGTACCACCACCTCCAGGGCTGCAGCAAGGAGCTGGGCTACCTGACAGAGCAGCAGACCAGGATCCTGAAGCAGGACTGGAGTGACCAGATGGTGGACGTCCAGAGCGTGCGCCGCGAGTACGAGGTGAGCCCCTGGGGGCGGCGGCGTGGCCTGGCCACCACAGCCTGCCCAAGCCCAGGCTGTCAGCTTTGCAGGCTGGACCCCAGCCTCCTGGGCATCCACCCCCAGCCCCGAGCCTGCTGCTTTCCCAGGGCAGCCCAGCAGTGCTGGGCACAGAAACAGGGGTGGAAGAGACGCTCTGGGTCCACAGCGGACTTGAGGAGGAGGTGCTCTGTCCCCTCCTGTCCCCAGAGCTGGCACATGGGATCAGACGTGAGAGAGCTGCTGGTGAGGCTGTCAGTGGTCAGAGGGGAGGGAAGGGCTCAGTGTCCTCTCAGCCTCAAGATCCAAAGTAGAACACCCAGTGACTGCTACGTGCAGGAAGAGGAGAGAGCTAATTGCTTAGGCAAATGCTCTGTGAATGAGTGCCCTGCTGCCTCCCGAGGGCCGAGCCTGGCTCATTTGTTTCACCTTTGCCTGGCCCCTTCTTTGTTAAAAAACAAGCAACCAAACAGAGGTGTCTCTGTTTTGGGAGCCTTTTCTCTGCTCCATAGGGTTTGGTGCCCCAGGATACCACTCTGTGCTCCCCAAGGTCGTGAAAGTTCTCTTCCCCCCTCAGGATTTCAAGTCCAATGAGCTGCTCAGCCAGGAGGAGTTTGTGAACCATCTTCAGGACGATGGGGATAGGATGATTGAGCTGAAGCACCCAGCTGTCAAACCCATCCAGGTAGGGAAAGAGGTCTCCTCCCAAGCCCTGTAAAGGAAAGAGGATGTCTCTGTGCATCAGGAGTCAGGAGCTGGGTTGGTAGAGACCTCATCACCTCTTCTGCAGAGCTGCTGTGTCAATCTTCCCTTCTGCACTGCAGCCACTCTGCTGCAGCATCTCTCTGCCTGCTCCAGCCCTTTGGGGAGGCTGAGAGCAGTGCAGGGTGTTCTGCCCTTCAGAAACACCCAGGAGAGAGTGGCTGACATCTGTGTGCTGGGACCAGCTCCTGCTCTGGTGCTCAGACATGAGCAGCTGCAGTCATGCTGCTGTGAGACTCCAGCTGTGACCTGGCTAGAACCTCTCCCCAGTGAAGCCACCTCCCAACCTCCAAGGCTGTGTTTCCAAGCCCATGCACACAGTGGCAAGCTGAGGTGGGCTTTCAGCCACCAGCACCACTGAAACTGAGACCCCTTGAGCAATGGTGGCTGCTCTGGGTGAGCCAGGTCCTTGCCAAGCAGTGCCCTTGCTCAGGCTCAGCATCAGGCAGTCCCTGGGCATAGCTTTGTCTCTGCCCAGCAGCAATCTTCCCTCTTCCTCTGATCTCTGGGACTTCTGGGGAGAGGAAGGCTGGTGGTGGGGGAGATAGCTGGAGCCCACTGAGTCATGCTCTGTCCCACCACAGGCTCACCAGGAGGCCTTGAAGAATGAGTGGCAGAATTTCCTCAACCTCTGCATTTGCCAGGAGAGTCAGCTGAAAAGTGTGGAGAGCTATAAGAAGGTAAGAAGCAATGAGGAGAGCATGGTCCACGTGGCTGCAAGGTCAAGGCTGGGGTGAGGATGGGAGATCCTTTGCTTGCACCTAGTGAGGGGGTTTTGGGGAAACACCCCCTCAAAACATAGTCATTACCTGGGGCTTGTCTCTTGATTGGGATCATTTGCCTGTGGCTCAGGTGATGGAGGGTCCTTGTCCAAGCACCCTCTGAGGATGGTCTGTAGGGTCTTGTGTGCCCCAGGCAGGTTGTGGGAGAGATGCTGGGAACTGGGAGGCCCCACTGGACTTGGAGACAATAATGTCCTCTCATCCCTGATTTCCTGCCCCCACCTCCAGTTCCAGGATGATGCTGAGGCTGTGAGCCACTCCCTCAAGAAGATGAACACTGACCTGGACACCAAATACAGCAAGTTCAATAAAGGCAGCCCTGGTGTGGTGTCAGATCTGCTGCTTCAGCTGGAGGTGAGGTCATCAGGGCTGGTGATGCTAGCCAGGGCAGGCCAAACACTGCAACCTCCCCAGGAGATAACAGTGGGGAAGAGATGGGTAAATAACTCTCCTGGGACAGCTCATCCCAGCTCTGGGATAGGGAAGGAGAAGTCCTTGGCAATACTGTGCTCTGCACACTGAGTTCCTGTAGCCCCAGAAGGTCCACATTGCAGGTCAGTGACCCCTGGAAGACACTTGTCTCCATCAATGACACACAGCCAGGCCCCAGATCACCATTGGAGTAAAGGAGAGGCATGGGGAGGAGCTGTGCCTTGCCCTAAACGTGAGAAACTTGGATTAGAGGGCCCACAGACAGCATGAGCTGCTGGCATCCAAGCAGTGGGGAAAGGTCCTCCCATCTCCTCAGCACTCTCATGAGCCAAAGGCAAGGGAAGGAATGAAAACTCTGACCTCAGGGCTGAGGTGCAGGTAGGGAAGGAACTTTTGCCCAGGGGAGAGGGAGGAGATGTGGTATCTTCACAGGCATGCAACACATTTAGCTCCCAAGAGGTGCTGAGATCTCAGTGTCTCCTCACACTGCAGTGCAGCCACCTCTTGGCAGGTGTCTCTTCCTCTGCTGAGAAGAAAACCTTCTCCAGGGGGTTTTAGTATGACAGGATGGGACCTCCCTGGGCAAACTCAGGCTGTGCCTTCAAGGGCAGATCTGCTGGGAGCGAAGGAAACCAAGCAGTGATCACACAAGGAGGGAGAACCAGCCCCAGCACACCCACTGCAGCGTGGTCACCCCCTGCCTTGCCATCCAAGCCTGGTCATGACCACTGTCTCCCCTGCTTTGTCTAGAATGAGGAGAAGGCAGTGAAGCAGGCAGAGAAGAGCATCGCCGACCTGAAGAGGAGGAGCAAAGACATCAGCCCCCTGAAACTGCGCAGGACACGGCCCCCCCAGAGCCTCACCCTGGACACCCTCTGTGACTGGGATGCTGGGGAGGTGAGGGCTTGGCTAGCAGTGCCCTCAGATGAGGCAGACAGCTGGATTCTTCTCTGGCTGCTCCAGATCTTGGCTCCGTGGTGGGAGGAGCGGCTCCAGTGTCGGGAAGCCAAGCCCGTGACTGGGGTCTGTGTCTGTGTGCCAGGTGCAGCTGACCAGAGGTGACAAGTACACTCTGAAGGACAACAGCAACCCAGAGATGTGGGTGGTGCAGAGCAGCGCTGGTGTGGTCCAGGAAGCACCTTCTGCCTGCTTCTCCATCCCTCCACCCGACCCTGAGTCCATAGACAAGGTCAACAGGTGAGTCTGCAGTGGAGAGCTCAGCCCAGACAGATGCTCTTGGGTCAGAGGCAGCCTGACTGCCTCAGCTGCAGACCTGAAAGGGGGCTGTAGACAGCTGGGGGTTGGTCTCTTCTCCCAGGCAACCAGCACCAGAACAAGAGGACACAGTCTCAAGCTGTGCCAGGGGAAGTTTAGGCTCGAGCTGAGGAGAAAGCTCTTCACAGAAAGAGTAATTGGCCATTGGGATGTGCTGCCCAGGGTGGTGGTGGAGTCCCTGTCCCTGGAGGTGTTCAAAAAAGACTTGGAGGTGGCACTAGCAGCCATGGTTTAGCTGTCAGGAGGTGTTAGGTATTAGGTAAGAGGTTGGACTTGATGACCTCTGAGGTCTTTTCCAACCTGGTTGATTCTGTGACTCTGTGCAAGAGCAGCTGGGAGCAGCCCTCTGGAGTGTCCCTCCTGGAGAGGGCTTGTTTCCTGCACCCAAGTATCTCATTCAGGCTCCTGCCACTCCTCAACAGCCCTGCACCCTCCATGAACCTCACTGTCAAAGAGTTTTCTGGCAGGCAAGGCTGATTTCTTCACCCAAACATGTGACTTGCATAGGTTTGACTAAATTCATTGCAGAATCAGTCTGGAGCTTGGGACTCGCCAAACAGGACGGAGTTATCTGTGGGATCTCCTCTCGAGCAGCCCCCAGCTGGAGATTAAGAGCTGTTCCTTGCACCACCATGTGTTCCACTGCCTGGTGCTCCTGCAGCCTGTGTGGTTCCCACAGGATGGGGTTGGCAGTGCAGGGAGCTTTGGCATTCCCTTTGGCATTCCCTTTTTGGAGCTGGGATCAGTCGGTGCCGCTGAGTGCTGTGGAAAGGCCACAGCCCAGACCTGCAGCCAGCTGGGCATACCCACAGGGGGCACCCAGATCCCCAGTCATGCAGGGGTGATAACTTCATTGTGTGGTTCCTCCTGAGAGCAAAACCCTCTTCACACATCCCAGGTTACTGAGTCCTTTGGATTTCTGGGATTTGAGTGGCATTGTGGGATTTGTGGCATTGAGTGCACCCTCAGCAAGTTTGCTGATGACACCAAGCTGTGTGGTGCAGCAGACACGCTGGAGGGAAGGGAGGCCATCCAGAGGGACCTGGACAGGCTGGAGAGGTGGGCACAAGCCAACCTCATGAAGTTCAATAAGAGCAAGTGCAGGGTCCTGCATCTGGGTCGAGGCAATCCCAGGCACAAATCCAGGCTGGGCAGTGACTGGCTGGAAAGCAGCCCTGAGGAGAGAGACTTGGGGGTGCTGGTGGACAAAAAGCTCAACATGAGCTCTCAGTGTGCACTTGCAGCCCGGAAAGCCAATCAGATCCTGGGCTGCATCAGGAGAAGTGTGGCCAGCAGGGCAAGGGAGGTGATCCTCCCCCTCTACTCAGCCCTGGTGAGACCCCACCTGGAGTACTGTGTCCAGTTCTGGAGCCCCTATTACAAGAGGGATGTGGAGGTGCTGGAAGGTGTCCAGAGAAGGGCCAGGAGGATGAGCAGAGGGCTGGAGCACCTCTCCTATGAGGACAGACTGAAGGAGTTGGGGCTGTTCAGTCTGCAGAAGAGAAGGCTCTGAGGTGACCTCATTGTGGCCTTCCAGTATCTGAAGGGGGCTACAGGAAGGCTGGGGAGGGACTGCTCAGGATCTCAGGGAGTGATAGGACTAGGGGGAATGGAATGAAGCTGGAGGTGGGGAGATTCAGGCTGGAGGGGAGGAGGAAGTTCTTCCCCATGAGAGTGGTGAAGCCCTGGAATGGGTTGTCCAGGGAGGTGGTTGAGGCCCCGTCCCTGGAGGTGTTTAAGCCCAGGCTGGATGAGGCTCTGGCCAGGCTGATCTAGTGTGGGGTGTCCCTGCCCATGGCAGGGGGGTTGGAACTGGATGATCCTTGTGGTCCCTTCCAACCCTGAATGATACTATGATACTATGAGTGTGTGGTAAAATGGAAAGGAAAACATTTGGAACACAGAATGGTCCCAGAATGGCTGGAAGGGACCTTCAAAGGCCATCTAGTGCAGCCCCCTAGCAGTGAGCAGGGACATCCCCAACTAGATCAGGCTGCTTAGAGTCCCATCAGGCCTGACCTTGAATGTCTCCAGGGAGGGGATCTCCACCACCTCCCTGCAGCCTGTTCCATCACCCTCATCCTCCTGGAGAAGAGCACTGGAGGCATTGCCTGGAAAGCTCTCACCCTTTTCAGGCCACAGCTGACAGCTTGTTTCAGTCCCCAGTGTTTGTTTCCCTTCCTACACCCAAAATATTGATCTTTGTTTGATATCCCAGCTTGCTGCACCCTTCAGTTCCTCTGCATGGGGCTATGTCCTGGCCCTGCAGAGGGACTGGATGGTGGCCAGAGGGACTGGGGCTTGCTGTCTTCAGAGCACAGTGTTTGGCTGGAGCAGTCCAGGGTAGGGATGTGAGCTAGGCTGGTCCTTCAAAGGCTCCATCCCCTTGGTTCCATCAGAGATGATTTGGCTGATCCCTGCTCCTTCCACGTGAGATTTGGTTTCTAGTGCAGCAGCCACAGCAGCAGCTGCTTGAAATCATTTCCTGTGACACTTGCAGAGCACTGCAGGGACTGGAAGCACCTTCCCAGCTCTGATAGCTTCTGCTGAGGGTTGGAAACACTGCTTCCATTGGGAGAAACCAGCTGCTCAAACCACCCACTGCTCTCCCCCTTTCCTAAGGGACAGCTCTGAGTTACAAAAGGCTTCAGGCTCCCAGCCTGCCTCTGCCTCTGGGGACAGCTGCCCCTGCCTCTGGGGGACAGCTGCCCCTGCCTCTGGGGGGACACCTGCCCCTGCCTCTGGGGACACCTGCCCCTGCCTCTGGGGGACAGCTGCCCCTGCCTCTGGGGACAGCTGCCCCTGCCTCTGGGGGACGCCTGCCCCTGCCTCTGGGGGACGCCTGCCCCTGCCTCTGGGGGACGCCTGCCCCTGCCTCTGGGGACATTGGCTCACTGCAGCTCCTTCCTGTACTGCTCCTCTCTGCTCACAGGCTGGAAGGGGAGCTGAACACGGTGAAGCAGAAGCGAGCAGCAGTGCAGAGCAACCCTGAGACACAGCCACAAGGAGCAGGTCCAGCCCAGCCAGCAAGGTAAGTCAGCTGCTTAGTCAAGCTCTCTCCACAGCAAGTGCTTGCCAACTCCTTTCAGAGCTCCCAGCCCTGGCTGGAAGCAGAGCACACCACCTGAAGGGAGGTTGTAGACAGGTGGGGACTTGGTCTCTTCTCCCAGCACCAGAACAAGAGGACACAGTCTCAAGATGTGCCAGGGGAGGTTCAGGCTGGATGTTAGGAAGAAACTCTTCATAGAGAGAGTGATTGACCATTGGAATGTGCTGCCCAGGGAGGTGGTGGAGTCACCATCACTGGAGGTGTTTAGGAAGAGACTTGGTGGGGTGCTTGGTTGCATGGTTTAGTTGATTAGGTGGTGTTGGGTGATGGGTTGGACTCGATGATCTTGAAGGTCTCTTCCAACCTGGTCTGGTCTGTTTATTCTTCTCTTCTCTTCTCTTCTCTTCTCTTCTCTTCTCTTCTCTTCTCTTCTCTTCTCTTCTCTTCTCTTCTCTTCTCTTCTCTTCTCTTCTCTTCTCTTCTCTCTTCTCTCCTTCTCTCTTCTCTCTTCTCTCTTCTCTCTTCTCTCTTCTCTCTTCTCTTCTCTCTTCTCTCTTCTCTTCTCTCTTCTCTCTCTTCTCTTCTCTACTCTCTCTTCTCTTCTCTCTTCTTTCTCTCTTCTCTTCTCTCTTCTCTTCTCTCTTCTCTCTTCTCTTCTCTCTTCTCTTCTCTCTTCTCTTCTCTCTTCTCTTCTCTCTTCTCTTCTCTCTTCTCTTCTCTCTTCTCTTCTCTCTTCTCTTCTCTCTTCTCTTCTCTCTTCTCTTCTCTCTTCTCTTCTCTCTTCTCTTCTCTCTTCTCTTCTCTCTTCTCTTCTCTCTTCTCTTCTCTCTTCTCTTCTCTTCTCTCTACGCTTCTCTCTACTCTTCTCTCTACTCTTCTCTCTACTCTTCTCTCTACTCTTCTCTCTACTCTTCTCTCTACTCTTCTCTCTACTCTTCTCTCTACTCTTCTCCTCTACTCTCTTCTCTCTACTCTCTTCTCTCTACTCTCTTCTCTCTACTCTCTTCTCTCTACTCTCTTCTCTCTACTCTCTTCTCTCTACTCTCTTCTCTCTATTCTCTTCTCTCTACTCTCCGTCTCTCTACTCTCTTCTCTCTTCTCTCTTCTCTACTCTCTTCTCTTCTCTCTTCTCTTCTCTCTTCTCTTCTCCCTGGGGGTCGGTGTGAGGGTGCCTCCTGCTCTAGGGAAATGAGCAGAGGGGATAACCTGACTCCTGCTGCTGCTCAGGACTCACCACCTGGTCACAGTATTACAGGATGGATTGGAAGGGACCTTGAAAGCTCCTCCAGCCCAAGCCCCTGCAGAAAGCAGGGACATCTTCAACTAGATCAGGTTGCTCAGAGCCTTGTGCAACCTGACCTGGAATGTTTACAGGAATGGAGCATCTACCACCTCTCTGGGCAGCCTGGGCCAGTGCCTCACTACCCTTCTAGTGAATCATTTCTTTCTTACATCTAGTCTAAATCTCAGGCAATTAGTTTAAACTCTCTGCAGCCTCTCTCAGACTGCTGAGATTGACCTCCAGCTCCATCAGTGGTTGTAGGGGGATGTGCCTGCCCAGAAGCTTTAATTAAATCTTCCTTGGGATCTGGATCTCTCACAGTCTCTTCCCTAGCTGGGGGCTGTGGAATAAGCAGGCAGCCATGGGTAAATCCCAGCCCCTGGCTAGCTGTGTTACCCCCACAGCTGTACTTCAAAAGCTCCCAGGAAAGCTGAGCAGGGATGTGTCTGCATGGCAGGACCTGTTTGTCCCTCCTTTGGACTTGAGCTCTGGCTGACCAGGGCAGAGCTAGACCCATTTTCCTAAGCCTTTGCCATGGGTAGGCACAGCCAAGTGGGTTAGAAATGAGAACTGAATTGTTTCTGGTTGCACCAGACCCCCATGGTCAGGAGAAGCCTGTGTCCTTCAGAGCTGGCAAAGCACAGAGGGCAGAGCTTTGCAGCAGGGCTGTCATGAGAGGGAGCTGGAGCTTTAGGGACCATGTGTGGGAGAGCTTGGGGAAAGGGCCATGGCCCAAGGCTGGGCTGACAGCTGAGCAATGAGGACTAATCCAGGCTGTGTCTCACTGCAGCTTTGCCCAAGAGCCCCCCTGCAGTCCAGGATGATCCACAAGCTGACCAGCTTCTTAGTAGCCTGGATCATGTTGGCAAGGACCTGATCCACGTGGAGAAGGAGATCCTGACCCGAGTGAGGTCTCCAGTGAACTACAATGACCCCACAGATGACCTTGCCAGGAGGATCAAACAGCAGCAGGTGAGTGCTGCGGGCAGGTCGCAGCAGGAGGAGTTTGGTAGAGCTGTGCCCTTGGCCCAAAAGAGAACTGATGCATGAATTCCACAGGAGATGACAGCCTCAAAGGAGGAAACCATGTTTCAGTTGCAAGGGTTTCAGGCTGGCTTGAGTCCTTTAAATGGGACAGGTCAAGCCAAACTCTTGAGAAGCACAGCCCCTTCCCTTGGCTGAGCTCTGCAGCAAGATGATCCACTCCTTTTAGAGCTGTGGACCACTCCTGGGGGGTCCTCAGCCTTGTTGTGGGGGATGCTGTCACCTCTCAGACTCAAGTCTGTGACATAAAAGGCTATGGGATAGAGGGAATTAATCCAAGGACCAGTTTTGGCTCCCCTGATGAGGAGTACAGACTGGTAGATGTGAATGGGGGCGGGAGGAGAGGCAGTGCCCTGGTGCCCTCCCCTATCCTCAGGCATTAGAGCTGGATCCAGAGTAGTTCACCTTGCTGCATCCTCATTTGTGGGTACTTATCCAGGAGGATAGACTCAGGCAAGGAGGTTTCTTCCATCTCTGCCTGGTGGGATGTCTTTCCCACACCCTGCCATTGCCAGACAGCCCCAGTCCAGATGGGGCTGTGCCTCAAGGAGCAGATCCCTGTGAGTGAGCCACCACACCCTGAGCCCCACAGCAACAATCTGGCACTGCTGTGGCTGTGTTGGGTGACTCTGCTCTCTGCTGTGCCAGGAAACAACAAAGAAACTTGAGAACCTGGGGGCAGCCAAGGATACCTTGCAGAAGGAGTGTGAGACCTACCTGTCCAAGAAACCCAGCAGCACCTCTGCTTCCCAGCTGCCTGTCACTTTGAATGCCCTCAGGAGTAAATACAACGATGTCAATATGCTCTCCAGCCTGTACAATGAGAAGTGAGTGGGGAGGGCAAGGTCTGGGTGGGGATGAGGGAGGGAAGTCCTTACACAGAGGTATCAACACAGGATCATAGAATCAACCAGGCTGGAAAGGACCTCAGAGATCATCAAGTCCAACCTCTTACCTAATACCTAACACCTCCTGACAACTAAACCATGGCTGCTAGTGCCACATCCAAGCCTTTTTTGAACACCTCCAGGGACAGTGACTCCACCACCTCCCTGGGCAGCACATCCCAATGGCCAATTACTCTTTCTGTGAAGAACTTTCTCCTCATTTTGAACCTAAACTTCCCTTGGCACAGCTTGAGACTGTGTCCTCTTGTTCTGGTGCTGGTTGCCTGGGAGAAGAGACCAACCCCCACCTGGCTACAACCTCCCTTCAGGGAGTTAGAGAGAGCAAGAAGGTCTCCCCTGAGCCTCCTCTTCTCCAGGCTAAGCAACCCCAGCTCCCTCAGCCTCTCCTCACAGAGCTGTGCTCCAGGCCCCTCCCCAGCTATGTTGCCCTTCCCTGGACATGTACATTACATACAGGTTGTAGCCAGGTGGGGGTTGGTCTCTTCTCCCAGGCAAGCAGCACCAGAACAAGAGGACACAGTCTCAAGCTGTGCCAGGGGAGGTTTAGGATGGATGTTAGGAAGAAGTTCTTCATAGAGAGAGTGATTGCCATTGGAATGTGCTGCCCAGGGAGGTGGTGGAGTCACCAACACTGGAAGTGTTTAGGAAGAGACTGGATGAGGTGGTTGGTGCCATGGTTTAGTTGATCAGATAGTGTTGGATGATAGATTGGACTTGATCTCCAAGGTCTCTTCCAACCTATTCTGTTCTGTTCTAATCCATGGTCAAATCCCCCCACTGTGGGAAGTCCACCACAGTGGTGTGTGTGCCAGTGCTGCCCTGTGTGGTGAAATGCAACATCTGACTTCTGGGGCAGCATGGTAGGGTTGTGAGTGCACAATGCTTGTTCTCTGATGTTAAACGAGCTTAAACATGCAAAATCAGAGGGAAGGGGAGAAGAATGGGGTGTCCCAGAGCTAACCTTGTCCTGTCATTTTTCCCTTCCCCAGGGCTAAGGCTGCCCTGAACTTGGAGACTCAGATTGAGAACACAGACAAGATTGTCAGCACGTTTGAGGCCAAGCTGGCTCAGGACAGCATCATCCCTGCATCCCCCAACGCTCTGCAGGATCGGGCCAACGACCTGCAGGTAGGGCCACATCAGGCTCTTTGGGAGGGGAGGTCTCTGAGCTCAGGCAGCAATGGTGGGGAGAGCTGGACTTCACTCATGTGAGCAGCCCCAGGGGCCAGTGAGGAAGGATTCCTAAGGACTTGTTCCTTGAAAGCTTTATGTTGGTGTTGCAGGTTGACCTGCACTCACTGGCTAGCAGAAAACTCTGTCCCTCTCAGCATACCTTTGGGGTCCCTAAAAACATGATGCACCCCTTGCCTCTGCTGCTCTGCCTCACACCCACCTCTCTGCTTTCCTGCTCCCAACCTCCCTGCCCCATCATAGCACTCACAGTGACCCTTTTTTGCCTTCACCCACAACTTCTCCCTTGTGCTCCATGCACCGTCCCACCCACCTTGCTTCCCACCTTCTTTACTGCTCCATCTCTTCCACCTAGGCACTGCACTGCTGTGTGGAGGAGGGGGTTTCTGGTTGGTGCCTGGAGCAGGGCGCTCCTGGAGGTGTCCTTTTGCCCCTGCAGAAGATGAAGCGGGACCTGGTGGCCCAGGAGGACTGCGTGCTGAAGCTGAACCGGGGGCTGAAGGATGCTGAGCACAGCTGCAGTGCTGTGCAGAACAACTTCCAGGAGTACTGCCCCGACCTGCCCCGGCAGAAGCGGGAGGTGCAGCTCCTCAACGACCGCTACCCACGCTGTGGCAGACCAGCTGGATCAGCGGTGAGGGTGGCACCATCTCTACTCCCCTTGACTAACCTGGACCAGCATTCCAGGCCCAGCAGTGTGGTCTTCATTGCAAGACCCTGATCCTGGCCACTCTTCTGCCACACCAAGGATCAGGGCTGTCCTGCTGTGTAGCTGCCACCACCCTAGGCAGAGCACAGGCTTTGAGCTTCCTGATAGAGAGCCTCTGCCTGCCCCAGTGGCTCTGCCCAGGGGCACCCTGGTGCTTAGCACCTCTCACAGGCATTGCTGTTGGTTGCCTGCCTTCTTCCTCCTCTTTCAAGTTGTGCTCATGCTGGAGTAGCAAACCTGATGTGCACAGGCTTGTGGTCCCTCCTCAGGGACCAGCTGTCACCCGCTTGTGCTTCTCATCTTGGCGCTCGTTGTGGTGCCATTCTCACCACCTTTTTAGGAACCTGGCTGTGAATCTTTGCCCTTCCCCTTAATGTTCCTGTTCACCTTTGTGCTGTGCAGAGAGAAGACTCTCAGAAATATCAGCCTCACCTACCAGCAGTTCCAAAACTCCAACGAGAACCTGATGTTTTGGATGAACAACCTACCCAAGCACCAAGTGAAGACCACCGACGGGCCAAGCCAGATCAACTACAAGCTGCAGGCACAGAAGGTGTGTTCCAGGGCAAGGGGTCATAACCTGCAGCGTCACAGGGATGGGGGAATTTGCTTGTGAACAGCTTGCAAAGTAGGGCCAACCAGCTCCCAGCTGGGTGCTCCACCCATCACAGGGAATGAACTGGAACAAGGACACGGCGGATCGCAGCCCACAGATGATGCATCTTGCCCCACTGCATTCATCTACAGGGCAAAGGTCCTCACCTGTGCTAGCCACCCCCAGGCTGACAGCCTCTTCATGGGGAGGGCACACCCAGGTCCTGAAAGATTGCACCTGGGGCTGAGATGTTGCATCTTTCTCTCCTTGAGCAGATACTAACTTGACTAGCTGAGATGATGAGATGGGGAGGTCTCTGTGTTGGCTGGTATTTATCTCATCCATGATCACAGGCTCATGGGGGTTGGAAGGGACCTCCAAAGACTATCCAATACCCCTGCCAGAGCAGGACCACAGAATCCAGCACAGGTTGCTCAGAAACACATCCAGATGGGGCTTGAAAGTCTCCAGAGAAGGAGACTCCACAACCCCTCTGGGGAGCCTGTTCCAGTGCTCTGTGGCCCTCACAGTGAAGAAGTTCCTCCTCATGTTGAGGTGGAACCTCCTGTGCTGGAGTTTATATCCATTGCCCCTTTTCCTATCACAGGGTTCAAGTGTGCAGAGCCTGGCCCCTCCCTCCTGACCCCCAGCCCTCAGATAGTTGTAAACATTTATTAAATCCTCTCTCAGTTTTATCTTCTCCAGACTAAAAAACCCCAGGGCTCTCATTCTCAGAGCAGTGCTGCTGTCCCTCAGTCATCCTCATAGCCCTCTGTTGGACCCTGTCCCTCTTGAACTGGGGAGCCCAAAGCTGGACACAATAAATCAGTGTGGCAGGTCCTGGCCAAGTGAGAGTGCTGCTGAGAACCTCTAAAGTCCCAGAGACTCTTCCTAAATATTCTGTTCTCACCATTCCCTCCAGTGTGAGGGGGAGCTACAGTCCAAGAGTATCACTGGGTTGCTGTATTTCAACCTGTCCCTAACATCCTGTGTGTTTCCTGCAGAGGCTGGTGGAGGAGATCAAAAGCAAGGAGCCTGAGAAGGATGCAGTGGTCAGACTGTCCCGGAGCTTGCAGTCCACCCTCAATGTAAGGTTGGGTCCCCCCATGTAGAACTCCCTTAGCATCTCACCCAGGAGATCCCAGCTGATTCTTCTGTTTCTGCTCTGAACAGGACTATGAACTCGAGGCAGGCAAGTACAGCTCTTCTCTGGACCCTACCCTGACTGACTCTGCTGCAAAGAGGCTGCGTGTGACCCCCCTACAAGAAAGCATCCAGGCTCAGGTAAGATGTTTAGCTAAAGGCATGGAAACCATTATCCAGCTGCTTACCCAAGCCCCACATCCCCTACAAGGCCTTAGTCCACTCTTGCAGCCACCACTGCTCATGGTCCTAATCCCAAGGACAGATGTCATCAGGGATCTCTTTGTCTAGGGGACAAAGCAGCACATGAGGCCCAGCATTAGGGATGTGTGTGGCACCTTTGGTGGAGATTGCTGATGATGTCTCCTTGCCATATTGTGTGTCACAGAAAGAGTTGTTGGCCATTGGAATGGGAGGTGGTGGAGGTGGTGGTGGAGTCACCATCCCTGAAGGTGTTCAAAAAGGGATTGGATGTGGCACTTGGTGCTATGGTTTAGTAGTCAGGAGGTGTTGAGTGACAGGTTGGACTTGATGCTCTCTGAGGTCTTTTCCACCCTTATTGATTCTATGATTCTAAGAGAAAACTTGCAGGATGTGTGTGCAGGGACAGGAGTGAGCCAGAGCTCCTCAGTGGTCTTCCCCGTTACACCCCAGTTCTCCTGCATCACCTTGGGCTGTTTGCCAGCTGCCATCCATCTGTGGCCCCAGGGGAATTTGGAAGTCTGGACCCTGTGTAGGGTAGCAGGCATCTAAGAGGCATTCAAATAAAAGGGTCAGGAAGTCCTACATGAGTCCTTAGACTCTGTGTTGCTATAGAAAGTCAGATGTGAAGGCACTAGTTCATGGAATAGTGAATCCAGGTGAAGAGAGAGGTGGGGAGACACTAGTCCATGGAATAGTGAATCCAGGTGAAGAGAGAGGTGGGGAGACTGTGCTGTCCAAGAGAGCTGTGCCAGGGTGAGAGGGACAAGGCTCTCACTGCTGTTTTTCTCTTTCAGGAAAATGATGTCACCAAGCTCTACATGGAGCTGGCAGCAGAAAACAAACAGCAGCTCAGCAGGCTGGAGTTTGCCAAGAAGATTGTTGAGAAGGTACCAGCTAACAGCTCATGGCCTGGTTGGGGTACTCTAGGTTGGAGGCTGAAAGGATATTTCTAAAGCTGTCAGCAATTTCCTCAGCCTGGGATTCACTCACTCCTTGTGCAGGTGTGAAGGAGGACAGGAATGGAAGCCCCTGTGAGGAAAAGCCTACGAGTAATCACAGTTGCTCTGACACTCATCTTAGGTTGTGACTTGGATCACCTCTGCAGGCCCTCAACTCTAGGAAAAGAAAAACCAACAGTTGAGGGCACTTAAGCACTGTCCTCAGCTCTGTCTAATCAACCTGCACAGCCTGACAATTCCAGCTTTGTCTGTGATGTGGCTGCTTACAACCTCCCAGGAGCACTTCAAAGCTATGGGACTTCTAGGGCTTGATCCAGCTGTAGGAAAGGTCTCTGGTCTGGATGACTTTCAGTGTGCTCAGGGAGGACAAGAGCTTGAGCTGGGGTGGCACAGATCTGCTGCACAGTGGGGACTGGGCTAATGACCCTCCCTCAGCTGCAGATAAAACAAGGCAGCACCAAGCACTTTTGTGGGCTGCTGCAGCACTTCCATGACAAAGGGAAGACACAGCAAGTCAGTTGCTTGAGATGGTGGCAGTGTGTCCTCACTTGCCATTCCCAAACAGCTTTGTTTGGAGGCTCCCTGGGGATTCTGTAGCAGTTCTGTCTCCTGCCATGCCTTCCCTCTGCTCCAGACTCAGAGTGATTTGGTTTCCCTGCCACTTCAGGTTTTTATTTCATTTTATCTTTTCCCTTGCAGAAGGAAGTGCATGAGGACATCAAAGCTGTTCGTGAGCATACCCAGCAGGCTGAAAACAAAGCCACCACAAGCCGGGAGTCTGAGGGCCTGAAGTCACAGCTAGAGGAGGAAAGGAGGAAAGTGGCCAAGATTGAAGAGGAACTGGAGGAACACAGAAACAAGCTGCTATTGTTGAAGACTCAGAAGCCCATTGAAAGAGTGGAAGAAAAGGAGGTGATAGAGTATTACAGAGACCCCCAGGTGGAGAGCAACCTGTCTAGGATGGCACAGCAGATCGAAGAGGAAGGCAAAAAGAGGCAGAGCCTGCAAGAAGACATCGAAGCGATGAGCCGGAAGCTTGCCCAGATGGAGAGCGAGAAGAAAGTTGTTCCTGCCCAGCTCCTCACCAAAGAGATCACCAAGATTGAGAAAGATCCAAGCCTGGAGAGCCAAGCAGCCAGTCTTCGTCAGGAGATCAAGCGTCTCCAGGAGGAAAGCTTGGCTGCTGCCTCTGAGCTCGAGCAGCAGAGGAGAGAGCTGCACATGCTGGAGAGAAAGCAGCCCAACATCCGAGAGAAAGTGGTGGTGAAGGAGCTGATCAAGCTGGAGAAAAACCCAGAGATGCTGAAGTCAGTCAGGACCCTGCAGCTCCAAATCGATGAGGAATCCTTCAAGAGGAAGTCTGCTGAGGAGGCCATAGTGAAAGTGAGGAACAAGATCGAGGAGGTGGAAAGGTTGATCGAAACGGCAGAACCCAAAATTATTGTCAAGGAGGTGAAGCAGGTGGAGCAGGACCCAGAGTTACTGAAAGAGTCTTCCAAGCTTAAAACTCTGATTGAAGAAGAGAGGAGCAAAAACTTGGCGCTTACAGGAGAGCTGGGAGAGCTGCAGAGCCAGTACAGCATTGCAGGGAAGCAAAAACCAAGGGTGGAGGTTAAGGAGAGGGTCAATGAGATCTTCCTGGTGGATCCCGAAACAGAGCGGCAAATTGCACACCTGAAAAGGGAGCTGCAGGAGGTCACTCTGAAAAGGACCAAGATTGACAGCGAAGTGGAAGAGGCCTTAGCAGAGCTCAACGTCCTCAGGTCACAGAAACCGGTGGTGGAGTTCAAGGAGGTTATAGAGGAGGTGGTGAAACATGAGAAGAGTCCAGAGATCCTGAGGGAAATCGACAGGCTGAAAGAGCAGCTCAACGAACTGGTGAACACCAATGGCAGGACCCAAGAGCAGCTCATTAGGCTGCAGGGTGAAAGGGATGAATGGAAGAGGGAGAGATCCAAGGTGGAAACCAAGCTGGTGAACAAGGAAGTCATTCGGTACGAGAACGATCCCCTCCTGGAAAAAGAAGCCGACCGCCTGCGCCAAGAGGTGCGCATCATGGCCCAGAAGAGGAGAGCTGCGGAGGACGTGATCTATGACCTGCAGAACAAGTACATGCTGCTGGAGAGGCGAAAGCCAGAGGAGAAGGTGGTTGTCCAAGAGGTGATAGTGACTCAAAAGGACCCGAAGCTCCGAGAGGAGCACAACAGGCTGAGCCGGAGCCTGGATGAGGAGGTGAGCAACCGGCGCCGCCTGGAACGCGAGGTGCAGCAGGTTCGTGCGCTGGTGGAAGAGCAGGAGAAGCTGCTGACCTTTCAGGAGGATCGAAGCAAGAGGCTTGCTCTGGAGAAGGAGATGAGGCAGATAACGCTGCGAATCAAGGAGCTGGAGGAGAGCCCAGCCCCGGTGCAAGAAAAAATCATCATGGAAGAAGTGGTGAAGCTGGAGAAGGATCCGGTCCTGGAACAGTCTGCCAGCAACCTGCGCGTGGAACTGGACCGAGAGAAGATGGAGGTGCTGAACCTGCAGAGAGAGTGCAAGAACCTGCAGATGCAGGTTGATGTCCTGCAGAAAACAAAATCCCAGGAGAAGACCATCTACAAGGAGGTGATTCGGGTGGAGAAGGACAGAGCGCTGGAGAACGAACGTGCACGCATCTGGGAGCTGCTGAGCAGGGAGAGGGGAGCCAAGCAGAAGGCAGAGGAGGAGGTACGGCGGCTCAGGGAGAAGATTGAGAAAGCTGAAGGCATGAAGAGGACGTGGGCTCGTGAAGAGACGGAGCTGCAGAAAGCCAGGAACTTGGCCATCCAGGAGAGAGCCAACTTGGAGAGTGAGCTGCGGGACCTGGAGAGGCAGAAGCAGCAGAAAGTCCTTTTCCTTCGGGAGGAGTCCAAGCTGCTTAGCCAACGGACTGAGAATGACAGGCAGAAGAAGAAGCAGCTGGAACAGGAGTTTGCCCTGCTGGAAGCAGACATCCTTAGGGAGAAGGACCAGATCTACAACAAGGAGAGGTTCATTCGAGATCTCCGGTCAAAAGTCAACCGGGAAGAAATCAATCATGAGACCCAGATGAGAGAGACAAACCTCTCCACCAAGATCTCTATCTTGGACCCTGAGACAGGGAAGGATATGTCACCTTACGAGGCCTATAAGAGAGGTATCATAGACAGGGGCCAGTACATCCAGCTGCAAGAGCTGGAATGTGACTGGGAGGAAGTCACCACCCTAGGCCCGAACGGGGAAGTCTCCCTTCTCCTTGACAAGAAGAGTGGGAAGCAGTACTCCATCGATGATGCACTGAGGCTGAGGAGGATCACAAAGGAGGAGTACCAGCTGTACAGGGATGGCAAGATTCCCATCTCTGAGTTTGCCTTGCTGGTGGCTGGGGAATGCAAGCCTCCCTCATCCCTCTCTATTGGCTCCATCATCTCCAAATCCCCGGCCTCATCACCCACCACCCACCAAACCCAAAGCTTCTTCCCCTCAGCCTCACAGAAGTGTTTCTGTGATGACACATCCCCCATTGCCGGGGTGTATGACACCAGCACTGACACCAGGTACAACGTCAAAACCGCTGTTGCCAAGAAGCTGCTCGATCCTGTGACTGCTCAGAAGCTCCTGGAAGCCCAAGCTGCCACCGGGGGCATCATAGATCTCATTTCCCGGGACCGATTGTCAGTCCATAAGGCGGTCGAGAGGGGGCTGATCGACAGGACCTACATGCAGAGACTGCTCAATGCCCAGAAGGCTTTCACGGGGATCGAGGACCCTGTGACCAAGCGCAGGCTGTCTGTGGGTGAAGCAGTTCAGAAGGGTTGGATGACCAGGGACAGTGCTTTCCCCTACTTGGAGGTTCAGCATCTCACCGGAGGGCTCATCGACCCCAAGAAAACTGGCCGCATCCCCGTGCTGGAAGCCGCCCAGACCGGGATGATAACAGCTGACCTTGCCAACAGGCTCCAGGATGAGTCCAACTACGAGAAAGATCTCATTGACCCTATCACTAAAGAGAAGATAAACTACAAGGAGGCCATGGCTCTCTGCCAGAAGGATTCACCGAGCAGCCTCCTGCTGCTCCCGGCCACGTCAGAGGGGTATCAGCGGTACCACCTGGCCAGCCGTTCCCCCAAGTTCTCACGGTTCAGGCACTGAGTGGCTCCAGAGGTGTGCTGGATCTGGTTCCTTCAGGAGTTCACCTCTCCAAAAGACCTCTCCCCACAGAGGCAGCAGGGATGACAGGAACGGAGCATCTAGCATTTAGGATTGCATACTTTCTCTCTTAGCTATCTCTGCTTCCCAATGCAGCTTGGCCATGCCAGGAGGCCAGCATGAGCGTGTGAGGACACACTGAGGGCCCTGCAGTCCCTCAGGTGCTGCTGTGACAGCAAAAGGGAGGGGAGTTCACTGTGAGAGCTCCACTGGCAGTAGGTTAAACGTGGTTATGGCCAGGAAAGAGGGAGAGCCAGAGTGGTTTCCAGTTGGGTCATTCTTCTGCATGCAATAAACGTAGAAAGTGTGACTCTGTGGCCGTGTTGTCTCTGCAGGCTGAGGCTGCAAAGTGGCTGAAGGTAGGGTGAGTCCTTCCCACACACAATCTTGTGTCCTGCAGCCTGATCTGCAAAGGGATTGCAGACTCCAGCTCCCCCTGATCTCACAGCACTGAACCCCACTGAACTCCCAGGCAACCAGCACCAGAACAAGAGGACACAGTCTCAAGCTGCCCCAGGGGAAGTTATTCTGGAGGTGAGGAGAGAGTTCTTCACAGAAAGAGTAATTGGCCATTGGGATGTGCTGCCCAGGGAGGTGGTGGAGTCCCTGTCCCTGGAGGTGTTCAGAAAAGGCTTGGATGTGGCACTTGGAGGCATGGTTTAGTTGTCAGGAGGTGTTAGGTATTAGGTAAGATATTGGACTTGATGATCTCTGAGGTCGTTTCCAACCTTATTGATTCTATGATTTCTTCCTGCATGTGAGTCCATATATTTAAGATTTTAGAACAGAATAGAATAAACCAGGTTGGAAGAGACCTTCAAGATCATCGAGTCCAACCCATCATCCAACACCATCTAATCAACTAAGCCATGGCACCAAGCACCCCATCAAGTCTCCTCCTAAACACCTCCAGTGATGGTGACTCCACCACCTCCCCAGGCAGCACATCCCAATGGCCAATCACTCTCTCTATGAAGAATTGCTTCCTAACATCCAGCCTAAACCTCCCCTGGCACAGCTTGAGACTGTTTGCTCTTGTTCTGGTTGCAGTATTTGTCCTGAAAGCCAATGGGACTTTGCTCCCTGGTCACACGGACACACCTGAAAGAGGGGCTTGGTCTCCAGAGGCTGCAGTTCCATGTTATGTTTGATCCAAGTGGCTGCACAATGACTTGGGTCACCTCACAGAGCTGCTGGCAGAGGAAGCCAAGCCCCAAGCAAAACCAACCCCTGTGGAAGCAGATGGTGTGGGGAAGTCTTCTCCTGTACCTGTCCAGAAGCAACTATGTTGCAAGGGAAGGGATGACCTTCAGTAGCAGACTGATGATGCTTGCAGTCCATAGTGATGTGAAGCTGCTTTCTGCAGCCCTTGGCTGCAGGATCCACAAAGCAGTACAGAAAATGTGCTGTATCTTTAGGTGAGCTTTCACTCCTCTGTGTAACTGCTACTGCTCAGCCCTGCTGAAATGAGCAAGACTCATCTCTCAAATATTCTTCCCTGCTGTGGAGCACTGTAGTGCATCCCTTGTTGTGGAGTGAGAAAAACAACCTTCTATTGACACAAGCTCCTCTTAACCCTTTCCCAAGGGCTCTTTTAGCTGACCCTGTTTGGGAACTGCAACACACTCAACATGATCCATAAGGGTAGAGGTTTTATCTCCCTCCCCCTTCCATCAGAGCAGCAGTAAAGCCTCTGTTTCCATATAGCCTAACTGGAATTTAAGTCTGTGCTCCAAGAGGAAATGGTTCCTCTGTTGGCAAGCTCAGCGCAATCACAGGTCTTGTTACCTTCCTGCTGGTAGGCAGTGCTCAGCATTAGCAATCTGAGCCTAGCTATGCAAACACCAAACTTCTATTCCATAATCTGTCCAGGCTTTGCCCCATGCTCTGCAGGGTCTGGGTTGCCAGCCCTATGGGTGCTGCTTGTGGCCATCTCAGTTGCCATGGTCAGTATGGGGCAATGTGTTGGTTTACCATGGGGGCAATCATTGCACATCCCCCAGAGCATCTGTTCCCAGCCTGTTTCCTCCTGGTAGAGCACTGCTGGCAGATGGAACACTGCATCTTCAGACCAGCAGCAAGGGCTGGACCTGGGCTGTAATAGACCAGGGCACCAGGAGAGAAACTCAACAGCCCTCAGAGCACAGAAACATGGCCAGGTAAGGATCACGTCCCAGCACAACCAAGCAGCCCCAAACCAGTGTGGTTCCCAGCAGCCTTTGGGTCCCACTTCTTCAAAGCTGCTGGGAGCAGCCTTGCTGTGCCTTGGCTTTGCACCCTGCTGCCTGAAAGCAGAGAGGATCCATCAGCCACAGTGCTGTTGCTTTTTCTGCAGCAAACAACAGAGCATTGTCTGGACAAAAGCAATTGACTTTTAAATGTGGATGCAAAGGCAGGGAAATGATTCCCAAAGCAGAATTCATCCATGGCTCACAAAGGTGCCCCTGTGAGGTAGGTGATATCATGCAGGGGCCATGAGATGCTGCAGGAGCACAGCAGGGCTTCAATTTTCCTGCTGCAGGGTTCTGGAGGCTGCTGTGTGAGCTCATCTTCCTGCTCAGTCAGAAAATCTCCCCTCCCAAGCACAAGCAGGTCATTTTTTTCCAGGCAGCCACTCCAGCATGATTGCTAACAACAGCTTCAAAAGTAACACAGCCCCACCCCCCAAAAAAACCACCAAACCAAACCAAGACAACCTGATTTGTGTAAACTGCAGAAGCAAAGGAGCTACCCAGGGCCTGGTGGCCTCTGAACCTGCAGAGGAAGCAGAGCAGTGGTGCCAGGCCTGGAAGGAGGTAAGCAACATGTCCTGAGGTTGTGCTGTCAGGAGCTGTGACTGCTGCAACAGGGATGCCAAAAGGTCTTTTTGATGGCAGGACTTAAACAGAGCCAGCTGCTGCCTTTTGTCATGTGGGGACAGTAAATGAATGATAAAGGAAGCTGAAGGGCAGCAGATCTTGGCTTTAGACAGGCAGATTTGGGGCTGAGAGGCTTTTTCAGGAGGGACTCTAAAGATTTCTCTTCCCCTGTGCAAATTCTCTGGTATCTAGTAGGTGGGGAGGGAGGTTTGTGCCACAGCTGCACATGAAGCTACCTCTTTTCTTCATTGCTTTATCTGTCATGAGACTCCAGGAGTGTGATAGCTTTTGAGAGCTGTTCAGGCTGTGCTCAGGTCAGTTCTTAGCATCAGAGTTATGAGGAGGGCATATGTGTGCATGAAAAAGGAGGGCAGGGTTTGGCTTCCCTAAGTTAAAAATCCATCTATTGAGTATTTAAATAAGTAGAACACGACTCTGAATTGCTTTGTGGCAACCTCTGATGGAGACAGCACTGGGCTGTGGGAACCTCAGCCCTTCATTCCACAACAAAGTCCAGAGCATACCTCTGCACCTGCCAAGGATTTGGGCTGGAAAGGATAAAATAAAGACTGCAAGGGATGTGGAAGGGAGAAGAGCTGTGTGGAAAGAAGAGCCAGGCAGACTATTCTGTGTCACTAGCCCAAAGGGCTGTGCCAAACAGCAAACACCAAGGCTTCTCAACATATAACAAGCCTTTATTTTTCCTGTACAGAAGGAAGAAGAATGATGTCAAACCCACACCAAAACGTTGTGACTATTCTGCCAACATTTGAACTGCAAAACTGTTTCCAAGCCAATAGAGCAAAGGAAGAAGCAGCAGCAGCACACCTGGAGTGGTGATGGAAAGCCAGAGTTTTAGCTGTCACTGCTTCCAGCCATACACAACATGTGGCTAACTGGAGCTTTCTGCTTCTTGATCCCAGCTGAGGCACAAATGAAGACACCTGATAGTGCTCTTCAGCTTGTGGAGCAGCAGAATGTCAGCTCTGGTAACACCTCAGATTAAATAATTTGCCTAGTGCTGACAAGCCCAGGCTGAGGTAACAGCGGCAGAGGAGCACTTCCCTGCCCACAGCAGAGCTCCAGCACGCCCTGGTGTCAGGCACTGCCACAGACAGGCCTGGGAACGCCCCAGTGCTGGGCAGATTGAGTTCACTGAGTGTTACTTCAGCTTGATGAACAATGCAAGGATACCCTTCTGGAGGATGCTCTCTCACCTAACTACATGTCAGTGTTTTATGCTGATAAATATCCCTGCTCTTCTGCACAGGGCCTCTTCAAAACAGCTCTGCTGGCTGTAACCCAGACAAACTTGCCCCCAGCAACAGGCTGAGAGTCTCTAAACGCAAGAACATCCCACTCCAGGTTTCTCAGGAGAGGGGAGGCCCTGAGTGCCCAGAACCAGGCTTGCACTGCTATACAGAGGTGCAAGCGAACCAGGAGAGCTGTGTCTTCTCATTTGCAGCGTCTCTGCAGCACACGTTGCTCTTCAGGACTCCGAGGGCTTCTCCGGAGGAAGTAGCAGTGACTGAGGGCTGCCTTGGCTGAGATGCGCCTGCTGGGGTCGTAGAGGAGCAATTGCTGCCACGAGAGAAAAACAGCAGGTTAAGGATTTCAAAAAGCAAACGATTGTCTGTACCTGTATGTGCCTGGGCCCTGGAGCAGACGTTGCTCCTGCCTTTTCCCTTCTCTGGGCTTTGGGAGTAGCCCACAGCTGAAATTACTGTGAGGATTACGCTCAAAAGGTTTTCTGACCCTCAGTGCAGTGGTTTCCTAAAGAAGCCTGCACAAACAGTCCTGCTTCAGAGCCAGGACTGAGCCCTATTCCATGATTTGGTGTTTCTGCGCTGGCAGCAATGAGCATTAGAGCCAGAGCAGCTGCAAACACTTCCAGGCAGATCAGTCCCAAATAGCTCTGTTCCTTGCCCAGTTTGACAAGGTCCTGTTTGTCCCTGGGTCTTGTACTGAGCCCTTGCTCACCACCAGTAGGTCTCTACCATCTCGATCTAAGTTGGGAACAATGTCTTTCATCTCCTTCCTTGCCCACCGGGGAAAGTCCCTCTTGTAGTCAGGCAGCTGGGTCACCCCGGGCCAGCTCGCCTCGGTGGGAGTGCCCAGGGTGCGAAAGATCCGGAAGAGCTGATCAATCTCAGAGTCCCCTGGAAACAGAGCCTTCCTGGTCACCTGGGAAAAAAAGGAGAACCACCAGTTGCCACCTTTCCATCAGCTGTGTGCCCTGCTGCCTGCTGGAAGCAGCCCTTTGTCCCAGCCCACGCAAACAACTGCACAGAGCAGGGCCGCGACAATGCAGCGATTCTGCCAGGCAGTGGCTGGGAGTCACGAGTGTCTGGCTGCTTGTTTCCAGCCCCTCTCCACGGATCCATGCTCCCCTGAGGCTGCCTCTCTTTCAGCCAGTCCCTTCTCCCTCTTTCAGCCAGTCCCTTCTGCCTCTTTCAGCCAGTCCCTTCTCCCTCTTTCAGCCAGTCCCTTCTCCCTCTTTGCCTCCAGTTTCCCAACACCAACTCTTGCAGGGTAACTCCTTCCCTGCCTACTTGTCCAGGCTCTGCTGAACTGCAGCTCAGGGGCTTTGGGAGGCAGGGATAGTGCTGTTACGCTGCAGGGATAACCAGAGCTCTTCAGACTGGAGTATGGACCCCTAGGAGATCCACTCTGCAATGCTATGAGAGTGATAGTTCTCTGCAGCCCACTCTGAGGATATCTGCAAGACAGTCATCTCCTCCCAGGATCAAAATGCTGCAGCAAGAAGAATGAAGTTACCCCTTCTGTGAGGAAAGGCATAGCATTCCCGTGTACCTGGAACTTTAGTGGGACAAGAGAGGCTTCTTTGCCTTCTGCCAGGCCCCTGAGGGCAGCAGATCTCCTTCTGAGCCTGCAGCTGTGGATCAGCTAGCCCTCCAAGTGGTCTTTCTATGATACACACCCCAGCACGGGGTGGTACCACAGATGTTCTGCATCTTGTCCCTCCTCTCCCACTGCAGCTGCATCTTCCCTGCTCATTAAAAAGGTGGCTTTTTTTAACCCCATTCTACCATTTCTGCAAAGATGCAGCCGATGCTCCAGATATCCACAGCGGTTGAGTAGTATTTGCATCCCAGCAGGATTTCAGGGGCTCGGTACCACAGAGTCACCACCTGGTAAGGAACCAACAAACAAGCTTTGGCTGCTTTCCATGGGTGAAACTAGAGGCATGGGATCCTCTCTTCTCAGCTGTAATGCAGTGACTGTGCAAATCAGAGCATGCCAAGGCTGTGCTGAGTTAACTGACCCTTTTGTGACAGCAAGAATGGGCTTAAGACATCATTGTTCAACAGGACACTCTGGAACAACTAAATACACCCTGTGCAGAGGTGGGAACCCAGCTTGCAGGCAGACTGGGGCATAAACAGCCAGCACACTTTGTGTGGACATGAGGTAACCTCTTAGCTGGGGGTTAGGTTAAGAGCACAAATCTGGGTACGGTTGTGCCTCCATTAAGGGCAAGTAACTTGCTGGTGTTCACCCACTGGGGATTGTGCACTACACTCGCAGGTGTCAGGCAGCCCCAACAATACCTCATGAGTGTATGTGCGCAGGGGGACTCCAAAAGCTCTTGCCAGACCAAAATCAGCCAGCTTGATTGCTCCTGCTTCGTTAATGAGCAAGTTCTGTGGCTTCAAGTCCCTGTGGATCACCCTGTGCGAGTGGCAGAAGCTCACACCCTGGAGCAGCTGGAATAGGTAGTTCTAAGGAGAGAAGAGATTCCAGACAAGATCACAATAAAACACACTTTGGGTCATTTATGGACCTGAATGGGGAAAAAGACCTTGCTCTGATGCAACACCAGGCTTGCAGGCCACTGTTCAGAGAGGCATACCAACTGCCCACACACCACAAGGGGACAGAGAGACTGCAGTCCAAGCAGTGGCACTGCCTTCCACCCGTCCTTTACTCCATGCAGAGGGGATTAGCATCGGACCCTTCTGTTGTCCTCTTACCAGTGATTTGTTCTGCAGTGAGATGGGCTGGAAAGCCTGCAAATAGCTGGGAAAGAAATGTGCTGAGCAATAATGCCATGAGGTTTACCCTCTGAGTGGCTGAACATCTCCAGCCAAGGATAAATTCCTTCCAGATCCAGGCTGGCTAAGGACAGCTCAGTTCTGGCTCTCCCCAGCAGAAGGCAGCAAGGGGACATGGTCTCTACCCTGCCTGCCAGTGCCTCTTGCACACTGTACCTTGACCAAGCTTAAAGGAATCTCTCCAGTTCGAGAAGAGTCCATGTATTTCTTCAGGTCCTGATTCAGATACTCAAACACCAAATAGAGCTTCTTCTGGCTGTGTAAGACATCTAGGAGCCTGCAAAAGAAACACAGACACTTTCATCAGCACCTTGCAGCTTCTTCACCAGACCTTTGCAAGTACCCAAACATTCCTCCTCCCACAGCTGCTGTCACACTGTGAGTCCTTTGGAGCAGATAGAGGCAGATGTAAAAGCAGCATCTAGAATGGGGTGGCAGCAGCTTGGACCGGCCTGAGTTGCTGGAGTGAGGTGGCAGTGCTGTGAGCTCTTGCTGAGACCCACAGAAGTGTGAGTGGTTCCTGCATCGTCCTGTTTATTTTGCTTCTGTTTGTGCAGTCAGGGAAGAACAGGAAAAACCTTCTTGCTGCCTGTACCCAGAGCTCTTTGAGCAGGACCTCATGGATGAGCTGGTAGGGAGGATTCCTGCAGGTCTTACCTGACTATGTTGGGGTGCTGCAGCTCCTTCAGCAGTGAGATTTCTCGGATCGCGGTGCTGGGGACACCCTCTGTCTCCCTGTGGCAGAAACAGACTGTGTGGCACCCTGCTCCCCACTGGGATCCCACAGCCCACCAGGGTCCTGTGCCTCTTCTCCCTTCCATGGTGCCCCACCACCTGCCCAGGGGAGGGTGTCTCACACTGGGCACCCTGAGTTTGGGATGGGGCTGTGTGGGGGGTGGTCTGGGGCAAGGCAGGGCAAATGGAGCCATGGGGAAGGAGTGGGAGGGAATGACCTAAACAGTGCAAGCTCTGGGGAAGACCTTGTTTAGGAAAACCTGAGAGCACATTTGGAGAAGCAATGACAGTTTAAATGCCCAAGTCTTTCTTTTCAGAGGTGAGAGAAAAGCTCTTTGCCTCTCAAGCAAGGCTGCCTCCACCAGCCTGAGGCGCTTCCAGGGGTGCAGCGCCATCACCATCACAGAGACAGCCTAGGGGAGCAGTAGGCAGCTTGTATCTGCTTAGTGCCCAGCCTGGAGGGGTCAAAGCTGGCCCTGCTGAGAGGCTGAGCCTCACCAGGCCCCAGCAGCGCACCCCTGAGGGACAGGCCAGCTGCCCAGGTGGCTGCTGCTTCCCCCTGCCCTGTGCCATGAACACAAGGCCAGGCAGCACCAGCTCAGGCCCTGGCTCCTTGCATCAGCTGATGGAAACCTTTTTTCCCCTCACATCAGGGGGTTTTTTTGAGCCCCTTGCACTATTTTGAGTGCCAGGCTGGGCTCAGGGCCCTGCTGCTCGTGCCATGGTGGGGCCGAGGTGCCACTGGGCTCAGCTGGTGGCCACCTGCCCTATAAATGGCACCCAGAGGAGCCATTTGTCTTCCTCACCCCCACTCTGCCCTCAACATCCTAGGGGCAGGGAGGCAGCCAGCCTGGTCCCGTGCTGGGTGGGCAGAAGGCTGGGGGGAACTCTGTGAGCCCCCTGCCCGAGGCTGTGCTGCACTCACGAGTCCAGGCGGATCTTCTTGAGGGCCACCAGCTGCCCCGTGCGCTTGTTGCGAGCCTTGTACACCACGCCATAGGTGCCCTCCCCGATCTTCTCCACCTTCTGGAACACCTCCTGCAAGGGGTCCATGGCCCAGCCTCAGCTTCACGATGGCAGCTCTCTGGGGGAAAACAAACCCCAAGTGTGCAGAAGGTGTCTGCTCTGCCTGTGTGCGCCCTGAGCTGGCTGCAGGGTCTGGGTCCCTCCTTGCTGCTCCTCCAGCACAGGGACCTGCCTTAACAGACAGGGCTGCCCCAGCAGGCTTGGGTGGCGCCTGGAGGGGACACCTGTGGGCTACCTGGAGGTATTCAAGCAGACTCAGAGAGCTAAAACAGGCCCAGAGGGGGTTGGTTGTGACCCAGGGTGTGTGGTGTGCTGGCTGAAGTGAAGATGGAAGTGCTTTGGGCCTGCTGGACAGGCAGCAGGGACTGCAGAGGGCCAAGGGAAGCGCTCCAGCTCCGCTCACTGTATAAGAGGATGTGATGGGTAATTGGGGCTCCTTAGGGCACACTCAGGTGAAACACACACCAGAAATGTTGGGGGGTTGTTGTTGTTGTTGTTTTGAGTTTTTTTCTTTGTGGTTTTTGTTTAGTTTCTGTTATTGGGTTTTGTCTTGTGCCATTGTCCCCTGTACCTCCCCACGGTGGGCTGTGCCACTTGGTCAGCCTTGTGGAAGATGTCCTTGGAATGAGATTAATCATTGACTTCATAGCGAATAGAAGACTAAGGAATATTGTGGATCATGGCACCAGGAAAGGTAGAGCCACAGGGACTGTCTTCTGGAGGGCTTGGAGGCTCCATGTCTCTGGATAGGAACAGCAGAACGTGGCAGCCCACTGGCTGAGTGAGTCCCCAGAGCAGACCCCAACTTTTAGGTGACCTAAAAAGAACTGGTTCAGCCCACTGCTGAGCTACCAGCTTAAAATCTTTTCCAAGTTGATACTGATTTGAAAGAACCAAAGCATGGCTGCTCTGTGGCTGAAGAAGAATCCACATGGCCATGGCAAACTCCTGTGTGGCTTGTGAAGGTTGAGTTTGCACTCAAGTCTCCATCTGGAGTCATTGCCAGATTTGCTCTCCTCATCCTGGCTGTTTGGTTTGTGGGTTTTGGTTTTGTTTTGTTTTGTTTTGTTTTTTTCTCCCAACATTTGCAGGACCTTGGTATTTTGGATATTCCCAGTCCTGATACCTTGGATGTTCCCACCTCTCTGTCAAACCTGGCCATTTGGATAACATGTAAGCACAAGGAGAAAGGTAGGAAAATGGACAGGAGGTGAAGTATAAACATAAACACATTGTGTCAGGCTCATCTTACAAATCTAGGCCAAAATCCTGCCTCTTGAGATCATGGGTTTTGGACTTGGGCTGAACAGAGAGTGTGCTGAGACAGGTCTTTCAGTTCTCCCTAACTGTGAGGAAACTAATGGGATTAAAGATTATAGAAAGCACTGTAATTACTGAGCCACCTCAGGCCCTTGAATCAAGCCTGCTGCTGAGTTTGCCAATACCTACTGCATTTTGATCTGCTGCTGTGCATTGTATGGCTTCAGCCCTTATTTTCTGAATGTTTCACCAGACAATCTGAGCAAAAAGCAAAAAGGCTGCAGGTGGCTGATTTCCCCTGCTCACTCCAGGGCCAGGGATTCCTGTAACACAGGAGTGTCTTCTCTCTTGGGCTGTTTTATTCTCCTCTCACACCAGTGATTTTTCTGTCTTTCTGTTATGGTTTAGCTCCACTAGGTGAGCCTGGCACCATGTTCTCCAACCACAGCAGCTCTGATGTAACTTCATCTCCTCTTCTTGCAACTTCTTCAAAGCCAAGCACTTCCTTACACACCCAGTACTTAGGAGAATTGCATATTGCTAAATTCTTCTAGATGATCCACAGGGTTTCTGCAGGGCCTAATGCATTTGACTTAGGAAGAAATACCTTTCTAATTAATAAAAACCAGGCTGCCTTTACATCTTTATTTATGGAACTGTCAGAGAATCATATCAGATACTGATAGGACTAGGGGGAATGGAATGAAGCTGGAGGTGGGGAGATTCAGGCTGGATGTGAGGAGGAGGTTCTTCACCATGAGAGTAGTGAAGCCCTGGAATGGGTTGTCCAGGGAGGTGGTCGAGGCCCCATCCCTGGAGGTGTTTAAGACCAGGCTAGATGTGGCTCTGGCCAGCCTGATCTAGTGTGGGGTGTCCCTGCCCATGGCAGAGGGGTTGGAACTAGATGATCCTTGTAGTCCCTTCCAACCCTGAATGATACTATGATACTATGATATCACAGAATGGCTTAGGTCGGAAGGGGTCTTGGAGATTAGAATAAACCTTTATTAGAATAAACCAAACTAGGTTGGAAGAGACCTTCAAGATCATCGTGTCCAACCCATCAACCAATCCAACCCACCCAAACAGCTAACCCATGGCACCAAGTACCCCATCAACCTCCCTGATGTGGGCAGGGACGCTTCTCAACTAGACTTGGCTGCTCAAGGCATCATCCAGCCTGGCCTTGAACACCCCCAGGGAGGAGGCATCCACAACCTCCCTGGGCAGCCTGTTCCAGAGCCCCACCACCCTCATACTGCAGAACTTCCTAAGATCCAGTCTAAACCTACTCTCCCTCAGCTGAAAACCATTCCCCCTTGTCCTGTTGCAAGACACCCTTATGAAAAGCCTTTCTCCAGCCTTCCTGTAGGATCCCTCCAGGTATTCAATCAAAACCTTCAGATTCTTAAAAAAACCCATAAATAGTGATTTAAGGTCTCCTAAACTGAGTCAAGTCAAGGGAAGAAAATCAAGTAGCATTTCTCAGGGCATGGCAAATGTTTATTTGAGAGTTAAAAGCCAATCTTCCCCTTGGAAACCAGCTTCTGAAAACCCAGAGAGCTGGGTGCCACTGAAAATAGTGACTCTTTGTTCTTCTTTTTCCTTTGTTGGTCCATCCAGAAGTGAGTGTCTTGCCAGGAATGCTCCCATGTGGCAGCTGACTCACAGTAACCAAACACCTGCACTCCTGGGCCTGCAGCCACTCTGGGCTAACGAACTTTGTGCTGATGCCCTTTACCTCTGATGTGCCAACAGCAGGGCAACCTGCTGCACTTTGGCAGCACGTGGGTGTGTAAGCTGCTTAGCTTTTGTGATTTGGAGACTTCTCCTTTTTCTGTTATCTCCAGGTCTTGCATTGCTAAAGGACCAGTATAACACCAGCCCTCACTTTGGTTAACTACCCTTTTAAACAAGCACTAAACCTGCTTCCCAGAGCTATTTTTAGTGATGATACCTGGCATGAACAAACAACCCACAGTCACACATGAACTCCAGTGTTTCCCTGCTTAGCAGCATTGCTATTTGCCATGGCACAAAGCAGCCTGTTGCAAACCCACCTTTTAAATTTACTTTTAACCTATTTGTGGCCAATGGCAGTGCAAGGACCTGCAGATGGCTGGTCCTGGAGCTGCTGTCAGGATGTGCTGCCTTCCATCCGCTCCTGCCTCTCACTGAAGTACTTCCTCTGCTCCTGTATGGCTTGTACCAGCAGGGGCACGTTCATCCCTTGCACACAGGTCAATATCTTTGCCTTTACCACGGGGCCCTCACCTGCAAATATAAACAGGAAGTTTCTGTAGTGAGAAAACCAGACAGAGAGCTCAGAGGCAAACAAATAAATTCCCTCAGGTAGAGTGTGGCCCAGCTGGCCAAGTAACCATAGCCTGAGAACGTGTAGGAGTGGCCACAGGCTTCCACCAGCACGAGCAGCACACCCAGGAGCAGGTTCATTCTGTGGCACGCTTCCTCTCTGCCCTCTTGGCTACAAAACTGTGGTGACTGACACTGCACTCTCCTTGCACCAGGAAACACTAAGCCCAGGACATGTTGATGCCAGTGCCTGCCTTGCAGCATCTGTGTACTTTGTGGCTGGAGGAAGTTTGGTTTTCCCTGTCTTAAAAAGCATCCAGGGATGGGTGGAAGCTCATTTCTGGATGTCTCTGTGCAGACAAGAAGAGGACAGAAGAAGGTTGGGCTTAGAAAGAGGCTCAATGCTGACTATGAGCAACAGTTCACTGCTGGCATTCAAATGGGGGTGAGGAGCTGCACAAAAGGGCCCAAACCTTGGTGACACAGCCACCATCTCAGCCTGCTCTCCTTCTACCCTTGAAAAATGAGGCCAACTCATTCCTAAGCTGTGATGACCAAAACAAGACAACTTTATAAAGGGATTTTGCAGCAGTGGCTTAGCGGGTTGCTCATTAGGTGCCACATCCAGTGTGGCTTTCCACATGCCACCAAGGACTTCAGTGGCACAAATGCAAATGCTTGTTATCAGGTGTGGCCAAGGCAATACAGGATTTGCTCACAACCCCAAGGCCCAGCCCAGCCCAACTCCCCACACAAAGCACCGAGCAGCTGGAGTAATGCTCAGAGCACCCCAGGAAAGGACAACAGGGTGCCCTGCCTGACAGATCCTGCCCACATTCCTCACACCCTGTGGCTGGGCTGAGGGCAGGGATATAATTAGAGCCTTTCAAGGATGGCAAGGCCCAACCCTGCCAGCTCACAATGAGGTGCTTCGATGAGCCATGTTTGAAGGGAAGACAATGTGATGGCTGGGGATGGTGCTTGAAGGCTTCAGCACAGCTTTCACAAGCTCAGTGCTGCTGCTGAGGTGCTGCTTGTTTCTAACAACATCTGTGCCACAGGATCACCTTTTCACCAAGGGTGGCTCTCCTCATGGTCAATGGGGAGAGACAGGGTGCTCCTGTCCTGAATTACATGCTTGTGTGACCAGAGGCAGCCTCATAAGCCTCAGTGGTTCCTGGAGCTCTTACCTTTCCTGTGCTCAATCTCTCCCAGGACCATGTAGTAAGATCCCAGCTGGGCTTGGAATGGCTCCACAAATGAGGTGTCAACAGAGACCTGGTACTGAACTGAGCTGTGTTCAGCAGTGAGAATGACTTTGGAGTGGGCCAGGTCATAGTAGCATAACCTATAAACAATTGATTTAGGAAGGTCAACAGTGCACAGATACAACAATTAAAGGGAGGGGGCCCAGCCAGAGAAGGCAAGGCCTGGCCTGCAAGGAGAACTGAGAACCCTTCTCACCTTCCAAATGTCCTCAGTGCCTCCCCCTCTGGGACTGAGCTGTTGATCTCCCATGGGAAGTAATAAACACATGCATTTAACTGCATCACATACAACTGCTGCTGAGCCTGCAGAGAAGCAAACATTAATGGTTGATGATCTTAAAAGGTCTTTTCCAAACTAGGCATTCTATGACTCTATGCCTAGCCCCAAAGGCATCTGTTGTACACACACTCCATGTGCTACTTAATGCCTGCCCAGTCCCAGCAGCAACACATTGTGTCTGTTTAGTGCACAGGTTCACCTGCAATTTAACACATACCCAGCCTCAAAGGCTGCCTGTGGTGTGCACCCAGAATGTGAGCTGCAAAACTGGGCTGGTGATCATCCCCCTGTACTTGAATACTGTGTTCAGTATTGGGGCCCTCAACATGAGAAGAACAGTGAGGTGCTGGAGTGTGTCCAGAGAAGGGCAGCAAAGCTGGTGAAGGGTCTGGAGAACAAGTCCTGTGAGGAGTGGCTGAGGGAACTAGGGTTGTCTAGGCTGGAGGCAGCTGAGGGGAGAACTCACTCTCTACAAAGCTTTGACAGGAGGATGTAGTGAAGTGGGGTCAGTCTCTTGTAAGTAACAAGTGATGGGACAAGAGGAAATGGCCTCAAGTTGTGCCAGGAGAGGTTTAGGTAGGACATCAGGAAAAATTCCTTCCCCAAAAGGCTTGTCAAGCTCTGCCACAGTCTGCCCAGGGCAGTGGTGGAATCCCCATGCCCGGAAGGAAGGGTTTAAAAGCCATGTAGATGTGGTGCTGAGGGACATGGTTTAGTGGTGGATGAGGCTGTGCTGGGTTAATGGCTGGATTCGATGATCTTAAAGGTCTTCTCCATCCTAAGCAATGCCATGATGCTGTGCCTGTCCGCAAGTGCAGCGCCGTACACTCAAAGCTCTCCACGCATGCCCAGCCTCTGCTGCAACACTGTTTCAGGCACCGTTTCTGACACAATTTATTGCACATCCAGCCTCAAGCCCAGCCCACTGCGTGCACCCCCACTGCACAGGCAGCCCCGCTTCCAGGTACGGCACGTTAGAGGCATTTGGCATCCCACTTAACACCCGCACAGCCCCACCGCAGACCCCAAGTTCAACGCACAATGTCAAGCGCCGTGCTCTGCACACCCTCCCCGGCCGCAGGCTGTTGCCCATCAGTTTAAAGCTCCACTGAACCGAGGCTCGACAGCGGCTGCAGCCTGCTGCATGCCCGCTTAAAACCCAGTCGAACGGCAGCCCAGTCACAGCTGCAGCCTGTTTGAGGCCCGACTGAACGGACGTCCGGCCGCAGCCCATTTTAAAACTGCCTTTAAGGGTGGCCTTAGCCCGCTGCACGCCCCTCCAGAGCCCCCTTTAACGGCAGCCGTAGCCCCCTGCGTGCCCGCTCAGAGCCCCCTCCTACCGGCGGCGGGAGCCCCCCGCCCCGCTCACCGTTTCCCGCGGATAGGCGGCGCTCACGCGGCCGGGCGCGTGGACATGACGTCACGGGGGGCGGGCCCGGCGCAGCGGAGGCCGGGCCGGGCGTTCGCGGGGCCAGGCCGGGTCGGGGTTCAAGCGGAGCTGCTGCCGGTGTTGCTGCCTCCGTCGCCGCCACCGCCTCTGCCTCTGTGGTGACGATGAACCCGGACCTGCGGAGAGAGCGCGCCGCCGCCACCTTCCCCACCGAGCTCCTCACCCACATCCTGGATGGCGGCGCCGAGCGCACCCGCCGCCGCAAGGAGATCGGTGAGGGAGGGCCCGGGCCGGTGCCCCCCGCCGCGCTGAGGCGAGGGGGGCAGACAGCCCGCGGCGGGGGCTTGGGGGGCGCTGGGAGCGGGGAGGAGGCCTGAGAGAGGGAAGCTGAGAGGGGTGAGGAGGGGAGAGGTGAGGGAAGGCCAAGAGAAGGGCTCTCGGGAATGGCGGGGAGAGCCCCGGGATGGCGGGAGGAGGTTGTGGGGATAGGGAGAGCCTGGGGCGGGGGAGAGGAAGGTCCGGGGGAAGGAAGAGACAGGCTGGGTGGAGGAGCAGCTTTTGGGGAGAGGGGGAAGCTGTGGGGAGAGGGCTGGCAGGAGCAGCGGGCTGCCTGAAGGCAGGGGTTTCTTCCTGGCAGGTTAGAGAGCAGCAGTGCTATGTCCCTGATCCCCCTCCTCTCCCCGTCCCGGAAAGCATTTAGGGTGGCTCTGACAGCTCTTTTACCTCTCCCCTTATCCTTACTCTGGAGGGTGCAAGGCAGCTTCCCATGACCGCTTCCCTTGGGCCTTCTCCCCTCCCTTTCCTTCCTGGTACACCCTTGCCTAGCAGTACAGATCTGGCCAGTTTCTCACCTAGCACTACTGTGATAGGTTACAGTAACAAAATGCCTCTCTCCTCGTTTCCCATCCCATGCTGAGCTGGGAGCGTCAGAGGCTGGTGTTGTGCAACTTGTGTGGCAAAGGGGACAGAGGCAGCCCATGACCTCTGGGTACCTCGGTTACCAGTCAGCAGGCTGGGAATAATGGCTGTGTCCTTCTACAAGGTGTTGTGGGGGGATCAAAGATCATGAGGCAGCCTGATCTGTCAGGAATGATGGCTCTTAAGAGGCTTTGAGTTTGTGAATGAGGGGCCTGTGGGTCTTACACCAGTGAATTAGCTTCCAACTACGTCCAGAGTGCTCCAGACTTCAAGTATGGTTTGTGAGTGGGAGGTTGTCCTCTTCCCAGAGTCCTTTCTCCAAGAGCTTTGACTTCTTCCTGAGTTCATTAACTTTTAATTTAAACTTGAATTTTCTGCTGTATGTACATTGAAGTACAGCAAGTAAAACACTGGACACTTTCTTGCCCACTGTCTGTTGAGGTTTGTGTGTGCTGAGTTGTGTTTTCCTTTTCTTCTCTGCCCCTAGAGGCCTTAGTTCTTAATGACCCTGACTTCCAGCATGAGGACCTCAACTTCCTGTCCCGCAGCGAACGCTATGAGCAAGCCCTCAGGAAGAGCTCTCTGATGGTGCTGAAGCTCAGGGAATATGGAATTGCAGACCCAGATGAGATCTACTGGTTTAAAAGGTACCTAGATGTCGAGTTTGCTTCTTGTGCATGCTTTGGTTGTCACCAGTGACGTTAGAGTTGTGCTTTGCTGTCCAAAGGAAGCTAAAGGCCTGCCTTGGCTTCAGTGAAGTTCAGATGCAACTCTGATTCCCTGTATTTTGTGTTTCCTTGGATTGTTTTGCTAGAAATGCACCATTAATAATCACAGCTTTTATTGTACATGGTGCAGAAAGTAAAGAAAAAATGAATAGAATAGAATAGACCAGGTTGGGAGAGACCTTCAAGATCATCGTGTCCAACCCATCAACCAATCCAACCCACCTAATCAACTAACCCATGGCACCAAGCACCCCATCAAGTCTCCTCCTGAACACTTCCAATGATGGTGACTCCACCACCTCCCCAGGCAGCCCATTCCAATGAGCAATCACTCTCTCTGTATAGAACTTCTTAACATCTAACCTAAACCTCCCCTGGCACAGACTGTGTCCTCTTGTTCTGGGGCTGGTTGCCTGGGAGAAGAGACCAACCCCTGCCTGTCTTCAACCTCCCTTCAGGTAGTTGTAGAGAGGAATAAGGTCACCCCTGAGTCTCCTCCTCTCCAGGCTAAGCAACCCCAGCTCCCTCAGCCTCTCCTCACAGGGCTGTGCTCCAAACCCCTCCCCAGCTTTGTTGCCCTTCTCTGGACTCGTTCCAGCAAGTCAACCTCCTTCCTAAACTGAGGAGCCCAGAACTGGACACAGCACTCGAGGTGTGGCCTAACCAGTGCTGAGTACAGGAGCAGAATGACCTCCCTGCTCCTGCTGGCCACACTGTTCCTGATGCAGGCCAGGATGCCATTGGCCCTCCTGGCTGCCTGGGCACACTGCTGGCTCATGTTCAGCCTACCATCGACCAGCACCCCCAGGTCCCTCTCTGCCTGGCTGCTCTCCAGCCACTCTGACCCCAGCCTGTAGCACTGCATGGGGTTGGTGTGGTCGATGTGCAGAACCCAGCACTTGGATGTGTTAAATCTCAAAAATCTTAAAATCAGTCCTGTAGTCTGAAGGTCTTGGGTGACAGGTTGGACTTGATGATCTTTGAGGTCTCTTCCAACCTTATTGATTCTATGATTTTTTTTCCTTTTTATTTTAATCCCAGAAGGAATAAAACCCATACTGGAATACTTTAAATGAGAGTAGAGCAGATGAGGTTGCAGCTTCTAAGGAAATCTCTTAAAGCTGATTACATCACTTTGCCCTTAGACCTAATAAAGTTCCACTTCAGGCATGCCTGAAAATGTTCCAAGATAGCTTATAATTTTTTTTTTCCTCTTTAGAACTATCTCTCCCTCCAAGCTCCTGGTGCTGTAGTGGTTCCCTTTGCCCTAGAGGCTTTCTGTTGTGTCTGACCTTTTGTTTATCTGATAGCATTATCCTTACATTAAGTTAGTGAACATAATAAAGGAGTATTTATTGCAGGGAAGCTTAGTTTCTGACTTTGTTTCTCCACTTAGTTCTTTTAAACTCATTCCTGATGTAATCAAACAGGAGCTGCCTAACAGAAACTGCACCACCTCTAAGAAATCTGGTTGTGGTGCTAGAGAGAGATTTTTCTGGCATGTTAAATCACCAGCAGAACTACAAGCTCCCTCTGACTGGACTTGTAAGAAAGCTTGTCATCAGCCTCAGGGCATGACTATTTGGATTAGTTGATTGAAATCTTCTTATCTTGTAGTTGTAATTTCCAAGCAATTGGTCTGCACTGACCTGTGTTCTACAAGTTCTTGTGTAATTTCATGGCATGAGTGGACAGTGATAGCAAGTTCAGTGACTGTCTTAGATTATTCAGGTACTGCATGGTGAAAGGTAATCATTAATTTTTCCCCTCTGAGGGTTATTGGAGCTGATGGAGAAATGCCTTCAATTATTCTTAGGGAGGTCTACCCAGCTGGCAATGTTCAGCAGGGTTTGCTGTGTCAGTGCTGTTTGGTGGTGGCAGTACTGGCAGTGAAAACAGGGCTTTTCTCAAGTGGTTAAATGATGGGGTTTTAGTTTTGTCTTTCCATAAACTTACTTGGGAGTCAGCCCCTCTTAACTTTAATGGATGAAAGCTTAGTACCTCCTAGAGGTACCAAATACCATTTGTTATGTGGTATGAATAGTCAGGTGTGACTAAGTCATAAGTCATGATCCAAAATCAACTTAAGCAGGGAGAAAGGCTTGCTTTGCTTCAGAGTCAATTCATAGGATCATAGAATGGTGAGGTTGGAAGGGACCTTAGAGATCATCTGCTCCAACCTCCCAGCCATGGGCAGGGGCACCTCTCCACTAGACTTGGCTGCTCAAGGCCTCATCCACCCTGGCCTTGAACACCCCTAGGGAGGAGTCATCCACAGCCTCCCAGGGCAGCCTGTCCCAGAGTCTCACCACCCTTGTACTGAAGAACTTCTTCCTAAAATCCAGTCTAAACCTAATCTCCCTCTGCCTAAAATCATTCCCCCTTGTCCTGTTTCTAGACATGCTTATGAGAAGTCCCTCTGCTCCCCCCCACTCCTCCCTTCTTGGAGGATCCCTTCAGGTATTGAAAGGTAGCTCTAAGATCCCCCTGGGGTCTCCTTGATGCCACTCCAGAATGCCACTGGCCACAAGGGCACATTAGTGACTCATGGTCATCCTGTTGCTCACCAGGGCTCCCAGGTGATATTTTCCCCAGAGCTGCTCTCCAATAGATCAGGCCCCAACCTGTAGTCATCCATGGGTCTGTTCTCTAGGCATATGAAGTTTTCCTAACTGGAAAGAGGAATGGATACAGTGTTGGGATGTGCCCCAAATGAAATTTACAAAATAGATGGAGCCCTTGATTCAGCTTTCAAGTTATGTTCATTGTAATTGACCACCAGATCTTTACACGTGGAAGTTTGAGATATTTTTGCTGAGAATCCCTCATGCCTTGTGGTTATCCCCCAAGCAGCAGGGGCAGATTTAGGTACTCATGCATTTTTGGAGAATTTTGAGGTAGCTGCTTTCCTGTCCCACCAGAGCTTCACTAGGCAGCTGTGTATTGTGACTGAGCAACTTTGTAGCTTGATTTGTGACCAGGCAAGGAGAAAAGCTTCTTCCTTCAGCTGCCCTGGAGATATCCCTAAGTGCCTGTGCCTGCTGTGACACGTTGAACTGAATGCTCCTCCTTCCTGTTTCCACAAAGGTAGTTTTGGACTCCAAAACACAACAAGAGCTGTGAAATATATTTAGAAGCCATTTTAAGTGCTTGCCATCTAGTCAATTCTTCCTGTGTGTCAATGCTGCACTTGCTGCTGTGACTAGAGCTTTTGAAGGCCTAAAAGTCCCAAACAGTTAAGATCTCTTTTACAATAGCTTCAGCAGAATGTAAGTCAGCATGAAAAGCCAGCAGTGTTAATTCACCTTCAAGTTTAAATAAGCTTCCTTGAGGAAAACTAGATTAAATGAATAAATGGAAAAAACAGTTGTGAGAAACAAAAGAAGAGAAGATCCAAGAGCTGCAAGTCAAGAGATGATTCCTGTGTGCATAAGCATTGCATGAGAATTTGTCCCTGCTTCTCATTTTGCCACTGAATTTAAGACCTGAAGTAGCTTTCAGCAATTCAAGCCAGAAAAACTGTAGTAGGAGCCCTACTAGTTACTGCTAAATTGATTTGGAGTGGAGAGGCTTGATGGGGGGGTTGATGCAGCTAGAAGAAATTGAAGCCTGGCAAGCACAGTTCAGACATCTCCTGCTCCTTCTCCACCGAGGTGACCTTTGTGCTCCTCTTTGAGAAGAGTTACCTCAAGAACCACACAGAGCTAGGATTCTGCAGACTTTGCTTTAGAGTAAATGCTGTGCCCCAGTTCTGCAGCCTGAGAATGTCTTTGCAGTTGTTCATTTAGCTTTGGAGTCCCTGAAAACATGGGCTTCTCTTCTGTTGTGCCCTGCTCACTGATAGATCTGCTCTCCAAACTCACCTGTCAAACACAGCTGCCTTTTATCATGTGGGTGGTGTTGGTTGCAGTGAAATCTGGAAAGATCTACATTGCCAAAGTAGCATGTTACTACACTTCCTTCTTAAGTGGATTTGGAGCTGCAGCCCTCCTCTTCACCCACTGATTGTCAAAGCAAGCCTGGCTTCAGACCTGTAAGGTGATTGCTGGCCATTGATCAAATGGCTGATGCTGGATGCAGCTGCTTTCAATCCTGATGTAGCAAAGTACTTCAGCAATTACACAATGCAGCCTTTGGAGACCCAGCTGTATAGGGAGTGGGAAATGCCAAGTGGCAATGTAGGAATTGGGAAGAGGAGGAGTAAGAGATTGGAGATAAAAGAAGGAAAGGACCTGTTCATTTTTTCCTCCTCCATCCCAGAGTTTGGATGGAGTCAGCATTTGTGTACAACACATTGGAGATGAAAAGCTGTTCAGGTTGCAGTATTGAGGGGAAGGTGCTGTCATTTGCTGTGTAGCTTTTAGAGTGAAACTTTCTAGCATGGAGCTTGTTTTAATTAGGAATGTACTTTGCCAGCCACCCTGGCTACTAAATTAATAGAGCTTTCTCTCATGAAATAGCTTCTGTTTTGATGAGGCAGACCTGGAATGTCTGATTTTCCTTCCATTCCCTCCAGCACTAGCCTGTAACAGTGATGTTAATTTCAGGTGAGGTCCTGATCTCACAGCTGATAGAAGCAGCTGCAGGTAATCTAGAGCTCTTCTGATAAGCACTTGGTCACCTAAGAAGCCTTTTCCTTTTCAATACAAAGTGCTTCTTGCTAATAATAGCCCAGCCCTAGGCTGCTAGCAGCAGTGGGATTTATTCCTGGCAAGCCTGAGAGATGGGGGAGAAAAGAAATTGGTTTTCCTGTTTTCAGCTTTAAGTTCTCCATGAATCTTTGTGACATACTACTTGTTTTCCAGTTACATAGCAACAGCAGGATTCATGGGGTGAAGAATATGCCTGAAATAACAGTGTATTCTTTCCCCATTATCATTGTTTCTGATGCCTCTGCATCTGGAGGTTGCTGTGGGACAGAAAAGGTTGAAGTAGGCCAAGAGATTATTCGTCTTGTGTTACAGCTGGAGAAAAGCCTTCAGGGTCACAGTAACAAAGAGACTGAGATCCAGATCCCTCTTTCTCTCCTGTAGAACATGCTTGGGCAATTTTGTTGAACCTCTCACTCTGCACTTCAGCATGTTTCACAAAACCTTAGAGACCCAAACGACCGATGCTCAGAAGGAGAAATGGCTGCCCCTGGTCCGTGGAGTCAAGATAATTGGCACCTACGCCCAAACCGAAATGGGACATGGTTAGTTCCCTTCAGGGATTGATGGGTAACCTCTTTTCTCTAACTCCAGTTTGTACATTGGTGATGCTCCCTAGGCTAACTCTACTGAGGGAAAGGTAAAACAGTTTGGTTAGTTGATGTTTCCTGTCCTGTAGCAGGCAACTGCTTCATTTCCCATCCTAACAATCGCAGAGTTCGTTCTGGTCTTTTCCACAGTGCACCTCTTAGCTGATCGCTGACTTTGGGGTTGCTTACCTTTGTTTTAAGATGAGGAAAGCCCTGGGAGGCTGAATTTCACTTGAACTGGTTGGAACTTGTCAGCCAGCAGCACTGTGGGGCTTATTTTTGCCCAGATTTGGGTCATGTGTGTCAGAGGTGCTAGCACATTACTGGGCTTCATAAACAGGTCAGAAAGGAGACCTTTAGATGCAATGCAACGCAGCAGGATTGTGCATTTTTGCTGTTGTAAGGTATGCTTTGCCCCAAGCACTTTTCTTCCAGGTGCCACTCCGTTGCAGCTGTACAACTTCATGGAAAGATAATTGGTTTCAAAGAAGGAAAACATCTTATTCCTCCTACTGTTGAAAATGACTTCTTCAAGTGGAAGAATGTTTGATGGATCAGAAAGCAGCCTTTCAGCCCAGAACCTGGAATTACAGCTGATAAATACCAGCAAGAATAGTTTAACAAACCAAAGACTCCAGAGCTTGTGTTTGGCACCTAAACTTGGAAAGCCTGATGTGTGCAAGTCTGAACAGTTGCAGAAGTCGGATGGCAATGCCAACTGCCTGGCTGCTTGGTTGGTTGCAGCTATCCCTGGTAGCTGAAGTGTTTGTAGAAGGTGCAAGGAGGGGACCTGGTCATCAGTTCTGCTTGGAGATGGAGTGAAGGAACCCAGCTGAGCTGGGGGGTCAACCAGCTGGCAATGATAAAAGTCTGCTGACCTTGTCTGTTTTTTTTTTTTCACACCAGCTGCTTTGAAATCAGACACACATCCACACCACAGTGATTTGTTTCACTTGCTGTTTCACCTTAGATCATTCACTTTCTTGGCTGCTGCTGGTCTGATTTGCTCATAGTTCCCAGGTTCTTTGGTAGGAAAAAAAAATCAATATTCTGATACTTGATAGAAGTAATATTGAGGTAAAGCAAATACACTTTCTCCACTGAATCATTAAAATGCAACCATTTGACCTTCCTGCAGGGAATGTTGAGCACCTACCTGCTTCATCAGTAAAAAGTTCCTGCAGTATTTGTCAGTGATGTTTAGAAACTGCTGATGGGGAAGCAGACCTCTGGATTCTTGAGCTGAATCCTGGCCTGGATGTGTAGTTACTGAGTTTTATCATAGGGAGTACTTTCTTGGTAGCTTGTGTGGATTTTAACCTATTCCATATGAATAAGTCTCTCAAATAATAAAGGAAAAACCCACAAATAGCACAAGGCTGAAAAGGAAACAGAAAAGTGAAATGAAAATGCCACTTTAACTGGTTTATAGCTATTGCTGGAAAATAAGGACTTTCTTTCAGTCTCTCAGCTGTGTGCTTCTCCTGGCTACTGAACTCACTTGCAATCTGGTGTTCCTGAGAACCCATTAGCCCCTTGCTGAATGTGGTCACTGTTCAGTCAAACCACTTAGAAACCATTTCTACTGGGTTTATTAGGTGGCTGAATTGGTTTGTAGGTGCCTGAGAATACCAGGGAACAGAACTACACTTCCTAGGAAGCTCTAGTGAGAGAGCTAATTCACATTAAGGTGTTTGGAGGCCACACAGGAATTCATTCTCCTCACCTGGATAAGAATGCCACCTGAGTTTGAGCTAAGCTCAGACCAGTGTATCTCATTTAAATATACATCTATGCATTCTTATTAAAGCCCAGTTCCATTCTTTCATCCATAAATGGGCCAGATAGACAACCTTTGTGCAGAAGGCACTGCTCCTCAATCTGTATCCCCATTGTTTCAATACTCAGTTCTCAACATTTAAAGATGCAATGAGCATTTAATTACATTAAGAAGAATCCCAGACCACTTGTTAGTGGTGTTTTGACAGAACTTGGAGGAAGAGTAGTTCTAGTGAAACATGTTTAATTGCAGAGACTCTGAGCTGGTGGTTTACAGGCTGCAGAGTGTTGGATTTCTTGCCAAGCTGTTTATGTTCACAACTTTTGACTTGCACGTGCAGAGCACTGTCCTCTTAAGAGGGCTTTTGAAAGGAGCAAAAGTTGGAGGGAGTTGAGTTGGAATGTAGCTCCCACTGGTTGTGTCTGATCTTTAATAAAACAAAAAGTGAAGTAACTAGTACAGGCAGGGCTTTAAAAAACAAGAAAACCAACCCAAAGTTCAGTGGAATCAGCTCATTCAGCTGGATGAATTTGGGCTTCTACCAGATTCTACCCTCAAACCATGGAGGGGCAAAAAAAAAAGTGGACTTCACGTCTTTGGGTGAAGGCTCACTGCATCTGGCCAGATCACAGCTTCCACAAAGTGACCTTCTGACTCAGCCCAGGGATTCTCTGGTTTCCAGACCGTCGTGAAGGTCTGGCCTTCCTTCTGGTTTGGATTAATCCTTTTTCTTTCATCCATGGTGCATCAAAACCACAGGCATGCTGCAGATGCATTTTGTGCCTGATTAGAAAGCACTGCATGGCAGCAAGCTTGTTTCAGAGTAAGTGCAGCTCCTTCCTGTTGAGGCCTGAGAAGAGGACAGTGCTCTGGCTTTCTGAAGTACACTCACTGAATTCAGATTTACACATGAATCACTGTATTTTGTTTTTCCCCCCCCTCTTTTTGTCTCTTCCTCAATCTCCACCATGAATCCTCATGCTTGCTTCCCATCCCATAACATTCCCTTCACGCTCCCATTCCATAACACTTCTTCACAGCTTTGTTCATCGCGGACGGCCTGAGCCTCTGGACCTTCACCTGGGCATGTTCCTCCCCACCCTTCTCACCCAGGCAACCCCAGAGCAGCAGGATCGCTTCTTCATGCCTGCCTGGAACCTGGACATCATTGGCACTTATGCCCAGACTGAAATGGGCCATGGTACAGTACATTCCCTAAATGCTATTTCTGAGAATGACTTTGTGTACAAACAGTTCCCCTGCCTGGCAAGAAATGGTGTGTGCTTACCCCACAGCCCCCCCCGACCTGCACTTGTGACTGCAAGGAAAAATGGACTGAAACTTGTCATAGACCCCTGTGCCACATGCTGCTGGTCCTTTTTTTTCCCCCTCTTCCTGTGTGAGAGTTTGATGTCTGTAGCTCTATACATGGCCACATTGAATGCTGCTCTCCTGCCATTCAAAGCAGCATAGATCACTACATGTGGCTATGGTGGGGTCAGTTTGATGACATCTGTTCCTCTCTGCACTTAGCATTCTTTCAGTGTGCTTCCTGCTTAGCTCTGTTTAACATTCAGTGTGAAGACAAAAGGACAGAGCTTCAAAGCACTGAAAGACATGCCAAAAAAACAAGAGTAAGAGTTGCTTGTCACCTTGGGACTGACCTTGGAGCAGAGAGTATGTGGATGACTTGGTTCCAGGGCTTGTGTTTTGTGGGGAGCTTCCCCCCCGACTTGCTTAGTTCACTCCCACCTGTTCTTTTTAATAGGACCATGAAATATTTCTATTTAATTCTCTCTCAAGTCAAGTTTGTTCTTTGTTGGTGTTCCTTTTGCTTTCAAGCTTTGGAATGGATTTTGGTAACTCCAGCAGCATTGTGACTGCAGCACTTTTAATCCAAGGGGCGGAAACTGTGCCTTGGGGAAACGTTAACTTTGATGTCTGCGAGTTGCAGATGAGAATTGCTCTCTGAAAACGAGCAGGATTCACCTTTGTGCAGGAGTGAAATGTGGAGACTGTGTGAAGCATAAAGTAACTGCAAGGCTGTGGAGTATCTCTTGCACTCCCTGAGGTTTGAAGAGCCTTAACCAGCAAAGTCAGTCGATGTTAAGCTGCCTGTGGAAGCCTCACGTTAACTCCATGCCCTGGAAATGTGGCTGCATCAAGGTGATATCTTTCCCCACGCTGAAGCTCTTGTCTCTGGCAGTCCAGGCTAGCAGGAGTGTTCACAGCTTGTTTACTTTAAGCAAGCAGACCAGGTGGTTTGTTATTTTTCACACATGTGGGGACACTGCCACTGCTGAGACTGGGGGTTGTGTGTGTGAAGCAAAGAGTTGGGTGCAGCAGACAAAGACTATTCCTGGAATTACCACCTTCATCTTTTTGCAGTCCACTCATCTACCTGCATCAGTTCCCTGTCCTATGCACGCTGTTACTTGCTGTCTTGGAGCTGGATGATCTTGTCTGGGAGAAACTACTCCACCAAATGAGGAGAATGTAGGACTGATGAGGGAATGAAGAGATGATGGGCACTGCTTGTTTCATCTTGGGGCTGACAAGTGCATGGTTTTTGGTTTGCACGGTGATCAGGTTGCAGCTGTAGTGAAATCCAGGGCAGTGTGTTTTTTGTGGACCTCTTCAACTGAGAATGGGCTCCTGGTGTACAACAGCAAGAGGGTATCAGATTTGAGGTGCTTGGAAAAGTAGTCTTGGACCACTGGAAAGAAAAAAACCAAAACAAACCCAACAGTTTTGCTGCTGAGAATTTGCTTCAGGTCCCAGAATATGTTCTGACTCCCACTTGTTCTTCTTAATTGGTTGACATTTAGTCCTTTATGTAGCCTAAAAGCAAAGCTGAAATTCATACATTGCTGCTGGAGTTCAGCTTTCCATTGTCCAGCTCTGTCCTTGTCTCTGTTTTGTGACTGACTTTCTGCCAAAACAAGGTCTTTGCTTCTTTTCAGGAACTCACCTTCGGGGTCTAGAAACTACAGCTACTTATGACCCTGCTACCCAGGAATTCATCCTCAACAGCCCCACTGTGACCTCCATTAAGTGGTGGCCAGGTGGACGTAAGTGCATCACTCTGTGGCTAAATCTGGAGGATGTCTGGAAAAACCTAGGGAGGTGGATGTCATCTGTGTTGTGTCTGATGATGGGGAAAAATTGATCCCAAGAGTTGGCTGAGAGGCAACTGCCTCTTACACTACAAGTAACAGACTTCTCAGAGTCTGAATTCTCTCTCAGAATCTTCCATCCTGTGTGGATTTGGTATAGTTCTTGATCACTTGCATCAAAATCTTCAGCTCCATTAGCAGGTTTGCCAAGGATTTGGTGTGCCCAGAGAGCTGGATTGGGTGGCTTTCATTGACTTGAGCAAGGTTGTCTAGCTGTACAACTTGGGTGATAAGTAGTGCTGTAAATCTGGTGTTCTAGTGCATGATGTGGCTCAGGTAATCTCAGATCTTGTTTAAGGAAACAGGCTCTCTGTGTATAAGTGTGTGCACTGTTCTGGCTTGTTTTTCTCTTCTAACTCCCACTCTTCTTGCAGTTGGAAAGACCTCCAACCACGCCATTGTGCTGGCTCAGCTCTACACTCAAGGGCAGTGCAAAGGCCTGCATGCCTTCATCGTTCCCATACGGCAGATGGGCACCCATGAACCTTTGCCAGGTAAAAAGGAAGGGTTTAGAACTGGGGGAACACCTTGGCTCTGTCTCTTGTTAACCTACATGGCTCAGTTCTGCAGCTGATTGCAGTGGGTAAATGGTAGGTCACAGGGCTTACAAGAGTCTTTCTTATGACTGAGCTCCCACTAAATCACCTTTCAGTGTGAAGGTTAGTTTGGAGCTTGATTCTGTCCCAGTGTTTCCCATCTATGCGTTCTGGAAGGCAGCATGTCCCCTTCTTTCTGAAAGGCAGAGAAGGACTTTTGTCATGGTCTAGCTAGAAGTGAGCTGAGTGATGTTCCGAGATCCCCTGTGACTGGGTAGCAGGGCTGCATCTGAGCTGTGAAATTCCCCACATTTGATGTCCACTTTTCCATCAAAGAGATTAAGGTCCTTGTGAGCTGTTACTCCTAACAGCATCCAACACCCCACCAAGCCTGGGCTCAGGCTGAGGCCAGACACAACTCATCACATGTGGTTTCAGCACCGTTGGCACTCACCTGGGCTAGAGAGGTGGGGCTAGAACACCCCACAGCCCTGGGGCCAGCACAAGTGGCCCTCCATGGCACATCTCTGCCCCCCGTGTCCTCACCGGGCTCCCCCTCTGCCCCACCCAGGGGCTTGCCAGAAAACTGGGGAAGGCCTGAACCTCTCACATGGTGTCAAGTTCCTGTTTCTTAATGCAGGTGGCTTTGTCTGTGGCAGGTATCACAGTGGGTGACATTGGGCCCAAATTTGGTTTTGATGAGATAGATAATGGCTACCTGAAGATGGACAACTACAGAATCCCTCGGGAGAACATGCTGATGAAGTATGCCCAGGTAAAGCAGTGAGCTGCAGGGTTAGAAATGAACACCTGACACCTGAAATGCTCCTGTGTGCTTGGATTGTGTTCCAGCAAGGCTGTAGGTTGTAGATGAGTTTGGATGGAATAGAACAGAACTAACCAGGTTGGAAAAGACCTTTGAGATCATGGAATGGCATTCAACAAGTCCAAGTGCCAGGGGCTGCACTTTGGCTACGGCAATCCCATGCAGAGCTACAGGCTGGGGTCAGAGTGGCTGGAGAGCTCCCAAACAGAGAGGGACCTGGGGGTGCTGATTGACAGCTGCCTGAACATGAGCCAGCAGTGTGCCCAGGTGGCCAAGAAGGCCAATGGCATCCTGGCCTGCATGAGGAATAGTGTGGCCAGCAGGAGCAGGGAAGTCATTGTGCCCCTGTCCTCTGCATTGGTTAGGCCGCACCTTGAGTACTGTGTCCAGTTCTGGGCCCCTCAGTTTAAGAAGGACATCAAAACACTTGAACGTGTCCAGAGAAGGGCAACAAGGCTGGGGAGAGGCCTTGAGCACAGCCCTGTGAGGAGAGGCTGAGGGAGCTGGGGTTGCTTAGCCTGGAGAAGAGGAGGCTCAGGAGTGACCTCATTGCCCTCTACAACTACCTGAAAGGTGGTTGTAGCCAGGAAGGGGTTGGTCTCTTCTCCCAGGCAATGAGCACCAGAACAAGAGGACACAGTCTCAAGCTGTGCCAGGGGAGGTTTAGACTCGAGGTGAGGGGGAAGTTCTTCACCGAGCGAGTCATTCGTCATTGGGATGTGCTGCCCAGGGAGGTGGTGGAGTCACCGTCCCTGGAGGTGTTCAGGAGGAGATTGGACGTTGCACTGGGTGCCATGGTCTAGTCATGGGGTCTGTGTTGATAGGTTGGACTCGATGATCCTCGAGGTCTCTTCCAACCTTAGTTATACTGTGATACTGTGATCGAGTCCAACCTATCACCCAACACCATCTAATCAACTAAACCATGGCACCAAGTGCCACATCCAGTCTCTTCTTAAACACCTCCAGGGATGGTGAGTCTACCACCTCCCTGGGCAGCCCATTTCAATGGTCAATCACTCTGTGAGGAACTTCTTCCTAACCTCCAGCCTAAACCTCCTCTGGCACAGTTTGAGACTGTGTCCTCTTGTTCTGGTTTGGATTTTGAGATTGTGAGCGTGCAAAAAGGAGAAAGCTTAAAAAAATCAGCAGGCTGTGGTTTTTCTTTTGGTTTCATTTTGGGGCTGGGGTTTTGTTTTGGTAGGTTGAACCAGATGGCACTTATGTGAAACCAGTCAGTGACAAGCTGACCTATGGGACCATGGTGTTCATCCGCTCCCTCATCGTGGGCGACGCAGCTCGCGCCCTGTCCAAGGCTTGCACCATCGCCATCCGCTACAGCGCCGTCAGGCACCAGTCGGAGCTGAAGCCAGGGTGAGTGCAGAGAGCTCAAGGAGCAGCTCAAGTGCTGAGGGGGAAATTCCCAAATATTGGAGGGATGAGGGCCTGCGGTTGATCTTTACTTTGGCACTTAACTTCTGGGGTGTTTTGAGACTTGAGTCAGCTCTCATTCTGGACTGCCCAAATGCCTTTGCCCTGCCAGAGGGTTTTGCTGGATGGCCTGGCTTGAAACAGATGCAGCTCGTGGTGTCCAAATGGAGAAGCTGCTTAGAGTTGAGTGGGCAGTTTTCTAGCCACTGGCATACTAACTCATCTGTATTTTGCTCTAGGGAACCAGAACCCCAGATCTTGGATTACCAGACCCAGCAATACAAACTCTTTCCGCTCCTGGCAACAGCTTATGCGTTCCACATTGTGGGAGCCTACATCAAGAACACCTACCGTCGTATCAGTGGGGACATCAGCAGTGGGGACCTCAGCGAGCTGCCAGAGGTACTGCAGCCTCCTTTGGTTTGTTGTAAGGTTTCTTTACAGCGTGGGAGGAAAAGCATCAGGCCTTCCTGGCTTTCACTTGTGACTCACCTTGTAATTCTACAGATTCTGAGATCCCAAGCCCTGTATGAATAGAATAGAATTAGTCAGGTTGGAAAAGACCTTTGAGATCATAGAGTCCAACCTATCATCCAACACCATCTGATCAACTAAACCATGGCACCAAGCACCCCATCAAGTCTCCTCCTAAACACCTCCACCTCCCTGGGCAGCACATTCCAATGGCCAATCACTCTTTCTTTGAAGAATTGCATCTTAACATCCAGTCTAAACCTCCCCTGGCACAGCTTGAGACTGTGTCCTCTTGTTTTGGCACTGGCTGCCTAGGAGAAGAGACCAACCCCCACCTGGCTACAACCTCCCTTCAGGTAGTTGTAGACAGCAATAAGCCTCTTCTCCAGGCTAAGCAACCCCAGTTCCCTCAGCCTCTCCTCATAGGGCTTGTGCTCCAAAGCCCTCACAAGCTTTGGAGGTGCAGTTCACATTTAGTTCTGGATTTGAACTACTCATTTAGCAGCCCCTTACCAAAAGAAAACCAACACAGGGACAAATGCACAGATAGAAAGCCCTACTGTGAATATTTTCCAGGAATGATGATGATGAATCACTTGGGCAGCATTAAGACCAGTTTTATGCTTGTGTTGTAGCTCCATTACTGTTCTTCCAAGGCACTAGGTGTGTTGATCAAAGGTATCAGTGCTATACTGGGGGCTTCTGGTTGTAAAGTGTCAGTTTTCAGTTAGGGATTCTGTCTGGGAACCTAATGTGACAACAGGCAATTGAAAGCATATAATGTGCAGAGACAAAGGATGGAACACTCAAATCTTTCCATCTACAGAGGTTTTAATATAAACAGTATGGCTCAGCAAAGAGTTCTTAGAAGAAACACAAGACCCTGTGGGACACTGGAAGGGTGGTGTTGACTCTGCTTTATTCTGGGAGCTGCAGTACTTAGGTGTGTGTGGAAGCTGAGGCTGGAAAATAAAAAGCTCTGACCTGGCTTTGTTTTTGTCCATCAGCTCCATGCCCTGACAGCAGGGCTGAAGGCATTCACTTCCTGGATTGCCAACGCTGGGGTTGAGGAGTGTCGGATGGCCTGCGGTGGGCATGGCTACTCTCGCTGCAGTGGCATCCCTGACATCTATGTCACCCTCACCCCATGCTGCACCTACGAGGGAGAAAACACAGTCATGATGCTGCAGACAGCGAGGTATGGCCACTCCTATCCAGGCACATCCTTGCCTTGGCTTTATGATCTTTATGGCTGAAGTGATGAGCAGAACAGTATCCTGCATTGCCGTGAAGCTGGTCTCTCATGTCTCTTGCCCTGTTTCTGGCACAAAAGTATGCTGACAACTGTTCATTGCTAGTCTGATGACTCCTGTCACAGAATCACAGAATTAACCAGGTTGGAAGAGACCTTCGAGAACATCAAGCCCAACCTATCACCCAACCCCATCTAACTCAACCATGGCACTAAGTGCCTCATCCAGTCTTATTTTAAACACCTCTAGTGATGATGACTCCACCACCTCACTGGGCAGCCCATTCCAATGGGCAATCACTCTCTCTATGAAGAACTTCTTCCTAACATCCAGCCTAAACCTCCCCTGGTGCAGCTTGAGACTGTGTCCTCTTGTTCTGGTGCTGCTTGCCTGGGAGAAGAGACCAACTCCCCACCTGTCTATAAGGTCCTTTCAGATAGTTGTAGAGAGCAGTAAGGTCTCCCCTGAGCCTCCTCTTGTCCAGGCTAATCAGCCCCAGCTCCCTCAGCCTCTCCTCACAGGGCTTATGTTCCAAACCCTTCCCCAGCTTTGTTGCCCTTCTCTGGGCACATTCCAGCAACTCAACATCTTCCTTGAATTGAGGGGCCCAGAACTGGACAGAGGACTCAAGGTGTGACCTACCCAGTGCTGAGTATAGGGGCAGAATGAGTCAGAACAGCTCATGAGTAAGAGTTGCTCTTTGTTTTCTCCATTTGCAGGTTCCTTGTCAAAAGCTACAACCAGGTTACCTCTGGACAGCAGGTCACTGGCATGGTGTCCTACCTTAATGACCTCTCCAGGCAACGCATTCAGCCGCAGCATGTGGCTGCTAGGGCAGTGACTGTGAGGATCAATGATCCAGCCAGCTTGGCAGAGGCCTACAAAGCACGTGCTGCCCGGTGAGCTCCCACCTGTTGGTCTGAGTCAAGCACCAGTAGAAGTGTGTGCCTTGGGAGGGGTAATGGTGTGCTGTCCTCTTCGTGTTGGATGTGGTTTGCAGAGCTGTGCTCCACCTGTTGCTTGCAGGAAGTGACACACTTGACCAGGCTGGGTCAGTGTGAAGCGCTTGGAGGTTACAAGAGGCTGCATAGAGCCTAAACGTAGCCTCCTTACTCTGTTCCAGTTTGAAGTAGCTTTTTCTTGTCTCAAAGTATAATCAAAGCACACAAATGCCAAGGTGGTTCAAACTGCTCAGAGGTCTGTCTGGAGAGAAACAATCCTGGCATCATAGCCTGTTGTGAAGGAAGTGTGAGAGTAGAATAAATGCCTACCTGTGAGTCAGCACTCGAGCACCATATACATGCTGTCAGATGCCCTCTTCCCCCTGTGTAGCTGTGTTCTAGCTGCAGCAGTGCTGACAGGGGGGTTTAAAGCCACAGCTGCTCACTCCAGGCATTGTATTCACTTGTGGCACATGAGCCCTGAGTTGTGGTGTGTTAGACTGAAATTCACCTGAATTCAGTGTGCATAATCTCGTTCATGTGGTGTTACTGTGTGCTCTCCTTTTCTTCCCTCCATGAAACAGGCTTGTAGAAGCTGCAGCAAAGAATTTGCAAGCTGAACTGAACCACAGGAAGAGCAAAGAGGAAGCCTGGAACAGAACTTCTGTTGATCTGGTGCGAGCATCTGAGGTCAGTGATGTGCCTGATAGAAGTAGTATGGTATAGAAGCTTCTCCTCTCTTTGTGACCCTGATTCACCTTCCTTTCATCTCTTGTAGGCACACTGTCACTATGTGGTGGTGAAGCTGTTTGCAGCAAAGCTGTCTGAGGTCAGCAACGCAGCTGTCCGTGCTGTCCTGACTGAGCTGTGCCTCCTGTATGCACTGTATGGCATCAGTAAGAACACAGGGGATTTCTTGCAGGTTGGTGTCTAGCTCCAGCACTTTCAATCTCCAGAGCCATTGTTTGATTTACATGCAGAGCTGCACAGATGGCTAGGTGTAAGGCCTTGCCTGTTGACTCCCAGAGGGCATTAGCGGTGCAAGGCTGATGGAAGGCTTTTGTCAAGTTGCTCTTGTGGTCTGCCAGAAGCAGAGTTGGGTGCTAAATGGTGACATGGCATCTCTCTTAGACTAGCTTAAGACTTGGTCATCAGCTGGAGAACTTTTGTATGTTAAACAGCAAGTAGTTAATAAAGGAGATGGCAGTTAGACATGCTGTGAGAGCTGTGTGCGAATTAGGGCCCTGAAAGGGGATTTTTGTACTGGGAATTATTGTAATGGCTTTAAATTGCCAGGCAATACTTTCTGTTCCTAATTCCTTCTGTTGGAGACGTTTTTTGTTTGTGCAGCAGTGTTTTATTTTGTCTTCAGGCAGATGTGCTATGCCTTGTGTTTCTGTTTGCCTCTTGGCTGCTTACCCAAATGTTCCCTGAACCCAGGAAGGATTTAGCATACAGAGATGGAAACTTGCTACTGAACTTATTAACCTGCAGGCACTCTAAAGACTGAGTCACCCATCAGAGGTCAAATAGCTAGGCAGTGTGGTGGGCTGTGCTGGGCTTCTCTTCTTGCTTGTACACCATGGCACACTGCCAGTTTGATTACTTAGCACCCGAAAGCCCTCCTCATTGATGAAGTTTTGCATGTTCAGGGGTGAGGGGAGCCTGACCTGTGTTAGACCTCTTAGGGAAGGGAAGGTTCTTGCCACTTGGCTGCTCTTCTGACAAGCTCTTTCTTCTCCCAAGGTGGGCATCCTGACTGATGCCCAGATCACCCAAGTGAACCAGCGTGTCAAGGAGCTCTTGGCCATCATCCGTCCCAACGCGGTGGCGCTGGTGGACTCCTTCGACTTCCATGACGTTCACCTGGGCTCTGTGCTCGGCCGCTACGACGGCAACGTCTACGAGAACATGTTTGAGTGGGCAAAGAAATCCCCACTGAACAAGACAGAGGTAAAGGAACTTCTTCATCTTTAGGGCATGCATAGCCAGAGAAATGACCCAGTTCAGGGGGTTTCAGTTTCGAGCCAGTGATCATCAACTGCTTTAGGTTGGAAGGGACCTTTAAAGGCCATCTGGTCCCATAACCCCTGCGGGGAGCAGGGACATCGTGGGGGTTGGACTAGGAGACCTTTAGAGTTCACTTCCAACCCAAACCATTCTGTGATCATCAACTAGATCAGGCTGCTCAGAACTCCATTCAACCTGACCAGAAATGGAGCATCTACCACCTGTCTTGGCAGCTTGTGCTAGTATTTTGACACCCACACTGTAAAAATCTCTTCCTTGTATCTAGTCTGAATAGTTCTTTTAGTTCCAAACCATCACCTCTTGTCCTGTCACAACAGTCCCTGCTCTAAAGTCTTTCTCATCAGCCCCTTTTAAGTACTGAAAGGCTGCAATAAGTTCTTCCCAGAGCCATCTCCAGGCTGAACAACTCCAACTCTCAGCCCATCCTTGCAGGTGATAACATAGCTAGTGACAATGGACCAAAACTAGCCACCTACTCCTCCTCTTTCAGCATGCTTGCTTCTGAGTTGTGTACCTCATGCATCCCTGTGGGATACTTCTGAGTTCTCAGTTGAGGGAGGAAATCATACTCCTCCTAGGCAAAAAGAACTAATAAATGAATAATCTCATTGAATTTAGAGGAAATTATCACTTGCTGTGAATTCTGCTTAGTGGCAGTGGCTGTGAAACCCTTACCTACTTCCTTTCAGTGCCTTCAGGCAGTGGTAGTGACTGCTGAATAAACTGCTCTCACCTAGTGCTTGAATGTCAGGTGTCACATGGCTGCCCTATGGCTGTTAGCTACAGCTGAGCTAATAAAAGAAACAGAGTCAGTGTCCCTCTTCCATTGGCCAGACCAGAACTCTTAAGTCCTGTTTCAGTGGCCAGAGGCTGTGATTATCCCATCAGAACTCGTTCAATTTTTTGTGCTTCTGAAGTCAGTAGTGCTTAGAAGTCCTGTGTCCAGTTCTGGGGCCCTCAGTTTAGGAAGGATGTTGTCTTGCTGGAATGTGTCCAGAGAAGGGCAACAGAGTTGGTGAGGGGTTTGGAGCACAAGCCCTATGAGGAAAGGCTGAGGGAGCTGGGGCTGATTAGCCTGGAGAAGAGGAGGCTCAGGGGAGACCTTATTGCTCTCTACAATTACCTGAAGGGAGGTTGTAGCCAGGTGGGGGTTGGTCTCTTCTCCCAGGCAACCACTGGCAGAAGAAGAGGACACAGTCTCAAGCTGTCCTGGGGAGGTTTAGGCTGGAGGTTAGGAAGAAATTCTACACAGTGAGAGTTGTTAGCCATTGGAATGTGCTGCCCAGGGAGGTGGTGGAGTCACTATCATTGGAGGTGTTTAGGAGGAGACTTTAGATAGAGTGCTTGGTTTAGTTGATTAGGTAGTGTTGGATGATGGGTTGGATGCAATGATCTTGAAGGTCTTTTCCAACCTATTCTATTCTATTAATTACAGTCCCCTCAGGAGACCTCTGCCAGTTTGTGGGGGTTGTTTTTTTGAGCTAACATGCCAAATACCGGTCTGTAAGGATATACAATGTCTCACATTTTCATTCTTACAAGAAAGGTAGCGGGGAAGGGTTTGTTGTTGGGGGTGTTTTGGCTTGTATCCTCACCCTTTGTGTCACACAGACGCTCAGATCCAGGACTTAGCTGGCTGCTCTTAAATCCCCAAAGCGCCTCTGATTCAGATTTCCTTAGTGGGGCACACTAGTGGTGTGCCCCAAGGATCAGTGCTGGGCCCTGTGCTCTTTAACATCTTTATTGATGATCTGGATGAGGGCATTGAGTCCATCATCAGGAAATTTGCAGATGACACCAAGCTGGGGGCAGAAGTTGATCTGCTGGAGGGTAGAGAGGCTTTGCAGAGGGACCTCGACAGGCTGGACAGATGGGCAGAGTCCAAGGGCAGGAGATTGAACACATCCAAGTGCCGGGTTCTGCACATTGGCCACAACAACCCCATACAGTGCTACAGGCTGGGGTCAGAGTGGCTGGAGAGCAGCCAGGCAGAGAGGGACCTGGGGGTGCTGGTTGATGGTAGGCTGAACATGAGCCTGCAGTGTGCCCAGGCAGCCAAGAGGGCCAATGGCATCCTGGCCTGCATCAAGAACAGTGTGGCCAGCAGGAGCAGGGAGGTCATTCTGCCCCTGTATACTGCACTGGTTAGGCCACACCTCGAGTCCTGTGTCCAGTTCTGGGCCCCTCAGTTTAGGAAGGAGGTTGACTTGCTGGAATGAGTCCAGAGAGGAGCAACAAAGTTGGTGAGGGGTTTGGAACACAAGCCCTATGAGGAGAGGCTGAGGGAGCTGGGGTTGCTCAGCCTGGAGAAGAGGAGACTCAGGGGTGACCTTATCACTCTCTACAACTACCTGAAGGGAGGTTGTAGACAGGTGGATGATGGTCTCTTCTCCCAGGCACCCAGTACCAGAACAAGAGGACACAGTCTCAGGCTGCACCAGGGGAGGTTCAGGTTGGATATTAGGAAGAAGTTCTATACAGAGAGTGATTGCCCATTGGAATGGGCTGCCCAGGGAGGTGGTGGAGTCGCCGTCATTGGAGGCGTTCAGGAGGAGACTTGATGGGGTGCTTGGTGCCATGGGTTAGCTGTTTGGGTGGGTTGGATTGGTTGATGGGTTGGACACGATGATCTTGAAGGTCCCTTCCAACCTGGTTTGGTTTATTCTAAATAGTACAAAAAACACACTGCAAGAGATGTGAGGAGCTAAAACTGTCCTACAGCTGAGGCCTGAGCTTGCTTTAACCACTGCCTTGTCCTCTTGCAGGTTCACCAGTCTTTCCACAAACACCTGAAGCCGCTGCAGTCCAAGCTGTGAAACCCGCCGCGGGTTTTGTCGTCTTTTCAAACCGCACATTTTTTTCCTGTTCAGGAAAACTGGGTGTGTGTGTGTGTGTGTCCTTCCTTCAGGGCACCTAAAATCAAACCTTTTCAAATCCTGGTAGCTGTAGGGGACAGTGAGTAATTGTAGCCTTTCTTTCCACTTTTCTGAATCAAGAAGGTGTCTGGGGAGAGCGTGTAGGAATCGATGCCTGGTTTTCAAGTGCAATTATAATGGGAAAAATTAACCTTCTTAAGAACACAAAATCTGGGAAAGCTTTATGGATTCATACAAGGATTGCTTTTGTGAAGCTGCTAACTAGAGAGGAGTTACTGATGACTAGAAGTGTAGCAGGATTTTTTTTTTACTACAAAGTAGTTAACAGCCCTCAGATGATAGCTGCTGACGAGCAGTTACGTCCTCCCCCCTAAAAGCATCAGCGTCTTGGTTTGAGTTTGGATTGAGTTGAGCACCACCTCTCTCCTTGTGTGGCCCAGTATTTATGTTGTCTAAAGCCTCCTGCATAGCTCTGTGCACAGGAGCTGGGAAGTCAGTCCCCATCCTTCCTTGGATGCTCTGCTTCGTTCACCTTTTTCAGAAGCCACCTTCATGTTTTCCAGCACATCCATCCTTCAGTGCCCTGCCGAACCTCCTTCTGCCCTCGGTGCCATCTCTCATCACTGGCACCTTGTTAATAGGAAGTCAAAAGAGAGAAAACAGTGATGCTGCTCTGAGAAAAAACAAAAACCAGCTGGGTGCTGGCAGTAGGTGTTCTGCCCTTCTTTCAACTTGTTAGTATTTTTGTAGCACTATCTCAAAGCACTTTACAAATGTTAATTGTGGTGGTCTGGTGTGAGAGGAAACCACAGGCGGTGGTAGAAACTGCAGATTCCACCTGGAAGGAAGCCAGCAGTTGAGGGCAGAAAGGGGTTGACCGAGGTCCTTGGCTGTCCAGATTGTTCTGGGATGTTCTTCCGGGTTTCAAAGGCATTCCTCAAGAAAATGACAATCCTGAGGGAAGTGTCCAGATTGTTTCCTGCCCATGCATTTCCAAGGAGCTTTCTCTGATTTGCTTAATTTAGTTGTGGGGTTGTTTGGTTTTCTTTATGTTGACCTGGGATTTTTGCCCAGCGCTGTCTGGATTTAATAAGTGAAAGATTTACCTTATTTTAACAGAGCCTCCTGATTCCTAGTGCAATCAGTGCAACTGCAACTAAACAAAATCATTGCTGGTTTTCAACACCACTAACTCTGCCTAGTAACAACCAAACCCTCTCTCCACAACAGATTAAGAGCAACTTTTGAGCTTAAAATGGTATAAAAAGATTAATCATAACCCACCCACACACATCCTGTGGTTCTGAAGGTCCCCTCTGAGGAGCTTGTTCCCCTGACAGGTTTGGTACCTGTTAGTCTCTCGTTTGGGATCAGTTCTCCTGGAGGGGTTTGTGGGGGGGGTGTTTTTTTCTGGCACTAACAACGATCAGATGCAATGTTTGGCTCCACACACAGCAGCTGAACAGAAAAAGCAATGTTTAATTTGAAATAAAATCATCCAACTTGCCTTGTGCCTGCTGAATCTTTCAGCTGTTCAGGAGACCAAAGGAGGCAGAGGGCTTTGCCTTCTGCTTACTCAGTCGAGCAGGCTCTTGACCTGAGGAGGGTGGATGGAGGAGCAGGTTCAGATGATGTTAATGAGTTTGAGGCAATTATGCACAGATGTAATAAACCACAAAACTCTGTCTTCAGACACAATCTCTTCCTTTTGTGCATTGCCCTCAGTAGATCACATTCAAAGTAACAGGTAAAGTGGAATGAAGCATTCCAAAGACCTTCAGTCAGTTGGATATTCTGTCTCTTGGCTCTAGTCCTGTGAGGAGGGGCTGAGGGAGCTGGGGTTGCTTAGCCTGGAGAAGAGGAGGCTCAGGGGAGACTTTATTGCTCTCTACAGCTTCCTGAAAGGAGGCTGTAGCCAGGTAGGAGTTGGTCTCTTCTCACCAGGCAACCACTGGCAGAAGAAAAGGACACAGTTTCAAGCTGCCCTAGAGGAAGTTTAGGCTTGAGGTGAGGAGAAAGTTCTTCACTGAAAGAGTAATTTGCCATTGGAATGTGCTGCCCAGGGAGGTGGTGGAGTCACCTCCCTGGAGATGCTCAAAAAAGGCTTGGCTGTGGCACTTGGAGCCATGGTTTAGTTGTCAGGAGGTGTTAGGTATTAGGCAATAGGTTGGACTTGGTGATCTCTGAGGTCTTTTCCAACCTGGTTGATTCTAGTCAGATCTTTCTGGCTTTGCTGGGCAGACTTTAAGGGGAGCCAAGCCCTGTCCACCAGCGCTGCTCTCTCTTCGTGCTGCTGCTCACAACATGAGGAACAATGAAACCAACAGAGAGCAGAGCTACCTGTGACACAGTGCTCAGCATCACTACGCTTCCAAGGCCAGCAAGAGCTGAGCGCTGCCAACAGCAAGGACTTAGCCACAGTCTTTGGCAGCAGAAGCTTTAATCAATAAAAGAAATACTGCTTTAAAATGTTTTGCCCCTGGTTGGTTGGAGTAGGTCGTTATGGAATAGCAAGTGCTGTGCTTCCTCTTGCCCCTGGTCGTGGTGGCACAACCTCGGGTGACTTGCTGAGTCTCGGGGTCAGTTTAAACTCTGTCCCATGGTGTTCTGCCTTTGACAGGACTTCTCCATCTTTTGACCAACTGTGGTGGAACCCTTTCCACAAGTGCTGAGCCTCTTCCACTTGCACAGAAGTGGTCTCAGTGCCAGGCATTCTCCTTGGAGAGTGCTGAAATTTCTCGTCTGATGTAAATGCTGGGCTCTTGAAAACGCCAGCTTTTGGTGAGGGCTTCAGGAGGAGCCCATGTTCAGGGATGAGCTGGCAGCAGCCTCCTGAAAGCCACTGGTGGAGCAGTCTACAGGTTGAAACACAGACACTGCCCCGGGGATTCTTGGAAGTAATAACTGACGTACAAGCAAAGGTTCAGGGCCAGGGCTGGCTTTGTGCCGTGCCCACCTTTGGCGAGTGTGAGCTGGCTCCTGAGCTGGGAGGGGTGGCTTGCCAGCAGAGACCGGGACTGGCCTGTTTGGGGCTGTCATCCCCCCGGCACTTGGCTTCTGGCTGGCACTTTCTGCTTGAAATGCTCTCTGGGTGGTCTCAAAAGGAAGACTGTGGTTATTCCTAATCAATGAAAGGCCAAATCTTTGCTTTATAGCTGATTCTTTGTGCTGAAGCCACCCTACTGCCTCGGAAGGTAATCCCCGCTCCGGGGTGTCCTTGGGCACCCGCAGCCTCCCGAGGCAAAGAGGACAATCGTGATGCTGCTCCCAGCCCTGCCGGGGGGTGCCGCAGCCGCGGGGCGCCTCCCACGGCCCAGCGGAGCGGAGCGCAGGCGGCTGCCCGGGGCGGTGGTTTCCGGGCCCGGCGGGGACTACATTTCCCATCGGCCCGTGAGAGGAAGGGCCGGGCCGGCCAGCCGGGGCTGAGCCTGTCTGGGGCCGGTGGCGGCGGCGGCCGCGGCGGCCGCGGCGGGGCCTGGCCGGGGCGGGCAGCGGGGCGGGCAGCGGCGCTAGAGGTACCGGCCGCGGGGAGCAGGGGCCGCGGGCAGGGGCTGGGGGCTGCGGGGACACCGCCCGCACCGGCCTGGGGTAAGAGGGGCAGCTGGTGCCGGGGCAACGGCACACGGACGAGGAGCGTGGGAGGGCTGGGGGCTGCCTACGCCCTGCCCGCAGCCCGGCAGGTGTCTGCAGCCCTCGCCTCTAGCACCTCCGAGTTTCCTCCGTGGGTCCCGCTGCAGCAGCAGCAGCAGCAGCAGCCGCAGCCGTCCTCGTTTGTAGATTCCCCCGAGCGCTCCGGACACGAGGAGGTGAGGTCTTCCCTTCTTCCCCCCAGCCCAGGCTCGCAGGGATGCTCAGCAGGCTTTGGGCTGAGGAGCAGCCAACCCCTTGGGCTCTCCTTGGGTCACCACGAGTGGGGCAGGACCAGGAGTACTTACAATCGTAGAGCAGAATCATCGAACTCTTTTGTTTGGAAGAGATCCTTAAGATCCACCGAGTCCAACCCTCAACCTAAGAGCACCAGGGCTGTTAAAACACATCCTGCAATGCCACCGCTGCACGTTTCTTGAACACCTCGCTCCTCCTCAGGTTGTTTCGCAGACTTCTCGGCCAGGCATTGGAAGAGGCTGCCCAGGGAGGCAGTGGAGTTGCCTTCCCTGAAGGGGTTCAAAAACTCTGCAGCCATGGCACGTTAGACCGTGGTTTAATGGCCATGGTGGTGTTAGGGCAACAGTTGGACTTGAGCTTAAAGTTCTTTTCTACCTGAAATGGTTCTGTGTTGTCAGGGTGAGGTTCCCCACGCAGGAGCACAAGGTTGTTTTGGGAATGGAGGGGTTGCTGGGTTTGAGCCTTGTTTAGAGAGGCCTGGGGAGGTCCAAGCAGTGTGGAGCCAGCCTGGCAGGCTGCAGAGGAGCCCTGAGCGGGACAGTAAGATTTGTTTAAGAGCAAATGGAGATACTCCTCGTCTTTCTGCAGGTAGGAGGATGGTGTGGATGTGATAAGGGTGTTGGATCCTCCCTGCAACCTGGAGGTGGAGATTGGGAGAATCTGTAAAAGGACTTGCTGGAGCAAGGGAAGGCTGTGACACTGTGATGGTGAGTGTGGTACAGTATGAAGCTGGGCCTGGGAAATCCAAATGTGATGCTCTGGCACCTCAGGAGGCAGAAGTACTCCCAAAGGCTGGAGGCATCTGCCCTGCTGGTGGTCCTGAGGGACTGTGGTTGCTGGTGTCTCTAAAGTTGCAGATATCGCTCTGGTTCACTGATGTTCCACATGCTGTTTCCCAAACAGCATGGGAGGAGGAGGAGGGCTACTGTGTGGCTTATGGGGTGCTCTGGAGAAACCTGCCTCTGGCTTTAGTGTGTTTTGAGAAAGTCCAGGTCAGATCTGGTTTGTTTTCTAATGTGGGAATTTGCCTTTCTCCACAGGCAATGAAACCCAGTAAAAAAACTAGAGGTATGTACAGCTATTTGCTTTCCCTCCACTCTCAGTGGGTGCCTTGGTCTGCTGGGAATGCAGAGGGTAGAGGAGGGGGGACACCGGGATCAGGTGGCAGCCCTGGCTCCTGAGATGTTTCTTCATCCTTGTCTGAAAGCTGCAGTTGAGGACATTGTGTCATTCCTGAACCAGGAACATTCTCATGCCTCTCACATCAAATGGATGTGCTTACTGAGGTCTTATGTTCCTTTCTTGTGGGCCTTCCCAAAGCCAGGGGAGAATGGACTCACTTATTTCAGTTCTGCCTCTCACCTAATCCCTACCTGCTTGTTCGGAGGCCTCTTGCAGCACCTGATGCTGAAGCAGAGCTTGTAGGGCTGCCCAGGGGCTCTGAGATACTGTGGGGTGAGAGCTCACAGATCAAGTGCAGCCTGTGGCCTGTGACCAAGTGACAAGAATGCAGCTGGCTCACTTGATAAAGAGACCCCAGTTCTGGCCACATGAAGCTAAAGCTTTTGTCCACAAAGTACTGGATCAGGTCCTGGTAGTTGTCTCTAGACAGGCAAGGAAGGCAAGAAGAAGCCCTCTTGAAATTGAGAACTTCTCTACAGGAGCTTGGTGAGCTCACCTGCCTCAGCACCTTCAATTTGTCTCATTTCAGGCTCTACTGATGACATCCTTGAAGAGCTCCTGGGATATGATGGTAAAATGGACCATCTTTGCAGCTGAAAGGGCAGCAACCTTGTTCTCTTACTCCCCTCCTGGGAGCAGGGAGGTGCAGGTGCAACAGCCCTTGATCTCCCAGGGTCTCCAGATTTGGGTTGAAGCAGGGAATAGAACAGAGGGTAGGATTTCCCAGAGGCAGAGGCCACTGAATAGGCTGAACATCAGCCTGGAGAGGATAAGCGAAGTTCATGTCTGACTAGAAGCTTCTCTGGCCCTTGGGGAGACAGCAGTTGCCTCTTTGGAGTGCCTAGGCTGGGAGTAACTTGTGTCTATTCTAATCTCTCCCTGTCTTGTTTCTAGATGAAACTCCTCCTAAATCTGCCAGAGCTTCCCAGCCAGCTGGGATCAATGGTGGGAGAGCCTGGGGCACCAGCCTGCAAGCCAGCAAGAAGTGAGTGCCTTTTAGACACAGCCTCTCCCGCTTGGAGATCTTTCTGTGCACTCCAAGTCCTTCTGACCTGCCTCATCCTTAGCTTCTCCCCCTTCCTCCCTGCCCTGCTAGCAATTGCCTGGTGACTTTGGAGCTGGAAGCTCAGAACCTGAGGCTTTCCAGGAAGAGTTTGGTGTGCCCAGCCCTGTACATCTGCAAATCTCCCTTTTCAGAGCTGCTTACTTAACCAAGCAGTCCCAGCACTGCCATCTTTCATCCCAGTGCAATTTTACCCTCACTTTCTGTTGCCTGGTGTGGCTGCTGCGTTGTGCCCCTCCACCTGGCCTGGCTGTCCTCAGGGCAGCTTTGGTGAGCTCGTGTGTGATGCTGCTAACCCCTGGGTTTGTGGCACAGGTCGTTTCTGGAGGATGATTTCCTCAGCAAACTGCCTGCAAAGGACATGGATGAAGAGGTGAGCCCAAATTTGGGGAGAAAGTGTGGGTGTCCTGAGGGCTAGGGCTGAGGGGAGCCAGGCTTGCCCCTGATAACCCACTGCTGACTTGGAGGAGGTGACATCAGGGATGAACCATGTTTGGCTTAAGAGGCAATCCTTCTCTGGTATTGCTGGAGGACGGGGAAGACAGGACAAGGGAGTAGGTGGATGATGGGAGAAGAGCTTCCAGGTAGCCTGGATGAGAGGGAGCAAAGCCAAGGGGAATGTGCTGCTGCAGCCCAGCCTTCCTGGGTGCACTTCAGATCAAATGTGTGTGTCCCCCCGGGCAGTGGCTTTGGGTGTTCTCAATGCTTCCTCCAGAGGCAGTAGGGTCTCAGCAAAGGAATCAAGGTACAGGATGTGTCTGGGGAGGGGGACAGCAGGAGGAGTTCGGCTTCTGTTTTCCATCCCATAAAATGAGGAAAGCCAGGGGGTGGAGCAAGGGCTGAGGAGTTTCCAAAGTTCCCCTCTCAACCTGACCTCTTCCCTCCCTGGCATGCAGGCATCCAGTGCCTCCAACGTGGACTCAGAAGCAATCCTGCAGACCCTGAAGGTAGGTACCTTGATACCTTCCACCTCAGCCCCACAGGTGCTGCAGCCATGGCCTCCAGCACCAGCCTCCAAAGGGAAGCAGCACTGGGATGTTGGCAGCACTCACCCTGCACCCATCCTCATCCCCTTGTTTTCCAGGATATGGATGACATGGATGCTGATCTCCTGGGATTATCAAAGCCCAGTTCTGGGGCAGGGAAGGCAACAGTGAAAGGGCCTGGGAAATGTGACTCCTTGGGAGGAGGGGTGAAAACCACCGGGAAGCCACCAGCTCCTGAGAAGGGTAAAATGAGATTCTGCTCTTCTTTCCACAGCCTGGGGGTATTTTCATCTGGGATAGGGAACAAAGAGTGCTTTTTGTCCCCCTAAATCTCTTCCCTGGTCTCTTTTGGGGGAGTATTATCCTGACCCTGTCTCTTGTCGTGCTGTGATGACCTCACTAACAGCAGCAGCAACAACAGCTGTGCTGCTGCCTCCCTCCAAGCACCACCTGGCTGTTGCCTGGTGTAGGGCAAAGTGTTTCTAATGGGATCTGCCTGGTCTGCATGGAAGGAGGGCTGGATTTAAGCCACACCAGTCCCCAAACTGTCCTGCTCTTCCCTTTTATCCTTCCAAGGAGATGCCAGAGAGATTCCCACCGGGTAAGGCTGTGAGGGGACTGTGTTGCAATGTGTCCTTTTAGGAGGCTGCCAACAGAAAAGTGACCTTCAGCCAGGGTGGGACAGGGATTTCTCTGCAGTGCTTTTTCTCTGAGAGCTGTGATCTCTCTTTCCAGGAGAGCCTGTGCCTTTGATGGAGAAGCAGCCACTCTCACCCCCCTCTACTTCCCAACAGTACAAGAAATCAAACTTTGAAGGTAAGGTCTGGCTGCACTTCAGCACATAGATAGTGGGAGCAGCTGAGGGCTCTGTCCTTGCTCTTTGCCTGGAGCTTGCCTCTTGTCTAAACCAAAGGCTTGGCTCAGTAATGAGGTACAGAGGCCTTCACTCCTATGATGCTGGTGCAAATCTAATCCCTTAGAGGTGACCCAAAAGCTGGACTGCTCAGTGTTTGGGACCTTCACCACACAGGCCTGGGAGATGATGCCTGAGGACATTGGCTTTTTTTTGTCACCTCTGCTTGGGTTTTAATGACCTGTCTTAGAAACCCTTACACTGGGGAGGAGGGATTCTGCCCACCTTCCAAAGGGGGAGGCTGCTTTCCTGCTGCAGGTGAGATCTGCTTCTCAAAGGCTGTGCTTTAACCAAGATCAGCATCTGTTAAACTCACTGATTGGTCAGGGGTGATTTAGGAGGGCTGTGGGTGATACAGGTGAGTTTTCTTCTCTCTTTTCTCATGGCCTGTGTCCAAGTGTCCAAACACCCACATTTCCAGTTATTTTCTGCTGGGAGAAAGCCATCATAAAAGAAGCAGAAGTGCAGCTGTTGAGTGTTTGAAGTTCAGGGAGGCTCAAGGGTCTCCCAGGTCCTTGCAGGATGACTTTGGGCAGACAAGACCTCCTGTCCCCGTGGTGGGAGCAGTGTTTGGCTTAGCACAGAACTGTTCTTCCTCAACAGTGTTGGGTTTGTTGTTTCATTTGTTTTTCTTCCCACTCTCCTTTCCTGCCCCTATGGGGTAACTCCCAGATCTAGATGATGCTTTGCTAGGGCTCTCATCTAACGAGGAGCAGGATGCTGCCAAGAAGCTGGCTCCAACTGGCACTAAAAGCAGCTCTGACAAAAAAGCAGAGCAGAGCAAAGGGAAAGGTAAGCAAGTAGGGCTCCTCTTTGTATGGAATGCATCAGCAGCCTTCCTTGGTTTATGTTGTGTCCAAACATTTAAGTTGAAAGCCACCTGGTCCCACCTGTTATAAACCAGTGTGGTCATTTAGGGAGCAACTTGCTAATGGGGTTCATTGTGACAGAGCTCACCCAGGCTTAATGGTTCCAGTGTGCCACAGGTTACAGAACTGACCTTTCCCTTCTGGGAAGGAAGGCTCGGATCACAGGATGTTAGTGGTTGGAAGGCACCTCTGGAGATCTTCGAGTCCAACCCCCCTGCCAGAGCAGGACCATAGAATCCAGTGCAGGATGCACAGGAACACATCCAGACAGGGCTGGAAAGTCTCCAGAGGAGACTCCATAACCTCTTTGGGGAGCCTGTTCCAGTTCTCTGTGACCCTTACAGTGAAGTTCTTCCTCATGTTGAAGTGGAACTTCTTGTACTGTAGCTTTGACCTCATTCATCCAGCCTGTTTCACATGTCACCAAATGAGAGCAAGTGTTCAGGGTCAGGATTTGGGTGCCTGAGAGCATCACTGTTATACAGCAGACCACAGCTGGGGCACCTCTGGGTGGGATCCAGCTGCACTGTGGCTGTCTCACAGGCACTCATCCCTCTCTGTTCCTGCAGCAGGGATGCTGAAGGGTCTGGTAGTCCCCTAAAACCTCCTCTCACCCTGATAAATCCACTTGGGACACAAGCAGCAGCTGCTGGGTTAGGATAAAAACTAAGGTGCATTGTGGAGCAGGGACTTCTGGCAGAGTGGGAAGGGAATTACCTGACTGGAAACCTGCACAGCTGAAAAAGCTCCTGGTGTTAGCCAGAGGTAGAAACCCCCAGTGTCAGCGACCCCCAGCAGTGTCCCATCAGCAGATGCATAGCCACAGACCAGGCAGGAGCATGCTGCCACTTTGTCCCTTGCTGGGAGATTTGGTCACTGAAAAGAGTTCTCTAAAAAATGACTTTGCCCTGAGATATGAGAGCAGGCAGAGCTGCTTTGAGCTCTTGTTTAAACAACTACAAACCTGCCGTGTGTGATCCCACCCGCAGAGCCACCCCCGACGCCCCAGCACGCCGCGGCCCCAGCCCGGAGGAGGGCTGAGCTCACCTTTGAAGATGATGGTGATGACCTGATGGATGCACTGGGATTTGGCAGTGGCCCCAAAGATGAGAAGCAGGGGAAGAAGGCAGAAGAGTAAGGCCAACGAAGAGGCAGCAGTAAAGGAGGGGATGGCTTGTGTGTTGAGGTGGCCCTACCATGCTGGGTGGGGGATGCTGGACCTGTGGGTCTCACAAAGGGGCAAGAGCAGCCTTGTTGTGCAGAGAGGAGCCAGAGCACCCTGGCAAGGCTGTGTGACAGCCCTGCCTCCTGGAGAAACCCACCTGTACTCTGCCCCCAGCAGAGAGGAGCTCCGGCCAGCCCGCTCCAAGCTGGATGAGCTGCTGGGACGAGGCTCTGTGACCAGAGTCCTGGAACAGCCAGGCGTGGGAGAGCACAGGGAGTTCAAACTGGATAAGAAGTACCAAAAGCAGCCAGGTGAGCACAGCCAGGGGTGCTGGGAAGGTCTGCAGAGCTGACAGCATTGGCTTGGGAGAGCAAGGTGGATTTGTAATGCCCTAGCAGGTGAAGTGCCCTGCCTGCAGTGGCACGGGGTGTGGGGGTGGCAAAGGTGGCTAATACAGAAGTGTTGTGCTCTGCCCTGCAGGCAGCATTTGCACTGTAGCTGTGGAAGGTTTGGTGGCAGATGTTTCCAGCTGTGTTTTCCCAGAGGCAGCAATCCCAGTGGGAATTGCAGGGGAGGAGGAGGAAGGGGGTTGGTGTCTTTGCAGATGTCTGCTCCTCTGGATGCTGACTCAGGGCTGCTTGTCTGAACAGAGAAGGAGGAGGACCTGGACAAGGAGGATTTTGTCTTTGGAGCATACCAGCCCACGGTGGCCTCCGTGCCCAGGGGCATGGCGAGGAGGCAGTCTGTGAGGTACTGTGCTCTGCGTGTCAGCCATGCTGCTCCTGCATGGGGACCTCGGTCCCCTCACAGGCAGGGATGTGACTGCTTCCCCTTGCACTAGGTTTTCAGAGGAGAACAGCAGTGAGCCAAAAGCAGAGCCCCCCTCCAAACCTCCCGCAGCCAGCCAGAGCCCTGCGCGGAGCAGGAGGTCTGGAGCTGACTGGCTGGGCTTGACAGAGGAGGACTTCCTGGACTCAGAGCCACCATCTCCAGTGAAGGCCAGTCCTGTGGTGTGCCACCCCAGCCCTGCTGCAGCTGGGCAGCCCAGCTCTGCCAGCCAGCTCCAGGCTGCAGAGGAGGCAGCAGCTAAACCTGAGCCAGCAGAGGAGAACTGGCTGGCTGCTGCCTTGGCTCGCAAGAAAGCCCAAGTGCAGGCCAAGGCCCAGGAGAGAAATGCCAAGCCTGTGGAGGCCCCAGGTGGAGGGCTGGATCCCATCTCTCCTGTCAGGTAAAGCTTGATGGCTGCAGTGCTCCCATCTGCTCCACATGTAGCTGCTCCAGAGGGACCTCCCAGAAACCCTCAGCTCAGTCTTAAGAACTGAATTTTAGGCACTCTCTTGTCTCAGGTTGGGATATTAACATGGGATTTTCCCCTGCTGGGGTCCCATCACGGCTCTGGGCTCTCCTTCCAGTTGTGGCCAAGATGGCACACACTGCCTCAGGTCCCACAGAGCTGTCCTGGATCAGCACACCCCCCCGAGCTGTCCCTGTGCTCCTTGTTGCTGCCTTCATCCCCCTTCAGTCCTCCTGGTTCCAGGAAAACCTCCTCCAGCTGAGTTTGCACAGACACAGGTTCAGACTTGTGCTGCTTGAATGGCAGTCAGAAGTGAAGTGCAGACAAGCAGCCTTGTGTGCCCTGGGCAGGGCTGTGTTAGCTGGGGATGCTGTGCCCAGAGGCAGGAGGAACACCAGCAGTGGAGGTGTTTGAGGTGTCTTTGCTTCCTCTGCAGCCAAAAGGCTGAATCCTGCCACAGCTGAGCAGGGCAAAGGCTTCCAGCTGCAAGGCAGGAGCTGGTGTGGAGGGAAAGGATCTTGTCTTTCTTCACCTCTTCATCTCTCCCACATGAGATGCTTTTTGCTTGCAGCCAGCCAGCCACCTCCACAGCAGCACCACAGCAGGCAGCTGCCCAGCAGCAGGACAAGACAGCAAGCACAGATGGCTCTGGGTAAGGCCTCTCTCGTGTGGCAGTCACCTTCCATGGGTGACATTTCCTGCAGAGAGCAGCTCCAGGAGTGAGAGTGGGGGATGGGGACAGCTGGCAGCCAGCAAGTGATCACTTTAGTCTGGCACCTCTCTAACTGGGAGGGAAGGCAGCTCTGAAGGACTGTCAGGCTGTTTGATCACAGGAAGCTTTAAACTTAAAGAAATGCCAAGCAGGATAACATCCCTGTGCCCCTTCTGAGCTGTGACACTGCTGTGCATCACTCCTGTCTCTGTGCCCTTGCAGGCAGCTCGTCCCCTGGCTCAGCTCCACGAAACAAGCCCCAGCTCACCCACTGAAGGCAGAGAAAGGTGAACCTTCCAGAGACACCAGCACCTCAGGTGTGTTTTGTGTGGCTGTACAGTTTGGGCAGCAGTATGCAGAGAGGGTCCCTCTGCCCTGAACAGCCCACCCCAGCCCCGGGCATGTCCTTGGCCATGTGGATGTTGCCCAGGCTTTGACCAGCCTGGAGCAGGCTGTCAAGCTGCAGGATCCCACCCTGCCCATTCTGTGGTGGGGACATCATGATGAGGCACACTGAGCTCCCCAGTGCTGCCTTCAGGGTTTCAGAGGGCTGCACAGGACTTGCCTTCTCTGAGCAAGGGTTGGGCATAAGTTCATGCTGGCCCTTGTCTCTCCCCTTTCCCTCCTGTGTGTGCCGGAAGAGCCCCTCCTGCCCTGGGCTGAGGCTGTGCACCAGTTCAGAGGCCACTGAAAATGGCTTAGGAGTGCCAGGCTCTTGCCTGTGTGATGGAGATGGAGCTGTGCTTTGCCCCAGGCCTACCCTGCAGAGTAGTCTCAGCATTGTGCATGGGGTGGGACAGAGCTGTGGCTATGGGCAAGCCTGTCTGACCTCATCCCCAGAGCAGAACAGAGCCCTTCTCACTCTGCCCGGGACACCAAGGCCCTCATCCTTTTAGGGGTGGGTGGTTCCCATTGCTATGTGTGAATCACAAACTTGTTCAATTTTCAGTCCCCACAGCCTTGTTCCCAGGAGAGCAGGAGACACAGGGCCCTGCCCCAGTCACTCAGGTATGTCTGTTGGTTCCATGGCCCCAAGAGATGGCATGTGGTGATCACAAGCCCTGTCCTGATGACTTTGCTGGCAGCCAACTCTGTCTCTGCTCCTTCAGCAGGAGGAAGGCTGTGCCCTGCTTTGCATCCCTGGGAGCCCACCTCTGGAGAGCTCAGTATTAATGAGTCCAGAGCATGTGTGCAGATCCTGCATTGCCTGAGCAGGCTTTCCATGGTTCCCTAGGCACAGATACCCTGTGTTAATGAGAGGCTCCACTTGATAAAGGGCTGCTTCTTCAGCTGGTTTTCCCCAGTGTGGTGGTGAAGATGCTCTGAGATTGTTTCTAGACAGCTGGAGGGGAATCAGAGCTTCTGACAGAGAGGGCAGCTTTTGCTGCCTCCACTTCTCATCTAGCTGGGCCTCCTGCGTCCTGACCTCCTGGCAGGACACATGTTGTCTCCCAGAGGACTCCTGATCTTACCCTTGAGTCTGTCCTCAGAGAGAGAGCTCAGCCTGCTTGTGTCTGGGGTGGAGGCTGCTGAGTGTCACATGGGGAGAAAGGACCCAGGTCAGCAATGGGGTTGGGCTGAGGAGGGTAGAGGAGGGACTGCAGTGGGCTGGGCATAGACTGCCATTCCCAGGCTAAGAGGAGATGTTCCCCCTGGGGTTTTACCACCTTGAGAGCATCCCTGTCTCTCTGCAGGTTACCACACCCAGGGCACATCTCCAGGCCACCCCACAGCTGCAGGTGAGGCATCTGCCTTCCACTGGGGGCTGGTGGCCACCCACACCACAAAGCCACTGATCCTGTAGGGCCTCGATCTCTCTGTCCCCACAGGTGGAGTCCCCAGCCCTGGGCTTGCTGCACGAGAGGAGACTGGGCACTCCTGCAGCCCAAGGCTCCCAGGATGCATCAGGCTGTCAGGCAGCACTGCTCAGCTCCCAGGCCCGTGTGGCAGAGCTGGAGAGCCAGGTGAGCCCCATCATCTACTGGACTGGGGACCAGAGGTGACCCAGGGGGAGGAGAAGAGGTCTTGTCTGCTCCAAACAGCACCAGGGTGACAGTGGGGAGAGGAGAAGCCTCCCTGTCTGGAGATGCCTACAGCCACCAAGTGCTGTTGTGGGTGGCAGGGGTGGCACAAGGACCTCTGGTGCCCGGCAGGTGCAGATGCTGGAACTGGAGCGGACGCAGCACAAACTGTTGCTGGAGAGTCTCCAGAAGCGGCATCAGGAGGACCTGGAGCTCCTCGAGAGTGCCCACAGGTATCAGCCTCTCACCTGTGCTCTCCAGCTCTGCCAGACCCTTGTCTACAACCCTGTCTGTCTCCCATGGGGTGGGAGTGCTGGGGTCCTTCCCAAATCCATCCCTGGGGTGAGCAGGCTCAGAGCTGTGTCAATGTGTACCTGGTGGGGACAGAGCAGCCCAGGGGTGAGTCAGGGTCGGGGATCCACTGTCCCTTGGGTGATGAAAAGGCTGCAGTCCCATTGCCAACGTGACCCCAACGAGGGCAGCCTGCCCTGGGCAGCAGCAGCAGGAGGGCTGAGGGCTCAGGCTGGAGGGAGTCTGCACACAGCCTGCCCTGGGCAGCAGCAGCAGGAGGGCTGAGGGCTCAGGCTGGAGGGAGTCCGCACACAGCCTGCCCTGGGCAGCAGCAGCAGGAGGGCTGAGGGCTCAGGCTGGAGGGAGTCTGCACACAGCCTGCCCTGGGCAGCAGCAGCAGGAGGGCTGAGGGCTCAGGCTGGAGGGAGTCCGCACACAGCGGCACCGATCTCCGAACCCCCCGAGCATGCTCTGGGCTTGCCACGAAAGCAACTCCTCTGCTTGCTGTGACCTGTCTGGGCAGGAGCCAAGTGAAGGTGATGGAGGACACCTATGGGCAGCGGGAGGAGAGGCTGAGGCGGGAGAAGGAGCAGCTGGCGGCGCAGCTGCTGTCGCAGAGCCAGGCGGCGGAGCGGGCGCGGGCAGAGCTGCTGGCACAGCACCAGCAGCGCCTGGAGGCACTGCAGCAGCAGAGCACGCTGGAGCTGGAGAGGGTGCGAGAGCTGCAGAGGTGAGAGGGGCACCTGCCCAGGGCTGGCTCCCCTGGGCCTGGCAAGAGGAAGCCAGAAGTAGTTGGGGAACCTGGGCAAAGGAGAAGCCAGGCTCTGGGTCATTGGCAGCCCGGTGGATTTTGGAACGGGGGTTGGCTGTGCAGGTGGCCACAGGGAGGTCTGGCTGGAGACACTCACTCAGAAGAAATGCTTTGTGTTTTGAAAGATGCTGATCCCCCCCTAATCCCTTTTATTCTGAGCAGTAAATCACTGCTGTCCACACAGTCTGGGGCAATGAGAAGTTTTCAGCAGAGAAGCCCCCAGCTGTGGTCCAGCCCATGTAGGGATGCCTGTCAGTGGGATCAACGTAGTGCAGGCTCAGCTCCTGGGACTCGGTTCTCAGCCCCAAGCCACTTCCATGATGCCCATGATGGGAGCAGTGGTCTGTAGCAGCCCACAGCAGGCTCCTTGCCCATGCCCTGCAGGGTGTCTGTCGAGGAGCTGCGCAGAGACCATGAGGAGCAGCTCCAGCGGCTGAAGCGGCTGAAGGAGCAGGAGATCAGTGCCGTGACCAGTGCCACATCACACACCAGGTACCAGGGCCCAGCATCATCTTCCCACCTTGGTCCCTGGCAGTGGTGTTCCCTCTCCTACAGGGGGCCAGCCTCAGCCCGTGGCACCAGGGCCCATCCTGTCTCCTACCTGCTGCATCTTCTCACCTTGCTGCTGCAGCACAGAGGAGGTTCAGGGCAGGGCTCCCTGGACTTGGGCCCACCACATGTGCCCTCCTCCATCGTGGTAAGGTGCAGTGTGTCACACAGAGATGACTCTGCCCTTGCTCCTTGCTGCAGGTCCCTGAATGGTGTCATTGAGCAGATTGAGAAAGTCTCCAGTGACCTGCATGACCTCTCACACAAGATGGAGGCCACACACCACAGCACCTCCCAGGAGCTGGCCCTGGAGGCACGGCAGCGGGACAAGCAGCTCAAGGGTATGGCTGCCATTCCTTTGTGCCAGAATGGCTGTGGAGTCCCCACCAGGGCTGTGGGCACCCAGAAAACAGAAGTTGCTCTGAGTCAGCTGGAGGCTGTCAAAGCCTTGCCTGCCTTGGCCACTGCACAGCATAGAAACAGAATTGTCAGGGTTGGAATGGACCTAAAGATCATCTAATTCCAAGCCCCTTGCCTTGGGCAGGGGCACCTCACACTAGATCAGGCTGCTCAGAGCCCCATCCAGCCTGACTTTCCAGGGATGAGGCTCCTGCCATCTCCCTGTGCAACCTGCTCCAGTCTTGGGGTCTCCCCCTCACAAAACAGTGCTCTGGGGGTGTGGGGAAGGTGATGAGCACAAACCCAGATTTTCTGTAAATACAATGCAGACAGGGCAGGGCTTCCCACCTGCTGCTGCTCATCGTGGTCCTGCTGCTGCCTCTCCCCAGTGCTGCAGGACAGGCTGCTGCAGCAGCAGAGGGACATGGAGGAGGAGCGGAGCCGACTGCAGGAGGTGATCGCGAAAATGGAGGCCAGGCTGAGCGAGCAGACTCGGCTGCTGGAGCAGGTTAGCCCACGCTCTTCCTCTGCCCAGGTTAGCCCTCCTGGCTGGGCATGGGGCATGTTTGGAGAAGAGAAGACTGAGAGGGGAACTTCTTCGCTGTGAGGGTCACTGGAACAGGCTCCCCCAGAGAGGTTGTGGAGTCTTCTTCTCTGGAGACTTTCCAGACCCATCTGGATGTGTTCCTATGTGACCTGTGCTGGATTCTGTGGTCCTGCTCTGGCAGGGGGGTTGGACTCGATGATCTCCTGAGGTCCCTTCCAACCCCTAACGTCCTGTGAGCCTGTGTGATGGCCACTGGAGGTCCCTGGCCTGGAGCCTGTGAATGGCATCTGTGTCTCCTCTGTGTCTGAACCCAGGAGCGATGGAAGGCAGCAGCAGAGCAGTCCAAGGTGGAGTCGCTGCAGCGCTCGCTGGAGGAGCAGCGGCGAGTCATGACCCACCAGCTCTCCATGGAGAGAGCAGAGCTGGAGAGGGCGAAGGTGAGGTGGGGGTGGACACCTCCAGGTGCTTTTCACATGTTCCACGAGTCTAACTGGGGCTGCACTGTGGCATTGTGGGGGAAAGAGCTGGGTGCTGGCCTGCAGCATCCTTCCTCTGCCTCCTCCATCCCACACCTGGTGGCACAGTGAGTTGCCATCAGACCAAGCCTCTGGCTCAGAGATGCAAGAGGCTGGGGTGTGTGTGCATGATGCACGTGGGTCTTGAGGAGTGTGGTAGCTTCATGGGACCAGACCTCTCCATGCAGGGTTCACACCAGGCACCATGAGCTTGAGCCAGCCTCTAGGTGTTGTGTGGGGTTTGGTGGCAACATGAGGAGGAAATTCTTCACTGTGAGGGTCACAGAGCACTGGAACAGGCTGCCCAGAGAGGTTGTGGAGTCTCCTTCTCTGGAGACATTCAAGACCCATCTGGCTGTGTTCCTGTGTGACCTGTGCTGGATTCTATGGTCCTGCTCTGGCAGGGGGGTTGGACTCAGTGATCTTAGAAGGTCCCTTCCAAGCCCTAACATCCTGTGATGGGCTCAAGCAGAAAGGTCCTGCAGTGAATGTGACTCAGTGCTGTCTCTTTGGGGATGCTTTGCAGAGCTCTCTGCTGGAGGAGCAGAAGTCAGTGATGCAGCAGTGCTCAGAGGAGCGACGGAGGCTGGCGGCGGAGCGGGCAGAATTTCACAGCCAGCAGCAGCTGAGCAAGGAGCGCCTGGAGCGGGACATGGACCGGGCCCTGCAGATGGACTCCCACAGGGAGGGCACCCTCATGAGCCTGGCCAAGGTACCACAGCAGAGCTCCTTCCCGTGGCCTCCAGCACTGCCTGCCCAGCTCAGGCATGGGTCCTGCCCTCAGGGCAGAGGTTCAGTGCTGCCTTCAGGTGTTAAGATGGAGAGGTCACTCAGGATGGTGAGAATCAGGCTGTTGTAGGAGCGGCCCCCACCAGCCTGTCTTAGATGACTGAGGCATCAGTCACCTCTGTCTCTCTGCTTGTGAGGACTTTGGGTAGCCAGACCAGGTGCAGCTGCCTTTCTTTCCAGTCTGGTGAAAGGAAACCTCCACGGTGGGTTGAGAAAGACCTCTTTGTGCCATGGTGATGTGTCCAGAGCTGGTTCTGCTCCCATCTGGACCTGTCCAGAGGTGATATGTGGCAGACAGTGCAGCAGAGCTGCATTTTTTAGGGCTACCAGGGTGAAAAACAACCATTGAGGCTGAGTGTTTGCACTGCCAATTTGCTGCTGTGCCTTGAGCATGTTTTAGGATGTGCAAGAGTGAGGGGCTCTGTGCTTTCTGGGGAAGGAGGATGTGTGGATGTGTGTGTCTGTACAATCCCAGCTCTGCCAGCCCTGGTCCCCAGGAGCAGGTGTATGAGGACACGAGTACTTGGTGTGTTGCTCTGCCCCCCCAAACTGGCACCCAGGGAGGTAAGCAGAGGCAGATCTCTTCCACTGCTTGGGAAGATGTGAGAGAGCACCCAGGAGAGGGCAGGGAACACAACTGTTTCCTCCATGCCCATCCTAGGAGCAGGCAATGCTGAAGATCCGAGACCACGAGCTGAGAGCCAAGGAGGAGCAGCTGGCAAAGGACAGGGAGCTGCTGGACAAGGCCTGGCAGGAGCTGAGGCTGGAGAAGGAGAAGGCAAATGCAGCTGCGCTGCGCATCCGGCAGCAGGAGGAGGAGATCAAAAGCATGACCAAGGTAAGCAGAGCATCTGCAGCCTGCAGCAGAGCTGGGGTTTCACTCCCTTCCCCAAGCTGTGCACCCTAATCCTGGGCCACTGAGGAGGAAGGAGCCCTGCCCCAGGGCTGCTCAGGTCCCTGTCCCCAGCCACTCTGCCTTGCAGCTCTCGTCCCAGAAGTACGAGGAAGGGGAGCGAGCCCTGCGGGAGGCACGCAGGATAGAGTCCAAGGACCAGAGCAGGCTGCAGGCTGTGCAGCAGCAGTGGGAGCAGCTGAAGCAGCAGGAACAGCAGCTGCAGCAGGCAAATACCCCCTCACCTTCCCTTCTCAGCCTGGGGCTGCTGTGCCGAGGGCCTGAACCTTTGCCAGCAGCTTCTGTCTTTCCCTTTGTGCCGGGGCAGGAGCGGCTGAGCCTGGCTGACCAGAGGAGACAGCTGGAGCAGCTACGTGAGGAGCTCTCACTGACCACAAACCAGGACCTCAGTGCCCCTATGAAAGGCCTCTCCAGCACACTGTGTAAGGCATCCTGAATGCTGCTGATGGGAAGGGGCATGCTGGGGAGCAGCTGCACTTGTATTCCACTTCTTGAGGCTTGGGATGGTTCTGGGGACTGTTTTGATTCACTTGTCTATAAACCTCAGATGGGAGTTGGCCTCCTCATCCTCTGAAGGAGCTCAGCTGAGCTCTCTGAGGCAGGGCAGTGCCAGGGGGAGATGGCAGGAGGGGCAGAAAGGGAGAAGCAAGTGTGTTAAAGCCCATTTGCAGTGGGAGTGCAGAGCAGGAGTAGCCTGCTGCAGGGACATGCAGGCAGCAGAACAACAGCTGTTCTGTTGCCTTCTTCTGTAGTTCCTCTAAATGCAGCAGCACCACGCAGCCAAGCTTTTGTTCCAGAGCTTCCATCTGCCAGCAAGCACAGCCCAGAGCATAGTAGGGAAACCCTGGCCACAGCCAGCCCTGATGAGCTCCACGTCAAGCTGCTGTTGCTGAAGCACAGGGCCCAGCAGGTGAGGTGGTGGGAAACTGGGGCTGGAAGGGGCTCTGAACCAGCTGGGTGGCAGCAGAACTGGGTGAAGCCTAATTTGAGGCTGATAGCCACAGGGTGGGATGTTTCCACTTGGCTGGGTGGGCTTGCAGGATCCTTGGGCACCAGCAGAAAGGATGAGTGAATCCTCACAGCTTGTCTCAGGTTCATTGATAATGTCCTTAGCTCAGTGGGGTTGTCCCTCTTCTCACCCCATCCCATCCCTGGCTGGGAGAAGCCAGCTCTGCTGGAATCCTACTTCATGATGTCCCTATCCTTTCCCACTAGCCACCTGCTTTCCTGCTGGGTTCTTCCCCAGAGGATGCCCTCTGGGGATTCCTCTGTACGTCTCACTCAGCGTGAGGCTGTAGGCTCTGGAGGGGAGCCCGTACACCATGGATGGGTAGCTGCCCACTGCATGAAGGGTGGTTTGGGATCGTTTCCTCGCTCATGAATGACACCCTGGACTGTGACCCTGTTTCTGTGGCACTCTCTGATATCCATCCCATCCATCCTTCTTTTTTCAGGACCGTGCTTTCTTAGAGGATGAGCAGTTCTTCCTGGAGACCCTGAAGGAAGCATCCTATAACACCTCATCTCTGTCAGGCTGAGGAGATGGCATTCCCATGCCCTACCAAAGGGATAGCTGCTGTGGCCTCCGCATGGGGGAGGGAAACAAACAATAAATAGTCCCAGCTCTCATGTGAGGAACTGTCCTTCTCTTTAAAAACAGTCTCAGAGTGTGAAATCCATCTCCAAGGGCTGTGTAGCCACAGATTGTCTGGCCTCCATTCCTCAGGGCAAGTGCCACTGGGCTTTGGTGGGACTGGGGATATGGGGATGTTTCTAGTCAGGCCCCGTGCCGGGCAGCCCCGGTGCTGGGGCGGGGGAGGTTTATGGGCAGGCTCTGCGTTGGGCAGCCCCAGCGCTGGGGCCGCGGGGGCCTTCCGCGCCGGCGCAGCCCCTGTCGCCATGGTAACGGAGCCCTTCCAGGCGGGCGGCGCGCGCCATGGCGGCGCCCTTGCTGAGCGCGGCCCTCCGGGGCGGGCGGGCCTTCGGCACAGCCGGTGAGACACCGACCGGGGAGCCCCGGTTCCCTGCGAGTGAGCAGTGCGAGGGCGTTCCCCAGGGCGTAGCTGGCGGCACTGGCTCGGGGAGGCGGCGGTGCCAGCGGTGCCGGACCGCGTTCCCCCTCTCAGCCCGCCCCGGGGCTCGTTTCTCTCTGCCTCTTTTCTTGCTGTCTGTTTAAATGTAAACTCTCTCCGCTTCCAGCTGCGCTCTGCAAGCGGGCAGCCCCGCTGGGGCCGATGCCCAACGAGGATATCGATGTCAGCAAGTTGGAAACGCTGGAAAAATACCGCAGTTTTGCTCCCTATTTCAAGCTGGCAGAAAAGGAGAGCAGGAAGCCACACTGGTGGAAATCGTACCGGCAGTACACCAGCCCCCAGCCAGGTACTCCTGGGAGGAGCAGTGTCGTACAGGGTCGTACTGTTGGTGGTCAGGGAAACTGTTGTTGGAGTCAGGGGTGTGCCTGCCCTGTAAAGAGCTGCTGAGGGGCTTTGGCACGAGGTTGGCCTTCTTCTGGGGTATAAGCTTGCAAAGAACGGATTTTGAGATAAAAAAGGCATTTAGATGAAAGGTAGAAGGTACATATTTGTTTTTTACACTGAGGGTGGTGGGACACTGACCCAGGTTGCCCAAAGAGGTGGGAGGTATCCCATCCCTGGAACCATTCCGGGTCAGGTAGTTTGGGGCTCTGAACAACCTGCTCTAGTTGAAGATGACCCTGCTCACTGCAGGAGAATTGGACTAGATGGGTTTTAAAGGCCCCTTCCAACTAAAACCAGTGTGTGATTCTATGAAATGTCTCTAAGGGAAGTAGGTGGCAGTTTTCTGGAAAGAAGGAAGGAAGAAAGCTGGCCAGGGCCTGCCTGAAGACATGAAATGGAGTAAATAAGTTATTCCTTGGAACTCCAGTGGTGTTGGAGAAAGCAGACCAGGACCCAGATCTTTAGACCTACAGCAAATAATACAGTTTGGTCACTCTGCTGAGCAGCTGCAGAGACCAGACTGCTGCTCACCAGGTGGCAAAACTCGGGGCTTGGGAGTGTGGAGAATTGGGGAGGGAGGAGAGAGAAGTGTGGAGATCCAGAAGGAAGGCAGAGGTGGCAGAACTGAGTCTCTGCTGCCTTGAAGTCTGCATCTCTTTCACACACTGACGCTTTGCAGGGGGGTTGTGTTTGGGCATTCTGGGTGTTGCCATTTTTCATGTCCATGATTTTTTTTCCACCCCTCTGTGAAGAGCCAAAGGTCAACATCAGCCTGCCACACATAAGGCAGTCGCAGGCAAAGGAAGTCAAGGAAAGGAAGAAGATCCTGAAGGAGAACCACCAGAACAGTGAGATGGAGAGAGCAGCACGGCACCGGACTGGTGTGTGCACCACCACCTCCCTGCCTGGCCTGCCCACCACAGGCCCTGACTAGAAACATCCCCACATCCCCATATCCCCAGCATGCCAGGCTCTTCCCTTGCCATCCCCACCCTTGCTCCTCTGTCCCAGGCCGTGCCAAAGGGACCACAGTGACCCTGCTGTGTCCCAGGGCAGCAGGGAGGGGGGAGGTAAAGCCCAGCTCAACAGCCAAGTTTCTTCAGGAAAAGGAAAAAAAGCTCCAAAATGAAAAGATGGAGTTGCCTGTGAGCTGTGGTGAACCTCAGCATAGCTCCAAGTCATAGAATCATAGAATCAATGAGGTTGGAAAAGACCTCAAATATCATCAAGTCCAACCTGCCACCCAGCACCTCATGACTACTAAACTTCAAGGGCTTCAAGGGCCACGTCCAGTCCCCTCTTGAACACCTCCAGGGACAGTTACTCTATCACCTCCCTGGGCAGCCCATTCCAATGGCCAACAACTCTGAGAAGAACTTTCTCCTCACCTCCAGCCTAAACTTCCCCTGGCGCAGCTTGAGACTGTGTCCTCTTGTTCTGGTGCTGGTTGCCTGGGAGAAGAGACCAAATCCCACCTGGCTACAACCTCCCTTCAGGGAGTTGTAGACAGCAATAAGGTCTCCCCTGAGCCTCCTCTTCTCCAGGCTAAACAATCCCAGCTCCCTCAGCCTCTCCTCACAGGACTGTACTCAAGGCCTCTCCCCAGCCTTGTTGCCCTTCTCTGGACACCTCCAAGTGTCTCAGTGTCCTTCTTAAACTGAGGAGCCCAGAACTGGACACAGGACTCAAGGTGTGGCCTGACCAGTGCTGAGTACAGGGGCACAATGCCTTCCCTGCTCCTGCTGGCCACACTTTCTGATGCAATGCCATTTTGCTCAGCCCTGCACAGGGCTGCCTGCTGCAGTGTTTGTCTCCCCTTGCAGCGCTGATCCCCCTGGCGGAGGTGCGAGCCGAGTGGGAGCGGACCAGCGGCCCCTTCCACAAGCAGCGCCTGGCCGAGCACTGTGGGATATTCCGTGACCTGTTCAAGGGGGCCACCTTCATCCCCAGGGTTGCCTTGAGGGTGGAGTACAGCCAGGAGGATGAGGACATCGTGCCAGTCTACTATGGGAACATGGTGACTCCATCAGAGGTGTGTGAGGGGAGCTGGGAACAGCCTTGACCCCACGGGAAGCCTCTGTGTTTGTGCCCAGATGCTTCTAATTGGCATTGTTGGTTCTGGGGGGGTTGCTTTACAAGGGTGCTTGTGATGAAGGAAATGTTTCTTGGGCATGACAGGGGCAGAGCTTAGCAGCAGGATCTTTGTTTATTGTCAGGCTGATGTTTAAGAACACCTTAGGGTGGAGCTGGGTTACTTGGTGACATAGTTGTGCCTGGTCTCTGTTGCATCCTGGCTGTGCCCACAGGAACTTCATGCTCCTTGCCTTGGAAGTCATGATCTGGCCTTGCTGGAACCTGGTGTTTGAGTGATGTATATATCTTTATGTTGCTCTTTTAGGCTTCCAATCCCCCTGCAGTGTCCTATGAGGCAGATGAAGGCTCTCTCTGGACTTTGTTGCTCACAAATCCAGGTGAGTAAACACGTTTAAAGTGAGTTGTTCTACTCTGCTGTTTCTTTTAGATGCACAGCCAGCAGTGATGTGGCATCTGTTACAGAGAGACATATTACCTATGCAGGAAAGCTTGTAGCCTTCTCAGCTATCTAGCAATTGGGATATGGGACAGTGGCACAACAGGACCTGTGTCACGATCCCCTGGCTGCCACCTTTGGTTTACTCCCAAACAGCTCTCCTTTGGTAGTCTGTCTGGGAGCAAGGTTAGCTGATTCTCTTCACTCTGAGAAACCAAGGCACAGTGAAGTGAAGCAGCTGACCAAGTTGTTCTTTCAATCTTGGGATTACACCTCTAGAGCTCTTTGCTCCTCATTTTAAGCTCACTCCTATAAGAATTACTTTGCTTCTAAGAAGGGTTGTGCTGGGAGGTGCTGAGCTGCCCCCTCCATTCAGAGCAGGTCTGTGCACTTTACTTTGGGGTTGATGCAAACACCAGGCTGTCCCTAAAGTCACCTTTTTTGTTGTGTGTCTTTGCAGATGGACATTTAAGAGAGACAGACTCAGAGTACCTCCACTGGCTGGTGTGAGTACATCAGGGCCCCATGCTGCTTAGCTCAGGGAAAGCCCAGGTGGAGCAGGCAGAAACTGCTCCAGCAGAGCTCGGGACTAAGTGTTTGCTAAAGCTGTTTGGTGGCTTTCTGTGGTGCTGCTGCCATTACTCCTGGGTCCTGCTAAAGAGGCAGTAGCTCCAGGTGTTGCAGCTGTTTGGCATTCCCATCACTGGGTGTGATCTTTCCTCCAGTGAAAGCAGCCTCTACCTTCTGTTCACTTTCATACTGGGCATAAATTCTGTCAAAACATAGCACAGAGTGATTTGCAGTCCTGGGTGGGTCTGCTGGGAAGTTCCTGGATTTGTAGTGAGCTTAACTTCCAATGCTGTGTCCAGCAGGAGTAGGGAGGTGATTGTCCCCTTGTACTCAGCTCTGTGTTCAGTTTGGGGCACCTCAATACCGGAGGAGATGTGGAGGTGCTGGAGCCAGTGCAGAGGAGGGCAAGGAAGCTGGGGAAGGGCCTGGAGAATAAATCCTGTGGGGAGTGACTGAGGGAGCTGGGGATGGTTAGTTTGGAAAAGAGGAGGCTGAGGGGAGACCTCATTGCTGTCTGCAGCTACCTGAAAGGACATTGTAGAGAGGCTGCTGCGGTCTCTTCTCACAGGTAATTAGTGATAGAACAAGAAGGAATGGCCTCAAGCTGTGACTGGGTAGGTTTAGACTGGACAAGCAAGAGTGGTCAGGGATTGGAATGTGCTGCCCAGGGAGGTGGTTGAGTCACCAACCCTGGAAGTGTTTAAAGGTGGTTTGGATGTGGTGCTGGGGGATGTGGTTTAGGGGTGACCCTTGCAGAGTAGGCTTCTGGGTTGGTGATCCTGAGGGGTTTTTCCAACCTGAATATTTCTGTGATTCTGTGTTCAGAACAAACATCCCAGGCAACAACATCAAGCTGGGTAAGGAGATCTGCCATTACTTCCCCCCCTTCCCTGCCATGGGAACTGGCTACCATCGCTTTGTCTTCCTCCTCTTCAAGCAAGACCACCCCATAGATTTCAGTGAGGACGTCCGGCCCACGCCCTGGTAATGCAGGCTTTCTATTGCCTGGCCGCTTGGCTTGGCTCTTGCTGCTTGTTGTGATCACAGGCTTCTTACTGCAGCAGGAGAGGTCCTTCTAATCTGCAGGGTTGGTTGGGGCTGCTCTGAGTTTGTGTGTCCCCTGAAGCCACAATCCCAGCCCTGCAAAGCCTGTTGTTTCACAACAGGCTGGTAAGAAGGTGCTTTGCTCTGCCTGGGGCAGAGCTGGAGAAGCTGGGAGGTGTTCTTTTCATGATCTCCTTTTCCACCTGTGTTTTATAGACTCTGGAGTGACATGGGGAAGTAGTTGCCTACCAGGGTGCTGCAGGAGAAGAGGCTCACCTCAGCTCTTGTGCTTGTGTCTTGTTTCCAGCCACAGCCTCAAGATGAGAACCTTTAGCACCTTTGAGTTCTACAGGAAGCATGAGGATGCAATGACCCCAGCAGGGCTGGCCTTCTTCCAGTGTCAGTGGGACAGCTCTGTCACTTGGGTCTTCCATCAGCTTCTCAGTAAGAATTGCAGGGAGTGGGAATGCTGGAGGGGCCTGTGTGTGGGCTGGGATGTGGCTGACACTCTGCACCATCCCCTTGCAGACATGAGGGAGCCTGTGTTCAAGTTCGTGCGGCCGCCTGTCTACCACCCTCCGCAGGTGAAGTTCCCACGCCATCAGCCCCTGAGGTACCTGGACAGATACCGAGACACCCAGGAGCCCACCTATGGCATTTACTAGGGACCTGGCCTCCTCTTGAGCTGCTCTGCAGTGCACTGGGGTGCTGGCCTGGCAAACTGAGCTGCTGGCTTCCTTGCCTTCACACTCTGCAGCTGGAAGCTGCCTGCGCCTCTGGAGAGAAATAGAAAGTCTCAGCCCTTCGGCTCCCAGCTCCCCGTGCTGGGAAGTTGTGCAGCTGAGGGCAACAGTTTGCAGTGCTGGCAGCTGGGTGGTCAGAAGGCTACTTAAGAGGACATTCACAAATGGCAGTAAATCCATGGCCAGGCTAAAAACTTGCAGAGCTGATCAGTAGGGGTGGCAGGATAGAGTGCCCCCAGAGCTGCCATGCCTGGCTTCTCTGCAAGGATCTCAGTTCTCCTTTTGCCTGTTTCTGGAACAAACAGAGCCAGGCCAGCCTAGGTTTCCCCCCTCCCGGTGCTGTGGTTCAGGACTGTGATTGCTTTGGTTTGTGCAGGCCTCTTGAACAGATGCCTCTGATTAAACACTCTGAGCAGCACTGGCCAGAGCTGTCTTTATTGGGAAGATCTTGGTATCAGACCAGTTGGAGCAGAGCTGGTGAGCTCAGCAAGATGTAGGGAAGGAACCAACCTGGCTGTGGTCATTGTCCCCTCCTGGATGTTGTTGGGTGGGAAGAGTGTGGCCACAAGGGCTGCATGTGGTCAGTGTTTGCGGAGCTGGCTTCTCCCAACAGCTGTCCAAGCAAGTGGACCTCAGTCTCTGTCCATTTGCACCCCAGACTTCATGTGTCTGGTATGGATAGGGCCAGAGGTGCAGTGGTGGCCTGGCACTGCTGCTCCCACTTCAGTACTCCAGCTGTGGCAGGCTCTGCTCTCTGCTGTGCTCTGCAGGGCTCTTTATGCATCCCCCCACTACCAACATGCTCTTGCTGGTGCAGCTGCCTGCTCCCAGCTCTGTCTGCAGGGATGGGGCCTCCATCACCTCCCTGGGCAATCTGCTCCAGAGTTCACTACACTCCAGTAAAGAAATTTTGCCTACTGTCCAATCTGAATCTACCCTGCTCTAGTTTCAAACCACTGCCCCTTGTCCTAGTGCTGCATGCCCTTGGAACCAGCCCCTCCCCAGCTTTCTTGTGGGACCCCTTCAGGTACTGGACTGCTGCTGTAAGGTCTACCTGGAACCTTCTCCTTGCTGACCAACCCTAACTCTCTCAGCCTGTCCTCACAGCAGCTGGGGTCCAACCCTCAGATCATTTTTGTGTCACTCCTGGACCTGCTCCATCAGATCCATGTCCTTGTGTTAAGGGCCCCAGGGCTGGACACACTACTCCAGGTGAGGCCTCACCCAGGTGGTCAGGATTTGCAGATTCAGCCCAAATAAATGTTCTGAGGGTTAAAGCTGTGCTGGGAGTTGTGACAGATCTCAAGTCAGCTCCTGAGTATAGGGATGGGCTGAGAGTGGGCTCTGAGCCAGCCTGTGATGCAGAAACTGCTCTGACTCCTCCAGCAACTCAGTGCTGAGTGCTGCACTGACCTCCTCACCATCACCTGCAGGGATGAAAGGAAAGCCCTGTGTGTGGGGAGCTTGAACAGCCATCATAAACTGAGGCCCTTTGGCCAGTGTTCAACTGCCTGGGACTGTGTGCTGAAGTGATAGTGTGTCTGTGAGGGTAAGCAGAGAAGCTTGGGCTGGAAGGTTGGGAGCTTTTTCTCCTGAAGCTGACCTGTATGAAAACAAAGTGAAGGTACATGGGGCATGGGCACCACGCTTGCCTCCAGGCAGCAGACTCCAACCTGCCACCTGCACAAGGACTGGCTGCCCATGTGACATCTCTTAAGTTCTGGAGAGCTGCTGTGCATGGGTGTTGCAAGACACTTAGCAGGAAAAGGAGTGGTGGGTGTGCACAGGGGCATGCACAAACAGCAGGAGCTGGAGCTTGGCATGGGAAAGTGCAAGACTGGGAGGTGGTGCTGGCTGCTGGCACATCACAGCCCTTGTCACTAGCTGCAGCAGTGGTGGGTGCTCAGTGCTGCTTCCCAGGCTGGCAGATGCTGCCAGAGAGGACTGCCCTGCTCTGCTTGTGAACCCAGCCCTGGCAGAGGTGAGGAAGGCAGGAAATTCCCTCAGGAACCTCAGCAGCTTCTGGCATCTGCCTGCCCGTGCTGCCCCTGCTGTGCCGTAGGGAGCAGTTCCAACCCTCCCTGTTATTGCCACAGCCGGCACTTGGCACTGCCAGTGCGACTAAGGGGGGGGGGGTTACTGGGTGTCACTTTACGAGCACGCCTGGCTCCCAGCCCTGGCCCGCCTCTGGGCTCGGCGTCACCTCTGGGCTCTTCCTCCTCTGCACGGCTGAGTTTCTATCGAGTTCCTGTTGCCCTGGCGTCTTCTGCCGGGTCCTTGCCCTCACCCCGGCTCAGGCAGGATGGCACTGTCCGTCTCGGGGAAACTAGAGGAAAAACTGCAGTGCTCTATCTGCCTGGAGCTGTTCAGAGTGCCCGTGACCTTGCCGTGTGGGCACAACTTCTGCAAGCGCTGCATCAGCGACCACTGGCACAAGCAAGAGCGTGTGCCCGGCGGGGCCAAGAAGGGCTACAATTGCCCCGTGTGCCGCAGGGACTTCGAGCAGCGCCCGGAGCTGGAGAAGAACATCACTCTGTGCACCGTGGTGGAGCTGGGACGGGCTGGCGAGGCACGAGTGCTGGGCCCGGAGAGGTGTGAGGTGGCCCCCGGGGAGCTGTGCCCGCAGCACGGCCGCCCGCTGGAGCTCTACTGCCGGGACGAGCAGCGCTGCATCTGCTGCGTCTGCAGCCTGCAGCAGTGCCAGCAGCACCGGAGGGTGCTCTGCGAGGAGGAGCACTCCGAAAAGCAGGTGGGGGGACGGGTGGCAGGGCTGGGGCAAGGAGGGAGTGAGCAGGCGGAGTCGTGGCAGCTTGGGCACAGCGTGATATGTCCCTTCCGCTGTCCTGCGCCCTGCCAGGGGGACATGCTGTGCCTCTGTGTGCCAAGCTGGCGTGGGCTGTGGCCAGGGAGATGCCACCATCACTTGCTTGCTTCTTGAGAAGCCAGGGACTGGCAGAAGCAGCAGAGAGCAAACCCAGCAGCACCGGATGAACGGTGCCGTTGTGTCTGTGACTTAATAGCCGAAAGCAGCACAGGGCTTCACTGCCCAGTGGCCTGGGCACAGCCTCTTCCCAAGCCTCCTTCCCTGCAAGCCTTGCCCTGCAGCCCCGGGAGGGCTCCTGGGGGCAGGGCAGGCAGCAGCAGGCTGCACCACAGGATGTTGGTGCCTCCCTTTGCAGAACCAGTTGAAAGGGATCCTGCAAAAAGCCCAGGAGGAATCACAGAGGATCGAGCAGGAGATGCAGGAGCTGGAGGAGCAAACACACAGCATCAAGGTAACCCTGTAACCATGTGCTGGGCACAGGGAGGGCAGCACACTGGCTCTCATGGCTCTTTCTCATCCAGGATGCCTCTGAGAGGCTCAGATCAGTGATTCTGGACAAATTCACTGTCCTGAGGAAAGCTCTGGAGGATTTCCAGTGGCAGACAACAGCCAGGATCGAGCAAGAGGAGTTAGCAGCACTGGGATGCATAGAGGAGAACTGGAATGTCCTGAAGGACCGCTCAGATGCGCTGGGCGAGCACAAGGAGAGGGCTCAACATCTGTTGGCCTGTCCTGACCAGAGGACCTTCCTCCAGGTACCATCCCAGTGCCATGTCTCTCTCCATGCCTGTGCACTGCCTCACACCCTTTTGGTGAGGGCAGCTATGTGGTTGACTCCTCTCCCAGGGGGAGCATGTCCTCAGCATGGCTCAGGGATGTTGTGAGACTGCAGGGAAGAGCTGCTTTCAGGGGAGTCCCTGAAAAGCTGGGGAGGCAGCTGCTGGATCAGAGCAGCTGTGTTGCCTGCAGGGCATGGGGCAGCATCTTCCATCCCAAACCACTCAGAAAAGCTCTTCCACCACCAGCAAAACACAAAGTCCTGTGCCACAGCCCCTCAGCTCCCTGCAGCCTCCTGCTCCCCTATGTCTGTCCCCTGACCCTGTACACCAGCTGCAGTAGACATTTGGGGGTGGTCCTGTCATCCCCTGGGGAGACACAGCATGTGTGGATGGGATCTGGAGCTGCCCATCCTCCCCATGGGTGTCTGTCTGTCCACAGGAGTTCCACCAGCTCCCAGCCCTGGAGAGCCCAGAGGCACTGCTCCCTGTGGAGTGTGATCTGGACAGCATTGTGAAGCCCACCAATGAGATCCTTACCAACATCTCCAGGCTACTGCTGGTGGACCTTCCTGGCTCCGTGGCACCCAGAGCCCCTGACCCTGCTGGCCAAGGTATCCTGCTCACACAGGGTCACTCCAAAATGCTCCAAGTCATCCTGAACCACAGCCTGTCCCATGTCACTGTGCTGGGGACATGGTTGCCAGGCACAGGGGACTGGGATGGTGACACACATCTGCTGTTCAGCATTTGGGTATTATTGGGGTGGGATGAGCTGGGTGGCTTCCCTGTGGCCCCTCCTGGCTGGCAAAGCTGAGCCACAGTGGCACATGCCTGCTCCCAGGCTTGGATATGATGGAATTCCTCCTCCTTCTCCCACTGAAGCCAGGAAGGACCAAGTTTTTGGGTAGCATCACTCAAAATGTCTTTCCCCATCCTCCACAGGCCCGGTGCATCTCCCCATGACAGCAATGAAGGTGGAGGCCTCTCTCCCCATGTGCCAGCTCCGAGCTGAGCTCCTGAAGGGTGAGGAGCACATGAGGGTCTGGAGGGACAGCACCCCTCTGGGATGCCCAGAAGCAGAGATGTCACCAAGCTGGGCTCTTCCCTGGGAGAAGGGTGGTCCTGGCTGTGGGGACAGGGGCTCCTTCCCTGGCTTTCCCAATCCCACTCCTTAAATTTGGAGTGAAGCGGTGTAAGGCTCTGGTGGATGGGCTGGGGGACACTCAGGGTGATTAGCAGCACCAAGGAATGTTTTCTTGTGGAAATTGGGTCAGTCCCTGCCCCAGCTCTTTCCCCACCTCCCTCCTCTCCTTTTCACCCACCTTGGGCATCTCACCCGGGCAGGATGCTGTGCCTGTTCCAAACATCCCCTATTTAGGCACAGCCTTTTCCTGCAGGCAGGTAACCTCAGCAGCTGGCAAGTGAGCACCTATGGGCATGTTGTGGGTGCCCCAAGCCACCCCACACAGCACAGAACCAGTCCAGAGCCAAGCCCCATCCATAGAGCCCTGCTTGTGGTCATTGCTCTTTGTCTAAGGATCTCCATCCCCAGCACTCCCAGCCACAGTCCTTTCCCTCCCTGGGCCCATTCTACTCTAGTTCCTCAGGGATCTCCTCAATGCTCCTTTTCCTATCTGGGAAGAGGTTTGGATAACATGTAGGGCATGCTGACCACATCACTCTTGCCAGGGAGACAATCAATGCTTATGGGACCTGTGAGGATTCCTTCTAGCAGACCCCAAAAACCATTCTCAGGGTTATCAACAGGAGACAAAACTCAGTTCCTTATGGGCAGCAGGCATGAGCCCAGCATAGCTGGCCTGGCCAGGTGGTTGTGGGAGGAAGGTGAGGTGCTGGTGCTCAGTGAGTGCCCATAACAGGGTGAATAACCACAGCCTGGAGAGGAGAGTGATTCCCTGCAGTGCCACACTGGTGCTTGTTTTTCTCCCCCTCCCCACACCCACCCTCCTATTTTTTGCTCCTGAAGCAAGCACACCTCTTCCAAAATGACCACAGAGCCACCCCTTCCAGCTGGGTTGTGCAAAGATGGCATGAAGGGTCCACGTCTTGGTGCCTCACCAGCTATTTCTGGGCTGCTTCTGTCCCTTCTAGCAGGCAGGTGGGCAGGTGTCACATCCCACCCAGCTCCCCTTCCCCTCCAGACTTGCTGCAGCTCCTTGCCTTCCCTCCCGGGAGCCAGCCCTGTGCAGCTGAACCTCGTCACCGTTGCGGGGGGCTCTCACCAGGGCTGCCAGGTTCCCACGAAGCGTTTCAGCCTCATCTCTGCTGTTCCTCTTCCCAGACCATCGCAACCTGACCTTCGATCCAGAGACAGCCAACAAGTACCTGGAGCTGTCAAAGGGCCTCCGGAAAGCCAAGCACAGCCCCGGTGCTGTCTGCCGGCGCCAGGAGCAGGGACCCCGCTTCGAGCCCTGGCAGGTGCTGTGCACGCAGGCCTATGACCATGGCCACCACTACTGGGAGGTGGAGCTCTCCAGCCACTCTGTTGTCCTGGGGGTGACCTACCCTGGTCTGCCCTGGCGGCGGCAGCAGGGCCACAAGTTCAACATTGGGCTGGATGGGAGCTCGTGGGGGCTGCAGGTGCGGGAGGATTGCTACCTGGCCTGGCACAAGGGCCAGGAAGAGAAGATCCAGGAGCGGCTGTATAAGAACCTGGGGGTCAGGCTAGATTACACCAAAGGGCTTCTCTCCTTCTATGGCCTTGGGGAGAGGATGCAGCTCATCTACTCCTTCCACAGCATCTTCACCAAGCCCCTTTATCCTGTCTTTTGGCTGTGTGAGGGGCGAAAGGTGACACTGTGCTGCAGGGACTGAGCTGGAGCTCTCCTAGCTGGGCTGGTGAGCCCCAGGCTGGTGCTGTAGCCAAGCTGCAGCCAGGGACTGTCTGGGTGGGAGTGGGACCCCGATGCCCAGGCAGGTGTGGGGTGAAGTATTTTACCAAGGCCTGAGGACAGGCATGCAGATTAACCCCCTCTGGTTTGCACAAGCTGCTACCCTGCTGGTGGCACAAGTTCAGGCAGGGTGGGGTGGGTTTAGGCTATGCCTTTAAAATGTAGTTACAGATTTTTGAGCAGAAAAGCAGGAAAACATAAAGAAATCACTATTGGGGGTAAAAAGGAGAAGAAAAGATCATTCTAAACAAATTCATGGGATAAATACCCAAGATGAGCTGTGCCATAACAATTCTCTCCTGATCTCTGCTGGGTTTGCTTTGCTTGGGAGAGATTAACCTGCTTGTCAGCTGGCCTTGGCTGAGCTGGTAAATCTAACCCACTGCTTCTCTCTTTGCTTCTCTCTCTCTCTTGGGACAGGGGGGTTGGGGGTGGGGGCAGTGGAACAGGCTTCTCTGGTCTTTTGACCAGGGTGGGGGTTTTGTGTTGTTTGCTGATTGTAAATACCTGTATAGTGTTGTAAATCCAGTGTATTTTGTACATATTCATGGCACTCCATTGCAGAGTGTAGATTTTGCTTGTAAATGCAGCTTTCATTTGCTTCTGAGTTGGTCTGGCAAAGTTCATGCTGGGGGGGGGAACTTCAACCCAGCACACAGGGGAAGGCTGGTGGGGGAGGGCTGTGCCCTCGACGTGGGGATGAAGCCCCTGGTCACTGTGTATTTGTGGGTTCCTGACCCTGCAGACAGGGCAAGGGAAGAAGCATTGGGATGGGCTGCCCAGGGAGGTGGTGGAGTCACCATCCCTGGAGGTGTTGAAGAGGGGATTGGACGTGACACTTGGTGCCATGGTTTAGTCATGAGGTCTGTGGTGACAGGTTGGACTGGATGATCTTTGAGGTCTCTTCCAACCTTGGTGACTCTGTGATTCTGTGAATTGGGTTTTTCTTTTATCCCATCTTTTATCCTCCCAAACCTGGAGAAGATTTGGGGTGAAGAGAACCCTGGAGAAAGGCACAAGCCATGAGGTACAGCTCTGTGTGCCCCTAGCCCCACATGCAGGCAGGTCCTGCTCCCCCAACCCCTTCTGCCTCTCCTGGATGTAGCAGAGCAATTTTTTGGGTGCTGCTGCAGTTGCTCTTTGTATGAAGCTGCCTGCACTAATAAAGCTTTGATTGTCCTACTGGTTAGTGCAGTGCTGACAGCTGTTGGAGCATGCAGCACTGGAGGTTTGGGGGGAGGGGATGAGCTGGGTGCCCTTGCTCAAGCACCCATCCCTCCAAGGCCTCACCTTGCCCTTCTGTGCCCTCGTGGGGACCAGCCCCACTCAGTGACCACTTGGCAGCAGAGCTAGGAGGTGCCTTATTTACAGCAGTGTAAGGAAATCTGGTTTCCTACAGCTCTGCCCTGAGGCTGAGAAAATCCAAAGCTTTGATTGAAGCTTTTCCAAGGGTGAGGCTGCAGGCATCTGCCCCCTGCCCTGTGGGGATGCTGGTGAGGACTAATGGGGCAAACCTGGGCACTGTGTTCAAAGGTGCAGGCAAATGCATGGGGGATGAATCATGTCAGCTTGTGTCCTGTGGGGAAAAAAAGGCTTGGAAGGATCAATCCCATTCCTCAAGGACAAATGAGATCTGCCTTGCCATGCTTCCTCCTTCACTCTGCACCTCCCAGCCCTGTCCTTGGGTGGGACCTTGGGCCAGCATGGACCTGGGAACTTATCCAAGCCAAAAATGGTCTGTGTACCCTGCACAGGAGATTCTATGTTTACCAGGCAGATCCTCATACTGAGAGCACTTTGGTGTCTTCACAACCTCATGCAGAAGCCTGTTGGCTCCTGTTGGTCTCCAGAAGAAGAGGGGGTAGGGACTGAGCCAGGACCTGGGCACTGCAGCCCTTCTGGGCCATGGGAGCAGCTGGCACAGGTCCATGGGGCTGAGAGCTGGCAGGAAAGCATCTACACCTCTGTACTTTGGTTCAGGTCCCTCCGTGTTGCCCCAGGGTGGGGAGCAGTTCCTGGGAGAGCAGTGGGGTAGCAACAGGTTGTGAGGCAGCAGATTTCTGGGGGCAGGGGCTGCTCGTCAGGGGCATCAGACCCCTGGGAGGGAAATTGAAAAGGGCTGGCAACAGCTTCTCTGGGCAGGAAATTGGTGGTAGTGGGGGGTTCAATAGGTAACCGGTGTCAGGGAGGGTCCAAATGTCAGTGAGGCCGATACTTCGGGAGGCAGGAGACGCTAGGTGAGAGGTAGAACATCCACAGCAGGGCGGCACCCCCCGGGGGCAGCAGATACCGAGGAGAGGGACCAGGGCTCTGCTGAGGCCAGGGGTGATATTCCCCTTCAGAGCGGTGGATGACTGAGGACCAGGTCCTTGGGGTGGCAGAGGTAGGAAATTCAAGACCCCCCCGCCACGGGAGGCAGCTGCGGGGAGCGGAGCCCCGGGCTCGGCGGGGCGGGGTGGGCAGGCGGGGCGCGGTAGCCGCCCGCCTCTTTCCGGGGCTGGGACGGGAGCGGGCAGCGGGGCCGGCTGGTCGGGGCGCTCAGGGATGGAGACCGCGCCCGGGAGCGCCCCGTTCTCCTCCTCCACCTCCTCCTCCGCCGCCGCCGCGGCAGCAGCGTTGCGGCTGGCGCTGGCGGCTCCGGGGCTGCCCGACGGTCCCTTCGGCTGTCCCATCTGTCTCGATCTTCTGAAGGACCCGGTGACGGTACCGTGCGGACACAACTTCTGCCAGGGCTGCCTGGGGGCGCTCCGCCAGCGGACGGGCCCCCCCGACAGCAGCGGCGGAGCGGGCGGGGCCGCCCGTTGCCCGCTGTGCCAGGAGCCCGTCCCCGCAGCCTTGAGGCTCCGCAAGAACCGCGCCCTCTGCGAGGTGCTGCCGCTGCTGGCGGCCGCTGCCGCCGCCGCCGGGGCAGCCCCTGCATCCCCCGCGTCCCCTACGGCCCCCCCATCTCCCCCCTCATCTCCCCCATCCCCAGCCGTAGGGTTCCCCATGGCACCGGGAGCCGAGGAGGAGGATGCGGCGGGGGAGGAAGGAGCGGCGGGGGAGGAAGGAGCGGCGGTGCTGTGCGACGTGTGCCCGGCGGGGTCGCGGGTGGCCGCGGTGCGATCGTGCCTGGTCTGTTTGGCCTCTTTCTGCGGTGCCCATCTGGAGCCCCACCGCCGGGCCCCAGCCTTCCGCACCCACCGCCTGGTAGCCCCTCTGCGGCGGCTGGAGGAGGGGCTGTGCCCCCGCCACCTCCAGCCCCTCGACGCTTTCTGCCGCACCGAGCAGACCTGCGTCTGTGCCCGCTGCCGCGCCCACGAGCATAGCGCCCACGACGTGGTGTCCCTCGAGAAGGAGCGGGAGCACAAGGAGGTGCGTGGGGGGGGGGTGTCGGGGGGGTTGTGGGGGTCCTCACGCGGGCATGGACCCGGCAGGGGCTGTGCTGGGTGAGGAGGGATGGGACAGTCTGGATGGGGAGGGTGTTGCACTCTTATTCCCCATGCGGGACCTCATGTGGGCATGGGGGTGTCCGTAGGGAGTGCGGTGCCAGCGGGGCATCTTGGGCAGGGCAAGTTGCAGCACCCCTGGGAGGGGTTCATGCTGCACCCACATCCCCACAGGGGATCTAATCCCCATGTGGGAGGATGTGCAGGTGTGGGATGCCCTGTGTGGGGTGGGTGCCACAGCCCTGTCCCTGCAGGGGACCCCACCCTGGCATAGAAAGTCAGAGTGCTGAGCAATCTGGGCACCCTGGGGGGGTGGGTCAGCTAGGGGCAGGCATTAGGGGCAGACCTGCTGCCATTCAGCCTGTGGGGTTTGGTTCTATGGTGGGGCCAAGCTGGCAGTCTGTGTGGGTGTGGGGCTGGGCAGGAGGGTGCTTGGGGCACCCTCAGTGGCTGCCCAGGCAGTCACTGGGCACCGGTCTCCTCTGTCGGGTTCCCACAGCCTCTCCACGGCGGTTTCGCTCCGCGCCCTGGCAGCCTGCCCAGGCAGTGCTCCCACTCCAGCAGCCCTTTGTGTCCCAGGCTTTTGGCACCGGGCCTTTTTCCGTCATCCCATTCCCAGTTGTGGCTGAGTCACCTCCCACGTCCTCACCCACCAGGCTCCTGGGGAGCTGGGGGTCTGAGCCTGGCATGGGGCTGCCTTCCTGGGCATTGCTGCCTCCAGTCCATGGGGCCTCTGCAAGGATGGGATCGTAGCATGGTGGCAACCCCCTCAACTTAGCATGAGGCATCTGGAGACCTTGACAGAGATGCTTTGTCCAGGGGAGAGCCTGGTGGCTGCAGACATCCTGGCAGGGAGCACAGTGGCAGCCCCAGGCCAGCTCCCACTCCCTCACAGGCTCTCAGGGCTGCAGGAAAACCCTTTTGCCGCCGTTGTTAGTCATCAGATGCCTTAAAATAGCAGAGTGTGTGATCCCAGCCCGTGATCCCAGCCTGTGAGCCCGGCCCCGAGGAGCTGTCAGGCTTCAGCAGGCTCTGCTTAACGTCACCTGCAGGGCCTCTGCGGCCACTCTCTGCCACCACCCTCACACAGTGGGGTGGGAAGGGTAGGTGAGGAAAAGGCCGGTCCCCCCCTTAAATAGGCACAAGTGCCACAAGGGGCTGGGGTCTGAGCATCGGTGGGGGACAGAAGCTGCCCCAGCTGGGAAGAGCAAAGCCCTCCTGGCTCCCCAGGGCCCCATGCTGGTGATGGGCAATGGCTGGTGCTAACAATAGCCCCTCAGGAAGCGCCGCCTTGGGACGGTGCTTCCTCTGCAGCCAGGCAGCAGCACCCTGTGCTCCCCAGCTGCTTTGCTTTGCTCTGGATCAGAAACCTGCAGAGAACTTGGTGCTGTGTTTCTTAGTGCTCTGGGTCTGCCCTTCAGCTCCTGCACCAGTCCCAGGCAGCTTTCCCCCAGCTTTAGGATACACACTAGGAGCACACGACTGTGCTTGCTGCGGTCCCTACACAATGGTTTTGCTTTCAGAATCCTGTTTTGTTTGGCTTCCACTGGGACTGGGGTGGAGAACATGGAGCTGAGCATGACTCTTTGCAGCCTGGCTGCTCCTTCAGTTTTCCAGGTTGGATGTTGCAGAGGAGGAACACAGGAAATCTCATGCTTCCCCTTGCACTCTTCACCCAAAGCCTGATAGCAAGGTCACGGCCAGAGAAGGGGCTGTGGGTTGAACTTAGGGAGAAACAAGGTCCCCACCACACCTCCCTGCCACTGGGACCAGGCTGTGAGCAGAGCTCAGTGTTTCTCTCTGTTGTCTGCAGGCCCAACAAGCCAAATTCATCAGCGATGTGGACAACGAGCTGGGGGAGCTGGCAGTCACTGTTGCCCAGGCCAAGAAGATGGTGGAGCTCATTAAGGTGACTCTCTGATAGCTTTACTCCATTAGTGTGGCTCTGCTGGGCTGGGGAGCAGAGGAGAAGGGGCTGTGAGCTTTTGGGGTTCATGGGGTGCAGAGGTGGTGCCCACAGAGGAGCAAGCTTATTGTAAAACACTGGTGACCCTGGCAAAGATCCCTGAGGATTCTTGTTTCTCATCTCTGCTATTCCTCATGGCACCTCAGGTTGCTTTTGTTTGCAACCTGAGAGAAGGAAAGGTCTATGCCAGGTCATCTGCTGGCCCTTGCACTATCTCCCCCTGGTTTCAAGGGGGTTTGGTCCCTTTTGGCGCTTGTGCAATCATGTCACCTCACTGCTTGAGGGTACAAGGTGTGGGGGAGCAGTAAGTGGCCATGTTCAGCCAGATGCCTTGACACTTGGGTTGCAAAGTGCTCTGAGCTCGTGGGGAAAGGGGTTACAGGGTGTCAGGGGGCCCCCACAGAGCTGAGGGCTGGGTGCTGGGCAGGGAGCAAGAGTGCTCTCCAACACCCTCACCTGCAGGAAGTGACCCTGACCCCTGTCTCCCCGCACTTAGAGTGCTGCCACAAAGGAGAAAGAAAAAGTTGAGAAGCTGTTTGCAGAAGCCTATGAGGTCCTGGCGACTTTCCAGAAGGAGGTGGCTGGTTTCATCGAGGATGGGGAGCGCTCCATGCTGGGGGAGGCTGAGGCAAACCTCCACTGGAAGGAGGAGAGACAAACCAAGCTGGCCCAGTGCAAGCAAAACCTGGAGAACGTCCCCAGCACTGACACCATCTACTTCCTCCAGGTGGGACAGGGCGAGGAGAAGGAGCTGACTGTTGTCTTTTGAAGTTTTGTCCTGGCTTATGTGGAGCTGGGTGCCAGGAGCCCTGGGATGCAGAATCTCACTCCTGCTGGCACAGTCCCCTCTATTCCCCACTCCTGAGGAGACCATGCAGCCAAGTTTCTCCTCCACCTCCTTCCTGGCTGTGACTCAGGAGAAGCTGATGTGCTGGCCAGGCTGGGAACTGATGTGAAAGGGGCAGAGAACAAGTGGCTGAGGCGCCTCGCTGCCCCTGCCTGGCATCCCCTTCCCCCTGAATGCCTAGCAAGAGGAGATCTTTTTGTGAGGAGGTGCTGCATGGGAGGTGGGCATGGTCTGGGTCCAGGTTTGAGAGGGAGTGAAGAGAAGGTGCCAGGAACGCGTGGCCGGGAAAGCGTTCTCCTCCCTTCGGTCTGTCCTTGGGCCAAGCCCTGCGAGCTGCCAGCTCCCAGATCCTCCGGGGCAGGGTGGGGCTGCGGAACAAGAGACAACTTTGGCTTGTTTGAAGCCTCCTGAAACTTTGTCTTTTTGGCTCAGGAATTTCAGGCCTTAAAAGTAGCCATGGAAGAAAACCTCTGCCCGGCCCTGAGCTTCCAGAACGAGCTGAACTTCACCAAATGCACCAAAGCCGTGGGCACGGTGAAGGACGTGCTGGCTGCTGCCTGCAAAACCCAGTGGGACCTCTTGCAGGGGAAAGGAGTGGATGGGCTGAGTTTCCCAGAGACAGAGAAAGGTTTGTGTGTCACCCAGCCCCTCTGCCTGGAGGTTGTCCTCCGTCCTCCCCACATGGCTGGGGAGATGCCTCCAGGCTCGGTGGCTCCCGTGAGAGCTGGCCCCGCTCCCCGCTGCCCCGGCGCAGTTGTGCTGCACGTTGCACAATCCCTGCCTGAGCTTACGCCTTGGCCTTGAGGTTTTATGCATTTTTCCACGGAGACCAGAGCCTGGAGAGGCAACAAACAGCCTGGGAGTTAGGCAGGGCCCTGTGGGAGGGAGCAAAGTGGCCAATGTGGCCTCCCATGAAAGAGGACTCTTTCTTCTGAGGACAGACGATCCTCTTCATAGGGCAGGCTGTGCTGTCTGAAACCTGCCAGGGTGAGGAAGCCACCGTGGCAGCTTCCTCTCACACATTTTGCCTGAGCCCTCTCCTCTCTTTCATGTTTTTGGATGTGTGTGGGAATTGTAGCCAGTTCCTTGTGTGTTCCCCCTCCCTGTCCCGCTCATCTTCATGGGGTGGCAAAAGTGGCATCTGTCCTTCCCCGTGTCTGAGCTGGCAGGGCTGTGCAGGGGGATGCTGGCTGGGGCTCAGGGGCTGCAGGGTACCATGGGGGTGTCGGGCAGTGGGTGATGATGCTCCGGTAACACCCACGTGTGTGGTTTCTTTGCTGATGCCGAACCCTTCTGTCCCTGTCTCTGCAGGGCTGTCCAAGTCCCCATCTCCAGACAAGTCAAACAACCCTGCCTGCCTGGAGAGCCGTGATTACTTCCTGAAATGTAAGTCCGGGGCTCCTGCTTTGGCAGCTGTTGCTAAGGTCAGTTTCTCCCTTCCTCTTTCCTGGCTGGCCGGCGCTGGTCCCGAGCCCACCAGCCCATGGCTGGCAGAAGCACTGCTGCCACCAGAGGAAATATTGCTCAGCTAGTGAGGAAGCCTCCTTGCTTTCCTGACAACAGTCACAGGCTGTTTAGGTGATAGTTTTTTCCCTTCTCTGTGTCCTGCCAGACCAGCTGCCAGCAGGGCTGCAGGCGTGCTGTGTAGTTCTGCTGCCTTCCAGCCCTTGGTGACTTGGATCCTCCATGAAATCAGATTCCCAGTTTGTGCATCTGCCTTGTTTGCTGCTGAGCAGTGACCTGGTGAGGGGCAGCAGCAGCAAGCAGGGGGATAATTCAATGGCTGACCAGACACAGTGGGGCAGAAAGGGCCGAGGCTTGAGAGTGCAGGGCTGGGTTTGGGCTCCAACACCCCACACACACACCCTCAGCCTTACAGGGGATGTGAGGTCACCCACTAAGATGTCCACAGGGGACAAGATCTGCCATGGGAGCCAGAGCTACAATGCAATCAGCAGCAGCACATCTCCAGGGCTGCTCCTGCTGGGCATCTGATCTGTGCATTGGTGGTTCTCATGTGGCCCTGTGTGCCTCTGCTTCTGTGGGAGCTGTAGGGCAACTAGAGCTGACCACAGGAGCAGGTGGTTTGTAGCCATGATGAGCCTGGCTGTTCTCCTGTCTTCCTGGGCTCCTTCCCTGCTGTTTTTGCTTGTGGTTGCCTGAAACCCACCTTTACAGTGAACACTTCTGGTGCCACTCTGCAGGTGGATTCTCTGATGTCTGGTACCATGATTAAGCTTATTGAGTAGCCCCTCTGCTCTCTCCTCTGCCTGGTTGGTTGTATTCATCCTGCTTTTGGGAGTATCAACTCTTCCAGCCCCACAGCTCATCAGATGAAACTGGCTGTGGGATCACCAAGAGGACAGACAGAAAGCTGGAGCAGAAGATCAGAGTGGGGAGGGCTGGCATCTCATCTCATCTCCCAGTTAACAAGCAATAGGGCAAGAGAAAACAGCCTCAAGTTGCACCATGGGAGGTTTAGGTTGGACATTAGGAAAAATATCTTCCCCAAAAGTGTTGTCAAGCCCTGGAACAGGCTGCCCAGGGCAGTGGTGGAGTCGCCATCCCTGGTGGGATTGAAAAGCTGTGTAGATGTGGTGCTGAGGGACATGCCTTAGTGGTGGACTTGTCAGTGCTGGGCTGATGATCTTACAGCTCTTTCCCAACCTGAATGATTCTATTCTATGATCTCCTCCTGTTTCCCTCCTCATCCTCCCATCTCCCTCTTGCCCCACACAGTTGCCTTCATCATTGACCTGGACAGTGACACGGCTGACAAGTTCATCCAGCTGTTTGGCACCAAAGGGGCCAAGCGGGTGCTGTGCCCCATCCCCTACCCAAAGAGCCCGACCCGCTTCGTCAACTGCGAGCAGGTGCTGGGGGTGAACCTCATGAACCGAGGCAACTACTACTGGGAGGTGGAGCTCATTGATGGCTGGGTCAGCATAGGTGTCATCACCGAGGACTTTGACCCCTTGGAGCCCTACAACCGGGGGCGCCTGGGGCGCAACGAGAAGTCCTGCTGCCTGCAGTGGAACGGCCAGAACTACGTGGCCTGGTTTGGTGGCTTCGAGTCTGTCATCCAGCAGCCGTTTTTCCACACCATCGGCGTCTTCCTGGAATACTCTGAGAAGGCCCTCACCTTCTACGGAGTCAAGGACTCCAAGATGACCTGCCTGCAGCAGCTCAAGGTCTCCCCTTTTGCCAAGGGCCAGTTTGACCCTTTCCAGAACAAGATCAACCAGCAGTTTGCCTCTCTTTTCTTGTGCAAGCTGAAACCAGCCTTCTTCCTGGAGAGCGTCGATGCCCACCTGCAGATCGGGCCGCTGAAGAAAGATTGTGTCTCGGTGCTAAAGCGTAGGTAACCACCCTGAGAGCGGGAGCACGGCGGGGGGCACTCAGAAGAGTCTCTCCTGCAATCTGCTGTCGCCATCCCAGCTTCTCTTTGGTAGCTTTGTAGTCCTCTGTGGCAGCCCTCCCTCCTCGCTCTGTGCTGTTGGTGACCCAAGGGTGGATGAAGCTGCCTGGCGGGCAGAGCCGTGGGCTGGGAGCCAGGAGGGAGATGGATCCAAATGCCAGCTCTGCTGCTGGGCTGCTGAGAGAGCTTGGGCGAGTCTCTGTGCTGCTGCCTGCCCCTCAGTTTCCCTTTCTGGACATCAGGGACTGTGCTACAGCCTTTCTTGGTAAAGTGCATCACTCAGGAGAAGTGCCCTGTAGATCTGAAGCTGGGTCTTGGCCAGCTGCCGGGCTACCCGGTCCCTTGCCTTAATATCTGCTCACACTGCCCTGGTGACTTGCACAGAACCTCTGCTTTGTGCCTTACCTCAGGCTCTGTGTCACTGCTGCTTTTTTAAGTGCTGCCTTATCGACACCTTCTGCACACATCCTCACCAAGTGCCTTTGAAGCAGCAAGCCTAGCCCTGCCCAGGCAAACCCCCAAAGCACATGTGATCGCTTTACCTGGTTGTGCCTTTGCTGTGTGTGGGTGATGAGGGTGCTCCGGGGTGGGTGGGGTGCAGAGGAGCCCGGCTGGGTGCAGGGGTGATGCTGCAGTGACACAGTACCTCTCCTTGCAGGGCTGACCACGCATTAGCGCAGCAAACGTGAAACAAGGACCTTTGCCCTCCCTCGCGCTGCTGCCAGTGGGTATTTATGGCCAAGGATCTTTGGGAAGAGTCTGTGTTGGAGCACCGTGGCCATGGGATTGCTCTCCATCACAGCTGGGAAAGGGGAGAAACCTCCTGCCAAGGAGCAGCAGCACCATTCCTGCCCTGAGATGGCAAAGTGAGCAGCACAGAACACTTTGGGGGATGTGCTTTCAGCAAACACATTCCTGGGGGACTGCTTTAGTGAAGCTTTGCAGCCAAATTTCCCCTGCTGTGTTTTGATGACTCTGCTTTTTTTTAGGGGTATTTTAGTACTGTTGAACTCCTTACTCTTGGAAGTGCCCTGGGCACACTTGAGCTGTAAATGCACCCCTTAGCTTAGAGAGGGTCTTTTAAGTGATATAAAGGTGCTGTGAGTATGTCCCAGGGGCAAGTGGTCTGTTTGAGGGGCAGTTATGAGCATGTCAACAAAATGTGCAGCATCAGCCAGGTGTTCAATGACCCTTTAGACTGACAGTAAATAGGTGTGGTGCTGAGTGACGTGGTTTAGTGGTGACCTGGCAGTGCTGGCTTAACAGTTGGACTGGGTGGTCTTAAAGGTCTCTTTCAACCAAAATGCTAGACTCTGAGATTCGAAAAAGTACTCTCAAGCAAGTGTCCCCTCCCAGGAAAGTGGAAACTTGAGGCTGAGAGCCAAAAATGCACAGCTCACGTGTCCTAGGGGAGCTTTTCCAGAAGCAAAACACAGCCCCTGTGCCTGGGAGGACGCACAGAGCAGCCCCTGTGCCTGGGAGGATGCACAGAGCAGCCCCTGTGCCTGGGAGGACGCACAGAGCAGCCCCTGTCTCAGCACAGTGTGCCTTTCCACAAGTTTATTTTTGCTGGGATTAGTTTGCTACCTAACCCCCCGCCCCCAGCTTGCTTCACAGAATCACAATGCTGTATAATATATACCTAGAGAGAAAATAGATTGGGTTGGGTCCTTTCCTGGTGTGACTGAGTCAGTGATGACGTATCGACGGTTAAACAGGATGGAAAATGGTCTGTTTAGCTCAATAATATATATATGTATATATATATATATATTCCCTAAAGGATAAGCTGGAAATCAGAGTGGTACATTCAAGGGAAGCCAAGGGAAAAAGTGAATCGAAAAGGCAGTCCACAAAGCTGAGAGGTTCAAAGTTAAAGCCACGTTTACATGAACACTGAGGCTCGCAGAGCTCCTTTACTGTAACTCCTCTGTCAGTGCTGCCAAGAGGTGCAGGTTCTCAGCATCAGCCACTGCTGTGGACTCTGGTTGGAGAGGTTGAAGGGTTCAAATGCAGCCGCCCCCTCCCCGGGGTGGGGCTGATGAGTCGGTCTGGGAGGGGGACCGCTGGCATGTGTCTGCAAATCACTCCTCCTCCTCCTCCTCCTCATGCAGCAACTCCTAAAATACTGCCGGCAATGGGAAAAGGAGAGGTAGGGCTTGAAATCTTGAGATGAAATCCTGGTCTTTCCCAGCTAGCGGGAATGCTGCCCGGACTTCTGTCCAGATGGGAATTCGCTCGCTGGGTCCTCAGCTCCTACCTCAAAACCGCTTTGCTTGGCTCTCGCCGGTCGCTCGCCTGCAGCGCTCGGCGCTTGCGGGCGATGTCAGCAGGGACGGGGTGCAGGCGGCGCTGCTGTCTTGCTGATGCTGCTAGCAGAAAGGCCTGACCAGATCAGAAAAGCAGAGCTGTACAACGGCCCCCGCACGGTCACGTCCCGAGAGGATGAGGAAGGGTCGTCTCGATGTCTGCTGTATGTCAGCAGGAAGAGATCTCACATGCAGGCTGCCATCTCGGCACTGAATCTCATTTATCCAGGCAGAACTCCCGCCGCTCACAGCCAGGAGCTCTGCCAGAGTAAATACAGCAGCTCTGGGCCTCTGCCCCATTTCATTCCACTGTAGGCGGATTGATTGCTCCATCCCTCCCTTCTCCATGTTGCCCAATGCACAGACAGCAGTCTCTGAGCTCCCTCGGGGTTTGGGATGGGTCAGAGGGATCCCACGTCTTTCCTTTTCCATCCTGGGGGCAGCTCAGGAGGACACATCACAGAGCTTCGCTTCTGCTTGCACCTCTGCTTTTGCTTTAATCCACCTCTGCCCCAGGAGCTGGGATGCTGGCACACAGCTTTACGATGGGATTTGAGGGCTCCTGTAGGTGCAGTGCAGCTGGGAATTGCTATCCATCCCTCTCCTTCCTGCTGCTTGCTCCTGGTTGGAAGCGCTTACAAATCCTCCTCGTTTAGGACATCAAGCAAACTCTGACTGGCTGCAATACCCCCTCAGGGCGTTGGACTGGCGTTTGCTGTGTGTTGCCAATCATTTGGGGTGTGAACTGGAATGAGCAGGCAATGTGCACTACACCAGCTCTGGATTGCTGCAAAGGAAGGGCTAAATGTGTGTGTGTGGGGGGTGAGGAGTTTAGAACGGCTAGACAGCGCTTGGCATTTTAAACAGCCTTTCCGTGTTCTCCTGAGCGGTTTCTGCTGTCACAGAGCGTTCCTCTCTTCAACTGGGGGTTTTAAAAAATACAGTTGCTGTAGATTATTTTACAATGTGTGAAAAGAAACCCTGTAACAGAATAATACAATGGTGTGAGAGACTCTGATTTGCCATTAAATACTATACAGACCTCGCCGCGGGTTGGCTTGCCTTTGAATACCAAACGGTTCCACTCGTCCCGTTCTCTGGTGGTGGTTGTTTTTCTGTCCCCTGAACATCTGGCATAAAACCAGCACAGATTATTTATTTTCCCAAGCCTGTCTAAGGGAATTGTGCCAAATACAGGGAGGGGGTTTTTACTGCAAAAAAAAGGAACGGAAGAGTCCTAAATTCCAATAACAATATTGTCGGTCCTTGGGCGATTCAGGACAATGAATTGTCTCCGCTCTCCCTCTTCTGCTGCTGTCCTCAGCTTGGAAATAACAAAGATTAAGAGATTAGGCACACTTATCCGTGGTGCTTTCAGCTGTCAGACTGTAAGTTTCTGCATGGTGAGGAAGCCAGGGGCTTCCCACACACCCCAGCACATTTTCTTTTCAAATGAAGGCTGGATTTCTCAGCACCAAGTGCTGGATGGATCTAGATGGTGAGCCTTAGCTCAGGCAAGGTGGCAGCGCTTCAGCTGGACCCTTCCGTGGAAGCTGAGTAGATGTCTGCTACTGACTTAAATAGGAGAGGAATCAGAACTGCTTGTCAGAACCACTTCTTAAAAGGGAAACTTACTGCAAAAGCGGATATGAACAGCACAAACTTGCTCTGCTCTTGCCAAGAACTGTACAGATTATGTCACTGCATTTATTTCTATCTGGTTTCCATTATGTAGTTTGCGTTCTATTTTTCCCCCCCCCGCACCCCATCTGGTTCTCAGGGACTCAGACAGGGCTGGGCTGCAAACCCTCTGGGGAAAAGTTCAAATGCATCTTTTTATATATATATATATATAAATAGATGATTTAGACTAGACTAGACTAGACTAGACTAGACTAGAATTAACCAGGTTGGAAAAGACCTTTGAGATCATCGAGTCCAACCCATCACCCAACACCATCTAATCAACTAAACCATGGCACCAAGCACCCCATCCAGTCTCTTCCTAAACACCTCCAGTGATGGTGACTCCACCACCTCCCTGGGCAGCACATTCCAATGGGCAATCTCGCTTAGAATTGCTTCCTAACATCCATCTTAAACCTCCCCTGGTGCAGCTTGAGACTGTGTCCCCTTGTTCTGGTGCTGGGTGCCTGGGAGAAGAGACCAACCCCCACCTGGCTACAACCTCCCTTCAGGTATTTGTAAGCAATAAGGTCTCCCCTGAGCCTCCTCTTCTCCAGGCTAAGCAACCCCAGCTCCCTCAGCCTCTCCTCACAGGGTTTGTGCTCCAAACCCCTCCCCAGCTTTGTTGCCCTTCCTGGGCACATTCCAGCAATTCAACATCTTTCCTAAACTGAGGGGCTCAGAACTGGGCACAGGACTCAAGGTGTGGCCTAACCAGTGCTGAGTACAGTGGGTAATACATGCTCTATATATGTATTTGTGTATTATTGCCACACAGCTGTCAGCTGCTGATGTGAGGAGCCTTTCAAAACAGCTAAATCGTTTTTGCAGGGTCCTGTTTTTAAAGAGATGATGCAGTCATTACATTTTTTAAGAGTTCCTTCTGTTTGTGCAAAGCAGGGCAGGAATCTAAACCCTGCCTGCAGTTCTGCAAACATCACAGGTATCTTCCTGCCCCCAGGTGTCCCACAGGCAGGCAGACAGACCCATCTGGATGAGGGGATTGAGTGCTCCCTCAGTTAGCTTGTAGATGGTATGAAATGGGGTGAGAATGTTGATCTGCTCAAAGGTAGAAAAGCTCTGCAAAGGGATCTGGCCAGGCTGGAGCAATGGTCCAAGGTTAGTTGCATGTGGTTTACCCAGGTGCCAGGTTGCTGCACTTGGGTCACAACAATCCCATGCAGCACCCTGGGCTCGGGGCAGTGACTGGAAATTGCCTGGCAGAGAAGGAGCTGGGGGTGGTAGGTGACAGCTGGCTGAACACGAGCCAGCAGTGTGCCCAGGTGGCCAAGGCGGCCAACAGGATCTTGGCTTGGTTCAGAAATAGCGTGGCCAGCAGGGTCAGGGCGGTGCTTTCCCCTGTACTCGGTGCTGGTGAGGCTGCAGCTGGAGTGCTGTGTTCAGCTTTGGACCCCTCGCTACAAGCAGGACTTCGAGGTGCTGGAGTGTGTGCAGGGAAGAATGAAGCCGGTGAAGGGTCTGGAGAGCAAGTCCTGGGAAGAGCGGATGAGGGACCGAGGCTGCTGAGGAGGGGCAGAGGGTGTCATGGCGGGCGGCCCAGGGACCACAACTCCCAGCGTGCACCGCGCGTCCCAGGGGTGTGTCGACGGGCTGTCGCCTACACAAAGACTACACCTCCCAGCATGCCACGCGCGCCCCCTTCCGCTATGACGGCGGGGGCCTGCTCCTTGCGCAGGCGCAGATGCAGCTCCTCGCTGTGAGGAGGAGGAGGCGGCGGCGGCCATGGCGCTGAACAGGAATCATTCTGAGGGTGGCGGCGTCATCGTTAACAACAGCGAGAAGTGAGTTGTCATCCTCTTCACCCCTCCATCCAGCAGCAGGCGCCGAGGGGCAGCGGGGAGCTGCCTTTCCCCGCCTCACCCCAGCGCTTCCCACGCAGGGGGAGACGTGTGGGGAGGGCGCTGGGGTGCCGAGAGGCCTGGGAGGGGGTCAGAGGGGGTGGTTTAACCCTCTCGTCACTGGGCCTGGCCTCCCCTCATATCCCTCTTGGGGCTGTACGCATGCCCCTGCCTCTGGGTCTCTGCTGGGCCCTAGCCTTCGGCGTTCCCCGCACGCCAAACCCAGCCCCCTGCCTGCCCCCGCCGCTGCTGCCGGTGCTGCTGCCTCCAGCCTGCCCCCGGGGGCTCAGTGCGGCTTGGCAGAGCTCAGCCTCCAGCCAGGCGACTCCGGCCTGGGCCCGACCCTTCGCCCTGTGCCGCCGCCCCGCTGCTGCCCCTGCAGTCCGCCTCCGTGCCAGAGCTGCCGGCTCGCCAAGTGCCTGCCCGCTGTGGTTTGCCGGGTTCTTTGCCCGCACACCCCCCTCCCTCTGTTCGGGAAGGAGCAGCCGTGCTGGGGAAAGGTGCTGGGATATAACCATGGCAACGGAAAGGCTCCACAGAGCTGCCTCTGTCTGCACGGCAAGGGGCCGTCCTCACCCCCTGTGTCTGCCAGCGCTCTTCAGGTCTGACGTGGTAGTCACCTGCTTCTGACACAAAGGAGTAGTTCTTTCTTCAGGGCTGCTTTCCATGAGGCCAGTCGGTCATTGCTGTAGGAATTCTGTGCCTGGCTTCCCTCTGGGACGTGACCTTTCTTGGAAGAATTTAATAAGGTCAACTTTGTGGGGCTTAAATTGGTGTTGACTGAAACAAACAACAACTGGCAGTTAGCTGTTCCCAGCTGTCAGCCTGCCTTGGATCAGGACTTACCTCTCAGGAGCAGCCCAGGCTGCTGCTGGTGGTTGGTTGAGCTGATGGGCTGCAGCCTGGATGGTGTTGCTGGTTCCAGTGCCCTTCAGGAGGGTTGGCTGGAGGGACAGCCAGGTAATGATAGGACTGGGGGGGAATGGAAAAAAACCCTGGAAATGGGTAGGTTCAGATTGGAAGGAAGAAGCTCTTCCCCATGAGGGTGGTGAGAGACTGGCACAGGTTGCCCAGGGAGGTGGTGGAAGCCTCATGCCTGGAGGTGTTTGCAGCCAGGCTGGATGTGGCTGTGAGCAACCTGCTGTGGTGTGAGGTGTCCCTGCCCGTGGCAGGGGGGTTGGAACTGGCTGAGCCTTGAGGTCCCTCCCAACCCTGACAGTTCTGTGATCCTCTGGCAGGTAGCTGCTGGCAGAAGGGAAAGGCGAGTGGCTGAGGATGGTAATTTAAGCTGCCAAAGATAACAGTGGAGGAAGTTTCCCCAGCTTTAGGGATTAGAGTCCCTAATGTGGATGCTGTTATGTTAATGCAGGTTACCTGCTGTATCCATGCAAGGGGATTGCATGGCTTGTAACCAGGTCAGTTTCTAATTGAGGATGAAGCAGACACCACGGGTTAAGGGAGTCTAGTGGCAAGACAGGCAAGTTCCTCTTGACCACCTTTTGGTGACACAGATGCTTCAGCTGTGGTTAGACCTTTGAGAGCTGCGTTGCATAAGCCAGCCTGAGCAGCTCCTGCTTCAGCAGCCCTCCCCCTGTCGTGTTGCCTGTGCTGAGCCAAGTCAGGGCACTGATGCAGCAGAAATGCAACACAAATCTGAAGTGAAAAATTAAATATTGGTGTGCCTTGAGGTCTTGGTCAGTTCAAGTGACTGAATTCACTGCCTGGCTACACAAGCAGCAGTAGCTGTGCCAGCACATCCAGGAGGGAGCACAGGGCTGGGAACAAGCAGCTAATTCTACTTAAGGTGCCCTGCTGCCAACAAAACACAAGCAGGCAAAGCCAGACTGATTTTGTCTGCTGAGCACTGGCCTGAGGGTAAAGGCAGTTTTGGTAGTCAGTGAAGTGAAATGGAGAATCACAGCGTTGTTCAGGGCTGGAAGGGACCTCAAAGATCATCCAGAGCCGCCCCCTCTGCCCTGGGCAGGGGCACCTCACCCTGGATCAGGTTGCTCAGAGCCCCATCCAGCCTGGCCTTGCTGCTTGTACCCCACTGGCCTTGAGCTTTGACCTTACCACAGCTCATCTCTTCTCTCATCTTGCTTGCAGTGTTTTGATGACCTATGATCATGTTGAGCTTACCTTCAGTGATATTGAGCCCATGCCAGATGCCTTCAAAGGGACCAAGAAGGGCAGTGTTTTCTTGACTCCCTACCGAGTAAGTGGTGAGAAGCCTTATCTTGTGCAAGGAGATAAGGGCTCCTTGGCATTCTGCATTTAAAGGGCCTTGATGCATGCAAGTCAGGGTAATCTACCACCCCTTGAAGTGTGGCTCATCCTCTCCCCCTGGGGAGCATTATGAATTCATTGCATAGCCCTATCTATTTGTCAGAAGATAATAAATCTGATTAGTTCTTCTACAGGCAGATGTTTAGTCCATCAAGCATCTTCCCAGACTGGGAATTAGCACTGGCCTGGAAATGCTGAATGCTAACAGCACAGCTGCTAAATCACAGCTGTGTGCTGCAGTGAGTTCTCTGGAGGCTGGCCAGGGGTGTTATCTGAGCAAGGGTAGCCTGTGCCTGGGGGGCTTTATTGCCTGGAGGCTTCAGCTTACCTGTGTGGCTGTTCTGTGTAGCTTTTGGTGGGGGGGAGGGTGTTCTGGTCCCTCAGAAGCCTCCTGAGAGATTGAAGCAGGGCAGTGTTCCCTGCTTGTGTTAACAAACACCCTGTGCAATGCTGTTGTCTTTCCAGGTTATCTTTGTGTCGAAGGGGAAGGATGCTCTGCAGTCTTTCATGATGCCCTTTTATCTGCTGAAAGATTGTGAGATCAAGCAGCCTGTCTTTGGAGCAAATTACATCAAGGGCACAGTGAAAGCAGAGGCAGGAGGTATGTAGAGTACAGGTGGATGCTTTGCCTCTTAGTTCAGCTACACAATGCATTGCAAAGTAAGTTTCCAGACTGGGTGCTGTCCAAATGGGTTTTTACAGTGCTGCTGGGGTGTGTTTCTTTGAAACCAGCAGCTAAAAATACCTCCTTTATCTGCTGCCTGTCTAGCTGCACTGAACAGGTCCTGTTCTGCACCTGCTCTCCTGCCTGCCCTCTGTGCTGAGTACAGAGTTCAGTCAGCCAAGTGATCTCACAGAGCAAACACCAGAGCCAGCAAGAGCAAGGGTGTCTTTTTGCTTTGGTTGGTTTGGGTCACCTGTCAGTTCACCAGCCATGTCCTCCTGTCCCATAAGGCCTCACAGTCCTTTCTGGATCTGTCTGGGGTTTCAGGTGCAGGTCCCCAGAGCCCTGCTCCCCACCACGAGTCTCTCACGCAGGCTGTTGCTGTGGTGCATCTTAGCCCTGAAAGGGGCACTTGGGAAGGGACAGCCTGCCTTGAAACTTCAGGAGGTGGTCTCATATTAGGTTTAATGAGAAGGTTGTGATAGATGTGTCCAAGAGTAGTGTTTTTAATCACTGTTCTGTGCTTCCCCTTCTTGCCAAAGGCATGTAGTTCAGGGTCCTGCCTCTGGGTCAAGGCAATCCCAGGCACAAATCCAGGCTGGGCAGTGACTGGCTGGAAGGCAGCCCTGAGGAGAGAGACTTGGGGGTGCTGGTGGACAAGAAGCTCAACATGAGCTCTCAGTGTGCACTTGCAGCCCACAAAGCCAATCAGATCCTGGGCTGCATCAGGAGAGGTGTGGCCAGCAGGGCAAGGGAGGTGATTCTCCCCCTCTGCTCAGCTCTGGGGAGACCCCACCTGGAGTACTGTGTCCAGTTCTGGAGCCCCTATTACAAGAGGGATGTGGAGGTGCTGGAAGGTGTCCAGAGAAGGGCCCACGAGGATGAGCAGAGGGCTGGAGCACCTCTCCTGTGAGGACAGACTGAAGGAGTTGGGGCTGTTCAGTCTGCAGAAGAGAAGGCTCTGAGGTGACCTCATTGTGGCCTTCCAGTATCTGAAGGGGGCCTACAGGAAGGCTGGGGAGGGACTGCTCAGGATCTCAGGGAGTGATAGGACTAGGGGGAATGGAATGAAGCTGGAGGTGGGGAGATTCAGGCTGGAGGTGAGGAGGAAGTTCTTCCCCATGAGAGTGGTGAGGCCCTGGAATGGGTTGTCCAGGGAGGTGGTTGAGGCCCCAGCCCTGGATGTGTTTAAGCCCAGGCTGGATGAGGCTCTGGCCAGGCTGATCTAGTGTGGGGTGTCCCTGCCCATAGCAGGGGGGTTGGAACTGGATGATCCTTGTGGTCCCTTCCAACCCTGAATGATACTATGATACTATGAAACCCTTTCACCTCCAGCCCAAATGAGACTCTTGGTTGTGGCATTGCAGTCACAGCACAGTGCTGAGGAGACTTCAGTCTGCAAGCCCTGAAACCAGCAGGGTGGCTTCTGTGTGGGAGCACAGTGGGACCAGCCAGCAGTAGTGGCAGACTGGGAGCTGTGTGAAAGGCAAATGGCTTTAGCTGAAGCTTGGTGAATTTTCCCCAAAGGCCATCTCTTTTGATGAGGATGTTGCTTTAACAGCCATGGGAGTCTGGTTCAGCTCCAAGGGCTCTCTAATCTGCATGGCCCTGTTTGAGCACTGGCACAGTGTCTGCTTTGATGGGACTCTGGGCTGTGCCTGTTTGTCAGTCTGTAATGAGATGTCACTCGGTTCTTTATTGTTATCCTGACTTGAAATGTCTCCCCTGGACTCCAATGGCTTTATGCAGAGCATGGTTTCCATTAAGCTCTTTGCTTTGTGGGGCACTCAGGCTCCCAACCCAATTTCTAGCTGCCAGTTAGGTGTAGCTGCAGAGGCTTTTTAGCCAACAGGATTAACCAAATCCCTGTCTTCTGCCTTAATCTTGTACACAGCTAGAGCAAATCCAGGCCTTCTGAGCCTGCTCTGTCACCAGCTGATGTGATAACAGCCACAACTTTAGACAGCTTGTGAAGGTCTCCCTATTGAGATTTCTTCTTCAGGTGGCTCCTGACCTGAAAACACCCCAGGGGGATGCTGCTGGTGCTAGGGCAATCATGCCTCTTCATCTGCATTTGTTCCCCCCCTTGGCATTTTTGGATAAGCTCTTTAAAGAATTACATGCAGGGGCATCTGTAGATAAAGTAAGGAATCTAGGCAGCACTGAAATGGCTCCTCCTTGCTTCTGCATTCTGTCTTTCCTGCCTGCAGGTGGCTGGGAAGGATCTGCCACGTTCAAGCTGACCTTTTCAGCCGGGGGTGCGATCGAGTTTGGGCAGCGCATGCTGCAGGTGGCGTCACAAGGTAGGGCACTCTGCCCAGGGCTGCTTGCAGGAGGCCTCACCTCCCACCTCCCAGCAAGGGGCAGTTTCAGGTTGCAGCAGGTTTCAGGCTGCACCTGGGACTTGGCTTGCTTTAGAGATGCTGTGCTCACTGGAGCTGTTGGCCTGTGTTTGGGGCAGGCTGGATGGTTTGATGAGATACCTTTGCTTTTCCAGTCTCCAGAGGTGAGATCCCCAATGGAGCTTATGGCTACTCCTATATGCCAAATGGATCCTATGCTTTTGCCCCACCTGCAGCCAATGCAAGCTATGCCTACCCACCACCTCCTCCTGGTAAGGGATGGGGAGCCAGGGGGTGCTGGGTGAAGGATGGGGAGCCAGGGGGTGCTGGGTGAAGGATGGGGAGCCAGGGAGTGCTGGGTGAAGGATGGGGTGCTAGGGGGTGCTGGGTCCTGCCCTTGGGTCACCACAACCCCATGAACACTCCAGGTTTGGGGCAGAACAAGAGGACACAGTCTCAAGCTGCACCAGGGGAGGTTCAGGCTGGATGCTAGGAAGATGTTCTTCCCAGCAAGAGAGATTGGCCATTGGAATGGGCAGCCCAGGGAGATGGTGGAATCACCATCACTGGAAGTGCTTAAAATAGGACTGGATGAGGCACTTGGTGCCATGGTTTAGTTGATTAGATGGTGTTGGGTGATAGGTAGGTTGGACCTGATGATCTCAAAGGTCTGTTCCAACCTGGTTAATTCTGTATTGAGTGGCTGGAAACTGCCACCTGGGGGTGTTGGTTGATAGCAGCTGAAGGTGAGCCAGCAATGTGCCCAGGTGGCCAAGGAGACCAACAGCATCCTGGCTTGTGCCAGCAGTGGTGCAGCCAGCAGCAGCAGGCAAGTGGTTGTTCCCTGTACTGGCCACAGGTGAGGCAACACCTTGAATACTGGGTTCAGTTTTGAGCCTCTTACTCCAAGTAGGACATTGAGGTGCTGGCAACAAAGCTGGTGAAGAGTGTGGAGAACAGGGCTGGTGAGGGGCAGCTGAGGGCACTGGGATTGTTTAGACTGGAGAAAAGGAGGCTCAGGGGAGACCTCCTGGTTCTCTGCATCTCCCTGAAAGGAGGCTGGAGCCAAGTGATGGTCACTCCCAGGTAACAAGTGATGGAACAAGAGGAAATGGTCCCAGCTTGCACCAGTGGGGGTTTAGGTTGGACAGGAGAAGAAACTTCTTCCCTGAAAGGGTTCTCAAAGACTGGACTAGGCTGCCCAGTGAGGTGGTTGAATCCCCATCCCTTGAGGTGATGAATAGCCATGGGGATATGGTGCTGAGGGACATGGTTTAGCACCACACTTGGTAGTTAATGGTTGGCCTTGATGAGCTTACAGGCCTTTGCCAACTAAAATGATTGGATTCTAAGATGGGTAAAGCGAGGAGGAAACACAGATTTTACCAAGTCTTTTAGCTTGTATCTTATGGCCTTGTGAAACTTCACTTTCTGAGCCTAATTCTCTTTGCCCTCAGCTTGGTTTTGGCTGTGTGCTGTGACCCAGCCAGAGGTGTTAAAGCTTTTCCCTTTCTGACAGAGTTTTATCCTGGCCCTCCACCTGGGGACATGGGTTACATGCAGCTTCCACCCCCACCCTACCCAGGGCCCATGGAACCTCCTGTCAGTGGTCCAGACCTGCCCTCCACTCCTGCAGGTAAGGAGAATCTTCAGGTGAATGAGCCCCCAAGGGGTTTGTTACCCATGAAGCAGACATGTTACCTCTTGGGGGGAACTCAGAGTCAATTTAGGAGCTCCAGTTAGAAGGTAAAACCATTTAGCAGAGGGGTTAGGGAGCTCCCCTGATCTCCAGCCTTGTGTGTATCCAGCTGAGTCTTGGAGGCCAGTGTGGTTCTCTCCAGGGTTGATGCCATTATTTTTTGCAGCTGGATTTATTCTTCTTGTGTCAGGTAAAAAATCCAGTGTGTGATTCTCCTGTTGGGCTCAACTTGCTCTGGTAGGTGGCTGCAGAGAGATTGGTGGAGAAATGTGTCCCTGAGTCCATTTCAGTTAGCAAATGTGGCTCCCCATTCCTCTCTTCAGCCAGACTGCTTTGGCCTACACATAATGGGGAGGGGTCTGGAGCACAGCCCTGTGAGGAGAGGCTGAGGGAGCTGGGGTTGCTGAGCCTGGAGAAGAGGAGGCTCAGGGGAGACCTTCTTGCTCTCTACAACTACCTGAAGGGAGGTTGTAGCCAGGTGGGGGTTGGTCTCTTCTCCCAGGCAATCAGCACCAGAACAAGAGGACACAGTCTCAAGCTGTGCCAGGGGAAGTTTAGTCTGGAGGTGAGGAAGAAGCTCTTCATAGAGGGAGTGATTGCCCATGGAATGTGCTGCCCAGGGAGGTGGTGGAGTCACCATCACTGGAGGTGTTTAGGAAGAGACTTGGTGGGGTGCTTGGTGCCATGGTTTAGTTGATTAGGTGGTGTGGGGTGAGGGGTTGGAATCCTATCCTATCCTATCCTAATGGAACAGAGGGATAGATGATGGGAAGGAGCTGGGGGAATCCTGGTCTTGTTTTCACTCACTTGGGATTTGTTGAAGTGATTCTGTACATGGTCTTAAGAGGTTGGGGTGGGGGAGGGAGGTGAAAGGAAAGGAGCTTTTATGGTTGGACCCAACCACAGGTTTCTCACAGGTAAAGGATGTTTGTCAGGGTAAGGATTTAACTTCTCTCTTTGGTTTGAATTACCTGGAAAGTGGCACTGATCCAGGTGGCTCTGCAAGACTTTAGTGTTCTGCAGAAGCAGAGGATCTGGATTCTCTTCATGGATTACCATTTTTGAGGCATGAAACCCCTGAGCTGCTATAAACTTCTCCTGGGCTTTTTTGTGTGTGTCTCTTGTGTTTGCACTCCCAGGAGGATTCATTTGCTTGCCTTTTTAAGGGGTATTGCCTGTGTTCAGGCAGAGCACTGTCAGTATTTGTTAGTTTGCTGGCAGGCAAGTCCCAGGTGATGTTTCCAAACCCAAACCTTGCTCTGTTTGGTGCTGGGTTTCCCAATCCTGTGGCAGCCGGAACAGACAAGGCTCAGTGTCCTGGGTGTTTGTAGCCATGTTGCAACTCCAGTGGTGCTGGGGTAGTAACACTTGATGGCCAGGAATATGTAGAGCTCTTGTTTGGTTGTAGAAGTTCTCTGTGTCTCCCCAAACCTGTAACTTCTCTTCCTGTGACAGCTGAGGCGAAGGCTGCTGAAGCTGCTGCCAGTGCTTACTACAGCCCTGTCAATCCACATAATGTCTACATGCCCACGGTGAGTCCTGCCCCATTCTAGGCTTGCAGTGTGAGCCCAGCTGTGTGCTTCAGCAGCTCTCAGTGACACAGCAAAGTTTGTCTCAGCTCCTTTTGCTGTTTTGGGCAGTTCTTTGTTGGTTGGGTTTTGGTTTGTCTTTCATCTTAGCTCTTTTGTCGTCTGTTTCAGGACCAGCCACCCCCTCCTCCGTATTTCCCACCAGAGGACAAGAAAAACCAATAAACAAGCACAGAGCTCCTTCTCCACAACTCATTGCTTCCTTCCCATTTTGGCAGAATCCTGGGGCATGGTCCATAGCACTGAGTAGAGCCTTCCCCCGAGGCATGTAGCTTTCAGGGACTCTAGTGGTAGATCTGTGCAGAGCAAGGGGAGAGATCTCAGCAGCCTGGGGCGCCTCACAGAGCTCTGAGGGTTTGCTGTGCTGCCAGGGTCTCCCCCTCTCCCTCTGCACAACACTGCTAGAACTGGAGGTTCTCTTCATCTCTAATTGCTTCCCCTTACATCTCTTTCTTTGGATACTTAAATTTGACCTCTTCAGAGTAAGCAACTGCTCCAAACTGACAATTAACATGCTCATCACCTGGAAACAAGGCTCTTGGAGGGGGGTGGGGAGTGTCTTGGATTTAAATTAGTGTGCAGCCAAGAGCATCTCTGGGCACAGGAATGTCTCTGGGTATTCCTCTCAACCCAGAGCTGCACATCCATCTTTTTCCCTCTGCTACTGAGAAAGGGCTTCAAAGGGAACCTTTGGGATCTCAAAGGCCATGAGTCTCTCTTATATTTTTCCCATCTCTATTAAGCTTTCTTTTTGTTGATGTTTTTTTTTTTAAGCTACATCTTTCCTGTCATCCTTAGTGAATAATCTGATGGCCCTCCAAGTTTTCCTGCTGACCAGCTCCCCTTAAAGCCACACACCTCTCTTGATGGGGTGTGGAGCATCCCATTAGTTACAGATGCTAATAGTAGCATCCCATTAGTTACAGATGCTAATAATAGCATCTCATTAGCTACAGGGAGCACTAATTCTCTGTTGTCTCTCTTTTCCAGTTAGAGATGTGGGCTTGAGGTCACCCAAGTCCTGCCTGCTCCCTTTCTATAAAGCACTTTCCTTTCCTTTCCTCTGCTGTAACACAAGTTACACTTTTTGGCCAGTGAAGCATCTTAATGCTGTGATGTAACCAGGGGGCTAATAGTTCATGGGGAGCAAACATAGCTGCTGTCCTCCTGCCCTGAAAGCACTTGAGAGAAGATGCAGAAGGTTGGAACAAGCTGCTGGTACGACTGGGCTGCTCCTGTGAATGCTGCTGAGTGCTGTTGGTGTTCCTGGATCAGCTGTGGATTTACTTCCCAGTAACCTGCAGGAGGTTTCCCTGCCTGCACCTATTCACTGAGCTCCTTAGCAGTGACTCCAGAAGCTCTGCAGGGCTGAGCACACCCCAGGCTGTGAAACCTGGGGGTTGTCCAAAGCTTTGCACCACAAAAGGGGACTTGGCTGACTTCTGACAGCTCTTGAGGTCCAAAATCCTTCCCAGCAAGTATGAGGAGAGAGATTGTGTGCTAGGGAACTGCTGAGACTTGCTGCATGCAGCCTGCTTGGAGAGGAAAACACCAACAACAAAATTCCACCTCCTCTTTCCTTTGTGTTTCCAGTCCAGCTGGTTAATCAAATTGCTACTGTCTGTGCACTGACTTTTTCTAGAGTTGCTCCTGCAGTGATGTAAAGAAATGGTTATTTGAAGAAGATATATTTATTTTGAGACTGTTGGATTAATATATTAATGTCAGATGACCTCTGGAATGCAGATTTGTTTTGCCAAGACTGTGAAGTAAAGAGAAATCAGCTTGAAGAAGTAATGGTGTGTGTGTGCAGTTGGGGCTGGGGGCTGGAGGCTAACTGGGTGGTGACTTAGAATCATGGAATTGTTAGGGTTGGGAGGGACCTCAAGGCTCAGCCAGTTCCAACCCCCCTGCCATGGGCAGGGACACCTCACACTACAGCAGGTTGCTCACAGCCACATCCAGCCTGGCCTTAAAAACCTCCAGGGATGAGGCTTCCACCACCTCCCTGGGCAACCTGTGCCAGTCTCTCACCACCCTCATGGGGAAGAACTTCTTGCTAACATCCAGTCTGAATCTACCCATTTCTAGTTTTGCTCCAATCCCCCCAGTCCTATCACTCCATGACACCCTCAAAAGTCCCTCCCCAGCTTTCTTGGAGCCCTCTTCAGATACTGGAAGGCCACAATAAGGTCCCAGAGCCTTCTGCAGACTGAAGAGCCCCAGCTGGTAGCTCTTCTCCCTGGCAAGGTGTGGAGCTGTTGCTCCAGCAGCATCAAGCTCTGCTCCTGGCTGTGCTCCAGCAGCTGCACAGAGCTGTCACTCCTCACAGGTGAGCAGAGTCAGGCCTGTCAGTGTGCTGGGGCAGGAAAGGAGAGGAGGTGTTCCACATGGGATCTGGTCCTGGGGTTGGATGAGGTGTGGTTGGTCTCTAGAGGTCCTTTCCTGCCACTCTGTGTAATTCTGTGAGTCCCTCCTCTGCACTGCCACATTTCAAACAAGTTACTCAGAAGCTGCTCTGCAGGTAACATCCAAACCTTGCTCTGCCTCATTCTTCTTCCCAGCTGCCACCAAATGCCACCAGCTGCCTCAATTCTCTTGAACTCCCTGATCAGCTGTGGACATCTTCCAGATTCCACTCTCTTCTCATGTCCTCCCACTTGGCTGCTTTGCTGCACTTGAAGTGACTTGGGATTGTTTTCTGTAGAAGGAGGGTGGAGAAGGAAAGCATCAGGGGATAGAATTTTACAGCCCAGTAGGAACCTAATAAATCCTGCTTTGTGAATCAAATTACTTCAGACTGAGGTTTCCTGAACGACATCAGCCCAACTGTGAGGTGCTGCAGAAGCCTCTCTGGGTCCTGATCTGGCTTCAAATGCTTCCCTCCCAGTTACCTTCTGCTCCCAGACAAATACTCCTAGAAAACACAGAGTTTCCAGGTCTCATGCCCAGCACCAGGCACTGCAGCTGTCATGCCAACAACCAGGACAAATGGGAGGCTTCTTTGAACTCTTTCCTCAGTTAAATCTGCTTGAGAGAAGAAATCTGCTCTGCTGAGGACTGGGCTCCGGGGCTCAAGCCAAGAGTCCCCTGGTGGGCGAGCGACAAGATCTGCAGAGAAGCCAGGAGGTCTGCTGCCTGGAAGAAGGAAAATATGGTGAGAGGATGAGTCAGGATGGAATAAATCAGCTAGTCCTTTTCCCCAGAGAGGATGAGTCAGGATGGAATAAATGATCTAGTCCTTTCCCCAGAATGAGGGAGCTAAATCAGCAGCCTTGGAGCTGTGAGCTTTTGACAGTGGCTTGTTGGTGAATGTCTCCATTCCTCCAGGCTGGAGCTTGGCCATGATCTGTTGGGTGGTCAGAAGAGGCAAGACAAAATAAAGAGCATTCTTTGATGTGGCTGTAAGACAAAGGTTTCATTTATCTTTGGAGCACTCCAGGGAGAGGTGAAGCACGTTTTGGGAATGCTGAAGCTGTGGGGCCACCAGGCAGGGCAAGTCACACAGCAAGGCTGCTGGGTGGAGCACCATGGCTCAGGAGGGTGCAGATTTGGACCAGAGAGATGCTTGTGAGAATCCCTGACCCACTCTTTAGAAGCTGGAAAGCCAGATTTGGCTTCAACAGCCCTCATTGCCATCTCCCTGATGGGAACTGGGAGCTGTGCTCTGCTTTGGAGTGGGTTCAGCAAGGGGGGGAGGGTCAGCTGGTCCTGCTGCCCAGGTAGGAGACCTTAAATATTAAAAGCAGGAAAGTGCAATTGAAAGTCTGCTTCTGCTCTGAGAGTGGGGTGGGAGCAGGGCAGGAGGCAATGTGGAGCATTAATACATCTCCAGAGCTGGTCCCCACTGGAATGATTAACCAGCTATGCAGCAGAGAGGCTGTCATGTGAAAGCTAAAGTGGAGCCATTAAGCTCCAACATTTGGGTGGTGTATTATTGAAGACACAGAGTGGGGCATGGGGAGCAGTCAGTGCTGGATCCAGTCAGTCTTCTGGCACAGGCAGGTTTCCTCCCACCAGGTACAGTTCAGTGTCCTTGATGTGGGCCAGGCTCTGAGTTCAGAAGCCATCACTGCACCTTGTGCCCACTTCCCTGCTTGGAACACACGGCTGTTCCCCTCCCTCACAAGGAGTGTGCTGTAACCAGAGCTTTCTGAAGGGCTTTGAGGTCTTGTGCAAAAACCTGTTCCTGCAGGACCTGCAGGTACTGCTCACAGGTTTGCTGCTCAGCCCTGAAACCTTTCTTCTAGCCTGGGGGGGTGGCTGGGGAAGGTCTCTACCCTTGGAGGATGGGGCATGTGTGGTCCTGCTTGGGATTGCCTCCATCCAAAGGAGGAGATGAAGCGCTCCTCCTCACCCACACCATTCTGCCTTTGTTTTTTTTAACCTTTACCAAGAGTTTACCTTGGGCACTCCTGCTTCATGCAACCTATTGCCAAAAAAACAACCCCAACTCCCAACCTAAATCATCAACAAATCATTATTTAACCTGCCTTAATTTACAGCTGGAGGGGATGCAGTGATTGCTCACAGGGACTGTGATCACAGGGATGGTTAAACCACCCTAGCCAGAGCCTCCCTGCAGCATGTGTGTGTCTCCTTTGGGAGACCACGAGGCCTTCCCACCGCTCTCCAAGCAGTGGATGGTCCAATTGCATCACTGCCACTGAGATGTGTGAGCTGTGTCCTGCGTGAGCTGTGTCCTGCAGTGCCAGCTCCCTTCAGTAAGCACTGCTGCGAGTGTCAGAGGGCACAGGGTGAGGTTTGGGCACAGCTGTGATCAAGGGGTGGTTTCAGGTTGAAAGCTGCACACACAAAGCCAAGTGTCAAATGTGTGTGTGTGTGTGTTGGGGGCTGGTGTGGGATGCTGGGACGTGCAGGGGGCAGATCTTTGTCTCAGGCAGGGTTTGCTTTGCGGCCGTGCTCTGCTCTCCTGCGTGAGTCACCCCGGGAGAGCTGCCACCATGGGACTGGACTGCAAACCTGTATTTCAGCACCCTCCTGGCTCAAAGGCCGTCACTGTGCTGCGAGGGAAGCCACGGCAGCATGTGAAGAGCCTCACGTAGCGGCGAGCAGGGACTTGTACCTGCCGGCAGGAGCTGCCGGCTCTCCGGCCTCGGAGTGCAAACCGACCAGGATCCGTCGCTGCTGGGTCCTCCCAGACGCCTGCCTGACACTGCCTACACGTTTCCTAAGGTCTCTGGCTACTGGAGCAAAAGGTACCAGCTTGGATTCCGTGTGCAAGCTCGGCTCAGCAAATCCCATCTCTTTCTAAACCTTTCCTTCCTCTTGCTCAAGTTCCGTCCCTCCTCCTCCTCCTCCCCCGCGTACTTTGCTCGGCAAGGGGCTGGGCTCTAGCTGGGGCAGAGGCATTCTCCCCATGGCAGGGCTCAGCTGCAGGACTGTTCCCTGCCGTGGCAGGTTTATTTGGGTGCTTCAGCCCTGCAGCCTCCTCCTGACATCCAAACGTGCAGCCCTGTGGGGCTTGCTGGGCTCCTCAGGGGGCTCTGACACACACGTGGGGAGCAGTGGCGGTGGAAAAGCCTGGGAGGGACCGTTTTGATGCTGAAATTGGTCAATAATTTGGTGTGTTCACTCCAGGCTAGGCACAAAAACGCTTAATATGTGCCATGGGGCGTGCCTGGTACCTGGGGGGGCCAGGTTCTGCCACCCTCCCAAGCATCTCCCCTGCTTCCTCCTCTGCTGATGCATGTGCTGCAGGTCTTGCTGCTTTGAACTCAGTGCCCCAAAGCAGCAGATGGAATGATCTTGACATTGGTGTCCCCCCCTTCCCTGTCCCTGCAGTGAGAGCAGCAGCCACTGCCCTGGCCCCACAGTGAGAGGACAATAAATCCAGTGGCCAACACCCAATTCATCTCACTGGGAGAGGGAGGGAGGGGGTGAAGTGTTTTCTGCCCACACATGGCACACGGCAGTGGTGTTCTAAATGGTTTAAGGCTGTCACAGGGTGCCCCAAGCCAAACAAATGGCATCCAGGTCAATAGGGGCAGTCTGTGACCTCCAAAAGGACAAGGAGGGCTGCTCCTGGGGGGGTTGTGCTCCCCCCCAGCCCTGTGTTGCTGTGCAGGAAGCCAGATGCAGTGTTTCAGCCGAGATGGTGCCCAGGGAGGTCAGCCCTGAGCTCTGGGGGGCATGGGAGGGAAGTGGGCTCAGGGTGGGCAGGACAAGCTCTGCTTTCCCTTTTGGAACCCAACCATCTCCCTGGGGAGTTGGAGCAGCTCCAAGCAGAGCTGGGCATCTCAGCAGTCTTTCCTCTGGAGGGGCTGGGGCTGGCTGGTGAAGCCCTCCTGGGTGAGCAGGGTGCTGACTCCTCATGCCAGAGTCATCCTCACGTGTTCCCTCCATGGTGCCTGCAGGTCCAAGCTCGTGCTCCTGGGGGAAACCATCTTGCACAACCACCCTGCCCTGCATGGGTGGCTGGAGGTCCCCTTAGCTCTTCCCAAGAGGATGGAGCCTGCCTTGACCTTCTTCTGAGACGATCCAGCTGAGGTGGGGGGTGTGTGTGCTCTGTGTGTGTGCTCTGTGTGTGTCTCCCCCACCTCTTCCTTCCCAGACACCTTCATTTTTTTCATGAGGTGCCCCCAAAGCCCCGGGGAGAGCCTGGGGGAGGGAAGATGTGAGGGTCAGGGCAGGAATAACTAGAAGGCCCCAGGCTAGAGAAGGAGGGGGCTGACTGACAGCCCTCCAGAGCATGAGACCAGTGGTCCCAGAGCACACAGGCTGGAGGTGCCTGCGGGGGTGCCCCTGCTGGGCATGGCCCCATTCTCATTTTGAAACCACCTTCCTCCCCTCTGCGCTGTGTCTGCGGTGGCCTTGCCAAACTCCAGCAGGCACAGCCGGGTTCTGCAGAGTCATTGGCTGCCCTGGTTAAAAGGAGAAGTGAGGGAGGGACATGTTGAAATCAATTTCTTGACTATTTGCCCATTTCCAGCCAAGAGATTGAGCTAAGGGCGAGGGCAGGCTGCAGCTCCGGGATCGTCAGCGGGAGGTAAGGAGAGCAGCTGCTGTTAATGCTTGTGGAGGGTCCTCTCACAAGAGGCTTTCTTCAGAGGGAAGCTGACACCCTTTAAAGAGGGTGATAATGCTCCTTCTTTGCAGACCTCTTCTCTCAGCACTGTCCATACCCCAGGAGCTGTGGACTTGACTTATACTGGGGGCAGACTGTAAGCCCCCTCCAGGAGTAGAGCCCTGTAGGAGCAAAGCTTTCTTTCTGGATGAGTGGTGCTTAAAAGCAATGGAAGGGTTCACTCCATGGTTGTACTTACACATGGTGTGAGCCCCTGACTACGCCAGGGGGGGCAGAGAGATGTTGTGGGGAGTGGGGGGGCTGGTTGGGGGAATGCTGACCCACTCCCTTTGGAAAACAAAGGCCTTTTGCTGCTCCTGGCTGGGGATGTCTGAGCTGTTTTGCAGGGTCCTGGCTGGGGATGTCTGGGAGGTCCTGGCTGGTTCTCTGCAGATTTGGGGTGTGGAGTTTTAGGGGACTGCTGACCCTGGAGCTGCTTTCAGGGCTTTGTTACTAGATGGAGATTGATCTGAGGTTTAGATGCCATGAGAGGTGTCAGCTCAGGGATTTTTGTCACTGGCATTTTGGGAAGTAGGTGGCTGCTGGTAAAACCCAGGGGGAAAAAGGCTGCTTGCTGTTATCAAAACAGTCACTCAGTGGTGTTCTCTTGGCACCCACAGAGGCTCAAACCCTTGTGAGTCCTGCAGAGACCTTCCATTAGGACCATGCTGGTCTCTGATGGGGGATGGACGAGTGCTGCCCACCCTGCTGGGCTGTGTCTGAGGGTGTCCAGCTGGACTATTACAAACCAGCCCCAAGCAATGCAGTGCCCAGCTGGGGAACCTTCAGGGACAAGATTTAGAAGAGACACTGAAGCTCCACACCGAAGCTGAACTTTTCCTCTCCAGAATCCTCAAAAGCCCAGCCACCAGCCCCTGACTGGGCAGTGACAGCCTGGTGCTTAGCAAGATTTCTGCTTGCAGGGGGTTTTATTTCTTCAGGGAAGGGGAGGTGGCTCTCTTACCAGTTGTTCTCTCTGTGCTGGGTGAGGCAGAGACATTTCTTTGACACCTGCTACTTTTCTGTTGGCAAGAAGCAGCAGAAGGTGTAAGGAGCTCGGGGATGCTGTGTCTGGGTCCTGCCTGTGGTTGCACTGTGCCAGGCCAGACTTTGCTTTTGCAATCAGAGCTAAAAGCAAAGCCAACAGCAATCATTTTTCAAATGCCATTGAGCACTTTACCTCCCCACCTCCCACTGCAGGCATTTGGCAGTGGAGCACAGCACTGATGTCCCAGATCAATAAGCAGCATTTGTGTGTGTCAGGGGAGAGGGAGGCAGGACAGAAATCGGCCCCTCCACCGTGGTCCCCTCCATCAGCAAGGAAGGAGATGCTTTTAAACTCTCTGCCCAAGGTGGAGCACATGCTCAGCTGGTTATAGCCAAGGCTGGGGCTGGGCTATATGAGATGCCTCTGAGCATCTCTGCCAGCAAAGGGGATGGGCACCTTCCCTGGGCACGAGGTGATGAGTTGGCTCCACTTCCAGACTGGGGAGAGCAGAGGAAGTGATGCTGAAGGCCAGTTCCCCGTGGTGTCTGGGGACAGCTACAAAAGAGCCTCTCCTGATCTGGGAGAGAGCAGAAGTGGTAAGGAGAAGCTTTTTTCAGACATCAGGGGATGACACTTAATGCTGACCTCAAATTGTGCCAAGGGTGGTTTAGGTTGGACATGAGGAGCAATTTCTTCCCCAGAAGGGTTGTCAAGCCCTGGAACAGGCTGCCCAGGGCAGTGGTGGAGTCCCCATCCCTGAAGGGGTTTCAAAGCCATGGAGATATGATGCTGAGGGACATGGATTAGTGGTGACCTGGCAGTGCTGGGTTAACAGTTGGATTTGGTGACCTTAAAGGTTCTTCCCAACCTAAACAATTCTGTGATCACTGTGTTAGGAGGGATGGACTTCAGCTTTTTGGGGTCTCACTGTTTCTCTGGGTACAGGGGTCTGGCTACAGACACCCCCTGCCTCTGGCAGCTCACTGTGTGTGCACTGTGCAGCCCCTCATGGCTCCAGTCCCATGCTGGCTGAACTGAACAAAGCAGACCTCCCCCCTACACTGATGTGCTGCCAACACCAACAACCCTTTTCCCATCTCCTGGTCCCTCAGCTTCAGGGAGTCCCTGCTCTAACAGGCTTTCAGGGCAAAGATAAGTTGTGTCTCTGCTAAAGCAGCTAAGCCATTGCAGCCTGCCTTAATTAAAGGAGGAGATGATTGCAGGGGTGAAAGGGGCCTCCTCCCTCTCTTCTCACAGGGACACTGCTGTTAGCATTCTCCTGCTGCTCTTGCCAACCCTGACTCGAGCCAAGGTGCTGCAGGGTACCTCCAAAGCAATCTTTTCATGGAATCGTTAAGGTTGGAAAAAGATCTCTAAGATCATCAAGTCCAATCATCAACCCAACAGCACCGTGCTGGCTAAACCATGTCCCCAAGTGCCATGTCCCCAGGTGCCATGTCCCCAAGTGCCATGTCCCTAGGTCTTTTGAACCCCTCTAGGGATGGTGACTCCACCAGGGCCCTGAGCAGCCTGCTCCAGTGCAGTCGTTAAGGCTTTCCAGTGCCCTTTCCATGGTTGTCATTTCCTGTTTGGATTAAGTGGGAATCCCCGACAAGGCTGCAGAGCGCCCCTGAGCCTGAGGTGGAGCCTCTCTGCCCCCAGCACTGCAGCGTCTTGTTTATAGCTCCCAGGAGTGCCTGGCTGCCAGGAACAGGAAGGCTGGGGAGAGAGTGCACCATGGACCCTGCTTCCCAATGCCTGCAGCTCCTCAGCAGCCCCAGCAGTGGCCTGCAAGTCCTGAGCACAGGCTGACATCCTTCTCTGGGCTGTGGGTCCAGCTGCTGAGCAGCAAATGCTTGAGCAGCTCAACAGCCCCTACTGCTCTTAGCTGCTCCAGTTAGACACCCAGGAGCACTCCATCTCCTGTGGTCCTTCCTGTTGCCCATCCTCACCTTCCCCCCACAAGTTTACCGCCAGCACATGCATTCAGATAGGGATCTCCAAGGGGAGGGTGCTGCTGGCCTGGGACAGGGACTGCCCTGTGAGCTGCCATCAGATAAAGTGTTTGCAAGAATGAGCACTGCCACTAAAGCACAACTTCTAAACTCCATTTCCTGCTCCTCTTTAACTCAGTACCCAGCTGTGCCTGGACAGCCTGTTGAGGAAGAGTGCCACAGGCCCTTTCCCAGGGCTGTCCCCAGCCCCTGCACTGACTGCAGCAGCTCTCAGCCCAGCCTGGTCCAGCACACCCAGGATTTCCCACCCTGCAGCCTTGGCACTGCATTTCAAATCCCTCCATCCCCCAGGGCTGCAGATAACTTTGCCTTTCTGCAGGGTCCCGGTCTGCACTCACAGAGCTCAGATCCTCCCTGGTGCCTCCCCCCCCCCTCCCCGCCCCCCTGCTTTCCGTGCTGAGTTTTGCTTTCATCAGGACATGGAACTGTTGGAGTGAGTCCAGAGGAAGTCACAAAGATGATCCAAGGGCTGAAGCACCTCTGTTGTGAGGATAGGCTGAGGGAGCTGGGGGTGTTTAGCCTGGAGAAGACTCTGGGGGGACCTTAGATCTGCTTTCCAATGCCTGAAGGGATCCCACAGGAAGGCTGCAGAGGGACTTTTTCCTCAGGGTGTCTAGAGACAGGACAAGGGGGAATGGTTTGAAGCTGAGGGAGAGTAGGGCTAGACTGGAGCTTGGGTAGAAGTTCTTCAGTGTGAGGGTGGTGAGACCCTGGAGCAGGCTGGCCAGGGAGGTTGTGGATGCTTCCTTCCTGGAGCTATTTAAGGCCAGGTTGGACAAAGCCTTGAGCAGCCAAGTCTAGTTGAGAGGCACCCCTGCCCATGGCAGGGAGGTTGCAGTAGATGATCTCCAAGGTCCCTTCCAACCTCACCATTCTGTGGTTCTGTGCCTTTGCTCTCACTCCCTTGCCCACACACGCCAGCAGGGGCTGGATGTGACGCCTTTCCCTCGCCCTCACCCTACCTGTGCCACGGACGCCCATCTCCACGGGGCTGCCCATGCAGGAGGGGTCGTGGGAAGCAGAAGCAGGGTGCCTGTGTCCCCATGCTGCTCTGGAAGGAGGCCCTGTGTGTGCTTCCGCTCCCTGAGGCGGCCAGGGGCAGATAAGGGCTGCGGTTTCCTCTGAGCATGCGAGCCAGGGCAGAGCGGCAGCGGCACAGGGAGCGGCAGCCTCTGCCCTGCCCCACGCCAGCCACCCCCCGCCATGGATGCTGCTCATGAGACCCCCCTGGGGACCCCCCCTGGGGATGAGAGCCCTGAGGTAGGTGGCCTTGACCCTGTGGGGCTGGGGAACGTGTTTGGGGCTGGGGAACGTTTTTGGGGCTGGGGAACGTGTTTGGGGCGCAGTGGCCCCAGAAATGGGGTTGGGCAGCTGTGCCCAGAGCAGCCAGGGGGCAGAGCTAGTGCTGAGGTTGTGAAGGGGAATGAGAGGAAAGGCACCAAGTCCTTGTCCCAGCTGGGATGCTTTCTAAGGGTGAGCAAAGAGTGGGGGTGGGGATGTGGGGGCACCATATCCATCCAAATGTGCACCAAGGGCTGAGTATGGGGTCAGCTGCAGCTCTGTGCTGGCACTAAGGGTCCCCATTTAGCTTGGCTACAGCTGCCCAGTGCCTCCCAGCACCTCTGGGATCTGCTCTGCCAGCAGTTCCCCCCCAAACCCTGCTCTTGGCCAGCCCAACCCGTCTGACTTCCTCTGCAGGGGCTGGACAGATGGTGTCACTGTGTCTGCCCCCGTGGAGATGGAGCCTGCAGCTCTGCATGTGGGCAGGATCCCCTGTGCTGCACTCCAGGGATGATCTGTCCTGGTGCTGTCCTCTCATCCAGGGATTTGTCCTCCCTCCTGTCACCATCTCCACAGCCAGCCTGGCTTCCTGCAGTGATGCCAGGGCGCTGCCAGGGTGCTGCCAGGGTGCTGCCAGGGTGCTGGAGGGGGGCTGCTGGTGGTCGTATCTGGAGCTGGCTTTAAGCGCCGCCCGTGGATTTGGGCTGGGCTCTTGGCGTGGGGATTAGCAGCAGTAAACACATCCTGGTGGCTCAGCCCAGCTTTAGCTTAGCCAGTCCCGTGCACAGATGGGAGAGCAGGAGGGTGGAAGAGTTGAATTCAGTCCAGATGGCCAGGGGATTATGCCAGCCTCAGATTTGCCACAAGCAAATGTTAATGTTCCAGCTCGGGGGTGTTTGGGTTTTTCTCGCTGTCAGGGGGCTCCTGAGGTCATTTCATGGCCTGGGCTGACCCAAAGGTGGGGCTTGTCTGTCTGTCCAGCCCTGCCAGCCCTGCTTGGGAAGGGTGACCTGTGTAGACCTCCTGGAACAGACAGGGCCACATTAATCTCAGACTTTTCCATTCTGGTTTTTGGTGTTGTCCCCCTTGCAATTCCAGAGGCTCCAGCACTGGGAGCTGTGGTGGATGGCACAGGGGCTTTGGTTCCCCTCCTTCCAGCTGTATCACCTGGCTCATGGTAGTGGCAAACTCACTGTCACCCAGCCCCACTCCACAGCAGGAGTGAGCTGCTCAGCTGTGGTGGTGGCCAAATCCAGCCCCTGGCTAGAGAAGTAGATGCAAGATAGGCTCAGCCTTAGCCTCAGGGTGAGGACAGGCTGAGAGCTGGCATCTGCCAGGGCAAAGGGTGGGTTTTTTTTTTTGCCAGAGATGATTTGATGTAAGCTAGACCCTCATGGAGCTGAGATGAGTGGGAGGGGACATTTGAGGCAGGGGATGACAGGGGTCATGTAGGCAGCAGGACACACACACACACACCCCCCCTGCCAGCCAGCACCAGAGCTGAGCACCACCAGAGCCCTGCTGTGGCTCGTTTCCATCTCATTGCCTTTTGGGAAGTGAAGGCTGTTGCTGGTTAGCCTTCAAGTGGGGAATGGAGCTCCAGCTCAGCAATGAGCAGTGCAGTGCTGCAGCAGTGCTTGTCTTGCTTTCTGGCAGGGGCCCTCATCACCAGTCCCAATAGCTTTGTGCTGTCTCCCTGCCCATAGCTGCCTTGCCCCACCTGCAGCTCCTTGATGCACTTTGGCCACCTGCCCTCTCCCTGGGCTGGTTTGCTCTCCTGGCTAGTCCTGCTGGGCCTGCCCAGGCCAGCAAGCAGCTTTATTGGTGGGCAGCTGATTTTTAAAGCCCCTAAATTGCTGTTGGCATCTTCTCTGCTTCCTCCTCAATTAATGGGGCTTAGAGGCAATGCTCTTGTGCTGTCCTGCTGGTCAGTGATGCAGTGATGCAGGAAGCAGTGGTCTCTGAGCCACAGGGCATTTGTGGAGTGGCACAGCATCCTTTGGGACACCCCACCCTGAGGGGTTGCTGGTGGTGCCACCCTGTGCTGCCTGCCCAGCTGTGGTTTCCTCCTGAAACCACTTCTACCATGAGGCCTGATGGGAAACCTCTCTGCTTCTCTCCTTTCTCTAGATGGATCTGTCCCACCGGTTCACCAAGACAGAGGTATGAACAAGCCCCACTACAGCCTCCCTTGGTGGCACTGGAGGGGGACAGAAGCCTTGGGGACACAGCTCAGCTCCTGTAGATGCTCCCCAGGGGACAGGCAGTGGTGGGCAGGCAGGGCTGGATGCTGGGAGGGATGTGACAGAGACTAGTGAGGAGCTTGGGAAGCTGGGGGAGGGAACAACCTGTTGACCCTGGGGGATGCATGGAGCAAATGACTGCTGGCCTGACCCCACATGGGGTGTCCCTGCTCCCCCTGCAGCTGACCCTGCTCTATGAGGAGGTCCTCTACACCATCCTGCACCGCCTGGGCAAGCCTGAGCACCACCACGTCGCTGACTCCCAGGAGCTCTATGCCTACGTGCAGAAGGTGTGTCCCCACCTCACTGATGGGGTCCCCAAAACCTAATCCCTGACATGTGCATCCTCCCAGCCAAAGGGGCTGGTGTGGGGCACTCAGAGGGAGGTGTTGAATGAGCACCTCAAAAGATGAAGCAGCAGGGCAAGGGGAAGTTGCTGGCTGGCTGGAATTATCAGCCTCAGGGAGAACTATTTCCCTTAGGCTTGGGATGGTGGGAAGGAGGCTCTCCCTGGAGAGCTTTCAGCTGGTCCCCAGCCCTTGTGCTGGCCTCTCTCTTCCTCTCCTCTCCTCTTGAGATGCAGCTGGCTCCCAGGGAGCAGAGGGAAGCCCCTGGCTGCTCTCCAGCCATGTTCATGTGTCAGCAGCATTTATTTGCTCTGGTATCTACACAGGCTTTTGGCATGGATGCAGAGGAGCACAGAGTCATCATGCAACAGGTCAAGGAACTCGAGGTATGCAGGGGGATGGTGTCTCCCCAGTATGCTGCAGCCCAGTGGGGTGCCCACATTGGGGTGGTGCTGGGGGGCTCTGGTATCTCCCAGCCCCCCTGGTTACACTTTGGGCTGCCCCAGGCTGTGAGGTGTTTGCTGGCCTGAGCAGCAGCTGGCGGTGTGAACCTGCTTGAGCCCCCATCCTTCCTCAGAGGACTGCTGAACCCACCCCCCTTGCCCCCCAACACATTAATCATTCTTCCAGAGCCCAATTTTCTGCCTGAAAGCCACGGTGAAGGAAGCCAAAGGGATTTTGGGTAAAGATGTCAGTGGTAAGTGGGGACAGGAGGGTGGCCCACGGGGGAAGGGACAGCTGCTGCTGCCAGCAGGGACTTGCAGCCCTCCACCTCACAGGGTTCAGCGACCCTTACTGCCTGCTGGGCATCGACACCAAGAGCCAGGGACCAGCCCACAAGAGGAGGATGAAGGCTGTGGTCAAAGATCTCATCCCTGAAGACCAGATCCATCGCACACAAGTCATAAGCCAGACCCTCAGCCCTGTGTGGGACGAGACCTTTATCCTGTAATCTGTCACCCCTTGGAACTGCTCTTTGGGGGGGGGGGGGGCTGGAGGGGGTGCCCAGGGCTCTCAGGGATGGATGGGGAGGTTTACCACTCACCCGACCAGGTGATGCCCCCTGGGGCTTGCCAGGCTTCTGGTCTGGTCCATGCAGCAGGTCCAGGGAGGTGAAAAACAGAAGTGTGGCAAAAATCCTTCCCTCGGGGCTCTCCCACCACTTGCCCAGGCTGTGTGGGTTGGTTTGGGGTCTCCCCAAAGGAGGAGCTGGCTGACTGTGATTCCCAGCTGTCCTGCCTGCTTGCTGCCCATCCCTCAGGATGCTGCTCATCCCTCAGGATGCTGCTCCAGTAACAGCATCCCACTGGTGCCTTACAGGGAGTTTGAAGACATGGAGACAGCCAGCTTCCACCTGGACATGTGGTGAGCAGCAGCATCCCCCAGCCAGCGACCCCAGCCCACAGCCCTGTGCAGGCTCCTGGGTCCTGCGAGGCTCCCTGGGGTAGTTCTTCAACCTGCACCTGTTAAAAAGCCCCGGGAAGCAGCTGGGGACCCCTTTCCCCACCACTTTCTGCTGGACCAGAGCGGGATGCACCCAGTGTGAGCAGAGAGAGCTCAGGCAGGGCTGGTCCCGAGCCCTCATTTTGTTTAGAAGCCACACGCCTGCATCCTGCAGCTCAGGGCTGGACAACGGCTTTTGGGGGGGCCTCAGACCCAACACACTCCCTCCCACCAGCACCTCCCCTTCTCTCCACTGTCACTGCAAGTCCGTGAGCAGTTCTGCAGTCACCTCAGGGTGGTCCTTTCCCCCGTGGTGGGTTTCTCTGCCCACCCTCACAGGGACTCGGACGTGGTGGAGTCGGTGCGGCACAAGCTGGGGGAGCTGACAGATCTCCACGGCCTCAAACGGTTGGTGCTGCTGTGGCTGCTTGAGGAAAAGAGGGTTTGGGAAATGCTGAGCTGCCTGCTGGGGTTTAAAGATTGCCTTCGGAAGGGGCGGGGGTGGCAGGTCCGTTCCAGCCACAGCTGGGGGCTGCGGGAAACCTTCCCTCCCCCTCCTTCCCTGGTGTCTTTCAGGATCTTTAAAGACGCTCGCAAAGACAAAGGGCAGGACGATTTCCTGGGCAACGTGGTCCTGCGCCTGAAGGTGAGCTCCACGGTGCTTCCCCTTCTCTCAGCAGCTCCCCTCAGGATCTGGGCAAGATCCCAGCCCCACAGCAACAGGAGCTCCCCCAGGGTCTCAGCTCAGAGCCACAAGCTGGTGCCAGCTCCCTCAGTTGGGTGGCAGATGCCCCAGCAACTCCACCAACCCACTCAGGGATGAGAAATAATTCTTCTAATCCAATGCCAGAGCTCCCCAGCACAGCATCTTCCCGCGTGGGACCTGATCCCTGAGCAGGATCCTTCCCCGGGAAGGCTGCCCAGGGCTTCACCCTTGTCTGTGTGCGTGCAGGACCTGCACTGCTGGGATGACCGCTGGTACCAGCTGGAGCCACGGACAGAGACCTACCCCAACCGAGGACAGTGCCACCTGCAGTTCCTGATGACTCACAAGAAGGTGAGAGGAGATGAGTTGAGGAGGTCCTTTTCCATAGCCTTCTCAGGATGGGGCAGTTGCCTGTCCCTGGGGGCCCATCTTGGCATCACAGGTCCCTGTCCCAGGACCAGAGATGCCAGCACCAGCTTTTGAGTGTGCTGGAAACCGGCTCAACCCTCCCCTGATCCCCATGACAGCATGGAGGTCTTGCTACTGGTGCACCTGCACCCCTTGGCTCAGCTTCAGACAGGACTCTCTGGCCCCATGTGTTTTGGGTTCCTGTCCCCTCACTCTCTGGCTGCACCCCTGCAGGGTCAGGCAGTCATGGGTACAACTTCTCTGCCTTGTCCCTTCAGAGGGCCACCACCAGCAGCCGGACGCAGCCAAGCTACACTGTCCATCGCCACCTCCTGCAGCAGCTGGTGTCCTATGAGATCCTTCAGCACCAGGTACCGAGGGGCAGAACCAACTCTCCAGCAGCTGGGCTGGGTGGGGGCTTCCTTTGCAGCCCATCACACCTGACACACTGCAGTGTGATGAGGAGGAGGGCCACGATGATGCCTGCCCACGCCTGGCATCCTTATGAAGCATCCCCCCCTCTTGTGGTCCTGCAAACGCCCTGTCCAGGTGTCTGTCCCTCTCCTGGCTCAGCCCAGCTTGCTCCAGGACACATCACCCTCCTTTTGCACTCTCCCAGGCTGGCAGCATCTCCTGGGATGGGGAGCTGAGCAGACATGCCAGCACCGTGCTGTACCTCCATGCCACGCAGAAGGACCTCTCTGACTTCCACCAGGTCATGGCGTGAGTACCCCCATGCCCAGGGAACCATGAGGCATAGTTTTGGGGATCATGAGGCCCAGCACCTTCCTTGGAGCCATTTGCCTGCAGCCAGTCTCTCCCATGAGCTCAGCATGGATGGAATTGCCCCCATGCCCCAAGCAGCACCAGGAGGCCTGGGTCCTGCCCTTGCTGTGCCAGATAGAGCCACAGATGGGGAGCTCCAGGCTGAACCCCGGGTAGCCCCAGCCCCCAGGGTTGAGCCCAGCCTCTCATCCTCCCCAGGCAGTGGCTGGCATACAGCAAACTCTACCAGAGCCTCGAGTTCAACAGCAACTGCCTGCTGCACCAGATCACCAGCATCGAGTACCAGTGGGCACAGGAGCGCCTGAGGCCAGAGCAGGTGAGGGCTGCAGCACCGTGGGGAGCAAGTGTCACAGCACTCTGGAATGGTTTGGGTTGGAAGGGACCTTGAAGATCATCTAGCTCCAAACCCCCCTGCCATGGGTCCTACTAGACCAGGTTGCTCAAGACCCTTCCAACCTATCTTTGAACGCTTCCAAGGCTGGAGCCTCCACAGCTTCTCTGGGCAGCCTGTTCCAGTGCCTCAGCACCTTTGTGGGGAAGAACTTCCTTCCACTGTCTAATCTAAATCCAGCTTCTTCCAGTTTGAATCCTTTACCCCTCATCATCAGGGAAATGTGTCCCAAGCACCCCACCCCAAGCCTCTCCTCCCAGCTCCCAGAGCTGTTTCCCTCCATGTCTTCCAGGAAGGGCAGGAGCTGGTGTGATCCAGGGCTGCTGCAGCAGCTGGAAGGCATTTCTGGGGAGAACCAGCCACAGGGACCTGGACAACCCATGGGTCAGGGAGCCCCTTTGCCCTGGGGATTTGTTCCCATTCCCCATGAAGAAGCCCTTACCCTTTGCACCAATATTCTCCTCCTCCATCACTGCCATCAAGTCAATCAAGCCCCCTGCAAAATGTAACTGAGCCAATTCCTGCTTTTCCCTGTCCATTTTCCTGAGACCCCCCCAGCACCCTCCTGACACTTGGAGGTTTTCATGGCCAGCAACGAGGTTTAGGCACAAAGCTCAGTTCAGCCCCTCCAGGAAGAAGTTACCAGAGGCATCAGGACCGTAGAAGTGTTTGGGTTGGAAAAGCCCTCTAAGATCATAGAGTTCATCAACCCAACACCACCATGGCCACTGAGCCATGTCCCCAGGTGCCATGGCTACACACTTCTTGATCACCTCCAGGGACTCCACCACCCCCCTGGGCAGCCTGTTCCAGTTCCTGACCACTCTTGCAGAAAAGAGATTTTTCCTCACCTCCAGCCTGACCCTCCCCTGGCACAGTTTTAGGCCATTTCCTCTCCTTCTATCACCTGATAGCAGGGAGAAGAGACCAATCCCCACCTCACTCTGACCTCCTTTCAGGGAGTTGTAGAGAGCAGTGAGGTCTCCCTCTAGACTAAAACATCTCCAGGCTGTCAGGGCTTTTTTTCCATCCCTGGAGCAGGAGCCCCCAGCTGCCACCACCACCATGCCACGGTCCTGCTGCCATCTCTGTTGGACATCTCTGAGGGCAATGCATCTTTCCTTCCTTCTCCCCAGAAAGCAGAGCTGGCAGAGTCCTTCCAGTCCTTGCTGACCTATGGGGTGTCCCTCATCCGGAGGTACAGGATCATTTTCCCCCTCTCTGTCCCGAGGTCCTTGGAGCGGCTCCAGTCCCTGCTCCGGTGAGTGCATCGCCAGTGCCAGCTGCTCCTGGGGTGGGTTGGCTTGGCCACCACGATGGACTTGAGCAAAACTCCACAGGAGCCCTTTCTTCCCCCTCCTAGGCAGCTGTGACACTTGTCCTGCCCTGTTGCTCCTTCTGGGCTCCCCAAGGGTTTGTGGTTGGGAGGGGAAGGTTTGTTTGAGTGGGATCTCCGGAGGCAGAGGTGATTGTTTCTGAGGAGCCAATGCCTGGTTTCACTTGAGGTTCTTGCTTTGCAGGGTCCTGCTCCAGATGTGCAAAATGAAAGCTTTCCATGAGCTGTGCACACCCAACCCTGACCTCACCCAGATGGTCTCCACAGCACTGAAGGTAGCAGGACCATAGGCTTCCCCTTCTCAGCCCCAGGGAGGTGGGAAGCTGCAGCTCTCCCTTGCCATCCATCTCCTGCCCAATGCCCACACCTCAGCAAAGCCACACAGGTCACCACAAGAGGTGAAAACATCTGCCCCTCTTCAACCCAGTGACCCCAGCTTATGGTTCCCACCACAGGGAGCTGGGTCACAGCTGAGGGTACAGGGAGAGTGAAGGGGTGAGAGAGATGGCTTTGCTCTTCCTGCCTCCTTACCATCACAGGACTTCTCTCTTGCAGTCAGGCACGACAGAGTGGTTTCACATGAAGCAGCAGCACCTCAAGCCCATGGTGAAGGTCAGTTCCCATCTCTGTCTCTCTGATGTGACAAGAAGCAATTTGCTGGGCTTAAGGTGGGAGACACAAGGGGGTGGAAAGACAAGACTGAGAGACAGAGCTTCTTCAGTTTTCTGATGCAGTCAAGACATTTATGTTTCCCACTAACAAATACCACGAGCCATGGTACCTGCAGCTGCTGAGGTTGCATTGAAGTTTATGGCCTTGGTGCCAACAGGAGGTGGTCCCCAGCCCAGCCACCCGGGCACAGGGTGACAGTGGATGTTAGGGATGACTTCTTGGTGCACCTAATGTGCATCTAATGCTACAGTGCTGCTCCACAAGAACAAATCATAGCAATAACTTGGATCAGTACAGAGCCCAGAGCACCCCACTATCACTGAGCATCCAAAAGAAGCTGCTCCTTCTCTTGCAGAGCATGGAGGAGAATGGCAAAGCCTTGTCCAGACTCCTGCTGGAGGTGATAGGAGATCTCCAGCAGTGCCAGAAAATCTGGAATAAATTCTTCATCAAGTAGGTTTCAGAGCTTGATCCTCCCCCATCCACTTTCCCTTGGGATCAAGAGCAAGAGAGCCCTTTGATGCCTCATCCTTTGGCTCTCAGGCTCTACAGAGAAGCATCTGTGGTCCCACCTCTGCTTCTTAGAGGTGTACTGTCCTTGCTCTTATGGCAAGAGCCATGACCTTGCAGGGTTTGCTGGGGCTGGGGCTGGCAGGCTCCTGACTCCTCATTTCTCTCTTACAGCACCTTGAAGCTGAATGTCTTCTTCATTGCCTACTTGGAGCTGGAGAGCCTGGTGAGCAAGCCTGGCCTACTTTGCACTCATGGATCTACGGCCAAAAGTCAGGCTGAGGTTTTTGGCCACCCTTCAGGTGGCAACTGGTTGTTGCAAGCCTGAAAAGGGAGCAAGCCAGGGAGATTTTCCTCATCTTTCCCTGAGTGCCCATCGAGTGACCGTCACCTGCTCACCCGACCTAACAAACCTCCTGAAATGCCACCCAAAAGGCAGAGGAGGCCCCTGAGCCAAGCCTCACCCCATGGCTCCAGAAAGCCCCTAGCAAACCAAGCCTTCCCATCCAGACCCTCACCAAGGGCTGTCCACTCTTCCCTTGCTCACTGCCAGGTGGCAGAGCACGTCCAGGAGCAGCTGCGCGAGGTGGACAGCAGCATGTCCAAGCCCACAGCCGAGAGCCTGTTCCAGCTCTACATGAACCTGCAGGAGCTCTATCGGATGAAGAACTTCCTCCCAAACAGGTACCCAGCCCAGAGAGAGGGGAGGTGCTGAGCACTTCACTGAGAGGAACTCCAAAGCCTTCCCATTCACCCTCATCACTAATGACACACAGGGCAGAGGAGGCTGTTGGTGCCTGCTGTCAATGCCAGCATCACCAGAAGGGTTTCAGGCTTGTTCCTGACCAAGGCTGGTGGAAACCTCAACTTCCAGGCCAGGGAAGGGTTTCTCCTTAGCATGGTGCTACATCCCTCTGCCTGGTGATGGCTCCATGGCATTGCTGTGCAGTTGGATAAGCTGGTGCCTTCATCCCCAGGGATAAGCCTCTGGCTCTGAGTAATTTCCACCAGTGGTTCAAGGAAGCTGTGCCCCAGTGGCTGCAGAAGGCCTACACCATTGCACTGGAGAGGGCACAGAGAGCCGTCCAGATGGACCAGGTAACTCAGGAGGAGAACATCCCTCCCTTGGGGACACTCCAGCTCCCTCCACTCCTTGCCACTGTGCCTCACTCGCAGCGTTGAGACCACCATGTAGCTGTGTCTTGCAGCCCAGAAGCAAGCTGGTTCCACTCCCAAGTGCATTGCAAAGGATGTGGTCTCTGGGACCAGTTCATCCCACTTGGCCCCACGCTGCATCCCCATGCCCCCTCCCTCAGCCTTCTCTGGCAGCCCAAGCAAGCTGATGAGCCTGCACCTAGGCCATGCTGTGGGCATCTCCTTTGCTACAGTGTGGTCCAGCAACACTGGGCTGGAGTGTGATGGAGCACAGCCTGATGCAGGGACCTCAGGCTGCTCCATCCATCTTCATCTCCTCCACTCTCCACAGTGACTGGGTGGTGGCACTGGTGTGTGTGGTGCTGAGGATGGCCTAGAAAGCCCTGAGACAAAGCAGCAGCTGTCTTGTCTGGGGTGGCTTCTTCCTGCACATGCTGAGTTGCATTTCCTTTGCCCTCAGCTGACACCCTTTGGGGAGCACAACAAGCACAGCACATCCACTGTTGACCTCTCCACCTGCTATGCCCAGATTGTGAAGACCTGGCAGCAACTCAACTGGCCAGACCCCGAAGAAGCCTTCATGATCATGGTGAAGCTGGTGGAGGTTTGTGCCCTGGGACCTTGCTGGCAGATGCAGCCCATGAGTTTCCTCTCCTGCTCTTGGAGATAGGTCCCAATAGAGTGGGGCCAATGTCCCACACAGATGGAGCAGAGCCCCCTGGTCCCACAGTGGCCCCCATATTGCCTATCTTAGTCTGGTTGGCTGCTTCTCTATCCTGCAGGACATGTGCAAGATTGCCCTGATGTACTGCAGGCTCATCAAGGAGAGGGCTGAGGCTCTGTCACTGAGTGAGGAGAAGGAGGCTGAAGCGGCCAACAGGGTTGGTGTCAGGGCAGGGTCCAGAGCATGGCAGGGGGGGAGGGGCAGGGTTTGGCCATGGGTTTGGGGCAGAGTGGGAGATGAGCTGCTGAGCACCCAGGTGACATCCAAGTTTGGGCTGCATGCAGATCACTTGGTCTCTGATAGCTGTAATCCTGGAAAAGGAAAATGGTGTAAGCACGGGGAGCAGGATGGGGATGGGGATGGGGATGAGGGTGGGGATGAGGATGAGGGTGGGGATGAGGATGAGGATGAGGGTGGGGATGAGGAGATGGAGATGTGGATGTGGAGGAGGATAGAGATGGGGGTTTGGAGGAGGATGGAGATAGGGATGAGGATAAGAATGAGGATGGGGACAAGGATGATGATGGGGATGAAGACAGAGATGGGGGTGGGAATGAGGATAAAGATGAAGCTGGAGCTGGCAGGGGCTGCACCAGGGGGTGTGGGACACCCTGAAGCAAACCAATCTCCCCCAGCTCTGCATCGTGGTGAACAACATCAAGCAGCTGCGGCTGCTGATCCTGAAGCTGCCATCACAGCTGGACTGGGCCCAGCTGGAGCAGCGCACAGGGGATGTCATTGCCCAGCAGCAGTTCCAGCACACTCTGCACTGCCAGCTCGACAGCACTGTCTCCTGCCTGGACCACGAGATCCAGGATGTGGTGCAAGCCCTGGCCACCAAGGTGACCACCTGCTACTGACCCTTCTTGACCCTTGCCTGGCCTAAAGTGGAGACCTGTCACTCAAAGGGACCCCAAAGGGACCCCCAAAGGGACCTGGAGCCCACAATGCTCCTGGGATGAAGATGAAGTTCACCCAGGCTTGGGGAGGCTCATGCAGAGGGCAAAGCCCAAGTGCCTTTGTGCATTTCTCTCCCACAGCTGGAAAAAGGCATTGCCAGGCACATCCAGGAACTCTCCTCTTCCAGTGACACCCAGGAACCTGAGGATGTAAGTACCTGGCCTGGATCCTCTTAGGCCTTCTGTTTTGGGCAGTTGTGAATCAGCCTGGCCGTCTGCTTAGGGGAGGCTCCCATCACCCTTCCCCACCTCTGTATTCCCAGTGCTTGGGGCATGGGACACGCCAGTGATGAGCCCAGCTGCTTCACTGGATGCCCATGTTGACAGCAGGACCAGAGCCAGTGCCCACGTGTCACTGTGGGGAGCAGCCCCTCCAGACCCCCCATGCCCTGCTACCTCTGGCTGGCAGCACTCCACCTCTCCCTGTGCCGTGTCCTGCTGGATACACCTCACCCCACTCTCCCCAACCCCCTGTGCTCTTCTTGCAGTCCATCAGCCCACTCATGAAGTTCCTGGAGTCAGAGCTGCAGTATCTCAATGAGCATCTGGTCCAGGAGAACTTCAAAAGGTGACCTCACGGATGCACAGTGGAGGGCAGCAGCAGCAGCATCCCCCAGCAGGATTGTCCCCCCCAGAGCCCCATGGGGCTTGTGGACATCCCACTTTGGGGCTGGCTGCTCGGCCCACTGGGACCTGCTGGTTCCCTCTGGGGCTTTACAGCCCCAGCCCTCAGCCCACTCCCCTGGACCCTACTCACAGCCTTCCTCCCTTGCACCCACAGCCTCCTCGCTCTCCTCTGGCATCACACCTTGGCCGTGCTGTCGGCAGCCACAGAGCAGCAGCTCCCCTCGGTCCAGCACTCCAAGAAGCTGCACTGTGCCTTGAAGGTACTGGAGAGGACAAGAGGTCCCCAGAAGGGATGGGTGCTTGGTTGCCAGCTAACAACAACCTTCTCCCCAGAGCCTGGAGCTGTGCTTCCATGCCGAGGGCTGCGGCCTGCCGCTGGAGACCCTCCACACCTCAACCTTCCTGGTACAAGGGTGCTGGAAATCAGGGAGGGTCCCTAAGGGTTTCATTTGGGTGCTATCCAGGGAGGGCATCCCTGGGCTGTGGACTCATCGGTGGGCTTGGGCTTAACCATCACCTCTTATCCTCCCCACAGTCACTGGAGACTCACCTGGCCCTCTGCTCCTCCACCAGCCGCCAACTCATCCAGAAATACTTCAGCAACAGGCTCCAGCAGCAGGTAGGAGTCAGGGTGGTGCCCTCAGCCCCTTCCCACACCCCACCCTTGCCAACATGAGGCTGCTTGGCACAGCCTGCCTGTGGAAACTTGGGATTTGCCCACCACCCTCCCAATCCTGGGGCTGGTATGTTTTGCTCCTGGTGAGCAGGAGAGGGTTCAGCTACAAACCAGAGGGTGCCCATCGTCCCTCTACTCCCCAAAGATGCTCACTCAGCCTCCACCAGACGCTGGGTACCCCCTCCATGAGCAGGCAGCACCCTCATTCTTGTCCCCCTGCTCAGCGGGACACCAGCTTGGAGAAGTACGGAGCGGTGACCATCAAGGCCCTGTACCGCCCCTCGGAGCAGAAGCTCCGCGTGGAAGTGCTCAACGCTGCCAACCTCATCCCACTGGACTCCAACGGTGGGTGTGGGTGGGCTGGGGACCCCCAACAACACCCCTCAGCGCCCCGCCCCCCCATGGGTGGGCTGGGGAGCTCCACCACCCCGGGACGCCCTGTCCTTGGTCCTTAATAGGAGAGATGCTGGCAGTGCCTGCAGTAAGAGGACACTGTCCTGATTTGCTTTTGCATCCAGGGAGGTGGATCTGGGGAAGCAGTGGGGAGTGTTGCACTGGTTGGAGGTGATCCTATGGGATGCAGCAGGCAGGACTCTGTGCCCACCTCCCGCTGCCTTCATTTTGAGCACTAGGCGGCAGCCAGTGCAGGCGGCTGTTTTTCCAGCCACGTCCCAGGGAAATAAGCAGGAAAGCAGGAATGGGGAAATAAGCAGGAAGCAGGATGGGGAAATGATAGCCAGGAAGCCGAGACGGCGAGGGACGGTGCGGAGGGCTGGCTGTCACTTGGGGATGTCGCCAGCAGAGGTCGCTCCTCTTGCAGCCACTCGCGGCAGGTGGCTGTGTGGGCTGGGTTGGGGATGCTCCTGCGCCCTCCCAGGAGCTGGGCTGGGTTAGGGGGTGGCAATGAGCGTGCCCTGACACCCCCCCGCCCCCCTCACTGTGTAAGGGCGGCAGGGCACTGATGTCTGTCCCCCCACCAGGCTCGAGTGACCCTTTCGTCCAGCTCACCCTGGAGCCTCGGCACGAGTTCCCCGAGGTGGTGGCCAGGACCACCCAGTGCAAGAGGAACGAGCTACACCCCCTCTTTGACGAAGCCTTCGACTTGTATGTAGGGGCTGACCACCACCTCCCCACTCCCCTCCGGTGCCCCCAGACCCTCCATGCTTCAACCAAGCCCCCACTACGGGGCCGTTGCTCCGGGAACTGGGATTTCGTCCTTGAACGCCACTGGGGGCTCAGCCGTGGGGTCCCGGGGTGGGAGCTGGGGTAGGGCTACCCCAAACCCCTGGGGCTCACAGGCTGGGGTCAGGCTGTGCTGGAGCTCTGTGCTGTGAAGCGGCTGGGGTCAGCACGGTGAGGAACCTCAGCCTGGGGAAGCCTCTTTGGTCCCTGGAGGGAAGGTTGAACTTTGGGGTGGAGGGGATGACAGGTGATGGTCTTCCACATCCCACTCCCTGCAGCTTGATCCCCCCTGAGAAGTGCCGGCAGGAGGGGGCCTGCCTACTGCTGACCGTGTTTGACTACGACACGCTGGGGGCCAACGACCTGGAGGGTGAAGCTTTCTTCCCTCTCTGCCACCTGCCTGGCCTCGATGCCAAGGAGGACCAAGCTGCCACAGCACGGGTGCCCCAGACCCGCCTCCCTCTCACCCACCCCAAACCCACCGGTATGTGGTGCCAAGCTGGGCTGAACCCTGCTGAGCATGGGCAGGGGCCTGCGGTGAGCACCTCCCCCATCACTCCCCTCCCGTCCAGCAGATGAGATCCTGCGGCTGCTGGAGTCCAGGAAGGGGGACAAAGAGGCTCAGGCCTTCGTTAAGCTCCGCAAGCAACGAGCCAAGCAGTCCAAGGAGACCCAGTGAGGGAGGCAGAGTAAGAGGGTCCTGAAATGAAGGAGCCCAGCCAGTGGGACCACAGGACTTTTGCCAGGTCTGGACCTGGAGACGTCTGCAGGGGTCCCTGTGCCCCTCACCACCTCCCAGCACCCATCCACCCCCTGCCTGTGGGCAGCCAAGCTCCTGTGAAGCTGGGGAAGGGGCTCCTGGGATCTGGGGGGATTTCTTTGCCTCTCTGGACTACCAACACTAACGCTGGGGGGGATGTGAAAGTGTGTGCCTGTCCCTGCCTGTCCCCCATTACCTTCTCACTGCCGGTGCCCCATCTCCTGGCCATGTCCCCACCCCTCCTGTCTGCAACACTGCACCGGGGCAATGCAAATGCATCGCCACTTCTTTGGGGTGGGAACAGGCCCTGGCCAAACCTGCCTTTTTTAGTTACTTTTTGGTTCCCCCCCCCCCCCATTTATCTTTTTTCCCCCCCTCCTGGCTAAGCCTCTCATTTTAAATTAAAAGCACCCAAGCTGCTGCATGGTGCTCTGGGCTTTGGGTTTTATCACCATTCAAAACAACCTTGAAGCGCCTGCTGGAGCCTGGGCAGCAAACTAAGAGCCATGCAGCTCCAGCAGCCAAACCACACAGAGCTTCAGGCTACTGAGAGCCTGGTCACAGCAGCCAGGTCCCCAGCATTGCCCCCAGCCTGTGCCAGGGGCCTGGGTTCCTCTGGCTACAACACAAAGCAGTGGGCAGCTCCTCGGGGTGCATTGCACGCAGGGTGAGGCAGATGGCACAGCACAATGCCCAGCAGGGCAGGTGGTTGCTATTTTCTGGGGGTTTGGGTGCTTGTTTTCGCTGCAATTATTGCTAATGACGAATCTGGAGCTCCCTCTGCCCCCAGCCTGCCAGGAAGTGGCTGTGTTGGAGCTGCAGCAGGTCCCTGGGAGCTGCCATGCCCTGGGGAATTAAAAGCATCCCCCACTCACTCTCGGGTGCCTGAGCACCAGCTGCTTCCCCGGTGGGCAGAGCAGCCGCTGGGTCAGTTCAGGTCAAGCCCTCGATGTGGGGGTGGGGGAAGGAATAAAAAGCTCCTTTGGTATCTGTGTGACAGGGCCAGGCTCAATCGAAGCCACAGCAGGAGGGATTAAGGCGCTGCTGGCTCACAAGGAAGCCATTTGCTGGCTTAAATCACTCCTTTCAGCCCACCCCCCCCTTGTAGCTCTGCAGAGAAATAAGCCTCTGGAGAAGGGTCCCCGTGTGGTGCAGAGGTGACACTGCCCCAGGGCATCACTCCAGCCAGGTCACTGCAGCTACTCCTGGAGAGAGAGGAAACCTTCTTCCTGCAGTTGGCAGCTCACTTGGTGTTGGCATCCAGCAGCACCCAGCCTCATGTGCTAAGGCGGGTGTGTGTGTGTGTGCAGCTCTGGCTGTGGCCTTAGCTGATTTCTAGCTGTTTAAAAATCGTTTTGTTCTGCCTTGCTCTGGGCTGCCCACCACCCCCTGTCCTCCCTGCCACAGCCAGTGTGTCCTGGTGAGCAGCTGGCAGGGGCTTAGCCTCTGCTCTGAAGTAGTTTGCACTTTATTATCCAAAGTGGTTTTGTTTTATTTAGCTCCTTTTTGCTCAGCCTGGGGCAGTTGTGTCTTCTCCCACTGCAGAAGAAATCATACCCCTTGCAGAGAAGGGAAAAGGGGCCTGTGGGAGCCTCAGGAGGTTTAACACAGCCAAGTGCAAGGTCTGACACAGGGTCTGGGACAGTCCTTGGTAGCAACACAGGCTGAGGGAGGAGTGGAGGGAGAGCAGTCCTGTGCAGAAGGACGTGGGGGTGCTGGACAAGAGCCTGCACCCTGTGCTGCCAGCTCAGAGCCAGCCATGTTCTGGGCTGATATCCAGCAGCATGGGCAGCAGGTGGAGGGATTCTGCCCCTCTGCTCTTCTCTGCCGAGACCTCACCTGCAGTGCTGGGGCCAGCCCTGGAGTCCTCAGCATAGGAGAGACATGAAGCTGCTGGAGCAGGGCCAGAGGAGGCCACAATGATGGGAAGGCTGAAAGCCCTCTGCTATAAGGCCCTCAGGCTGAGAGAATTGAGGTTGTTGAGCCTGGAGAAGAGAAGCCTTCAAGAAGACCTTCTGCTGGCCTTTCAGTGCTTAAAGGGACTGATCAGAAAGATGACAACAGGCTTTTGATCAGGGCCTGTTGGGACAGGACAAGGGGTGATGGTTTGAACTAAGGGAGATTCAGACTGGAAAGAAGGAAGAGATTTTTTTTTCAGAGGGTGGTGAGACCCTGTGCCAGGTTGCCCAGAGAGGTGGCAGATGCCCCATCCCTGTAACCACTGCAGGTCAGGTTGGTTGTGGCTGTGAACAATCTACTCGCGCTGCAGATGTCCCTGCTGGCTGCAGGGGGGTTGGACTGGTGACCTTTAAAGGTCCCTTCCAAGCTAAAGCATTCTGTGCTTCTATGATGCTAGTAAATGATCAGAGCCTAACCCCGTGGAGCAGAAGCAGAAATGCCTAAGGATTAAATCATATGGCTTGGAGCACACAAAACCAGCTGCCAGCAAAGGCAAGGCTGAGGAGGAAGCCCAGGCAGATCAATGCACCACATACAAGAGGGGAGGGGGCAGGCACTTCTGTCGATTTGATTGCACCACTAATACTCTAAATTGGGTCATTTGGAGTCTTATTGTGATTGGACCAAGGGCAAGTGGCTGATGCACCTTCCAAGCATCAGAACAGAAGGTAATGCTTGGATCCATATGCAAAGCATGCCCCTTTGGGTGCCAACACATGAAACTCTGCAAGGATTTAAATGTCCAGATCCCCCAACAGCAGCAGGCAGAGCTCACCTCCCCCCCAGCATGGCACCTGGGGGAGATAAATTCTTGTCCACACCAAGAATCTGGGTGATAACATTTTAGAATCAGATCACAGAAGACTTGAGTTGGAAGGGACCTTAAAGATCATCTACTTTCAATCCCCCCACTATGGGCAGGGACATCTCCCACGAGAGCAAGGTGCTCAAAGCCTCGTCCAGCCTGATCTTAAGCACTTCCAGGGATGAAGCACCCAAACTTCCAGTGTCTCACCACCCTCACAGTAAAGAGCTTCTTCCTATTGTCCAATCTGCATCTACCCTGCTCTAGTTTCAAACCATTGGCCCTTGCCCTGCCACCGAAGGCCCTTCTAAGCAGTCCTCCCCTGGCTTTCCTGCAACCCCCTTGAGGCACTGGAAGGCTGCTCTCAGGTCGCCCCAGAGCCTAATACAACTCCCTGAAGGGAGGTTGTAGCCAGGTGGGGGTTGGTCTCTTCTCCCAGGCAACCAGCACCAGAATGAGAGGACACAGTCTCAAGCTGCAGCAGGGGAGGGTTAGGCTGGATGTTAGGAAGAAGTTCTTCCCAGAAAGAGAGATTGGCCATTGGAATGTGCTGCCCAGGGAGGTGGTGGAGTCACCATCACTGGAGGTGTTTAGGAAGAGCCTGGATGGGGTGCTTGGTGCCATGGTTTAGCTGATTAGATAGTGTTGGGTGATAGGCTGGAGTTGATCTCAAAGGTCTTTTCCAACCTGGTTAATTCTATTCTCTTCTCACTGCTCTTTGCTATGATTTTGCCGCTTCTAAAGGAGTCTCTGCCCTACCTCACCACCTCTCCCCCTCTTCATTTGCATCTCAATCATAAAGGTGAAGGGCAACTCCCCTGGACCAGCTGACCTCTAGAGGTCCCTCCCAACACCTAACCCTCTGTGACAAGGGGGCTTGATGCAGGAGGGAGCTCAGGAAGGAATCATTCTCGGTCACATGAAAGGGAGAAGGCAAAACCGATCATAGAATAGAATAGAATAGAATAGAATAGACCAGACCAGACCAGACCAGGTTGGAAGAGACCTTCAAGATCATTGCATCCAACCTATCATCCAATACCATCTAATCAACTAAACCAAGCACCCCATCATCTCCTCCTTAACACCTCCAGTGATGGTGACTCCACCACCTCCCTGGGCAGCACATTCCAATGGCTAACAACTCTCTCTGTGTAGAATTTCTTCCTAACCTCCAGCCTAAACCTCCCCTGGCACAGCTTGAGACTGTGTCCTCTTGTTCTGGTGCTGGTTGTCTGGAAGAAGAGACCAACCCCCACCTGGCTACAACCTCCCTTCAGGTAGTTGTAGAGAGCAAGAAGGTCTCCCCTGAGTCTCCTCTTCTGCAGGCTAAGCAACCCCAACTCCCTCAGCCTCTCCTCACAGGGCTTGTGTTCCAAACCCCTCCCCAGCCTTGTTGCTCTTCTCTGGACACCTTCCAGCAAGTCAACCTCCTTCCTAAACTGAGGGGCCCAGAACTGGACACAGTACTCGAGGTGTGGCCTAACCAGTGCAGTGTAGAGGGGCAGAATGTCCTCCCTGCTCCTGCTGGCCACACTGTTCCTGATGCAGGCCAGGATGCCATTGGCCCTCTTGGCTGCCTGGGCACACTGCAGGCTCATGTTCAGCCTACCACAGACCAGTACCCCCAGGTCCCTCTCTGCCTGGCTGCTCTCAGCCACTCTGACCCCAGCCTGTAGCACTGCATGGGGTTGTTGTGGCCAATGTGCAGAACCCAGCACTTGGATATGTTCAATCTCCTGCCCTTGGACTCTGCCCATCTGTCCAGCCTGTCGAGGTCCCTCTGCAGAGCCTCTCTACCCTCCAGCAGATCAACACCTGCCCCCAGCTTGGTGTTGTCTGCAAATTTCCTGATGATGGACTCAATGCCCTCATCCAGATCACCAATGAAGATGTTAAAGAGCACAGGGCCCAGCACTAATCCTTGGGGCACACCACTGCTGCCTGGCCGCCAGCTGGCTGCGGCACCATTCACCACCACTCTCTGGGCTCAGCTCTCCAGCCAGTTCCTAACCCAGCTCAGAGTTGCTGCTGTCCAAGCCAGGGGCTGACAGCTTGGCCAGGAGTTCGCTGTGGGGGACAGAAGAAGAAGAAGAAGAACTCCATTTGTTATGGGAAGAGCTCCACGCCCCGCAGCCCTCTGCGCCTCCCCAGGCCCCAGCACAGGGCACACCCCCCCCTCCCGCACACACATACACACACACACACACATCTTTAGCAGAGGTTGGTTGTTTTGTGGTTTGTTTTTTTTTTTTTTTTTCTTAGCAAAAAAATAAAAATTTATTGTCCTCTAAAAAGAAAAAGAAAGGAAGGGAAAAGAACCAAACCAAAGCAAGAAAACAACAAACAAACAAACAAACAAAAAGAAGACAAATTCATCCTGCCCTTGGAAACTGCGACACAGATTGGAGTTCTTTCCAGCCCCACATGCAAATTCACTCTGCCAAGAAAAAGAGTCTAAACCAGGTTTGGTTATTTTTTTCTGACAGCCAAAACACATATTTACAGAGCACAGAAGAGAAGGACAGCTGCAATCACAGTTCTATAACATGGAAATCAACGACACGGGTTACACACCACCACCGATCACCAACCACTCGGCCAACTTCGACACGGAAAGGGGGCTGCCTTCTGCCCCACCCACCCTTACCCCCCCCTCCCCTCAGCCTGGGGAGGGGGTGTGGGGGTAAGAATAGGAAGAGCCTTGGGTCCAGAATATGCCCCCAAATAAAAAATACTGCAGTGTGTAGTATTATTATTATTACTTTATATATATTTTTTCTCCTTTTTTTTCTGTTTTGCTCTTTTTTTTTTTCTCCTTTTTATTGTTTTTAACTGTATACTGTTAGTTATTTTCAAACAATGGAAGATAGGGAGGGGGGGAAAGGCCTTCCCTCCCCCCCCCCCCAAAAAAAAAGAAATCTCTCCACTGCAGTCACTAAGTTTGCAGGAATACTTCACCTTTACAGATACTAAGGTGTTTTTTTACAGCCAGGAGCAGCTGGTTTGCTCTTGGCTGTGCCTCCCAAGGACTGTGGTTAAGTTCTGGAGGAAAATACTGGTAAGAGTCTTCATTCTGAGCTAAAGGGGCAACAGAAGGAAGAGGAGGGTCAGAGGCTTGGTGGAACAGCAATGAATTACTGAGTCCAGTCAGTGTTATGGGCTTCCTCACAGGGTAAGGACTTCTCCTCATTGGCTCAGCTGCACAAGCCTTGCAAGTGGCTCAGGTTCAGCTTCAGAGATGCACAGAAAGTATAAAACCCTTCAGAAGGGGATGAGCTGCAGTGACCTCCTCCCCCTGAAGCTGGGGCAGTGGGGGGGGAAATCTGCTTAAAGAAAATGTTGTGCTCCAACTCTGAGACTTTCCCCTGGTCCCTCCTGTGCCACCAAGTCTTTGCCACAGCTGGCATGCAGCTACATCATCTAAGGCCAGAGGTGATCTAAAAGCGGTCCTGTTAGCCCAAAGCAATGGCGAAGTTCTTCAGCTCCTGGCTACCTTCTACAGCTCTAGCTTTGCTTTTTTGGTGTCTACCTACCCAGGATAGTGTTGTCTTAAGCCATCTGCTTCTGTATTGCTTATCCATAATAATGTAAAAGTTTATTGACCTTTAAGATACTGTGGTTTCACAACTCAACGGTGACTCCCTTCCCCCAGCTCTTAGCTCAGAAGTGTCCAACCTGCACAGTTAGTCACCGAGGTGGATGCTTCCAAAAAAAGTATCTGGGGAGGGAGATGTCATCATCCAATAAGGAGTCTGCATGAGGAGGCAGGACCCAGACTTGCTCATGGCTGCTCAGCTAGAGCCAGCTGGGCTGCTCACTGAGGAGCCTTGTGGACCAAAACTTAATTTTGAAGCACAACTCGGCCAGAAAAAAAACCAAAAGCCCCCTGGGTTCTGCTGTGTTACTGCATGGCCTGTAAGAGGGAGTTCCTGCTTCAGAAGGACAGCTGGGTTACAGGGGCTGGACTTATTAGCACCAGGTTCACCTCACCAAGACTCTTTTTTACACCACACAGAAGCTGACCAAAGACTCTTCAGCCTCACATGCAGTGCTGCGGTTACAGCTCCTCTGTAACAAGTGCTGGAGGCAGGTCAGAAACGCTGCCCTGGGGCCCTGCTCTCACCTCACATGGCTCTGACATAGTCCTACAAGAGGCCCCTAAAAAAATAATTCACAAAATCCATGAAAACTTCTCTTTTCCATCTGATGCTTAAGAAAGCAATTCACATTTCAGATAATTCTCCTTTTTTTGTGTGTGTGTGTCTTTCAAAGCAGCAAATAAATTGACAAAACCCTAAATTTAGGAAGTGTTCCTTAGAGAACCAGAGGAAAGCAAGAAACAGCCTAGGTGCTTGTGCAAAGAGAGTGCTCAGATACCTTGGGGTGGGGGCAAGAGAAGGGGCTAGTGCTAATTCCTTCAGGCTGTTCTGCCATGAGCGTGGTGTGGCAATGCAAAGCTCAAATTTAAAGGGCCACAAAAAGGTGAAGTTGTTCTGAATTCTTTGGTCCTTCAGTATAAGTTATACAAAAAAAGAGAGGAATTGTTTGACTCAAAAGGGAAAAACAAAAATGTGCTTTCTCTGGTCTGGAATTTTCTTTGTACCTCCCCCCCCAGCTCTGCCTAAGCCATGTGGCTCCACAGAAACTGGGGGCCAATATCTCCTTCCCTGAGACCACTAGCCCTGCATCACCCTGCCACTGGAAGTGCCACTGAGCTGCCACAGGTGGAGGAGTTCCACCTGGAGAGAAAGGGACAAAGTGAAGAGCCCCTGTGGGAATGGGATGCAGTCAGGAGCTGGGCAGCTCTGGCAACAGCGGGCTGGCCAAAGGTAGCCTCCCCCGAGCAGTCCCCCTAGGGAGGCAGGAGAGCAGCTAAAACCACCCCACTAACAAGAAGTGTTACAAACCAAGAGCCCAACCAGACTGATCAGCTCTGCTTCTTATAAATATTGAAGACCTGAATCAAGAGTTGATTTCCTATGATTTAAGTTAGTTACAAAAAAAACCCCACCAACAACCCTTCTTAATAAACCTTTCTATCTCCATTGGGCTTTTTGCCTCCTCCCCCACCCCCACTTTGTGGTTTTTTTTCCCCCTCTGTTGGGGTTTTATTATTTTGTTGTTGTTGTTGTCCCTTTTCAATATTTTTTTTCCTTTAAAAAAAAAAAATATAATGATGAAATGTTTCTGTATTTTATTAAAAGGTCTTTCCTTAAGATCAGACCCAGGCAGGTGAGCTGCCCCATGGCACAGACATTCAAAGGCTATAACCAAGCAACATAGCCACAAATAAGTCACTCAACAGTGTCTCTCCATTAAAAAAAAACCCCAATAATAATAATAATAAAAAAACCTGATGCTAGTTACAATAAAATACACATGGGGGGGGGGGGGAAATCAAAATCAAACCAAAAAGCATTAAAAAAGTTATTGGGGGGGAAAAAAAAGAACCCAAAAGAACTACACAGAGCTGCACTTAAAAAGAGATCATCTGGGAATGCATATTAAACCCCTTCCATGGAGAGGAAAGGTGGAATTATGGAAGCAAACCTAATTGTGTCCTTGCAGTAAATATGAAGCTTTCTGAGAGGCTCCAGTATCAATCCTGTGCTCCTAACACCAGTGGGCTGCTGGAGGTTCCAGTGCTTTGCCAGGTCAGGGAGTGGGGGAGCACAGGCAGCATCCCTGTGCAAAATGAAAACAGGTTAGGCAACTGAGTGGCCCTTTTGGTTGAGATCCCAGCGGGTTACTGCAGTCTACCTGATGTACAGATCCAAGGGAGACACACGGTGGAGCAGGTCAGAGGAAAGCTCAGCTACTGGTCAGGTCTGAGTTGGTGGCATTTGTCATGCCGGGCTTTCTCTGTCGCCACAGGCGTACAAGATCTCTAGCACCAAGCCTTCTGGACCCAGAAGTCCAACAAACCATCCTTGAGGTGCTGACACAGGCAACAGTGACTCCATTCAAGTGTCCTCAGATAACCTGGAATTGTTTTCAGGCATTGCAGCAGCGACTGTGAATCAGCTCCCTGTGGCTAAATCAAAATGAATCTGGTCTGAAACAGCAAAAGGTCTCTAGGCAGCCACCAGACAAAGGGGTGCCTGGAGAGAACCAACCTCTGCATCCATATTTCTTTCCTAAAGGGCTTTAGCTGACACAAGGGTGGTACTTCTAAGGCTGCTCAGGCCTGGCACGTGTGTCAGCAACAACCACCAGTCACTGAATTTTGGGGCTTGGCTTGCTCTAGGTCCAATAATTATTATTTTTTTTCCCTCTTTTCTTCTTTTTGTACAAATATACAAAGAGTGTAAAAAAAAAAAACAAACCAAGCAATTTAAAAAGTGAACTTTGCTGCTGAAATGGCAGACAAAGCTCCTGCACATTCAGAGCTGGGCAACAAGAGGCCCACCAGGCAGGCACCCAGCAGAGCTTCCATCAGGGGAGGACAGCTTTAACCAAGCTGGGTCAAGTCAAAGAGCAGGGAGACCGAGTTCATGACCAAGTCATTTCAAATCCACCTCGATCCTCCCTGTGATCTCAACTCTTCCTCTGGAAAGCACATGGAAGCCCCTCTTGCCCACTCTAAATCCTTCTGGAAATAGTTCAAAAATTTGTTATCACCTAAATAGAAAAAGAGGAGAAACACAACACTCTTTGCAAACGGCCCTTTGATCTGTATTAAAAACAGCTCTCAAAGTTCCTCAAGAGTTAAGAATTAGTGGGGCAGGGGTGAGGGGCAGTTTAGATACAGGGTTTGGGGTGGGGGTGGGGGGGGGGAAGGGGTTGTAAAATATTAAAAAGTGCTCTGCAACTAATTTTTTGTCTTTTGTGTGTGTGTGTGTGTGCGTGTGTGTGTGCACACCGAGCCACGACAGCCACGCACCTACACACACACACACACACGCATATACATCTCTAGAGACACATACATATATGTATGTACAGATACATATAGATGTAGGTCTGTATAAAGTTAAAAAGTTCTATAGGATATGATTAGAAGAAGTGTCCTTGGAAGGTCACGACTGGAGAGAGTGGGGGGGCCTGTTGGGATGGCAGATGGGGCACTCGCCCTCCTCGGCGCAGGTTTCACACAGCACTGCGTGTTGGCACGGTAACACCACCCGGTTCTCCTCCTGACACTTAAGGCATTTCACTGACTGCATCTGAAATACTGCCTGCAAGAGAGGGGGACAGGGCACAACGTCAGCGTCGCAGTCGCAAAGGGGAGGCTGCCCTGTGCTACGTGGCTTGGGGAACACCAAGGAGGCAGCAGAGGGAGGACTTGCAGCTGTCCTTCTATTCATCTCCTGAAGCAAAAGCGAGGCAGCAAAGCACTGATGTCTGGTAGGACCTCTAGGAACAACAGAGCAGCTTGGACTGACTTAAGCTCTGTGCTTTAGGCACAAAGAACATTTGGCAGTCTCCTGTAAGTGGGGTAAAATTCACTTTGGCAACATCCACGTGGAATTGCTTTGATAGCCCTCTGATTTCTGGCTGTATGAAAGGAAGGGGGAGAAAGCTATGGCCCGTAGGGGCAGAGAGAGGACAGCCCTGCCCCGCGCAGCCCTGCCCCACGCAGCCCCGGCACTCACCTTATCGACTTTCTCCAGGTTCGCCCGCAGCTGCTTCTGGAGGGTGTAAAGTGAAGAGAGTGAGAGCGTTTCCAGCTCAGAGTAGGAGCGCAGAAACTGAGGGTCCTGGCCTGTGTGGATTCTCTCCAGCTCCTCCTGCAGCTTTTTCACTTGCAGCTCCAAGGCTTCCCTCTGCTCCCGGGCCAGTTCACATTCCATGTTAGCTGTGTTGGCGCGATCATTTGCTTCCTCTGCCTCCTTTTTCCAAGCATCGCAAGCCTGCAAGTTCCAACAAAGAGAGTAAAAGCAGCAGCCTGAAAACTCAGCCTCCAAAAGAGAATCCCTGGCAAAAAAAATATCCATTTCCATACACTCCTCCCCAGGAGGAGCGTGCTCTGCCCAATCTGCCCTGTTCCCCAGTTCTAAACCATCCTTGGGGCGCTGTTTCAAAGTGCTGCTCAGTCCAGACCCCCTGCCTGGCTGAGCTGTGGTTCTACACGTTTGGCTCCCACCTTTAAGTGGGATGAACTTTGCAAACTGTCAGGGATCTAAGTCAACTGGCAGGGCTAAGAGGCTGTCAAGCACCTCAGCGCACCTGTCACAACACTTGGCCTTGCACTTCCAGCATCTGAAGGCATCAGGCACAGAGATTCAATGCCTCTCCCCAAGGCACAAGGAAGAATACAAATGCTCAGAGAATCTGTCTGTAAACCCTATGGCTCTTCCCATCACCTCCACATCCAGGAAGCTTCTCATTAAAGGCTGACACCCTCCTACCTCCCTTACACTTCCCAATCCCTCATCCCAGGAGCTGCACAAGTACCTGTTTGGCTTGCTTCCAAGACTCTTCCCACTGCTTTATTGTGCTGTTGGCCTCATCCAGCTCTTGTCGTAGCCGTGCCAGCTCCGCAGCACCTGGACCTGACAGAAACGCAGGTGAGGTACTGGGCGAAAAACTCCCTGAAGCAAAGTGCTCCCATATGCTGCTGTTCATCCCATTTAAACCTGTTTCGCAGGGAAATAGAGAGGGTTATGTCACAGGTGTTGGCAATTTCCCCATTTCCTCCCTACCCCTGTGAAATCCAGGATTTAAAAAAGATCAACTTAAGAATTCCCTTCAGCCCCAGGAGAGTCCATCACAGAAAGGCTTTACAAGGGAAGATTCACACCGTCAGGCCTCATCTTTAATGATACAAGGAGGACCCAAGAAACTGAGTGGAAGCGACTTTTGAAGCAGGCTGTTTTTAGAAGCATTGATTTTAGAGCAGAGCTGACTGCCAGCTTGGATTTCATAGAGAGGCTCTGAAGTGCTTACTGCCTTCCCACTTTCCTGCGCAGCACAGCCATCAGCACCGGGGAACAGGACTGGTTCGCGCAGCCAACCCAGGTGGTGCTTCCTTTCACGCTATACCTGAAGAAAACTTCTGCTTTTGACTCAGCTTGGTGCTCAGAAAGCAGCCTCACATCCCAAACAGTGAGACTGGAACACACCAACATCATTACTGTTTGCCCATGCAGCAAACAGCACTAACTGGAAAACCGATGGAGGCAGTGGTACACACATCAGCTTCAAACCCTGCAGAGCTCTAGCATGAAGCTAGAGGAATTAGACTAATTAACCACTTCCCTACTTCAGCTTGTTCTAATAATTTCTCTTTTCAGGAAGGCTTAGGAAACAAAGCAGTAGAAAACTAGCTGCAAACAAAACTGGCTCTTTTTCACTGGTGACTGCTCTAAGGACAAAAAATGTTTTCACTCAGAGGAAGCATCCACACTTTGCACCGAGGAGGAAAAGCTCACATTGAGCCCAGTCTACTGAGTGATGTGGACTCCTCTGCACACAAACACACACCAGTTTGATGCAGCAGCCATTTCCATTTAGTGGTGTTCACCACTGGGTGTGGACATTCCTAAATCTAGTTGCATTTGCTAATTCTGACCTTACAGCAGCTTGAACTGCGTCTGCAAGCAAGCCCTGGGGCCAAGGGCCTCCCAGTGAGGGCTAACCCAACACCACTTACTTGCCATTTGGTGCCAGCCAAGACACGAACAGTTGCAAGAAAACAGCTGAAAAATAGTAGCTTGTCTTCATTAAGGGCTTAGGTGCACCAAGAAGTCATTCAGCAGAGCAAGGAGAGCTCCTCATTGGCTCAGGCCACTTACCATGGATCTGCTCTGAAGCACGCTCGGTTGAGAGCAAGAAGTTTTCATGCAACCTCAACTCACATTATGTTTTTAAAGCATGCTGGCAAGCCACAAATCCTGCCATGATGCTGACCAAGCTCATCTCATCATTTCTTTTTTTACTGCTTCTTTCCACCTGCTGTTCTCATTTCATGTTGGAAGCAGCAAGGCCCTCTGGCCAGGATTGCCTTCTCTGCACGTTTCACATCTAGCACAGTGGGAACCAGCCCAGGACTAGGTATTTGTAACTCAACTGCAAGACAAATAAGCAGTAATACAGACACTGCACACTACCTTATGTGCATTCAGCAAGGGAATACATTCCAGACTCCCAACTGCTAGGTTACTGTTTAAAGATCTTATTCAAAACCTCAGCAGAAAAAAAAATAATGGTTTGGTTGTATTATTTGTATTTATTTCCTTAAAAATGGGAGTAGCTAAATATATTTCTGCATTCCCTGCAGTTCTTTGGGTTTTCATTTGTGTGCCTGTAGAGTTAAGACACAAAACTGCTTTGCTTATTTCTCCTGCCATTAAAAGCAGGCCTTTATCAGCAAGTTTTCCTCTTCTCACTGAATCTGGGATGAACAGCCAGCCTCCCCACTAATTAACAGCAGAAACCCTCTGATGTCTTTTTTTGTGTGTTCTTATTAGGGCAAGTGTAAAAGCTGCTAAAGCCAAACAAAAGAGCAAAGGCAAGGCAGGGAAGCATGGCTGGGGCCTGTGCAAACCAGGGATGCAGTTACCCAGATAAGTGCGTGCAGAAATAGATTACGAGAGCGTGTAATCATTTTATTAGGTTAAGCTGAACAGGAATGATTAAAGTGTATCTCAAGTTGGAAGCAGCATTTATGTCTTGTATCAACCCAGAGAACAAATATTGACTAGCAGGAGTGAGCAGAGCCAGGGTAGCCTTGAGCTGCTGTTTCACTTCTCAAGGTAATCCTGAGTTTTGATAATAAAGTAGATTTGGCCCCTCAGTTCCCAGCTGAAGCTCCAAAGCAATTTCTCCTCCTTTCAGTCCCCACATAGAGGAAACAGATCCTCAAAGAGGGAGGGGGGAAAAAAATAAAGGAGAAAAAAAAAAAAAATAGGAGCAAAGGGGACAACCTTTTGCAAAGTCAACTGCAGCTTGCCAAATAGGGGGAAAAAGTACAATGACCCGAGCCTGCTCTAGAGCTCCCAGGCACCAAGATGACCTGCAAGCAGTCCCAAGGGCAAGCTGCAATTCCCACCTTTAGAGAGCAAAGGTGAGACACTCAACTCTGAACTTTATGTGAAGCCTCAGCACAGCACTACTGGCAGAAAAAGGCAGGGCTCTTTCTCCCAGAAAGGCATCATCAGAGCAAATCACTTAACCTATCTGTCCCTTTTTCTCAGCCTAAAAAGACAGGAAGTAGAGGAAACTGCCCCCTTGTCCATCTGGGTTTTGGCAAAGCAGCTTCCAGTGCTGCTGCTGTTCTTGTGGGGGAAGAAGAGGTACAAATGGCAGCAGTGAAAAGAACACATTAAAGCCAACTTAAAAGAAAATACTTACATGGCACAGACAGGCATGTACATGGGACACACACACTGTGCATTTACCTAATGATCCATGAGAAGCTGATGTCCCCAGGAACGTGTTTTCTGATTGGCTTAAGTGTCCCTGGGGCTGATGGAGGAAATGCGATGAGAGGCTGACCGGTGGAGAAGGAGAGGCAGAGTGAAAGGAGGCAGAGCTTCCAAGGGAGCCGGGGATATTTACAGGAGCAGAACTTTGCAGCAAACTCCCACCTGGACAAAGAACACACAGAGAGGATGGCTATGTGTGACCATGAGTATGGGCCAGAGCACAGCGCAGGAGGTCAGAGCAGAAGGTGTTAGCTTCCCTCTCTCCTTCCTAAGCCCCTTGGGACTCCCTCTGCTCCTCATCAGGCTTCATTCCCCTCTCAGCTTCTAAGAGGAGCACTGAAACTGCAGGAACCACGTAGGTTAAGACCCTCCAGAGTGCCATGGACTAGTCTTTCATCAGCCCAAGCAACAACAGATTCTCTGAGCAGAGTTCAATCCCTATCAGCCTAGAGAAGGTGGATTTGGTACCTGGTGAAATATTTTGTAAGGCCTCTGCCTTTAGCACTTCCAAACAACCTGTAGGAAGAAGACTAACATGCTAGGTCATGTCATGATCTTAACCAATAAAAAAAGTCAGTAACTAGTTTTCAGATGTACTTGAGCACCTGAATTTACCAGTAATAAAAACAAAACAAAAACAAAAGCCCATCCTCCAGAGATATCACAATCCCCTCACACACAAGGTCATTCCAACCAAATTTCCTTTTTGGTCTCTTTCTTTAAGTCTCTTCCAACCAAAATGCTTCTGTCTGCCACTCACAGATTGAGGGAACAGGGCATTCCCCAACTCTCTCTTGATCTCCCTTTTTAGATCACCAGGTAACACCCACACCTGATGTGAACAGAGAGAAAAGGAGCATGGAAGATCTCTAAGGCACCGCAGATGGGTAGCAGCGGAAGCAGGGCTAGCAGCAGACATACACGGTAAACTCTCCCACCAGGCTCTTATTTGTGGCAGGGAAGTGGAAGTGATATTCTTTAGGGTTCCTTCCACAGGCCCCTTTCTACCTCAACACAGCTCCAGGCAGTGTGGTTCCCTTGAAAACCTTCTGATCACTAAAGTCACCTTTCATTCAAAACCTGTCTTGCACAGCAAGGGCAGCCCGAAACTACAACCACATCCCGACAGCTATGAGACATTTCCTGTTTCCCTGGCCACTCATTAGAGACAGGTAGAAGAGGCCTTAGCCTACCTCCACATATTAAAATGAGACAGACATTACAGGAATCAAGTCAGCAGACCATGACGACACTCTGTGACAGATGGATAGCATTACCAGGTCAGTGAGTTTCCTGTTACTGCTAGGGAGAGTTTATTCTGCTTAAGATGCAAATCATTCTGCTTTGGCCTGTTTTAAAAAGGTATCAGATGCCTTCTAGGATCCACTTGCACAGTTTAAAAAACAAAATTTATTTATTTTTTCAAAAACAATCATCAAGCAAGTCTCATTCAGTCTCAAGAAACATCCCCAAGACACCAGGGCCCAATGGTAAGAACTCAGCTCTGCTAATCAACAAGGGCAAGCTCTCACTTCAAAGATGCTCAGCACTTGCCAGAGTTTGTCATCATTGCTTTTGTAACCAGTGCTACTTTTGGGGCTGGTTTTAGAGCTTTGTTGGGCTGGCTCCACTGAGGTGACTGGGCAACACTGCTTGGCAGAAGATAAAGAAAGCTCTGTTGCTTTCATGTACCTATCATGATGCCACTCGTGTGGGGCACTGTGCTGCTGTCAAATGTCTTCTCCAGGGCAGCCACTCCGAATTCATTCAGGTCCAGGTCATCCAAGGCAGACTCTGCCAGACACAGAGGTACCAATTATGTTATAAAGGACCAACAACTTCAAGAGATAGGATGGCCCAAAGAGCCTACATGCAGAGGAGCCTTTGCTCTCTATTTGTCAGTCTGCACAGCCCTACTCTCTGCCCTATGCAACGTTCTCCTTCAGCAGTTTGGCAGAAGTGCCATGGGCAGCTTTTCCATTGGGGTTCTTTTTGGCCTGATCTGATTTCTTTTCGCCTCAAAGTACTTCCAAACATTAGAGGAAAAGACAAATTTGATTAAATAACAGCAATTCCCATAATTCCTCCCCAAACTGCTCTTTCAAGCCTCTCCATAATATGCCTTAACACTGGCTTGTGACATGTCTGGGTTGTGCTTTGTCCCTGCTCTGCTGAAGAGCCACTCAGAAATACCAGTAGAGGGGAACACTTGAAACAAAAGAAACCCATCTCTGAGGTTCAAAGATTGGGTAAAATAAAGCAAGCTTATGAATGCCTGAAAATGTTACACCTATTTGAATATGCCTCATCACTAATCATGATCAATATCATTCCATCCCACACATGCCCACTCACTTCTATAATTATTTGTAGCCAATTAGTGAGATCACCTCAGGAATGTTTGATTCAAAAATAAACTAATCCAAAAAAGGAAGCACAGGTGACCAAAAAAAGTTCTGCACCTCTCTAAGGAGTGATTCCATTCTTTGGACTCTCCTGTCCTCCCTCCTCACAGCCTCTGTCCTACATTCTGCAAAGGGCAAGTCCTTACCATCTACCTGATGGTGGCCCTCGCTGTAAACCTGTCATTTAGGATGGAAGGGGTTGTAGCTGTGGAAAACGCTCCTGTGATTTCCTGCCTACTCCAAGACCTCTTTGTCACTTTGACAAACCTAAACCTAAGGCCCTTTACACCATCTGACATTTTGAACAAGTGGCTCAGAGGCCTTCTGTTGGTCCTGTGGGTGAGTTTCATCCGTAATGACCTGCAGAAAACATCAGATTGGGTCACGGGGAGGGGGGGGAAGCTTACAGCCTCAGAAATCTGCCAACACTGACAGAGACGAAAAACTGGAGTTCACTGGAACCCCCCAGGCTACTCCAACTCTCCTACCTGGTGATCCATGTCTGAGGAAGCCCTATTAGCATGAGTGAAAAAAGGCAAAGTTACCTATGACAGACTCAACGGTGTCACTGGTTGGGTAGAAAGGAAGGGCATTGGCATTCATGCCTGGTATGCTGCTGGTGCCGGCAGGGCTTGGTGGCGTTGCAGCCAGACTGGAGGTGATACTAGAGGAGATGCTGGATGTCAGTGGGCTCCCCACTGGGAGAATACCCAGTATGTCCTGAAACAAGAGTTTTAAAAGGGAAAGAGGGAGGAAATAAAACATCTTCATAGGAGAATCCCTTCAGAAACATGCAGGACGAAGCCAAAGATCAGCAGCAAACCTGTTCCTGCCTGCTTCCAACCTGACAGATGGCTGGTGCTATGACTGTGCTGGGGGTGGGGGAGAGATTAACAGCTTTCCTTTCATTTCTGCCCACTGCTCTCTGCTCTGTGTCCCCCTGTCCCCCAGTGTCACAGACATCCTTCAGGCTGCCCCAGAATGAACTCCTGCGACCCACAGGTTGCATGCAATCACGGGGAGGGGTCACCCAATCACTCCTCAGACTTACTTCAGCACATGACTTAGAACCTGATATTAAATTCTCTTTGCTGAATCCTTGAACTTAGATGACTCCAGAGATCCATTCCAGCTCAATTTTCTGTCATTTGGAGACAATCTGCAGCATGGCCCAGGCCTTTGAATCTATCCTCAATTCACACCCGTCTAGCCACTCACAAATAACAGCTCCAGCAAATCATCCCATCTTCATAAAGTAATCCCTCAAGCTGAGCATCCCTAATGGTGTCTGGACTGTCATTTACTCCCTGCAGAGCTGTCTGGATCCACACAGATTTCTTCTGTCCTCGTCTGCAGCGCTGCAAGCACCAAGCTAGGTTCAGAGCCCTGCCAGCAGTACCGTACCTGTTTGGGCTGTAACAAAGGTTGCTCCTGGCTCCTGTGTTCCAGCGAGTGGGACTTCATTTTTGCTTGCTGCAGTAAAGAAACAAAATATAAGCAGAGGAGTTAGCAGCAGAATTAAAAATGGCTTTGCAGAGGCCATGGGAAACACAGTTCCCTCCTCTCTCACAACCTGCTCTGGGCAAAGAAGAATTCATAGAACGGGAAAGCAAAGTAAACTGAAAACACTCCAAGTAATTTGCTTTCCAAGACATCACCTCTGGAGTTATGCAAAGCCTTGTGACAATTGCATGTGCTTTCAATGCTGCTCTAAGTTCTCTGCTAGCACAAAGGGCTTCTTAAGAAGCAAGACCAAACATGACTTATTTTGCCTTGCTATAAATAACTCCCCAGGCCTGCTGCTATCTAAAAAAGGCCAGAGATGGTGAGAGGCCTATTTCTTAATGATGTAAACATTTTTCAGCTTTGGGAAAACAAAGTATGTAGATTACGTTTGCCCTCAAACTGTGCCAGCTCCCAGCTAGCATTTGCCAAGTAAAGTCCAGTGATAACTTCCATTTTGAAAGCCACATCATCAAAACTGATTGTAAAAACAATCTCCAACTCCCCCCGCCATCCCTTAACACAGAGCTCACAGCTATGAAACAGAAGTGAGATCAAGGCTGTCTGGAATTGCAAGACTGCATGAATGACAACATACATTTGAAATTCCACTCTCCAGCCAAAAAATTCAGCTGGAGGGCCTTCCAGCTGTATAACCTTAGGGGATATCAAGCCTCTTGCCTCACAACATGTCCATTCTGAGCTGCAATAACCAGAGCTAGGAAGGAAGTGGCCTCATCAGCTTGTCAGCGTGTAACGGTCTGTTCTGCAAGCCCTGCTCTGCTCTTCCCATGCTGCTACATGGTTAAGGCACAGAGAGATCAATCAGATCCTCTGGGCACAGACAGGGAGCAAAAAAGTGCTGAGAGTCAAGGCTGCTTGTTTACTCACTCTCCAACCTCCAGCCTGAATCAGAGACATATTCCAGACAAAGTCGGCTCAGAGGTGCTTATGGCACACACACAGGCAGTCCCCACCTCCACAGGGGAGATCCAGGCTTGATGTCCAACAGCAGCACAGGAGACACCAAGCTGGCCTGAAGTGATAGGTCTTGACTTGTTGGCTTAAAGAGTCTTATGAGAAAGTTAAATGATTGCTGGGGAGGGATGACATAACCAGACAGGCGAAAGAGCAGCAGCAGAATTCATCCCTTGGCTTTCCTTAATTAAATCATTTTCTCTGCTCAGCTGTATGCCTATGGGCAGATGGGGAGGAGGTCAAAGCCTGGATATGGATGCAAAGATCCTTCTGTGATGGGTATCATTGCCTCACACTTCCCTGAACAGCACACAAGTGTGTTTACACACAGCAAAGCCACCACTCAACTGAGGGGGCTTGTCTTCCTTTGTGTGCAACAGCCACGTTAGGCAGCTGCATCTGTGTGTGTCTGATAACACACTGCTGCCTTCCCCACACATCCCTGCCCTGCCTGCCACTCAGCTGAACACCAAGATGTGCTATCGACAGACGTCAGCAGCTAAAGAGGAGGCACAGACCCTGCCCCGGCCCCGCCTGCAGAGAGGCTTCCTGCCAGTGCAGCTCACTGCCTCTGCAGCAGTTAAGTCTTACTGGAAAGGGTTGGTGTGGTTTGTTTTTGGTTTTTTTTGTGTTTTGGGTGTTTTTTTTTCCTTTAAGGAGAAGAAAAAGTGAATGCATTTCTAAACCAATCCCCATTCCCACTGCCTGGAATTCATGCAACACCCGGGGAAAATGGAGCGTGCTGACCGTCACAGCTAGGCCAACCTCCTTTTGCCCTGAATACCATGAAAAAGGGCAAACATCTACACAGGAAAAATGAAAGGGCAGCCTGAAAACCTCCAGCTTGCCCTGTTGCAGTCAGGGCATAAAACAAGAGACATAAATTAGCAGTGAAGCCAAACGTTTTCTGACCGGTATGGAACAAACCTACTGTGCTGTGTGTCAGGACTTAGGAACACCTCCAGGTCATGGCATTCAAGCCTTTCCAGTGCAGCCAGCATTTTTCCAGCCTGCTAAGTCTTTTGGGACTCAGGAAAAGTATTTTTAGCTTTAACTGCTGGCTCAGCCTTACCACAAACTCTGTGGAATCTATTAACACAGAAGGTGCATTTTTCGTTCTAGTGAGATAGAAGCTGTTTGTGCTGGATCTTCAGAGGGAAAATGAGAAGCCCAGTGCAGAGCTGAGCCAGAGTGTCTCTTAAGTTTTCAAATAGAAGTGAACATAGTTACTTGCCTAATTATTGGTCTAGTTTACAGGGTATCTGGGAATCTCTGGTGCCCACTGCAGTCAAAGGGAATTACAGAAAACCTTAAAGAGTAATTACAGATTAAAAGGAAATTAAATCAGGACAGTTATGACACACCTAATTTTGCCTGTAGAAGCCTAGCATAAGGCAACTGTGATTACTTCTGTCTATATCTTAATAGCTGCTTGTTCCAGTCATTTAACACAGGGTGTAGCTTAATTAAAGCCACATAAGTAAGCAGCTACCTGAATACAGTATCTTTGTAGCACAGCCTGGACATCAGGCATAAATGCTCATCATCTGGCCCTCCTTTTCAAAGTCCTATTCATGCTCCATCCCCTTTCTCCTTGGCTTAGGCTTGCTGCCATTCTCTCCAAAGCAGGGCCTCCCTGGCACTCTGCCTCTGCTGGCAGGAAACAGGGGTTCTCTCAGTCCTTTGCCTTTGGGTTCACTCCTCCTTTGCAGCAGAGGCAATAGGGAAGGGGCACATGTTTCTGCTTTTGTTTCTAAACAACTGCTACAAGCTGCTGTGCCCACAAGAAGTGCCAGGATCACAGCATGGTCTGCTCTTTACCCCTAAAGATGTGTTGCATCAATTTGCAGTTTCCTAAGCCACATCCACGTTAGGCAAGACAATGGAAGCATTTATAAGGCAGCGTGCATGCATGCAGCTTAATCTCTATTTGTAACTACATCACTTTAATGAGACTAAACAGCTCAAGACTGGTCCTACTGCAAGGCTTGGTCACATTTTCCTCAAGCTGGAAAAATAAATAAAACAAAACCCACAGAGTCTGCTTCTAAATCCAACTGCTTCAGGCAAGATCTTGTCTGGACAGGCTATTTCCCCTGCTTTTTTCACAGCAGTGCCATGCTAACACAGCAGTACAAGCTCATTAAGTCTACCTTCTTTGAAATTACAGAGAAGAGTTAAGTGTAGCCAGGTTGAAAGCAGCACTTCCTGTCCTCACTGTTTTCAGGCAACAGAGATCAGGTATTTTTTTTTGCTTTTTATGTTAAAAAAAAAGAGAATTTACAGGAAATACTTTTGCAGGCACCTCTTCATAAAAGTAGCTCTTTCTTCCCTTTCCACTGTATTTACAAACCCAGTGAGGAATAAAAACTGGGTTTGGGTTCAGCTGACTTGGAAGGGATGGCAGAGAAACTATTAATTGTAACGTCAAGAAAGGAAATTCACAGCAAGAAGCTGACTGTGGAAAAGCTCATGTGTGGCAGAGGAGATGGAAGAGACTGTTCAAGGCTTAGGGAGTCTGAATAAGGCATGACACCAAGAAGGAGAAGACTGAGGAAGCAGCAAGACAAGACTAAGATATCCAAAAGGGACAAGAGGGAATGTCATTGAAGACACAGGTTGGGTAAGATTGCCAAAGGTTCTTCAAATGAGAATGAGGAATTCAAATCTAATACAGAAGCCACAGGAGAGAGTCAAGGATCAGAATGATGCAGCCAGAGAAGCAAGAGACAACTAACAGGACATTTTTAATACACTGCAGAAATGAAGGGTGAAAACAGAAGACAAACCAAGTCATGGAGATCAAGGTAAGAGTTCAGAGGGAGAACAGAGAAGGAGGGATGAGGTTCCGTGAGACAACACAGCAGAGGAAACAGCAACTCTTGGCAAGGACCTAAACAAGGAAAAAGAAAGAGCAAGAAGTGATATGTGGGAAGCTACCTGGGGAGTCAACACAGGACAGAAGTTGTGAGGGATTAGGAAAACAAGCAGCAGCTCAACTTCCACAAACTGAGTGTGATGACAGCCAGGCAGACAAGAACAGATGTAAGGTGGAAGAGACTGGAGGGGAGGCTGAAACCAACAGCAGAGATTGAGAACTCCTGCTGAGAATCATGCTTTGTCAGTTTTGAGCCTTGAAAATTAGAAATACATTCAGGCTACACTGGGCAATTTCTCATTCCTCCTCATCCCCCCCCCAGCTCTTCCAGCCAGCATTCCCTACTAACCTGGCATTTGAAACTCTTCAAATACTCGGCCCCCACCTGATCTTCTCGCTCAAACCCCGGCGCTTTCTTGTAGGTGCCGGCTGCTGTTACTGAGTCTGGAGGAAAACCAATGGTCTCCAAGCTGTGTGGCTTTCCAATGGCACCAGGAGGAGACCCACATATATTAGATGGGCTTCCGAGACTGCTGTTCCTACAAAGAATCTAATAGAAGGAAGAAGTGTCAGGAGAGTACAGCTGGCCAGTAGCAACGACTCAAGAGGAGAGGCATCCCAGGGAAGAGCTCATTCACTTCACTGTTTGTGCATCAGTAATACTGAGAGTCAACACAAGCACACAAGCTTCCAGGAAACAGTCATCAGGAACCAGGAAAATGCTAGATACTGGATTTATACAGTCCCACCATTATGGTTTTATTGTCCTCACCCTGTACTGCAAGGTAGTCTTACAAAACACAGCCTACAGATCTAGTGACATTTATTCTTCTTGAGGCCTTAGATGTGACTGATCAAGCTCCCAAACCTGACCAAAGCTCTCTTTGTTTTCCTTAGGCTACAGGGGATCCTGTCTGGGCTCTGAGCAGTACTGTGAAACCTGGAAAGGTGCTCTGGCAGGCAGAACAACCAAGCATGTCTGAGCTATGTGCACTCCTGTGTGTTCCCAGTTGGAAATCTGAAAGTTTTAATGCAGGCACAAGCCAAGTATCAACAGTTACATTAAAAACCCCAAGGATTTCCAACAGTTCCATTCTTTGGACTAATACCAGGGATCACAATCACATGCAACAAGGCTAGTTTTGCACTGTAGATGAAGCCACAGACAGCAGCAAAGGAGATTATGATGAGTTTTGGAGAAAGGGCTGACCTGGATCCATGCAGATACCCCACTTCTCTGGGACAAGAAATGATCTGCCTGCACTGGCAAGCATGACTGTGCTTCAGACATCATTTAGACAGCCTGCTGCCACCACAGATTCAAATGTGGCACAATCTGGGCTGGCATTAGAAAGAAGCAGCATCCTACAGTGTTTTGGTTTTATTTTTATACAGACATTCTGCTGTCCACGCTTCCCTACAGTTGCAAAGATACTACTCACTGTGGTGGAGGTGGGGCTAGTTGGCAGAGTTCCTGATTTATTCCACACCTACAGTACAAATACAAAACAGAACAGGCCACGTGAGGCTGGCTGCTAGAGGGACCTTTCCCTCTGATTAATTCATGATGTAAAATGATCACCAGCAAAGCCATATTTGTTTGCAAGCTACATGCAGATGCCCTGTGGAGTGATGAAGTCACAGAAAGACATGTGTTGCCATTTGGCATATGTCCAAGGATTAGGAAAGATTGTTTCAAAGACTGAGAGCTTGATATGGAACAGACCTAAATGGTCTGTTAAGTGGAAGGTTATCTTCAATTTCACTGCAGTTTTCAGAGAATTTAGATGACACATTCACAAGATGAAAAGGTTTTGGTTTTTAACTGCTTTCCAGAGTCTTATTTAGTGAGAGAAAATATTGTGCCCAGACTTTTCAAGACCTGTTTGGAATTCTAGCTGTGACCAAATTCAGGAGAACTATGAACTCTTAGCCTGGCTCGTGGCACTAATAAAATTCAAACTAGCAGCTTCTCTTTTTAAAGAGGGGGGGGAGGGGAAAGATAGAACAGAGGTCCTGGATGAGTTCACCTCATTCTGATCAGTTTCAAAGGAGTCAAACTAATGTCACTTTACCTTCTCAAAACCTTGACCAACCATCTGAAAAGGTTACACACCTTATCAACAGCAGTGCAAACAGGAAAGACTTAAGGAACAAAAAAAAAACACCCAAAGATCTCAGCAAAAATGAAGTGGTCTTGCATTCCACAGGCTTCTTACCCATCTGTATCTGCTCAGCATTGAAAGATCTCCCTTCCTGTATGTACAACTACACTCAACTACTACCAACAATCTGAGGCATTACTTAAATACATTCCAGAGTTTAGCTGTCTCCACAAGTAGGAGAGGGAGGGAATCAAGGATATCCTATAATGCAACACACAATATGCACAGGCTAAGCCTCTGAGATTACACATGTAAACAAACTCCATTGTAGTTATGTACTTTAGATGTGACTGGCTCACAGCCTTCAATTAGAGTACTTGGAAACTAAGCCCAATATGTACCTCCAGACAGGAAGGAGTTGGAATTCATGTGCGGATGTATTCCACTTTCCTGAAGGGACCTCAACAAATGCTGCACAGAAAGGAAGGCTTCATAATTTTTATAGGTGAGAGGACAATACTAAAGCTACCAAACTGTATGTTCCAAGTAAACAGATCCCTCTAAAAAGCGTGGAGCTGAGATCCAAAAGGAAAATGTCATCTCCTTTGGGCTTGTGGATACTTGGGACTCCTCTTCCTGGGAGAAGGAAGTGACTCGGAGAAACTCAGATTTCTAAGGTATGGGCAATGCTCCCCCAGAGTGCTACATACATTGCTAAGGTCTGGGGCATGTGGACTGGAGGGGCTGACTGGAACAGAATCACCAGCTGCTGACGGCATGTACATCACAGGGCCTGTCTGTGTGGGGCTAGACACAGCCGAGGATTGCTGCAAGTCTTCACTGAGTGCAGGCTCTGCAAGAAATCAAAGCACAGGGAACGTTACTCAAAGCTGCACAACTGCAGCGGAGCACAAGACAGTTAGGAACAAGAACACTTTGATATTCTTGAGGGAAGAGACATTCCACCTCCCTAAAAGCATAGAAGCAAGGAGAAACCTCATCTGGCAAATGGCTACTACTTCTCTAATACTCCTTAACATTATTCCTGTCATCACTTGTACACTGTGCTGCTCTTTTAGCCCATTAATGCTGCTCCAAAATTATCCTCCCTGCATGAATAGTGTGTTACTCATTCAGCTGTCTTGAACTAAGCAGAGCTTCCTTCATTGATAGGCAGAAAGTTGGTGGGTGCATTATAATTAGCCAAGGGAGGTAAGTTTCCATCTGTGCTCATTACAAGCCATAACCAAAAAACCCAAAAGGACCTGAAATGGCATACACCAAAAAACAGTGTCATTGGCTTGGAAAGTAAAGCAGAGATGCTGTAGCCTTGTAGCATTTACATACAACTCAGCATCTTCACAAAACCTATCTAACTGACACTACTCTGGTATGACAGTGTCTTTTAACACCCTGGTTTCAACATGTTTCTTGCTACCAATCAGCAAAAGTCATGCCAAGAGCAAATATACTAAACAGACTCCTGTTATTTTAATTGAATTAGGCCCTCACTGTTCACCTTGCCAAAACAAGGCTAAAGCTACAATTCCATAAGACACCACAAGAAATACCCAGGTTGGAATGACCTAACGCCACTGAATGTTACTCTGGCTTTGAAGCAGTACAGTATCAAGTGCAGTAATCTTGTTAGGAGTGAGGCATCTCCTAAACAAAACCACTGTGTTAGACACAGGGGAGATTGTTAAACACTGCTGCTTTATCAAGATTTCATTCTCTCCTAAGCTTGCTGGATCATCCTGTGTAGCTGCACTGCTGTGTTTTGGGCCATCATAACCCACAGCTTTAGCTATAATTACTGCTTGTGACAGGGCTTCTAGGAAAGGAACTGCATAACCTGCAGGGAATTCACTCTCACCATTCCATGACAAAGGCAGCAATTACTAATTCCACCATTTACAAAGGGTAATCAAGTAACAAGGAGATTTGCTCAAGGCTGTGTAGTGAGTAGGGATCAGAGACAATCTATTGACTTCTGAGTAACCTGCTCTAATCACTGCAAATTAAACAGTGAGGCTGGAGTGTAGGAGCTGAGTGGGAGTTAACCTGAATGTGGAGCTCCAACTGAAACAGCAGCACTAGTTTACAGATGCTGAAGCTAAGGATTGAACTAATGCTCTATAAATCAGGAAGCTATTGAGAAAAGAGGATTTCAGGAAAGGCAGACAAAAAAGCTGCATAGTTTTACTTCTCCAACCAGACATAAAGGTTTAAACTTGAAGCACAGCTTCATAAATAGTATTGAATTTTTAAATGGAGCAATACATTATCTCTAATTAGCAACTTTATCCTCAGCTGCTCAAAATGCAACACTTTGCAACTTAGCCAGGTACAGTTCACCCATGTACAGAAAAGCAGCAGCTTTGTCTGTGTCCATCCTTCTAAACTGACATAGAGAGAACTAAGCATGTTAGAAGGAACAGAGGGAAACACTTCAAGAGCCAGCGAGAGCTGAGGGCTGAGCTCTAGAGACTACCCACTGCCTTCAGCTCAGCCAACATCTCCCACACTAGCATGGCTTTATAGGAATTATCAAAGTTAATACTTTGGCTTCAGAAATCCTTCACAGAAGCTCTAGTTTAGCAGCCCCATATTTTAAGCTATTTTGACCAGAAGGTCTCCACAGGTCAAATATCCATGAAAGACAAGAGAAGCGGCCCACGTACGTTCTACATGTGCAAAGGCACAGAAGGGTCCTCTGGGACAGCTGCCAGACTGCTGCATATCATTGCATTTGGTGGATTTGTAGATCTAAAGATGAAAAATAAATAAAAAAACAAACAAACAAACAAAAAAAAGAAACCAGACATGAACAGGAAAAAAAAAACCAATGACCAGCAGCCCAGGTACAAAAGTACCACAAAGAGACTCGACAGCAAGATAGGAACACAGATAAAAGGCACAGAGGCCAGCAGAGTTTAGGGTGACCATTTCAGCACTTTGCTTCACAGAAAAGAAAACCCACTGTAGCTCTGGAAACACCAAAGCATGCCCACCACAGCTAGAGCTCACCCAAGGATCAACCCATCACACCTCAGCTCACCCAGAGGTCACCATTTGCCATGAAGTCCCTCAGTCTCACTGGAAGCTCCATGGATATTACAAATGGTAAAAAGGCAGGAAAACAGTTGACAGATGACAGCACAGAAAGCTACAGCCACGTTGGCAAGGACAATAACAAACCGTTGACAATGACTGTAGGAAATGGACTATTCCCCTTCCCCCCAGTTTGACAGGCGGTGACAATGGTTACTTTGCAGATACAGGCCCAACAAAGCTTTTCAACACTGCAACATGAAGCAGACTAGGAAAAAGTCTTAATTACACTTTCTGTGAGGATACTGACATGCTCTAGGCATGCCCACAACTAAGAGCTTGGTGGTTTTCAGCACCAGTTCCAGAGTATCTACGGTTTCGAGTGATCATCAACCCAAATTTGTTCCTCAGGGACACAGATGCTGTTTGTTCACCTCCAAACCCACACCAGGCTTTCAAAATGATTCCCACACATGAAACTCATCTTACTCTTGAGTTTTCCCCTACTTTTCTTCCCTCCTCCCACATGGCCCACCCAACAAAGGCAGCTGAATTTCAGCTTACTTCCGACATGCAGTTTCTCCATATCCCAGGACCACACTGCCAGCAGCCCACACACTCTCCCAGTTGGCACACTAATTTTCTTCACAGCACTGGAATGCTTTTGCTCTTCTAGTCAGCTACCAAACAGAGTGAGCAGGTTACTGTACCTCTGGATGGAACTGCTGCTCTGTGCGAGTGTGGCAGTATTGGCATGAGTCTCCATTTTCACACTTACTGGGATCTCCCCACTCGTCTCCGTGTTTCACACTGGGACATGGCGAAGATCTGTGTATACAAGGTAGCAGGAGGATGCATCAGACTCACCAACGTGCTTTGAGCTCAGCTTCCACAGCTGGGAAGCAGGTTTGGCTGCCCACCCTCAGCTGTACAATCTGTTTGGCTGGCTGCTGCTTCCCCAGCCCCCACCCAGCTGCTATTGCATCTTCTCCTCCCTCTTCCAGTTGCCCAAAGCCAAGAAGCCTGGCTTAGCTCTCCACCCAAAACCCAACACAAGCTGAACCAACATAACTTAACAATATTAGCAGCTGATGTGATTAGTGTCAGAGATGCTGGGTCTGGTTTCTGTTTTGGAACTACACTTTCATAGAAAGCTAATAAGTTAATTGGCTAATCCTCAAACACGTAATACCCTTACTGTAGTGTGTTTCCAGGGCTAGAGTACGGCCATGTGGAAAAAAGGCCGAGTCAGGTCACTGGGGAAAAGGCAAGTCCCCTTTCCTCCTCCTTGCCAGGAACAGCTCCTTTTCCCAGATCTGAATTTTTGCTGTGACCTACTTCCCCTGGCTCTTTATGCCCTTAACCATTCCCTCGAACAACAGCAGAGGGAAGCAGATAGCAGCGGCAGATGCCTGCGTGAGAGGCAGCCACATCAGCTGGGGGTGGGGAAAGCAAAGCCAGTGGAGAGCAGCTTTCGCCTCTTCCCTTCCCAAAGGGCCCAGGCAGGGGCAGAAAGCACACAGCTGCTGCCTGAAGACGGGTTAAGCATTTCTGTTTCTCCTCAAAGTGCTGGGATGAACACTACTCTGCATTTTATCTACTTGTTTTGTTGGGGTTTTGGTTTTTTAGAGTATTTCTGTGCTGATTCAAAAATTTATTTGGGGGTAGGGAAGGGAAGTGGCGACCTCCACAGTATGCATTCTCCCTCCTGCCTTTCGGGTCTGCTCTTATGCTTTTCAAAAAAGAACTAAGGAAAAGCCCCACTGAGCCCACAACAAAAGCTCTGTTGTGCTGGAGGAAATGAGGGCCTATCACTGGGATGAAACACGTGCAGGGAGACACAGCACGCTGAAAAATCCAGCGACAGCTGACCGAGGAGAACACCCCTGCTGCCTCAGAAGCAGAGCCTTCAGCAGCTGGTTAGGAATGCATGTCCAGCAAGAGCACTGTCCAGCCTGTGCCTCATGATCTCCATCACCAGGCACATACAGCAAGCAGCTTCATGGTTCTGAATCCTTCACCTTGAGAGCACTGCTGTGAGAGTTTGCTTCTAGACGGGGATTAAAACTTCCTTTTGTTTGCTTTTTGTCCCTGCATGGCTTTCTAAAGCTGGAGTTTATATGGTGAGGAGAAGCCAGGCACAGGCTTTTTTTATTTGCTATAAAACCAGAGCTGTAGCATGATTTAGCAACAGTCATTTGTTACAGGTACTGGCTCCTACACACAGCAAAACTCCTTGTGTAGTTTATTACGCTGTCTCCTAGGCAGAAATAACACTCCATCACATCTGGGACAGAGTCTAGTGGGTCAAATCCTACATCCTTCATTACAGACTTCTACTCCACCTCACCTCTCAGCTGGGAAATAGAATATCCAGGACCACAATACCTGTATTTGTGTTTCCTTGGGCTTCTTCTTCGGTCTTTGCTATTGTGGTAGTAGGGACAGGCATAACCCTGGCGACAGAGCCGGGGGGGTTTCTTACACTGCTCTGTCTTGTAATTTCCCAGCACGTACGTGGTGTCTGTCAAAGAAGCAGCCAATCAGTGGGAGAGCTCCTGGATTTGTATTACACACAAGTTTTGGACAGGAGACCCAAAGTGACGCTCACCTTGCCACCTTGGCTCCTCACTGAGTATTTTCTCTATCATAGCATGGCTGGCAGCAACTGCAGACTGACCCTCTATGCCACCTTCTGATGTAGGCTGACCATTCTGCAAAGCTTCCATTGCCTGAAGCTCCCTTTGTGGAAAGAGTTAAAACAACACACAGACTGAGCAGATGAAAAGACAGATAAACATACATAAAACCTGATATATTGGAGAGTGGTAACAACACCTAAAAAGGTTTATCTTATTCATTTACTTTTTGTCAGAGCATCTTTAGTCAAACAGTAACTTCAAAACATGTTCCAGATGCATTGTTCTGACTCCCCCCATCAGAATCCAAACCACAGCACAACTACAGAGTGCTCTCTTCCCCTGTTTGGAGTATCCTCCCTGCAGAATGCATAGATTTGCCTTATTAGGAAGGGATATATCACTGTCACTCCAACACTAAGCATTCCATGCTGAAGTAGCATTGTCCCACAGTCATCTGACTTTTCATTTGGGTACAGAAATTCCCTTATTCCTGCAGAGCCCCAAGCTCCACTAACCTGATGTCATACACCGGGGAGCGTAGGTCATGGGGCCCATGAGCAAACGCGCAGTGGACTCCGTTCTTCGTGCAGTTCCCTTTGGAGTCTGTCTCATGAATGCAGATTCCAGTTTTGTAGTAGCGCAGGTGATACCTCCTCTCTGTGTCTCCAGTAGTTCTGTGCAAGAAGGGACACCTGAGGTACACAAGGAGGGGAAGAACAGGCCAAGTTTAGTCACAGAGGTGATGGACACCACACGCAGAAGACATATTGCTGATGCAGGGATGACACATCTGAGAACTCCCTTGCTAGCTCTGCCCCTTTCTCTTAGGCTGTGCCTTCCAACACTACAGAGAACCCCTAAACCTGTCACTAGAATAGTTCCCCTCCCAAAAAAACAGCTGAGTTGCTCTCTACAACTACCTGAAGGGAGGTTGTAGCCAGGTGAGGGTTGGTCTCTTCTCCCAGGAAACCAGCACCATAACAAGAGGACACAGTCTCAAGCTGTACCAGGGGAGATTTAGGCTGGATGTTAGGAAGAAGTTCTTCATAGAAAGAGTGATTGGACATTGGAATGGGCTGCCCAGGGAAGTAGTGGAGTCACCATCACTGGAAGTGTGTAGGAAGACAGTGAATGAGGCACTTGGTGCCATGGTTTAGTTGATTAGATGGTGTTGGATGATAGGTTGGACTCGATCTGGAAGGTCCTTTCCAACCTGGTTAATTCTAATTAGTCTGTTCTCGCTCATATAAGGTGATAGGACAAGAGGAAATGGCCTGAAATCGTGCCAAGGGAGGTTTAGGTTGGATATTAGGGAAAATTTCTTTACTGAAAAAGTGGTCAGGCACTGGAACAGGCTGCCCAGGAAGGTGGTAACCATCCCTGGAGGTGTTCAAGAAATGTGTAGACAAGGCACTTGGAGGCATGGTTTAATGGCCATGGTGGTGTGAGGTTGATAGTTGGCCTCAAGGATCTTAGAGGTCTTTTTCAACCAAAGCAATTCTATTAAGCCAGCAGCAGCACATTAGTCTAGTCTCACGACCTGCAGGGATCTGGAAATGAGCAAGGACATTGTCAAGGTGTTCTGCTGTGCTAGCCATGATTGAAGGGACATCACCTGGCTCACACCCTTTCCTCAGCAGCCCATCTAGACTTTGTGCTGTTGCTATTTCCTGCTGATGTACTCCTACAGGGGCACAACACTATCTACAGCCAGGTGTGACCTTTCTGCAGAGCATGGGACAAGGAAGAATTACACCACCACCACCATTTTCACTTATGTTTTATTTCCCAGCTTAAGCAGGGGAAAAAAATATCAACACTGTAAATAATAAAAGAGCAGAATGGAATAGGTTAAGTTTAGATATTGCAGCATCAAGCTAAAAAAAAATTACAAACCAGCAGAGTTCTGAGATGGCAACAGTTTGCATATACTGAGTTTGAGCCAGATACAAATCAGTCATCTAGAAATTGAAGTCCCCAAATATCCTATTTTCCAGTCCCTTTGAGTTCTCTTCTCACAAGCAGGAAGGTATTGAAACTGAGGCTTGGGGGATTATTCCATTCTGCTGTGGTCACAAGATTATATTTGGCTTAAAATATATCTTTTCTTCCCAATAAACAGCATTTTTTCTGTGTGTTTACACTGGCACCATGAAAGGGAATTGAAATTCCATCTTTCTACAGCATCTCTGTATGAAACACTCCCTGCATTTGACCACAGTTTGGCTACACTAATTATTCTTACAGATCTGTCATGTGCCTGGAGTTTTATTACTGGGTTAACCCTGTAGTTGCTGGAGTCTGTCACATGCACAGCAGAAACATTTGCATCTCTGCTCCAGTTAAGCTTACTGCAGTCAGAGTGAGTAAAGCAAAGCAAACTCTTCCTTGTGGTGCCTCATTCTGAGTACCTGTCATTTTCCTACTGGCTCCTTAGAAGTTCAGAAAGATGAAATAAACTGGCAAGTAACAATTAAAAAGAGGTGGGGATAGGTAATTCAGGGGGCAGATTAGAGTACAAAGGTCCTCCTGTTTCTTCTGTCTGTGAACAACTAAGCTACCCTGCTAGTGAGCAAGAGCTGTTAGCTGACAGTCAGGAACTTATGGGAACAGAGTCCTTCCAAGCCCATTCATCAGCAAGCTGTTTTCCCAGCCAAGGCTCGTGAGGACAGTGAATGATGCAAGAGCCGAATTCCCATCTAAGCCACGTCTCTGCAGCAGGTCTGGAGCACAGGGGTTGCTGTTACAGTTTTTACATCTGTTCTCACGTTACGTACATTACAAAGCTGCTTTACTGCTGCCTTGCCTCATCTCTCTACAAGAACTGGCTGGAATCATCACCTGGACCGATCCCAAGAGCCTAATGCCTGAAAAGCAAGGGTGCAGCCTTTTACTTACTCATCTCCTTCTGGGCAGATTCCTGTGGTCTCGTCATACTTGGTACAGTAGATGTCGGGGCTGTAGTTAAAGGTCCCATCCCGGCGGCGGATGGATCTGCGCCGGCGCTGGTTGACAAAGTGCCAGTGGAAGCAGGTGTAGGGCCGGTGCTGGGTGCACTTGTGCTGCACGAACAGAGGGCACTGCTCCGTGCGGAACTCCTTCAGGTAACTGCGGGCAGAAACCCCACACAGCACAATCAGCACCAGGACGCTGGTCGGAGGCAAGAGCCAATCGCCCTGCTGAGCCCCGGCCAAACCCAGCCGCATCCATCACACAGATGTCTGCTGTCCTCCTTCCCGCACCCGCCCCTGCCGCTGCGCTCCGCCATGGAGGCTGGCAGCCGCTGGCTGCCTGCAGTGGGGAGATATCAGTTACCAGGCCAGTTAGCACAAACAGGAACACTGACAAGAGTTGAAATCACTTTCTACTGTGCCTTCCCTACCACTCTGAAAGAGACTTTTCATGAGCTTAGAAACCACTTTGTGAGAAAATAGAACTCTTCAGTATCTTTCTGTTCACTTCTCTCTCTATATCTGAGGCTTAACTGTGCAAAAAGGGCTCTCCTTCCTGTATGTTGTTTAAAACAAAACAACAAATAAAACAAATTTTCTTATAGCCCTGTTTAAAACTTCAAGTGACTGAGAAAGGCTTTCAAGAGACTCAACTCAACAGGATGCTGTGTCATCTCATTTAAACCATGCTATCACCTAGAAAGGTTGGACCAGATGAGCCTTGAGGTCCCTTCCAACCTGGCATCCTATGATTCTATGATTAAAAGCTTCTTTCACGCCTTGTCCTTCTGGTTTAACTGAACTTCTTCACTACATGGTCAAAGATGAAATTAAAATTAATCAACTCCCCTCTTACCATCTTGGGAATTCAGAACTCTGACATCCCCCAAACTCCCACAAGGCTGGGCTGCTTTAATTTTAATATGCAACTCTCTGAAAGTACATGTCTTCTTTCATCCCAGGAACTAAAGAAGTCACAAGCTTTTATTTGTGACACTAATAACAGTCTCTAAACCCAGATTGTAGAGGATTACAAAATGGTTTAGATCAACATAATGATCTGACTGTGATCTGTGTGTAGGTGCTTACAAAATCCACGCTGCCTGGAACCCACTGGCTGCCCTGTATTTTACAGGGGACATGAAAACAGGCCAAGTGGCTCAGACCTGGATCCCACCAGGTTCGGCTGCTCAGACACCTCCAAGAACAACCCTGAAGGCCCAGAGCACTCTGGTCTCGTGCTTGGGGTTTAAACAGCTACAAAATTTGTTGGGCAAAATAAAAGTGCTGGTATTCTGCTGGGAGCAAAAGGTTGATGCTGCAGCAAGATACGGAGTCATTTTAAACTGTGGGTGTACTCTGGAGACAGCAAAACCAAGATCAGGAGTTTGTTAAGTATCCATTCCCATATCAGATGATCTATTTCTAAATAAATGGAAAGATGTCTGATGCCCAAAGATGTCTTTACAGATAATATCATCATGCTAGATTCATTCTGAAAACAACATCTGAGATAAAGCCTTTTTACCCCCGGCTGAAGAGAAAGCCTCGGGAAAATGCACCAATTCAAAGCAGTTTTGTTTGCAATGAAGAGAGAGTTATCACTGGCAGTGTTCCCTACACTGGATTTTACAGGCATGAAAGGATAAAAGCTCCACCTTCTCTTCAGCTTCCAAATACACGAGACTTGCAGGTTCCACTGCTTTGGATCTGCAAGTGCTCAGGGCTAGAGAGCCTCTGCACCGGCTGTGAGCCCTTCTCAACCCAAGCCCATCTGTTCCCTGCAACCCAGCACGGCTGAACAGCATCTGCACCAGGGCCTAAGGCTTAACATCAAAAAAGCTGGAGCCAGTGTGCAGAAACAGGTCTGTCTGTGGAGTAGGTGAGGGCTAACAACATCACTTTGTTCCTTCTTGCTTTTAAAATGCCGGCTCCAGTCAAGTGGAGATCCCTGCTCCAACTGCAGCAGCAATTAATCTGAAAACTGAAAGCTGCAATAAAATTAATCCATTCTTGACAAGTTTTCTAAGCTGCTGGACCAAGCACAGTTGTAAAAGGCAGAATTCCACAGATTATTTTATCTTATCACTGCACTAATAAGGCTTAGAACAAAAATGACTGCAGCAACATTGAGGCTAGAAAGTGAATTAAGTAAACTTGAGCAGCATGATACTTAAAATTCCTGTTCACAGATACTACACAGTCACCAACCAGCCCCTTCCACCCATGCACCTCCATGTCCACCTTAAGAGACAAGAGATTTATGTTAATTCAATGTTACATAGGGACAAACTGCAGAACAGCTGGCTACGTGCCCCAGCCAGCATCGTCCAGAGTGACAGAAACCAAAAGCATTTAAACGCCTTCATCTTCACTGGGCTTCATCTGAAGAGCAGCATCCTGAACCTCTTCAGTGCTCTGGAAATTAAGGGAGATATCAGGCAACCTGGGTATCAAGCCCAGCACCCCAGACTCGCTGCAACAGGCATGTATGAAATGCTGTTCAAACCCCTAGAATTCAACAGCTCCTCAACAAGCCAGCTGAAACAGCTTCCCTTTAGCAGGAGAGTTTAAAAGCGTACACACTGACTAGGGATTTTAGTCTCCAGAGTCTCAATTGTTGCTGAAGAGCGTTTGAAAATTAATTGCATGTCATGATTGGCTAAACTCCCTGGAGAAACATTTATTATAATGTAAATGAGAGATAATTACCTAAGTAAATGGTTCACCTGAAAAGTGTTTAACACCTAACTTGCTTCATCGGAAACTCGTTGTTTAATGCCGTCTATTAAATAAATGATCCCTGGCTCTTAATCTCAAAGCAAGTCCAGCAAACAGGTAGTACTGAGCTCCACAGACACATTAACTGTGCATGATCACCTCTGCAACAGGCCCATCGGAGGAAAAGGAGAGTTATCACATTAACTCAGTCATTTCAAGCCTTTCAATCACTGCTTTGGGTTCCCCCCCCCGCCCCAAACCCACTACAACGTTTTAAATCGCCCTCCTCCACAACGGTAAATGGCCTTACAGCCTTGTATTTTCTCGATCCATGAAGTGAGCTTTGGCTCCTCTGGGAGAACACGGACCACTCAACCAGCCACTTTGTATTAAAACATATGAAAGGCATCTAAACCACCACATGTGTTTTGGGAGCACACAGAAAGGATACAGAGACCCTGCTACCGCAACGTGATGTCTCTCCGAGCAGAAAGCTGATTAATATTTCAGTAGCCTCTTTGCACAGGCTCTAAACAAAAACACAGCAAACACTGTCATGACTGATCCTTCTGGCTGTCAATGGTCCCTAGAATTTTTTTTTTTTTTTGCCCAGAGCAGCTGAGAGAAGGAATTTCTGAACGACCCTTGAAACTGAAAACATGTTGATAAACCGGTAGACATTTCACAGCGTGTCAGCCAAACGCTGCGGCTGCACAGGAAGAGGAAATCCAGCAATGATAACTTGCATTTCTCAACTCCTCTCTTAAAGGCCTCAGGAAACTCTCCATGAGGGGCAGAAGAATTATTATCCCTCTTTTATATCATAGTATCATTCAGGGTTGGAAGGGACCACAAGGATCAGCTAGTTCCAACCCCCTTGCCATGGGCAGGGACACCCCACACTAGATCAGCCTGGCCAGAGCCTCATCCAGCCTGGGCTTAAACACCTCCAGGGATGGGGCCCCAACCACCTCCCTGGACAACCCATTCCAGGGCTTCACCACTCTCATGGTGAAGAACTTCCTCCACACCTCTAGCATCATTCCATTCCCCCTAGTCCTATCACTACCTGATATCCTGAGAAGTCCCTCCCCAGCCCTCCTGTAGCCCCCCTTCAGATACTGGAACGCCACAATTAGGTCACCTCGGAGCCTTCCTTTCTCCAGACTGAGCAGCCCCAACTCTTTCAATCTGTCCTCATAGGAGAGGTGCTCCAGCCCTCTGATCATCCTTCTCTGGACACTATTTAATGGAGAAACAAATCACCTCGACGTGCACTCTCCTGTACGTGTGTGTAAATCATTTCCAAGCCCACCGCAGTTTTTTAAAGCACAAAGCTTGCTGCGCAGGCACTTTCTGCATCACAGCATTAACATCAACACCCCAATTCCTAAAGGAAATGTTATCATTTATGAGCTCTGCCAAACAGAGAAATGCAGTTCTAAACAATTAGGACAAGACTGGCCGGAACAACGCAGATCAAAGTGCTCATGCTGAACTGAACTTGCTGCTGAACAGGATGGACGCTACTGGAAATGAAAGCTTCTTTCAAGAGGAAGACAAGAAGAGGGGTTCTTAGACTAGCTTTGGGAACTGCCAGAGACTGACAGGAGCAGCAAAGTATTACAAAAAAAAACCCAACCACTACTTTGCTGAAATTCCACTTCCTCGGGGCGGGATGTGGGAAGGGGCAGTAATTGGTCTCTCTAAGAATTTACAGTAGTGAGGGAAGTTAACTGTCATTAATCACCAGCAGCAGCCCGACTCTCCAGGGCAGGGCAGCAAGTGTTTACATCTGCAGCCAGTAATTGCAGCTAGTTCTCCCCGGCCCCAGAGGAATTGTGCAGCAACCTGCTCCGGGAGCTGCAGGAGAAAATGGTTAGCAGGATGGATGAAAAGGGGGGGAACCAAATAAATTATACTTCCAAACACTACCATCAAAAACATCAAACCTAGAAAGATGGAGGGGGAAACAAACAAGGAGAAATCAAGAGGACACTCTAACCTAGAAGCTTCATTTTTAACCTTAACAATTGCAACCATCTCCTGGTCACACTCATTACAGCTGCTGCAGACATCCCTTGCTTTGCTGCAGCTTTACTGGTTTGGCTCTGCTCACTCCCAGAGTGCCCAAAGAGAGGATACCTGCATCCATCCCACATTCCAGGGCTGCAAACTTCCTGCCAAACTTGACATAAATCACACATGTGAGCTTACTTCAGGAGAATGTGCTGGTAATGCACAAAGACAGCTGAGCTCTAAATTCCTCACTAAAAGCCTTACAAATCACTGGAAGATGCACACTGATGCCAAGAGGTAAGTTTCTGTTTTGTACAGAAAGGTCAGGAAGACTCAAAACAATACTGAGGAGTATGGAAGCAAAAGAATTAAAACAAACTCTTCCATACCCTTGTCACTCCCAGCACAGAGAGCCAGAGCCTCATTTGCTTCAACACCGCCTGCACTATTGGAAATCTTTACTTATGTCCCAAGACAAGCTCCTCTCCTTTGCAGCCCTCCTTGCTCCTCCCAATTGATTCCCTTTCTGCCAAAATTCCTCCTGGGCCTAAAGAGAGCAGGGAAGCTTTTAAACAGGGTCTGGATCTTCTGCAGCAGGTTGACAGAGAGAAAACCCTTAGATAATTGTTTGGCTAATCCAGACTAGGCCACTGGCTGTGAATGTAGGCTGACAGGGAGACCTAACACCGGTGCCATCTAGACTTCACACACACGTGGGTGTGTGTTTACACCCATGAAACTCTGCTACAGCACCCTTGGTAAAGGCTCACATTAAGTGACTGGTACCAGTGCTGCTTATCTGAGTTAGACCAGTATAAAATACAGACACCTTTTACACCAGCAGGCAGCTCCATGTCCAAGGCACTGGCTGCTGTCACAAGAAACTAACCACAGAATGTAGCCCAAGGCATGTTCAGGCAGTGCTCTGATTGTCCACACCAGGCTGGACTTTGCAGAAACAATTCACTTTATTTTTAGCAGTAACATTAGGAATTACTAGTTCAGATTTTTGGTAGTAGCCACTGCCCACAAAAGCCCACAGAGGTAAATCCAACCAAGAAATCTACAAATAGACATGTTTGGTTGTGTGGGTTTTTTTCTAAGCTAAGTCTCAAGTTCCTGGTAAGACTTCAGGTATCAGGAAGAAAATGCTCTTCTGCCATTACCATTTATTTTTGTCCTGTCTGCCTTCTCTCAGCAGAGCATCATGCTGGCAAAGACATAACTCGTCAGCACAAAAGCACATGGGAACACTGGGGACTTTTGCTGGCACTTTGACATCAGTCATGTCCTGCTGTTTCAGACAGGACTACATGAGGCCATAGACCTCTTCATCAAGTTTCAGGTGGTCCCAGGTCACCTCACTTGCAGACAAACATCCTTCCTGAAAAATACAGTCTGCATGGCAGGGATCACTGCTTTGAGCTGCTCTACATCTTTCCTTTACAGACAGCAAGATAGAGAATCATAGAATCAACCAGGTTGGAAAAGACCTCAGAGATCATCAAGTCCAACCTAACACCTCCTGACAACTAAACCATGGCTCCAAGTGCCACATCCAAGCCTTTTTTGAACACCTCCAGGGATGGTGACTCCACCACCTTCCTGGGCAGCACATTCCAATAGCCAATTACTCTTTCTGGGAAGAACCTTCTCCTCACCTCCAGCCTAAACTTCCTCTGGTGCAGCTTGAGACTGCGTCCTCAAAGAAAGTTTGCCTAATTCAGTTTAGAAAACAAAACAAAACCAAAATAAAACAACCAACCAACCACCAAACCAAAAAAAAAACCCAAACCACCAGCTTAGCTTTAAAGTTTCAATTAGTGGTTTGAACTAACACAAGACAAAATTATCTGAACCAAACCCAAGCAACTGCTGCCTGCACTGCAAAAGCCAAGGAGAAAATACCTAAGTGAAGATGTCTCACCCAACAGCACTTATCTACTGAAAAATATTTTCTTCTTCAGCTCCCCCCTCCCCAACACCAGAGGCAAAGAGCTGTCCGTGTTTAATCAGCTCTCTAAATTCATTTCCCCCTCATAAAGTTTTATTGCAGAAGATGATATCAGACCCGCTTTAAGTAAGAAAGCCATGACTCAATTATTTTCTTTTACTGAAGTGTGGTATTCCAATTGAAATGAGTCAGTGGAGCATGACACAATCTACTCATTCCAACGGGATACTCAATAAAAAGCCTACTAATGCACCTTGAACGTATCGTTAGTGATACAGAAACCCCGTGACAGGCAGCTCCGACATTGCTCAGGAGTTTCTGCTTTCAGGACAAAAACAAACAAACAAAAGGCATTCCAGAGAAAGAGGGAGGGGAGGGGGTGGGGGAAAGGAGGATTTAAAGAGTAGTGTCATTTCAAAACAATCTGGAGAATGGATTTGATGCCAGCGTTCCCACGATACTCTGATAAAGTGCTGGCATTTCGATGCAGAGCAAGCTTCCTGAGAGGGAACACTGCACTTGGCTCTGAAGATTTCTTGGGATTTGGGAAAAGGGGGGGGAGGGGAAAATAAAACATTAAAAGTAAAAAATTTGATTTCCTAGGAGTTCTTTGTTGCCTGTGGTGGGCACAAGGCAACCAACTCCCTCAGCCAACAGCTGCAGACTCCCAGCAGCCTGGTTTCCAGTCTGCCTAGACCTCTGCACGGAAATGTTTAGCATCCTTCTAACAAAAGCAGCAGTTAAGACAAGTCCCTTTCAATAACAGCATTTTTTTTTCCTTTACTTACTGGCAGATGTACTCTAATACTGAAACAGAGCCTCACATGAATCACTGTTGAGTATCAAACAACAACAAACACTTCTAGTAGCAGTCCTGAAGGTCTTCATCATGATTTCAGGAAAAGTTTTGACCAGGTTTTACCAGTAATCCTCATCAGTCACCGTGGCTCATCGCTACTGGAGATTTCCCTTCCTCCTGGTTTTAATGATGGGTTTTTTTTTTCCTAAGCAACCTCACAGACCACAGCAAACCCTCACACTCCACACCGAGGCTTTTGCATATGCCATGCATCACTTGACACAAAATGCAAACATCTCCAGTCACTGCAGCTCCACAGCTATGGGTCTGTCTGCCTTCCCACGCCCTTAACAGCCAGGTGCTGTTTTGTAAACCTTGAGAAGATTAGAAAGCATTTAAACCCCAGAGGGAGGAAAAAAAATTTATATATATATATATATATATGGTGCTTTTTATATAAAACAAAAGGCTGATGGTGAATGTGGGGAAGGAGAAAAGGAGGAGGAAAAAGTTTCAGTAAGCTCACATCTGTCAAGAAGATAGACTTCACATGCCTCAGTGTTTTCTTTATCACCTAAATAAATTGAACCATCAACTGGAAAAAGGTCACACAGCAGACAGCACTGTATGACTTTAAAGCTGTTAGATTTCCCCTTCTCCATTAGAGCCTGACAATAATGTCAGTCTAAGGGCAAACAAAGAAAGTGAGAGTTTGGAGAGACTTATTACAAATGCATGGAGTTGGGCTTGTTTGGTTGTGGAGGTGTTTTGTTTTAAGAGTTCATATAACTCATGGCCTACCTCAGAGATCAAAGAAAAAACCCCAAAAAATAAACAACCAACCAACCCCAAACACATGCTCACATCCATAGCCCATGGCTCCTTCACTTTCCACCACAGAATTAAACAGGCAGCACTCAAAGGTTTTGCTTTTCTAGGAATCTGATTGATTTAGCAGGTGAAGTTGAGCTGGATGCTTCCAGACCACTGACTTGTGGGGGTTGGGAAGAACCTCTGGGAATCATCTTGTCCAACTCCTCTGCTGAAGCAGGGTCACCTAGAGCAGGTTGCCAAGGATAACAATGTCCAGGTGGCTTTGGAATCCCTTGAGAGGAGGCTCCACAACCTTTCTGGGCAGGTTGTTCCAGGACCCTCACAGCAAAGTTGTTCTTCCTCATGTTCATATGGAGCCTCCTGGGATCCAGTTGTGCCCATTGCCCCTTGTTCTGTTGCTGGGATCCACTGAAAAATTCTGGTCCCCGCCTCTTGCTCCACACTGATGAGATCCCCTCTCAGGCTGTTCTCCAGACTAAACAGCCCCAGGTCTCTCAGCTTTTTCTCCTCTCAGAGACATTCCAGGACCCTCAGCACCTTCAGAGCCTCCACTCTCTCCAGCAGTTCCCTGTCTCTCTTGACTTGTGGAGCCCATATGCTAAAGGACAGTGTGTACTGCAGAGGCTAAAATACAATCTGCTAGATCACAGAAAAGCAAGGAGAACACGCCAAGTACCACAGCCATATTCCACAGTAACCTGATGGCTACTGGAACTCTGTTTCTGGATTGGAAAGGAGATCATGGGGTGGACAACAATACAACTAATTCAATCAGCCACGAGGAAACAACTCTCTCCTACCAACACTTTACAGATACGAATTTTAACTGAGTGGCTGCAAATACTCACACTAAAAATAACAACGATCAGAAATGATTGGGACATTTTTCAGTTAAAAGCAAAATGTCAGACACAAACAGTTGTGTCTTGTCTACACTGAGAAACTAAGGAAAAATAAAAGAGAGGCACTCCAGCACGGTGCCAGCTCATCATGAGAAGACAGCCTTGCAGCAGTTGCAGGCAAAACATTGCTTGATTTCCACAGCTAGAGCAAAAATGTCTTTGTTTTGAGAGAAATACCACGATGTAGTTAAGTAGCTCACCAACACTCTGTCTTGATGAGGAAAGAAAAATGAGGCTTTCAGCTTGGGAGTTAACAAGAGGAACATGTCTCACAATTCTGAGTGTGGCCAAGGCACAAGTTCCACCACCACCAAGTTCCAATTGCGTTACAGCCTGCGAGTGCCAGCGGACAGAGGTGCTCGTTTGGACCTCCCTCAAGCCATGCATCCCTCGGGCTCAGCACACAGCAAGCTGTGTTCCTCCAACCCAAGAACTAAACCCATTTGAGTCACTCTTCTGGCACTGTGCTCTCCTTAAAAAGCATAAACTTCTTGTGTCAGTGGACCATGAAATGCATATGACCAAGCATACCAACAAAGCCCATTTTAAACACAAGTGTTTGTATACACAGAGCTTTCACCTTTTTAATGAAAACAATCCAAGTAGGGACAGGGACAAACATTTAACTGCACAACGTTTTGAGATGTTTCCTTAAAAGCCACTCAACGAGTTCCAAAACCCTACACAAAGCCTGGAGTTGACATTTACATTTCCTTACAGTTTGAGGTCTTTTTTTCCCCTCGAACTACTTGGCCATGAATTCATATTGTCTGACACAGCCTCAAAATTAGCTCAGCATTCAGACAGCTCACACCAATTTTTTCCCAAGTTTAAATGACACATTTTCAATTTGACACTGCTGCTTCATGCAGACACCACAACTATGCCTCAAAAACACCTCCCTGCTTTCAAACACAGATCACCCTCAACCCGGACAACCTTCATCACTCCACAGGTTTAAACTGCTTAGCTGCCATTACTGCTTCCCTACAGCACCTCTCCAAGTGTTGAGCCTGTGAAAGCAGGATCCTGGTGGTATCATCATTTTTCAGTAACTTGTGGGTTGAGTCAAATGCTTGCAGTGAAAATACTGGAGCTTACAGCATCCAGACATCTGTAGTTGTGGAAGGTTCATACCTGGTTTCATTGTCAGCACATACATCAACAGGTACTTACATATGAGCAGTTAAATAACTTACTATTAATTACTTCACATGAACATCCATCCCAGACTTGTCTGTTACAGTCCTTTCCTCAGCTTAACAACCAGATATACACTTTTGATCTCATGTAAACTAGAAGGGACAGACGATGTTTCTTCATCTTTGTGAGGGGTTGTGGCCTCAGAGACATGGAAGATGCAGGAAGGTGGAGTTCAGATGGAATTAACAGGCATTGTGTTTGCTGCTTCAGACTACAATGAATTGGGATCTGAATAATACACTGATGTCTTGTAAAACTTAAAGTTCCTGCTTCCAGTAAAGCTTTTCCACGCTCTACTCCTCTCACCATGCATTCAATCACTAACAAAGACTACCCAGAGCCAGCAACTGTAGAAATGCTAAGGCAGGCTGGGAACAGGGCTGGGCTGTTGTAAAACTGGTGTTACTCACTCTGCTAGTTCCCTAAAACAAAACATCCCACATGCAAGAATTCAGAAAGGCTAATTCAGAAATTATTATTTCCATACAAATCATTGCAGTTTCAGTTCGAGGTTTTTACGAGAGCTTTTAGGCAGACAACCTTCGACATCTTGCCTCCCAAAAGGTGCTTTAGATAGAGAGCGTGGTAGCCTTCCCTCCTCCTGACAACAGCAAGACCCCCCCCCATGATTAACAAACCTCTTGCAGATCAATTGCAGCCCCCTCCCCACAACAGTACACGAGCTGTTTGAAGGTCTGTACTTACACTGGATCAGACCCAGAAAACCAAAACTCCCCAAGAAAAGGACGGCTCCATGGTGCTGTCATCCAGACCAATCTACATTTGAAAATGAAATGGCATCTGCTTCTTCTCAGGGTAAATGCCAACCAGATTTGCAGCAGGCTCTTTGGAAAAGGCTCACATTTGTGAGCAGACATTTTCTGTTGTGAGTTTGAAACAAAACACGGTGATTATCTAACAAGCATGAACCTGCATCCCATACCACATGTGCCAGCACAAAGATAAAAGCCAGCTCCTACTGGTTGATTTGGAACAATCAATGTTAGCCATTCAATCCATTTTCTTTTCCATTCAGCACTCGGATCAGACTTCAGCTCTGTCTGCTACAGCCCAGTGGAGCCTTCTGACACTCCATAAGACAGGCACACCGTGGAGTAAAAGCCCTACACACAGAAGCAGCATTACACAGCCCTGTGCCAGACTGGGCTTCAAACAGGAAGGCTGACAGGGGGATGCAGAACAGCTCTCCACCAAGGGCAAAGCAGGCAAAGCTCAGGCCGTACCACAGCTTCCTCTTCTCCACTTTGACTAATCGATACAGGAATTAATCTGGTGGCACTCTGGAGATATTTTAAATGTGCAAACACTACTTTTATTTTTTTATCTAATGTTGCAGTAAAGCAGCACAACTGCCCTGAGGCATCTGCTGGGTTTCTTTCTGCTGTGATGGCAATATTCAAGTGCTATTAATGAAAGCTCGCAGCCTGTTGAAAATTAGAGGAGAAAAAAAATCACCTCAGAGCATTGGGTGTGGACAGCTTCCTTTTGAACTGTGGTGATGTGCTGAAGATGAAGGCTAAAAGGTACAACAGTATTGACATTAATTATTTCAGGGGTTTTGTCTTAAAGATATCCATCAGGTCTAGTTTCAAAAGACTATTTCCCTTTCCATACGTGCATGACTGCTTAGTGATCTAAAGGTATTCTGAGCATGCAACGACAAAAAGCATCCTGACCTTAATTTCTTGGCTGTAATTAATACTGTCACCATTCTTAAAAAGACAATGTGCTCTGCTACAACAGATTTGCAGTTCCTGACAATCAGAGAGCTAGGCATGGCTTAAGAATTTTCTTTCCTGATCATTTTCTTGCCTGATTTTCTCGCCAACCCAGTACAAACTCCTCTTCTGCCAACCCCACTCAATGAAACCTCTCTGTCTTTGAAGAGTTAACAGCCAGGCCAAGCATCTTTGTGGGCTAGCACTTTCATTGCCATCACTGCACTTCAGCACTTAAGTGTTTCTTTCAAAGAAAACCCAGAACTTGTTACTGTTGTACCAATAACCTTCCAAACCTGAATGAACACTGCAGTGCATGAGTCAGAAGACAGCCTGCGACAAAGCTAAGGAGAGAAGAAATTGTTGGTATTTATTTTAAGGGCACATTCATTCCAACTGTTCTTTCAAGATTCAAACTGGTATTAACTGCCTCAAGCCCTGATCAAAATACCCAAGACAGAGACTTCTCAGAAAATTATCATGAGCATCTAAATTGGTTGCCATCAATAGGTAGAGCTTGAGAAAGCACAAGCCTTCAGCGTTTCCCTGGGTACCCTTCTGGTGGGGCTTTGTATTTTTGATTGCCCTGATACAAAAGACAAACTATTTCTCAGTAAAGCAAAGGGGGGGGGGGGGGGGGGAGGGAAGGCAGCTAAGAAATGGCATTGGCTCTGCAGCCTGCTGGCATGTCACTGTTCATTAGTTTAGGGCACTGGGGGAATTGGTGGCTGGCTCTGGGCATGCATTGAGCAGGGCTTTTCAATAACAACTCTGCACCTGGTTTAGCAAGTGATGTGCTGAATGTTACTTTATAAAGTGACATAAGAGTTATAAAGGGGTTGCAGTGGCTGAAGACCAGACAGAAAGGACTTGGGGTACTGATTGACAGCTGGCTGAACATGAGCCAGCCGTGTGCCCAGGTGGCCAAGAAGGCCAAGGGCATCCTGGCCTGCATCAAGAATGGTGCGGCCAGCAGGAGCAGGGAAGTCATTGTGCCCCTGTACTCAGCACTGGTTAGGCCACACCTTGAGTACTGCATCCAGTTCTGGGCCACTCAGTTTAAGGACATTGAGACTCTTGAATGTGTCCAGAGAAGGGCAACAAGGCTGGGGAGAGGCCTTGAGCACAGCCCTGTGAGGAGAGGCTGAGGGAGCTGGGGTTGTTTAGCCTGGAGAAGAGGAGGCTCAGGGGAGACCTCATTGCTCTCTACAACTACCTGAAGGGAGGTTGTAGCCAAGAGGGGGTTGGTCTCTTCTCCCAGGCAACCAGCACCAGAACAAGAGGACACAGTCTCAAGCTGTGCCAGGGGAAGTTTAGGCTGAAGGTGAGGAGAAAGTTCTTCCCAGAGAGAGTTGTTAGCCATTGGAATGTGCTGCCCAGGGAGGTGGTGGAGTCACCATCCCTGGAGGTGTTCAAGAGGGGATTGGAGGTGGCACTTGGTGCCATGGTCTAGCAGTCATGAGGTCATGGGTGACAGGTTGGACTTGATGATCTTTGAGGTCTGTTCCAACCTTGTTGATTCTATGACTCTATGATTCTAAGTCTTTGTAAGATAGAAGCCTCAGTGAGTGTTACCCTCTTATCATAGAATGGCTTAGGTTGTAAGGGACCTTAAGAGATCTTCTGCTCAAACTTCCCCACCACAGGCAGGGATGCCTCTCAATTATAGTCCATGATTTCACCAAAAAGCAGTAAGAGTTAGGCACAAAAGTATTTCTTCAAGAGACATTTTAGGTGTAAATGATTCTGTTGTGGCAAAGGGATGGACCAGGTAACTTCTCCAGCCCCATCCCTTGTGCTTTCAAAGGGATATTATGCAGTTTTTTAAAAGCAAAAAGGTTAACAGAAGGAACAAAGCATCACCTCAGCATCCCCTGAAAATAAACTCTCAGGGTCCTGACAAGCAGTGTCACAAACCTCGACACAGCAATTTAAGACATTATTGCTCCAGCTCTTCATTTTGCTCCTCTCTCAGAAATTACAGCTCCTTGCAAGAGGGTGAACAAAGGGAATGTGTGTGTGCCTGCTCTCCAGCTGCCCCAGTTCACAGCCTGGTGTATTAATACAGTGTACCAGTGACAGTTAGTTCATGCTAATATGGCACACAGTAAGTGTGATTAACTGATGCACTGACACATTCCCTCCTGCCACACTGTCATGGGGGGGGAGAAAGGTCCACCAAAGAGCCAGAGAGGTTGTAAGCTTTCAGAGGACACTGGGCAAACCCTTTGGAGCAAGAAGGTTGTTCAGCTGCTCACAGAAGTCAGGAAAACCTTATTCTGGTGGAAATAGCAGCTCTAAAGAAAATAAAACACTGAATTCCAAAAGACTTTTCCTCAAAATAAAGCCACTCAGTAGAAACAGTATTAGACACCACATAAACCTACAAAATGTAAGAAAGTGGTATGATGGGAAAGTCTGAGCCTTGAGGTCGTCTCTTCTATGAGGACAGACTGAGGGAGTTGGGGCTATTCAGTCTGGAGAAGAGAAGGCTCTGAGCAGACCTTAGTGTGGCCTTCCAGTATCTGAAGGGGGCTACAAGAAAGCTGGGGAGGGACTTTTGAGGGTGTCAGGGAGTGACAGGACTGGGGGGAATGGGAAAAAAAAAGTAGAAATGGGTAGATTCAGATTGGATGTTAGGAAGAGTTTCACCATGGGGGTGGTGAGAGACTGGCACAGGTTGCCCAGGGAGGTGGTAGAAGCCTCATGCCTGGAGGTTTTGAAGCCCAGGCTGGATGTGGCTGTGAGCAACCTGCTGCAGTGTGAGGTGTCCCTGGCCATGGCAGGGGGGTTGGAACTGGCTGATCCTTGAGGTGCCTTCCAACCCTAAACAATTCTATGATTCTTCATTTTGTCTGCCATGCCACAAGCCACTTACCCTTTATGCTAACAGAAGCCATACAGAACACTAACACTGTACTTCTCTTAATCAAAAAAATTGGAAGAACCACTTTCCAAGCTGGAACAATTCTGCATGACTGAATCCCTTTTCACAAAGTTCTGGGGTTTTGTTTTTAAACTCCTGAAAGAGTACTGAAGCTGCACATGAAGGTTTTTGCTCTGCTGAGTGTTCCTGTGCCACCTGCAGAGCAGTTACCTGCGTGTGAATTCCCTGTCACTTCTGATATCCAACAGCACATGAAATCAGCAAGCAAACCACAGATCCAGCCCCACTTCCACACAAGGCAAAAAATCCCTTACTGCCTCAACTTAGTATCAGTCCATCATAGTATCAGTCAGGGTTGGAAGGGACCACAAGGTTCATCTAGTTCCAACCCCCCTGCCATGGGCAGGGACACCCCACACTAGATCAGCCTGGCCAGAGCCTCATCCAGCCTGGGCTTAAACACCTCCAGGGACGGGGCCTCAACCACCTCCCTGGACAACCCATTCCAGGGCTTCACTACTCTCATGGTGAAGAACCTCCTCCTCACATCCAGCCTTGTGCATTCATCATCAGGACAGTGCACAGAACCAGCAAGGATCAGGCCCAAATGACCCCCCCACCCCCCCCCCAGGCTTTCAGTGCTCATCCTCTGAAACAAACACCACAAAATCCAGTTATTTTTCAGGGCATGCATTTGGTGGGAGGCACATGCTGTGCAGGCAGCTCTTCCTGTTCACACTCCAGCACTTTTTATTTCCAACTTCCTGAAACCATTCACACTTCCTAATAACAGTTTGTGGTGGGCTTGCATTCAGTGCAGCTCACAGGCTTAAAGAAAAACCCCCAGCAATAATAACCAGCTGCTGCTGCCCTGAAAAGCTGCTATTTACAGGTAATGATGTAGCAGCCCACTGGTTAAGGCCCTGCTTTAGAAGCACTGACTTGTTCTGTGCTTTCCTAACCATCTCCCAAAGGCTGGTACTAAACCTGAAACCAAAAGTGCATGGGTTTGGTGGTTTGCTTGGGGGGTTTTTTAATCGTTGTTGGTGGGGGTTTTCTGTTTGTTTGGGGGGTTTTGTTTGGGTGTTCTTCTGTTTCAGCAACAGCACTAAGTTTCTGGTTTTCCCTAAGTCAGTATCAGGGCTGCCACTGGTAAAACCAAACCAAAAATCAGGGCAACAGTTTGGTGTTTCAAGAGTTGTGATGGTAAAACCAAACCAAAGATCAGGGCAACAGTTTGGTCTTTCAAGAGTTGTGATGGGAAAACCAAACCAAAAGTCAGGGCAACAGTTTGGTGTTTCAAGAGTTGTGATGGAAAAACCAAACCAAACCAAAAATCAGGGCAACAGTTTGGTGTTTCAAGAGTTGTGATGGAAAAACCAAACCAAAAAATCAGGGCAACAGTTTGGTGTTTCAAGAGTTGTGATGGTAAAACCAAACCAAAAATCAGGGCAACAGTTTGGTGTTTCAAGAGTTGTGATGGGAAAACCAAACCAAACCAAAAAATCAGGGCAACAGTTTGGTGTTTCAAGAGCTGTGATGGGAAAACCAAACCAAAGATCAGGGCAACAGTTTGGTGTTTCAAGAGTTGTGATGGGAAAACCAAACCAAAAATCAGGGCAACAGTTTGGTGTTTCAAGGGTTGTGATGGTAAAACCAAACCAAAAAATCAGGGCAACAGTTTGGTGTTTCAAGGGTTGTGATGGTTTAAAAAGAACACAAAAGGCTTCTAAAAAAGCTATTTCAGAAGCCTACATATGTTTGCTAGGTAGGAAGGACGACCCAATTCATCAGAAGGAAGAGCTAAATGCTAAGGGTCCTAGAAGAGCAACCCACCCACCAGAAGAAAAACAAACCAGCTCTGACAGTGTGTCAGCTACACACCTCTGGGTTTTGGTTTTCTTTCCCCAGTCAGCCTGCACACTGGAGATCAGATGTGCTGTGCTCGTGCTGCCACTGGTAAGACACTCTCCACTGCTAAGAATTACTCTCTGCCACTACAAACACTGGGAGGTGTGTTTGTGTGTGCCAATGGTTTGGAGCAACCAAAGATTTTGAGATAAATAAGGCAGTGCATGTAAACTTTTCACTGAAACCCAAATCCACCTCTGATCTTGGCTTGGTTTTATTTCTTCTTCACCCATATTTCCGCTGCTGCCCTAGTCACAGCTCCCATTTAGGGCTAAGCAACCACCAGAGAAGGCTCTACTCAAACCCATGCAGATACAAAGACATCTTTGATTTGAGCACAGCCTTGCATCAATCTGATTTTCATCCCTACATCACTCAAGTGCACTTCTAAGTGGCTGGCATCAAAACAGGTGCAAGGTAAAGTTTGAGTGAGTGTAAGCCAGCAGTCACTAACATGACAGCACAACCAACCCTGTGGATGCAGTTCTAACATTGCTTACAAGGGTACTAATCCTTCAGGAATTTCCCACAATTCCTACCCTCATGCAAAAGGAAAGACAAGTGGGGGGGGGGGGGAGGGTTGACTGTCACACTGTAAAGATGTAATGGCAAAGCTTATCTTGCTGTGGTACAAAAGAGGACAGGATGTGCTCACAGGCACCTTGCCCCAAAACTCAAGTGAGGACAGAGCCTCTGGGGACACAAACCCTTGGTGTTAATTTACACCATGGCTGCTGGTATTTAAGATGGGAACACTTGACAGAATGATCTTGAGTAGTGATGAGTTGGGTTGTGCCCAATGTACCTGTGTCCCAAAGAGCTGACCACCTAAATCAGAGTATTTTCAGGATTGCTTTTGACTGTGTGTAGTTTGAACAGGCTAGCATGAAGACACTCTTTGTTTGTTTGTTTCATTAAATAGGTTAATTAATCTTCACCCAAACGTTTTCTGCTTTCCTGCAGTGTTAGTAAACTGTCTGGCTTCCAGGTGACTGCACAGCAAACAAAGAACTGCTCCACTTTCACCTACCTAAGTGCCAGATTAATAAACACCCAGGCAGCAGACACAACCTCTACAACTCACACCTGAAGACTCCAGTCTGACTGGAAACCAAAGAAGGCTGCAAGAACTGAATGGAATGACTGACAGATTGTAGCAACACTAAAGTACACCTTAGTGCTTGGTACCTACAACTCCAAGTGACTGCTTTCAGTTTCTTTGAGGTCAGCCTCTACCCACAGTAGTAGAGAACACATTAAAGACAGACAGACACAAAAATAACTGCGCCAGCTAGAGCTAAGAAACAGTGCAAAGTCAATATGAGGTTTGACAGAGCATACCCACACCAAATCCACTTCCCACTATGTGCAATCAGCTAAACCCTGCACAGCACATCACCTAAAGCAAGATCAAAGCCACACCAGCCTGCAGGCAGCCCAAGCACAAGCCCATCTCACCCCTCTGTTGTAAGGAATACGCTGACTTCATCCTGCCGTGGGACCACCAGGAACAGCCACCCGCAGACATCTCTCATCCAGTGACCCAGAGAGAACACAACTGCAGCTGCTGAGTGTTTCGTTCCTCACGTGAATTCCACACACAGAATGCCACATCCCCAGATGAGAACACACCATTTACAATTAGACAGCAAAGTCTGGTGTATACCTGAATTATCTGGGTCCCAGGAGTATCTAGCTGCATGCTACAACTGCATCCTGGCCTGCATCAGGAACAGTGTGGCCAGCAGGAGCAGGGAGGTCATTCTGCCCCTGTACACTGCACTGGTTAGACCACACCTTGAGTACTGTGTCCAGTTCTGGGCCCCTCAGTTTAGGAAAGATGTTGAGTTGCTGGAAGGTGTCCAGAGAAGGGCAAGAAAGCTGGGGAGGGGTTTGGAGCACAGCCCTGTGAGGAGAGGCTGAGGGAGCTGGGGCTGCTTAGCCTGGAGAAGAGGAGGCTCAGGGGAGACCACCTTGCTCTCTACAACTACCTGAAGGGAGGCTGTAGGCAGGTAGGGGTTGGTCTCTTCTCCCAGGCAACCAGCACCAGAACAAGAAGACACAGTCTCAAGCTGTGCCAGGGGAGGTTTAGACTGGATGTTAGGAAGTTCTTCATAGAAAGAGACATTGGGCATCAGAATGGGCTGCCCAGGGAGCTGGTAGAGTCACCATCACTGGAGATGTTTAGGAAGTGACTTGATGGCGTGCTTGGTGCCAAGGTTTGGTTGATTAGATGGTGTTGGATGATGGGTTGGACTCGATCTCAGAGGTCTCTTCCAACCTGGTTAATTCTATTCCATTCCATCAAGGACACCAAGTGGGTTTTCAGGCTCTTCTCCCGCTAGCGAAGGTGTGAGAGAGCATCACTGATTCTATTTGCTCTCACATTTTCCTTTTGCTGTACCAACCAGACCCAACAAAAAGGCTCCCTAACAGGAGCTCGGACAAGCAGTTCAAAGCACCTAAAAAGCCCAGGCAAATAACTGCAAGAGTTTAGAAATCAACACCAATACACAAACTGGAACACTTCCCAACAAACACAACCGAAACTTTCTGAGGCACAGATCCCCAGCACCAGATTGTTTGTCCCCAGGGAACAGCAAAGTATGCAGATAATTAAGCTTCCTCGAGTTTACAACTCGTAACCTTCATGTCATTTTAGGGAAACAAACTATATTTAAGGGAGGGGGAAAGGGGGGGAAAAAAAAAAGGGGGAGGCAGCAAATATTTACATTTTGACAACGTACAACTTGTTCACATGAAGGGCCACCAAATAAGTTCCCATATGTTATCAGGAGGAGCTCTGCAGAGCGCTGTGACCTGCTGTACAAATCCAAAGGCTTCCAAAGTATGGCTCACATCCCGCTGTCAGCACTTGCCAGCCCCCCCAAACCCACCCTTTGCTTACAGTCATTCAGCTTCTCCCTGCAACTGTTTTCGCTGCAGTATTTTTAGCACCCATCTGAAAAGACATGTTTTGCCCTCTGGAAAGAAGCTAATTGCACCATCACCTTTGTTCCACACTGTCCCATTTTCCTCCTCTGTTCTTTTCAGCTACTGCATCCTGATATTCCTTCCCCTCCTCCCATTTCTCAAACGCTCTCTTACACTCTTTCATCCCTAATCTTCGATATCCTTGTTTCCTTGGCCATGCTTAGCCACTTTACCACCTTCATCTTGCTTTACCTAATGTGCTTACACTCTTTCCACCTCACCTCCTTGCCACTTGGGCTTTTCCCTCTCTCACACTTGACCAGTTGCTTCCCCGTGGCTGGTGTCACCACACTTCCCCCTGTAAATCCACCTGCACCCTCTTTTAGCATCAGTCCTAGCAGACACCTTTGTGACAGCTTCTCCTATAAAGCTGTCAAACTTCTAACTGCAGGCACCACCAGAAACAGTAATGTCACATCTAGAGCTGCAGCTTGCCAGCTCCCTGGAAACCACTACAGGACCTTCCCAAGGGACACACACCCTAGAAGCCCTCATTCTGCTCATAGACCTGGCACTCTGAACCTGGAGGGTGTCAAACAGCCTGCTGTGGTCCCTGCAGCAGGTACACAGATTGCATGGAGCCATTCCTGGAATTCCTGCAGCTCTTTTTATTCTGTGCATGGCAGTCTGAAGGCAGGGGGTGAAGTCCACCAGCAGCTTTACAAAAACAGGAGCTAAAGAATGCAGACCACACTCTGAACCTGCCCTGCTCACTGTGGGTGGGGGCATCAACACAAGCCAGAGATAGGGGCAATTTGTACCATGTTTTTTTCTGTCTGCAGACAACACCCTAAAACGATAAGAGCAGGCAGTTCAGCACACATTATTTTATTCACAAGAGCAGTCCCAAACTTTTTTAAGGCAGACAGGGCACGTGTGACCTATTTCCATCCATGACATGCCCAGCTCCAGCCCATCCCCACAAAGCCAAGGCTCGCTCCCCGTCCACCTGAGCCGCACAAGGAGAATTGGGTACCACCACCAGAGCATCCAACACAACCAACTGATCACAGGTCAAGCTCGCAGAGCACAAGCTCTAGCTCACAGGGACAACACGACCAGGAGGTCACTCGGGACCACGCTGTGTAACGGGATTTTGCTTAGCAGTGATCAATTCCAGCAATAAGCCTTGAGTGAGGCACCATCACCGGGGCCACAGATGACACAAACCAAGAGGTGAAACACACCAGCTGCGTTTCCTTCGCAGGGGAACTGTACCCAGCGGGGGAAGAACAGGCGGGAACGGGACAAGCACTTCCCATGTAGCATTTCCTTGCGGGGACATCTCTCCCACACAGGTGTCAAACACTCCTGCAGCTCCCCTGGGGGCAACTTCTCCAAGTCGCTTCTCCTGACACCCACTGTCATGCCACCAGCGCAAGGCAGACGCCAGCAGGTTGCAGTCCTCGGGGACTGTCACACCGCCTGCCGCCTCACGACACCTCCTTCCACAGGTGCCCAAGCAGCACCCCCCGAGCCCCTCAGGGGATGCAGGAGCAGGCTGACAGCCCGGGGCAGGCTGACAGCCCGGGGCAGGATGCCACGAGAAGCCCAACACCACCAAGCAGCCGCTTCCACCCCCGAGGCGACACACGGGCGGGACAGAGGGACGGGGCCAGCGCCCCGGCTTGACGGCACGCAAAGGGCCGGGGCAGACGGATGACAGCCACCCCGCAGTCACTTCGCAGGGGCCGGGACTGCGATGGCGGCCGCCCCGCCGCGAGGGCCAGGCCCCCGCCTCGCACAGACACAGACCCGGCCCGCGCAGGCCGGAGGGCGCCGGTGCTCCGCCGCCCCGGTGCATCACGGTCGGCGCGACCCGCGATGTCGGGAGGGGGGGCCGGGGGGGACGAGTCGCTCATCCCCCGCCCCCCTCCTCATCTCCCTCCATCCCCACCACCCCCTGCCCCCCCCGCAGGCGGGACCCGCCGGCCCGCTCCGGCTGGGGCCGGTTCCAGCCGGTGCCGAGCGGGGCTGGGCGGCGGGTCTCCGTGCGCGCGTGCCGCACGCTGCCCGCTGACGTCAGGCGCGTGTTGGCGCGCGGGCGGGCGGCGGCGGGGAGCTCTCGCTACGTACGTGTAGTGCTGCGGCTTCTCGGGCTGCGCCTGCAGCGCGCTGGCGGCGCTCGCCGGCCCGGCCGCGGCGGGGCCGCTCGCCACCGGGCCCTTGGACATGCCTCTTCCCTTCCGCTCCCGCCGCCGCCGCTACCGCCGAGGAGACCTTTATTATTCACTCTGCGCGGTCCGCACGGAGGGCGCCGCGCGCAGGCGCCGCCGCCGCCATTGCCGCCCCGGTGCGCGGGGCGGGGTGGGACTTGTAGTCCCGCCGAGCGCGCGCCCTCCGCCAACCCGGGACGCGGCGGGCGGCGGCTTCCGGCCGGCGGGACTACAGCTCCCAGAAGCGCCCCGCGGCGGCGCGAGCCATACTTCCGGCTACGCGGGGGGCGACGGCATTTGTAGTGCGAGGGCGCAGGAGAGGGGGGAGTGGGCGGCGTGCCAGGGCGCCCCCCAGCGGCGGGGGCGGGATCGCTCCCTCTGAGAGAACTCATCGGCGGGGACGGCCCTGAGGAACGGACTGACGGCACCGAGCCCCGGGGAGGACATTCCCGGCTGTTCATCCCAGCCCCTCCTGGCAGGCAGGAAAGGACGTGGGGGAGGCCAGGCCGGGATGTCTGTGAGAGGATGGGGAGTTATTTGTGGCAGGCAGCCTCACTTCCTTCCTCCCTCTGCTTCCCTCCACCGCAGGGACGGAACCTGGACGCGGGAGCATGGCGTCCCAGCCAGAGGGTTATTTTTGTGTTGGCATCCCTCGCTGCTCCACGGCCTTCCCCACCCACAGGACAACGCCGTGCAGGAAGTGTCTGGGAATAGCACTGCAGTCCCAAGGAGGAGGAGGACAAAGGCTCAGCGAGCCGCAAGAACCTACCTCTGAATAGGTGACACCAAAGACCCCCTGGCTGCTGGGTCGTCAGATGATCCCAGGGGGCTCCCTGTCCTCCCTCGGGGGGGGCAATACCCCCCTGAAGGAACCGTGTCCAAGGAAGCAGCTGAATTCCCATGTGAAGAGCTTCCTCCATAAATTAACTTCTCTCCCAGGGGAGGAAATGATACGAGTTTCTTTTAATAGGACTTTGATCTCTTGGGCTCCACACAGGACCTCTTCCCTCGCTGGGATCCTCCAGCTGTGGTAGAGGGCAGTGAGGATTTCTGAGGCAAACACCTTCTTTTAACTCTGCCAACGACGTTAATAATAAACTTCCAGGCTGGGTCTGCCTGCTGCCCATGCAGCTGTTTTGGGGAGGGAAATAACTTTTTCAAGTCTCATTTAGACTGATTCAGCAGCTACTGCAGGCAGGCTTTCACTGGGGTGATGTAATAGCCTATTCCCCTGCCCTTGCAGGAATACGTCACAGGACACTGATACCTTCTTAATCATCTACAAACCCTCCAAGGGAGGCTGGAGGACTGTAATTGCAGCCTTGGTCAGGTAGAACAACTTTTCATAAGTCAATAACCTGTGGAGGTGTTTTTAATACCTACACCTGGATCCCCACCTTCCCCACCCCCCCTCAAATTCACTGTCAGCAATGAGCCTGCAGGGGAAAACCAGATTCACACACTGGAAACACCATCAGCGTGTGCTCAGGGATTTGGAAACCACAGGCTCAGATCCTCGTACACTGATGTTTACATTACAATCCAGTGCTGACACCATTTCCTCTTCCCAATTCTCTTCGGTTTCACAGCCATGACAACTCCATGCACGCCCTGACAAGTGACAGGAGAATGCTTAGGACGTGCCAGGTGCTTGTGCCTGGGGTGCATTTACTACCATCTCCTTAACGTGAGCTCGTTTGCCCTCTTCAGCGTTGTGGTGTTGTTTTTAACCTCAGCCCGTTTCATCCAACAGGATGCACATCTCTTCCTCAAAGAGAGGTAGAAGTATGGCTAAAAGGAGAAGTGTAAGCTGACAGTGCTCTGTCTCCTGGCTTGAGTTAGGAGGAGAAGGGTTAATAGAGCTTCTGTCACTTGTTTAATGACTGGCCCAACCCTGACCCTTGACACTAGGGAACACGGGAAAGGAAATGACCAGGGAGCCTCTCAGCTCCTGTCAACAAAGGTTAGGCCCTGCTCTGCCAGCATCAGTGACAGCAAAGCACACTCTTTAACAAGAACAAATTTCAAGCATAGACTTTTGCCATCAGATTCCTTCTTCCTGAGCATGGGTAACTCAGATGAAAGGGAACCTCTCTACCTGATTTCCAAAGCACGCACAATGCAAATCATTGTTTACCAACACCTCCCAAGTCGTTCCACTGATACACAGCTCGTCTCCAGTAAGTAATTAACATTCTCCTTTATGAGAGAGAAAAAAATAACCTGAAGATGTGGACCAGAGGCAGAGGAGAGGTGCAGGAGATGAGGTCCCTCTGGCAGCCCCGGCCTGGGCACACGTGACAGTCCTGTCGCACCATGTTGGCACACGTTTGCTTGACTTTATCAGAGCAGAAGCAACGCTCCCACCCTGCTGGGTGTTGGCCCCAAGTGAATTTCACCTTCTGGGAAGGATGCAAAACCTCATGCAAAGTCTCCACAATTACAGCTGTGCTCCAGTTTGGGGAGCTGAGGGATACCTTCAGGAGCGGTTGTTACGAAGGCGTCTGCTGTATATTGTGCTACAACTGCAGGGCATTTGGGACCTGTTCTTCCTGATCACAGTACCTGACTCCCCCTCCCCATGGGGGCAGGGACCTGCCTCTGCTTCCAGCAATTGCTGCAAATGCGATGAAGCAATAAATAAACAGCAAGGTACAACTTTTAAGGCAGAAACTTCCCCCAAAACCCAGTCCTTTTTATTTCATTGTTATTTATCTTTCTAGATGTTACCAACATGGAACGCGGATTCTGCTTTCCCCTTCCAATGAAACTTTGAGATTTGCTTTAGCATCGACGGCAACACACAAAACCGGTGGGATTTGGGGATGGCAGGCACAGAGGGACTCAAACTCAACCCCTCCCTGCTCCCAGGGCAGGCACAGAGGGACTCAAACTCAACCCCTCCCTGCTCCCAGGGCAGGCACAGAGCCCATGCGGGCTTTTCAGCTCCAAAGGTCAGACTTCTGGAGGGGGACTAGTCACAGACCAGTAGGTTCGTGAAGTCTAAATCCCACTCCACTGCCAAGGCACGAAGTATCAGCGGCGTTGCTCTGCGGGGGGCTTCACTCGCCCCCACCGACACTTGCGAAGGCGGCGGGGGGTAAGGGGAGTGACGCGGGCCCTGAGCACTCCGGGACGGGGCCCGCGTCACCCACCCCCACCTTCCGCCGTGTTCGCGACCTTGCCCGAGAGCCGCCGCTCGGGAAAGGCGCGGGGGGGGGGGGGGGGGGGGGGGGGGGGGGAGGAGACGGACGGGGACGGGACCCACCGCTCCCCAGAGCGGCCCCGCATCCTAGCCCGGCCCTCACCGCTCGCAGAATCCCCCACCAGGCGCCTCGGCAGCAGGAGAGACGCTTCAGTGGCGGGTGGGAGGCCGAGCCGGGAGGCGGCGGAGATCACCGGGGCCTGTCCTGGGGGGTGCCCGGGAAAACCCGTCGCGCCCCGCCACAGCTCGCCCCTCTCCTATTGACTTCCCATTGTGGAGCTTTGCAACAAAGGGTAGGATCCAAACTGTGCCCCGTTTCGTCCAATCAGCGCTCAGAATGCCCGCCCGCCGTTGATTGGCCCCTTCTCGCCTGGAAATACCCAATCAAGCGCTTACTTTAAGAACCAATCAAAAGCTAGGCTTGAGCCCAATCAGCGCAGAGGAAGCGAAGCACGGCCTTTGTGTGTCGTGACGCCAAGGCGCCGGCGGAGGTTCCGGCCAATGCTGCGGCGCGCTGCTTCTAGGCATTGTGAGGTCACCGCGCCGTGTGCCGCCCCCGGTATAAAACGTGTGTCCCCGCGGCGGGGAGGGCGCAGTGAGGGGGTGAGTGGTTGCCGGACGCGTCGTGGGAGCGGCAGCAGCGCAGGCTTGGGTGCGCAGCGCTACCGGCACCGGTGCTTTCTTCTTCTCTGAGCGGTAAGTGGCGGGCGGCGGGCGCGTTCCGTGGCGGGGCGGAGGTGCCGGGCAGTCCTTGGTGGCCTTGTTGTCTCTTGAAGCCTGGCGGACAGGCCGGGCCTTGCCTACGTGCCCCGAGTCACGGCACGCTCCCATCCCCCTCTTCCCTCCCTCCCCCATTCCTCGGGCGGCCCTGGAGGAAGCAGGAGGCGGCGTGACTCAGTCCGCTTCCCCCGGGAAGGGTGGGGATCGGTTGGGCCGCGAAGCGGGGGCGGAGGGGGGAACCGTGACTCCTCCTCCCCCTCCCGGGGGAAGCCGCTGGCCGCCTGCCCGCCTCAGCGGCGGGGGAGGGGGGCAAGCTCGCCGACATCTGCCGCTTCCAGGAGTTGAGGGGTTTGGACGGGCTTGGCGGGGGGCGAGGGGGGGTGACGCGGCACGCCGGGTCGTGCTGCTGCCTGGACGGGGCGAGCCTGGGCCCCGTGTTGACGCGTGGCTGTTTCCGTAGGTAAGTGAAGAAAAATGGCCCGTACAAAGCAGACCGCCCGCAAGTCCACTGGGGGGAAGGCTCCCCGTAAGCAGCTGGCTACTAAGGCGGCTCGGAAAAGCGCTCCCTCTACCGGTGGCGTCAAGAAGCCTCACCGCTACAGGTAAGGCCGCCGGCACGGCACGGCCCGGCCCGGCCCTGCCCGCCGCAGCCCCGGCGCCGGCTCACCCGCCTCCCTCCTTCCTCCTCCACCCAGGCCGGGCACCGTCGCCCTCCGTGAGATTCGTCGCTACCAGAAATCTACGGAGCTGCTGATCCGCAAGCTGCCCTTCCAGCGGCTGGTCAGGGAAATCGCCCAGGATTTCAAAACAGACTTGAGGTTCCAGAGTGCGGCCATCGGTGCGCTGCAGGTATTGGCGAGCGGCCTGCCTGGGCCTCGGCACTCGCGGCGCGGCGCCGAGCACCGCTTCCCTGAGGGTTTCTAACGACCTTTCTTCTTGTGCTCTCGAAACAGGAGGCCAGCGAAGCGTATCTGGTGGGTCTGTTCGAAGACACAAACCTGTGCGCCATCCACGCCAAGAGAGTCACCATCATGCCCAAAGACATCCAGTTGGCTCGCAGGATACGGGGAGAGAGGGCTTAAAGTGAAGGCTGTTTTTATGGTGTTTTGTAGTAAATTCTGTAAAATACTTTGGTTTTAATTTGTGACTTTTTTTTTTTTTTGTAAGAAATTGTTTATAATATGTTGCATTTGTACTTAAGTCATTCCATCTTTCACTCAGGATGAATGCTCAAAGTGACTGTTCACATAAAACCTCAGTGATGTTGAGCCTCGGTGCTCAGGAGTGACAAGTTGCTAATATGCAGAAGGGATGGGTGATCTTTCTTGCTTCTCATGCATGTTTCTGTATGTTAATGACTTGTTGGGTAGCTAAACTTGTAAGGTACTAGAATCGATATAAATGTGTACAGGGTCCTTTTTGCAATAAAACTGGTTATGACTTGATCCAAGTGTTTTAACAATTGGGGCTGTTAGTCTGACCATACATCACTGTGATCAAATGTGGACTTTTTCTCGGAGGGTGAAGCTACAAGTCTTAACCACAGTGTAACTTACAGTTTCCTAAAGAAAAAAAAAAGAAAGAAAGAAAAAAAAAGTAAACCTGGCAGCTATAGAATACACTATGTGCATTTATAATAGCTATTTTATATATTGTAGTGTCAACATTTTTAAATTAAATGTTTTACATTCACATGTTGAGGACTCCTTGTCGTTTGGTTGGGATGGGCTTTGAAGAAGCTTGCTTTCTCCTCCTGACTCTTCCCTGAGGTGCCCTGGAACTGCTGCTCTGGCAGCTTAACTTTGTGTGCTAACAGCAGGGAGAACTTGGCCCTGGCCCTCTTTGGAGGTTTTTGCAAGGGGCCAGGGAGAGCTGAGCCCTGCAGCGTTGGAGCAGAGAAGGAACCTAAGCTCCAATCTGGGGTTTTTGTGAGGTGTTCAGCTTTATGACTGTCAAAGGCTTTTCCTTCTTTCCAGTAGGTGCAGGGGGAAGTGTGGGGGTGTGACTGGTCCTGCCTGAAGCAAAACCAGAGTGGTGTCTTGAGTGGAGGTGTGGGGGAGTTTGTGGGACCTGTCCATATGACTAAGCCCTGGTTAATAACAGCAGCCAGTGCTGTGGAGAAGCTCATTACACAGCCTGAGAGCATATGGGCTGCTGAGCAGCTGGATGGGTGTGGGGTAAGACTCATTTCCCATCTAAGCTTTTTTTGATGAGGCAGGATTATACTTGTGCCTTTGCTTGGGAGCTCTGGGGGCTAAGACAGGGCTGGTTTCCTGAGCAGTGCCTCTGGGAGCAGCTCTGCCTCCTTGGATTGTGGTGGAGAGGAGCTGCTCAGACTACATCTGAAACAGGTAATTAAGATGTAAATTGAGGTGCCAGGCCTCCTCTTCCAGAACAGGCTGCACTAGTGAGGCGGGAGAGAAGCACCGGGAAGCAGCTCAACCAGCTCACCTGGATTTATTTCCATGAAATGAAAGGTGGCAGAAGTGACATTTGGGAAGCAGAGCAGCCCTGGGCTGTGGCAGACCCACCAGCGCTTCACACTGCTCTTGCAGCGTTGCAGAGTGGCCACGTTCACAGCATGCACTTCCACAGCCAAGTCCAACCGCTGTCCTGGCTCCTGCTCCCTGGGGGCCAGGGCCCATGGCAGGACAACCTCAGGGCTGGAGCCAGGGCTCCTTTATCACACAAACCACTCCGTGTGCTTGAAGCCTGCAGCTGGAGGAACAGAAGCTGCTTACCTCTCAGCTCTAGAAAACCTTCCTCAGGCTCCTATCCTAGACCATGCCCAGCGTGCTTAAAGCATGCACAGCCCCCACTCACTGCTGTTACCAGGGCTGCTAAAAGATGTTCTCCAAGGAGCCCAGATTAGGCTTTCAATAAGTATTTCCTAAGTGCAAATTTATTTCTTTGCATCTACCTTGCAAAACTTAATTGCTCTAAAGGCCTGGAGCAAAGCCAACATCATCTCAAACTTAGCTGATGCGACTTGATCCCTGCAGGTCTGTCCTGAGGGCTAGAGCCTGAGAAGGGGACACAGGGCAGGGATGTCCCCACAAAAACAACATGAGGCTTTCCTCGGTGACCCCCAAGCCCTGTGAGTTAGGAATGTTTGATCTGGTGCTGAACTGCAGGAGCAGGCTGAGCTCCTGCAGGAAAAGTATGTTTTAAAATAACATCCCTCGAAAACGTTTCCTCCAAGGCCCCGGTGGAAACAATGAACCATCTGGGTATGCCCAGAAGCTGTTTCTTAAAATAAAAATCCCCTGTCTAGCAGTTTCTTAAGGAAAAAAAAAGAATATCAAACCCAAGCATGCAAGACAAAACCTAAACCCACCACAAAACTCTATCAAAGGCTCCATTCATCTCAGTAACCTCAACAAGACGACGTTAAGTCAGCTCTCGCCCGCGGTGGACCAGAGCAGCAGCAATCCTTGGTGTTCCATGATGCCCCCCGTGATGCTATCTGAAGGCACAACCCATTCCCTTACCGATTCTCCTGATGATTTCCTCACATTCCTGCTCGGAGCGGGATGCAAACACCAGGCAGTCGAACGTGCTCCCACCAGGGCTCTCCGGGGAAGCGCTAAAAATGGAACTGCGCACGTTAGGCAGCAGCAGAGAGCGCGGTGCTGGAAGCCCAGCCCTGGCTTGTAACCACACCAGAGACCCTGCAGCTGGGCTGGAAATCACTTGTTTGTGTTCCAGGGCCCACGTCCCTCTAGATCTCAGGCAGCCACAGGCAGCACTTACGCCACGCAGAAGCCAAATAAATTGCTGCTGTCTGTGCAGCGTCCCACGCAGGAGATGGTAGGGTAGGGGTAGTGGCACAGGAGCTGCGCAGAGGACAGGAGGGAGATGGTGTTGGAGGCTCTGGTCAGGCTCTGCCCCCCATTCCTGGTTTGGGGTGGCCCCAGGAGCCCTCCAGCGGGGCTCCCTGTGCCATGAGATCAGGAGGCAGCCAGACCTTGGCTTGCCACTCGCTTACCCTGGAAGAATTCTTCTCCTGTACAAGGACTTCTGCTTCTTTCACATCAAATAAAACCTCCTGAAGGGGGGGATGAAGGGGTAAGCCCAAATCATCACAGAGTCTGATCTCTATTTTCAATAAGATGCTTACAAGGGAGAGATTATTCAAAAGCAGAGGTGATGAAGCACAGCCAAGTTGTCTCTCTGCTGCCTGGTTTTCATCACTCAGTGCTCCTGTGCTTGAATCTTTTCACAAACAACCCTCCCCTAAGGCTCAAGCTACAGTGACCTGGGCCTTAGAGCACCCCTGGGATCAGGCTCAGCCTCACTACAGTTTTCCAAGTGCTTTCCTGCTGCTGGTGATGTTTTCCCTCCCTCAATGCACTTTCCCAATCTGGCTGCAGAGATGCTTCCAACCAGGCCAAGCAAACCAAGCAAGAAAACAACCCATCCCTGGGCAAAGACCACACCTCCCTGCAGTCCCCCCTCTGAGTCCTTCCCAGGATGCCCTCAGCCCCATCCCTCACCTGCACTGATGAGTGCCTCTCCAGCACGGCGGGGATGGCACGGGCCAGCACCTCTTTGCCACCATACTGAAATGGAATGGGAGGAAGGGAATGGGTACGTGAAAAGAAACACAGACAATTCACCCCCAGGCACTTCTCTCACCTTCCCAACGCTGGTCTGGCCAAGGTACCGCAGCTTGTAGAGCAGCCTGGGAACAAGAGGGCTTGGGGGCATCAGAGCAAGGACCCCACACATCCTCTTCCTGCTCTTTGCAGGGGAAGCTGCTCACAGCTTCCTGCTGTCCCCAGGCTATGAGGGCAGTTTTGTCCCAACAGCCTTGAGAGGAGACCAGGGATAGCATGGCCATGGGGCTGCCCTGACGCTGGCACACCTGCACAGGGGCTCCCAGTGGTGTTGGACCCACCTGCCCCCCTGCAGCTGCTGTGGCTCCTCCTTGCCCCTGCGCCGGGGGCTGTGCTGGAGCTGGAACCTGGGCTCCTTCTCCTTCAGGACCTTCAGATAGGGCAGCAGTGGCTCATAGACCTCCCCGTCATGCCACTGCCACCGCAGCAGGCGGAGGCTGAGTGGTTGTCCCTTCAGCTTCTGCAGCACAGCCCCAGCCTGGAGGGATGACGGGGGGAGCAGAGGGAAGGATGGGGAGCAGGAGAGGGGAAAATGGAGGGGATGACCCAGCCCTCCCTGCCCACCCACCTGCCCACTGTGGGCGTTTCTCAGCGAGCAGCCATTGATCTCGTCAAGGATGTCACCAGCCAACACCACCTCATCCACCTCTGCCTGGCTGCCGGGGAGCACTTCAGTGACAAAGACTCGGCCATCCACGTACCTGGGGGTGCAGTCAAGCCCTGGCTCAGCCCTGCGGACTCAGCTTGGCTCTCCCAACCTTTCTGTACCATCAGCAACGTTTCACTGATGCACAGAGGCAGGGAAAAGGCATCCACAGAGTACAGGTACCAGCAAATCCATGCTGATAGGGAGAAAAGCACCCAAGACAGCCCTGATACCCTCAGCAGGGCATTTATCTCCCCTTTCTCGCGGGGGTTGAGTGTCACTGTGTCCAGATCTCACTGGAGAGTGGAAAGGAGGATCAAGAGCTCCTACCTGAGCACCATTCCCAGTGTGTGGCATGGGACCATCTCATAGGTGATGCACACCTGCAAGAGAGTGACAGGTGACAGTGGTCCTGGCAATGGCCACAGGATGCCAAAAGAACATGACTAGGATGAGGGGGAGGATAGGGAGCCCCTGCCCTAGATAATTTCCGGCTCTGATGGCAAACAAGGGCTTCATAAGCTGGAGAGAGGCCAGTCCCCAGTGCCTCATGCTGGGCTGAGCTTATCAGCAGCTGCTTGTCCCTTATTCACTCTCGGGATTTGGCTATGCTCAGACCCCAGAGGGACAAACCTGCTAAATGGATGGGATGGATAAAGCAGCAGGTAAACCCTTAACTCAGCCATGAGCCCTCCTGCTTTGCCCCACGCATCCCCATGCAGCTGGGGGAGAGCTGCTACCCCTCCCTGAAGCCACTGCCATTTGCAGCAGCACTTACTGTCACATCGCATTAGCCAGGGACCCGGGAGCAGCCAGCTCAGCCAGGAGCTCTTGCTGTTAGAAATGCCCCAAAGCCAATGGGGTCTCAGCCTCTGCAGCAGCACCATGGCTCAACACACACCACAGCCAGCCCCAAAGCTGCCTTCAGCCTTTTTTTTTTTTTTTTTGGGGGGGGGGACGGACAACTCTTTGGGGTTCAAAAGGCAGCCAAGAGATGCTCTTCCTTTTTCAAAGGCATCCTTGCTGTTCTCAGTGCCTGCACTGTTACTTCACCCAGCAAATCCAAGAGCAAAATCAGATTAATCTGTGTCAGACCAGGGAAGTGAGGGCAAGAAATCAGGGAATAGAGAATAGGAAGTTGCTTGGGTTTACTCCCAGGAATTCTGGGATCAGCAGGCACCAGGCAGGATCCAGCCTTGGTGGCAGAGGTGGCTCTGTTCATGCTGGGCAACCTGAGACAGCCCAGCCTCAGCTCTGGCTGGGTGGAGAACTGCATGGCAATCCCTCCCCACCAAATCCTTTCCTGCCTTCCTTCTTTGACTTCACCGAGGGCCAGGTGGCAGAAGGATGGCTCCAGGGAGAGCTCTTACCGGCAGCAGCCAGCTCTCATCCAAGAAGCTGCAATTCTGCAAACAAAGGAGTGTCAGCACCATGGGTGCTGGCAAGAAAGGAACCAAGGCCCCGTGCTGGCAGCCATGTGCCAGCCACCACCCCCCCGATTTGTCACTGTACCTGCAGGTCCAGGGAGAAATCCATCTCTGTCACCACCAGCAGCAGTGAGAGGAAAGGCTCTGCAGAGAGATGGGGATGGAGTGGTAGTGTCACTGCTGAGATCCCGGCTGCCACAGCCTCACAGGGCCATGGCAGAGGGCCGAGTAAAGCCCTTTTTGGTGTAACTAATGAGCCCTGGGGAGCAAGGCCTTAAGAGTATCCCAGCACTGCAGCACCCAGGCTGCTGCTGGGGGGTCATCCCAGGCTCCTGCTGCCAGCACAGGGAGAGAAGAGCTGTAGCTTGATACCCATTTCCCTAAATTCAGACCAAAGCTCACAGCAAATGCTGCTGATGTGCAACTTTCTCTCCATTTCTTCCCTTAAATGCAAAGCAGAACTACCCAGGCTCTCCTGTGCAAGCCTGGCAGTTACAGTGACAGAGATCTGCAGTCTGCTCATGCACCAGCAGCATGGGTGATTTATAAGCCATCTAGGTACAGGTTTAACATGAGGTTATTTATCATAATCAGGAGATTAAAGGCTTTCACCCTGGCCTGCCTCCCCCCAAGGAGCACAGCTGTGGATGGAGTGGTGCAGCCTTGTCAAGGCAACACAGCTATTTAAAGCAGCAAACCCCCTGTGTAACCCCTTACACAGGACCACAGCTGGGCCTGGCCACCTGAGATCCAGACTGCTGGCTCTGCTTCAGCCAGTAGCCTTGATAGGAAGAAATAACACAGAAGACACTTCAGAAGCAATTTTCTTATCCCATGACACTAAAACCAACCTTAGACAGATTCAGTGTTTAAATATTTACACCTCTTTCTCCATCACTGCAGCAGCCTATTGAGACTGTACCATTAATTTTGGCTTAAAAAAAACTGAAAATCACAGTGGTTTATTTCCCTTCCTCCCCTGGCCAGCAGCACAGTGCCATAACACCCATGACAGCTGCCCCAGGGCAGGTTACACCCCACCTTGGAGGAGCCACCACCTTACCCAGCAGTTCTTCATTGCCGAGGATGGAGCTTGCTGGATCATAAAACTGAAACAGAGAAATGCCACCATTAAGAGACTGTTTTGCTGCTCATCACCCATGGGTATTGGCTCCCCACCACGTGCTGCACCTCCAGGAGCTTGGGAGTCTGTGCCAGCTCCCTGACGGCCACTGCCAGCACCTTCTCCTGCAGGGCCAAGCGCAGAAAGTACCGCCCACGGCCCTGCGCTGTCTGCACCTTCTCACAGCCACCTGCTTGCTGGATGCTGATGGAGAGGGGGCTTGGCCTGTTTGGGGAAAAGGGAAACAGCTCAGGGCTGAAACTTTGAGAGCATCCTTCCTGCACCTGGGGTCTTTGGGATGAGCACATTGCAGCCCAGCCCAGCTAGGTGCCACTCACCTGCCAGTCCCCCCCGTGGGAAGCTGCTCCAGCCAGTGCCAGTAATCCCGTCTCCTGAAGCCCCACGCTGGCTCTGTGGGAGAGAAGCAGTGCAAGGCTCTGTCACAGGCACTGGGACACTGCCACCCCCTGCCCAGGCACAAAGGACACACTCACGCCGGAGCCCCTTGCGCAGGATGTTCTCCAACAGCTGGCAGAGTGAGGCGAGGTGTGGCGAGGTGTCTGTACAGGGTCCCCCGACCTCCCGCAGCCGCAGCACCCCACCTGCAGTGAGGGGAACATCGGCACCCATGGGTGACCCCCCAAGGGGAAGCACTCACAGGAACAGTTCTGTGCGCAGCCTCAGGGTGGGTCACTGATGCAGCAGGAGAGGCTCCACACCTGGGCAGGAAGCGACCCACGACAGCTGCCCGCAGCCCCACCGGGCACAAACTCAGGTTAAACTTCCTCACAGCCAAGGTCAAGGGCAGCAGCGCAGGTGCAAACACTCGGGCAGGCGGCGGGACTGGCCCTGCCACGGCAGCCCCCGGACCGGTCCCGCCGTCGGTGCAACTAGGGGCCGGTCCCCGGGCGAGAGCTGCCGGAGGAAGCGGGTACCGGCCCCGGGGCGCCCGCGCTTACCTTTGAGGACGCTCAGCAGCGGCTCCTTTCTGGCCATGGGCTCTTACACCGTGCCGGGCGTCCCGCGGAGGTGGCCGGGCAGGAACCGGGAACCGGGACGGGCCCCGCCCCAGGGAGCGGAGGTGCCGGGCCCCGGGAGGAGGCGGGGGAGAACTACTGGTTCACACCTACCTACCTACCTACCTGCCTCCTCTGCTGCGGCTGGCATCGCCCGGCTGGCATCGCTGTACGGGCCGGCACTATGTGCATGTCTGTGTATGTCCACACAGGTACAGTACATCGGCGTATGAGTGTGAACCTCGTAAGGTTCAGCACGGCCAAGGGCAAGGTCCAGCAGCTGGGTCAGGCAACCCCAAGCACAAGCACAGGCTGGGAGATGAGTGGGCAGTGTAGAGGACTTGGGGGTGCTGGTGGGTGAAAAGTTGAACAGGAGCTGTCACTGTGTGTTGCCAGTCCAGACCCAGCTGTGTCCTGGGCTGATCCCAAGAAGTATGGGCAGCAGGTGAAAGAAGAGGACTCTGCCCCTCGGCTACTCATCTGCAGTGCTGGGGCCAGCTCTGGAGTCCTCAGAACAGGAGAGACATGGACCTGCTGGAGCAGGGCCAGAGGAGGCCACAATAATGATCCAGGGGCTGGAACCCCTCTGCTGTGAGGCTGAGAGAGTTGCGGTTGTTCAGCCTGGAGAAGGCTCCAGGGAGACCTTCTGGTGGCCTTTTGCTACCTAAATGGGGGGAGAATGATGGGAAGGGACTGTACCAGAAAGTGTAGTGACAGGACAGGGAGTGACAGTTCTAAAGAAAAGACATTTAGACTAGATGTAAGGAAGAAATTGTTTACATTGAGGGTGGGGGTGGTGAGACACTGGCCCAGGTTTCCCAGACAGGTGGTAGATACCCTGTGCTGAAACCATTCCAGGTCAGGTTGATTGTGGCTCTCTGCAACCTGCTCTAGTTGCAGATGTCCCTGCTGACTGCCGGTGGGGGTTGGACTAGGTGATCTTTCAGGTCCTTCCAATGCAAACCATTCTATGATCCTATTAATCTGTACACATACACATATGTATCTACACATACATCAAAAACAGAGACAGAGGCTGATGTATAGAGATGTAACAGATAGTGACATCACAGTATCACAGTATCACTTAGGTTGGAAAGGACCTCGAGGATCATCGAGTCCAACCTATCAACACAGACCCCATGACTAGACCACGGCACCAGGTGCCACGTCCAATCTCCCCTTGAACGCCTCCAGGGTCGATGACTCCACCACCTCCCTGGGCAACCCGTTCCAATGACGAATGACTCACTCGGTGAAGAACTTCCTCCTCACCTTGAGTCTAAACCTCCCCTGGCACAGCTTGAGACTGTGTCCCCTTGTTCTGGTGCTGGTTGCCTGGGAGAAGAGGCCAACCCCTTCCTGGCTCCAACCACCTTTCAGGTAGTTGTAGAGGGCAATGAGGTCACCCCTGAGCCTCCTCTTCTCCAGGCTAAACAATCCCAGCTCCCTCAGCCTCTCCTCATAGGGCTTGTGTTCAAGGCCTCTCACCAGCCTTGTTGCCCTTCTCTGGACACGTTCAAGTGTCTCAATGTCCTTCTTAAACTGAGGGGCCCAGAACTGGACACAGTACTCAAGGTGCGGCCTAACCAATGCAGAGTACAGGGGCACTATGACCTCCCTGCTCCTGCTGGCCACACTATTCCTAATGCAGGCCAGGATGCCATTGGCCCTCCTGGCCACGTGGGCACACTGCTGGCTCATATCTGGACCTATATATAAAATGCACACACTGGCATATGCATTGGCATAAGATGCACGTAGAACAGAGGCAGGGGTGCATATATATCCATGTGTATCTACTCCTAACATTAGCACAGCGTGGGCACTGGAGTGTGGATATGGCTACAGTGATACAGATTAAGAAGTCTCAGCCGCTGGCACCGCCATAGGCACACACAGGGGTGGTACAGGTGTGACTTTTGCCCTCCTCTAGGGATGCCCACGCACGGACACCCCTTCCGAGGCCGCAGTGCGTGGCAGGGGGCTGCGTCGATCGGATTGGGTCTTCCCCAACGCCCGGCGCGGAGGCAGGGGCGGCGCGGAGGGCAGGGCCCGTGAGGGGGCAGGGGCGGTGCGGGGGGCAGGGCCCGTGCGGGGGCAGGGGCGGTGCGGGGGCAGGGCCGGTTAGAGCTCGGGGGCGGGGCGGCGCGGCCATGGCGAACGCAGTGGCGGATCCCGGTTCGTTCCCGCTGCTGGCAGCCGCCCGCCGGGCTTACGAAGCAGCTTTCGGGGGCCCGCCGGTGCTGGCGGCGTGGGCTCCCGGCCGGGTTAACCTGATCGGCGAGCACACCGACTACAACGGCGGCTTCGTGCTGCCCATGGTAAGGGCCGCGCTCCGCCGCCCCGGCCCCGTGCTCCCGCGGTGTCGCCCTTCCGGGTGCCCTGCCGCCGCCTCCCCTCGCCTACCGCAGGGTGTCTCCGCCAGGATCCCTCCCGCAAGGACCCTGCGAGGTCCCCCCCGATCCCCCCACCGCGCCCGGAAACTTAATGGGCAGCACCCCGCAGCCGGCTCCCAGTCATTGCGGAGGGTGCGGTGCCCCCTTCCGGAGCGCGTCTTCCAGGGACTCGAGCCTCTTTTCTGCCCCCTTTTCTGCACCCCCTTCAAAGAGTTTTCCGTTCCCGAAGGGTGATGTTTTGGTGGCAGAAGAGGTTCGGAGCAGCTGGAGCTTCCTGCTCAGCTTCAGCTGAGTGGGGAAGCTCCCACTCAGTCCTAAATCAAACCTACAGCTAATTACTTCTCGGCAGAGGAGTGTGGGAGCAGGGCAGCTGAATTCCTCTGCAGGCAGCAGAACTTCCCCAAGCCTCTCAGGTGCTTGTTGTGGGCTTGCACTCCCCCGGAGCCCAGAAGCCTTGTGCTGAGCTGGGGTGGTTGGTTGCGACATACTGGTGCATGTGACTGACCCTGTGTGGCATTAAACAGCCTGAAAGTTTAGTGCTGTGAGTTGCTGAAACGTGTAGTGGGGCTGGTGGCTCCATGTGGTCAGAGTTAAGGGTGTTGGGTGCTGATGCAGCCACAACTGTCCCCTGCCACCAGTGGGGATGCTCCAAGTGATGCTGCAGGTTCTGAGCTTATTTTCCCCACTCCTTCAGGCCCTGCAGCTGGGGACGGTGTTGGTGGGGTCCCCCACGCAGGACGGGACCATCTCCATCCTCACCACCTCAGCAGAGGCAGATGAGCCCCACAGGGTGCAGTTCCCGGCCCCCCGCCATGGCAGTCCTCTGAGCCCAGGGCAGCCACTCTGGGCCAACTACGTCAAGGGTGTCATCCAGCACTACCAGGGTAAGGCCCAGGCTGATGGGGGGCTACAGGCCCTGCTCATAGGATCATGGAGGCATAGAATAATTTTGGTTGGAGAAGACCTTCAAGATCATCAAGTCCAACTGTCAACCCAACACCACCATGCCCACTAAACCATGGCCCAAAGTGCCATGGCCATGTTTCTTGGACACCTCCAGGGATGGTGACTCCACCACCTCCCTGGGCAGCCTGTTCCAATGCCTGACCACTTTTTCAGTAACAAAATTGTTCCTGACATCCAGTCTTAACCTTCCCTGCTGTCTGGTGCTCAGCACCCAGCTTTTGGTGTGCTCCAGAGGCTCTTCCAGTACTGGTGCAATCCTGCAACTGCTGCTGGGGCCAGGCTCCAGCAGAGATGCTTTCAGCTCCAGAGACTCCTGTGGTTTTGTGGGGGAATGCCTGGGGCACCCTCTGCCATGGGTCACTCTGCATTTTAAAATGGTGTATAAAGATATATGGCCTAAAGGGGGGGCTGTAAAAAACCTGGGGACAGGCTTTTTAAGCAGAGCTTATTGTGATAGGACAAGGGAATGGCTTGAAACTAAAAGAGGGAGATTTAGACTAGATTGAAAGAAGAAATCTCACTGTGGGTAGTGAGAGCCTGGCCCTGGTTGCCCAGAGAGGTGTGATTTTATGACTCATCCCTGGAACCATTGCAGGTCAGTTGTTTTGGGCTCTGAGCAACTTGCTCTAGTTGCAGATGTCCCTGATGGCTGCAGAGGCATTGGACTGGATGAACTTGAAAGGTCCCTTCCAACCCAGACCATTCTGTGATTCTATGATTTCAAGACAAGGGCTCCCATGCACCAGTTCCCCATGAGCTGTGGGGCAGGACAGCTCCCAGCCCTACCAGGACTCATGACCTCTCTGCTCCTCTTCCTTCAGGTGGTCCTGTGCCAGGCTTCAGTGCTGTGATAGCCAGTGACATCCCCCTGGGTGGGGGCCTCTCCAGCTCAGCCTCTCTGGAGGTGGCTACTTACAGCTTCCTCCAGCAGCTCTGCCCTGGTAAGGCAGCAGCTGATCCTGGCCCCTGATGCCTCAGTTCTCAGGATGAGAGGGGTGCCCTCAGCAAGACCTCAAAGCCCTTGGGGAAACACCGTTGTGGTGTGGGTCACAGCCCCCTGCAACAGCTGAAGCTGCCGCTGCTGTGGGGTTCCTCCAGCCCGATCTCTCTATGCATGTAAAGCCCGTGGACTTGCCCCTGGGGCTGGCCAGGGGCATCAGAGGATGTTTCCTTGGCAGCATCTTCTCCCCATTTTCATGTCCCCAAAACCAGAGAGACCTGAGACACCAGTGTCCAGTTATGGCATCCTGCTGGATCTGGGGACACATGCTGGCATAGGTGCCATGCACTGGTGCAGGAAGCAGCACTGCAGCTGATGCTTTAGCAAATGCCCCTCACAAGGGGAAGCAGCCCTTTACCTTCCTGTTTGCTCCCCCTGCTCCAGGGCAAGGGGCAAAGGTCCCAGAGCTGCTGACCTGTGTCTCTTTGCTCTGGCACAGATGGTGGTGATTCGGTAGCCAAGGCGCTGGCGTGCCAGAAAGCAGAGCACACTTTTGCCGGCATGCCCTGTGGCATCATGGACCAGTTCATATCTGTGATGGGCAAGGAGGGCCACGCGCTGCTCATTGACTGCAGGTCAGGGCTGGGCACCGAGCTTGCTGTGCTGTGCCCACCTCCTCGGGCAGGTGGGGGTGAGCTGGTCCCGTGGCCGTGCAATAACTGCAGGAGAGCAGGCAGGGCTTAACTCCTGCACCCAGCCCAAAACCTTAGCACAAGGCTGGGGCTTCCTGTGTGTTGATTCCTCCTCCTGCATCCTTTCTGCTCTTTGCCTGGGCTGCCTGTAGGGTCTGCTGTGGGTCTGGTAAATGGGAGGGAGTGAAATGCTCCAGAGAAATCCTGTACCACTTGGGCTTTGTGGAGCTGCCTGCCACGTGGCCTCACCCAGATGGCTGAGGGCTGGAGTGGGCAGTGGGGGTGGTAAACACACAGCTCACACTGAGCTCTCGCTGCAGGTCCCTGGAGACTGTCCTGGTCCCGCTGGCTGATGCCAGCTTGGCCATCCTCATCACCAACTCCAACGTGCGGCACACACTGAGCGGCAGCGAGTACCCCACGCGCCGGCGGCACTGCCAGGAGGCAGCAGCAGCGCTCGGCAAGGCCAGCCTGAGAGATGCCACCATGGCTGAGCTGGAAGGTGGGAATGAGCCCTCTTGGTTCTAGCCACTCCTTGCACATGAGTGCCCCATCACACAGGCTGCTGATGGGGGCAGCCCCTGGGACGGATGTGTGGGTGGGTGCATGCACTGCAATGGGAGCACGCCTGGAACAGAGAAGCTGTGGCACAGGGTGGCTGTAGGATGGGGCTGTGCTTGCAGCCAGCAGCATGCCACAGGCCCAGGTGGCTTTGCTGCAGGGACATGGCTGTCTCCACAGCGGCCAGGAGCCGGCTGGGCCAGGAGGTGTACCGCAGAGCCAGGCACGTCATCGGAGAGATAGCACGGACGGCCCAGGCAGCACAGGCACTGCGGGACAGGGACTACAACACCTTTGGGAAGCTGATGGTGGAGAGTCACAACTCCCTCAGGTGAGGATGTACCAACCCTGGGGCCCGGCAGGCTGTGTTTGGGACACTGGGGTTGAGCCTCTGTGGGGTTCCTTTGTGGGTACAGCATGGAGGACAGCCAGATCCATGTCATGCCTGGTGTCTGTCATGGCTTGGCCTGCCAGGGAGGTTTAAAAAAAGCCCCACAAGCTCCAGCACTGGGGGTGCTGGGAGGAGGCAACCTGCCACAAGCATTACAGCACCCAGCATGGTCCCCAGTGCTCACAGCCCTGCTCACCTCTCACAGAATCAACCAGGTTGGAAAAGACTTTTGAGATCATCAAGTCCAACCTATCACCCAACACCATCTAATCAACTAAACCATGGCACTAAATGCTTCATCCAGCCTTATTTTAAACACTGATATGTGCTTATGGGCAGGACAGGACCAGGACCTGCAGCAGCCTGGATTGCTGCAGTTTGCCACAGCAGTGGGTGCACCAAGATACGTTTCAGCTGTTCGTGGTGCCCTGGTGCAGGACAGGGCTGACCAAAGGTCTGTTCTCTCCAGGGATGACTATGAAGTGAGCTGCCCGGAGCTAGACGAGCTGGTAGCAGCAGCCCTGGAGGTCAATGGGGTTTATGGCAGCAGGATGACTGGGGGAGGCTTTGGAGGCTGCACAGTGACACTGCTGGAGGCTGAGGCTGCAGAAAGAGTTCAGCAACACATCCAGGTACGTGACAGAAAAGTGCCAGGAGATGACTTGAAAGAAACCCTCAGGGCCATGGCCCAGGGATGCCATAGAAGCTGTACTCATGAGGCACTTGGGGTTGGTGTAGCACATCCAATGTCACTCGGGGATAGCCCCAGGTCTGTTGATGCTGCTAAGCTCTTGCAGACAGCTTAGAACCATGGTAGTCACAGAGCACTGCCCAAGGGCTTCACTGGGTTGAGAAAGTCAGCAAAAATGCACCAGATGAGCTTCAGGAAAGCTAAATCTATCTAGGGAAAAGTAATCCAAGATGAGTTTAGGCAATGCTGAGATTACCCCCCGCAGTTACAGCCCAGGAAAGACCTCAGTGTCCTCATCAATGTTCTCTAAATCAGCAGCTCAGTGTATACTGGCAACTGAGACCACCAGCAAAATGGGGGTGTCAGGAAGCAGGGGCTGTGAAGGAGGCAGAGCCTTGTTTTGCTGCTGTATGAGATCATGGTGCACCTTGTAAATAGGAGAGGGCAATAGAAGGGGCAGAGCAAGGAGTCTGAGATAAGAGGCTGAAAGGGCTGTGCCTTTGCTGTCTGATGGGATGCTGGGAGAGAGGGAACATGACCCAGAGTTAGGGATGAGGACAGGATGAGCATGATCTCTGGCTGAGTTAAGAGAAAACTACAGCCCAGGAAGTACTGTGCAGAGCTGCTGGTGAGTTTTCTGCTCTTGACAGAGACCACAGAGGCTGGCAGCACCAGTAAGGTCAAAAGGGAACTGGAAGATGTCATGGAGGACTGTGCATAAGGGGCTGCAGAAGGGTCAGCTTGGGGATGTGTCAGTACCCTCCCTGCCCTGTGGAGGGACCAAGGGACCCCAGCCAGCAGCCAGGGCAGCACGCTGTCCCTGGTGCCTGAGCAGTGCCTAGGGCAGGCACACGGTGGGGCTGACTGGCAGGGCCTTTTCTGCTCCCCTGGCCTCTGACTGTGGTGTGGCCCTGGAGCACCGGCACTTACTGCTCCTCTTGCCTTCTAGGAGAAGTACAGAGGCACAGCCACCTTCTACCTCACCAAACCCTCTGGAGGGGCAAAGGCACTGTCCCTGTAGAGGAGCCACCACCTCACCTGGGCTGGGATCACCTCTCTCCCAGGCTTTACAAGGGAACCAATTTGTCTGCACCGTTTGTCTAATAAACACAAAAGCATCTGCAGTCGTTCTGCACCTGCCCGAGCTGAGCCAACAGCACCAGGGACCTTTCCTTGGAGGAGACTGCTCTAGCTCCAGTTTGCACTGGTGGAACAAGCTGCTGTGAGGGCCAGGGGGTCAGGTGGTGCCTCTGGAGCTGAAGGGGAAATGGGGGAGGAGCAGCAGGCACACAGTATCACAGTACATTAGAGGTTGGAAGGGACCTCCAGAGAGAACTGGGTCCAACCCCCGCTGCCAAAGCAGCATCTTGCAGGGTAGTCCACACAGGAATGCATCCAGGTGGGTTTTGAAAGCCTCCAGAGAAGGAGACTCCACAGCCTCTCTGGGCATCCTGCTCCTGTGCTCTGTCACCCTCACTGTAAAGAAGTTTCTCCTCATGTTGAGGTGAAACCTTCCATGTCCAAGCTTGTACCTGTTGTTCCTTGTCTTATTACTGTGCACCACTGAAAAGCGCTTGGAGGCACTTGGCCCCCACCCCTCAGACATTTATACACATTGATGAGATCCCCTCTCAGTCTTCTCAAGACTAAACACCCCCAGGGCTCTCTCTCTTCACAGGGGAGGGGCTCAAGTCCCCTAATGATCCTCGAGACTCTCTGATGGACTCTATCCAGCAGGTCTCTGTCTCTCTTGAACTGGTGCACAGGTGCTTGGCAGAAGGTCCTGCTTGGGTGCTTGCTGCTTCTGCTGCTGCAGATGGAGGGAGTTGAGGGGGGTTGATTTTTTTCCTTAATGAAAAGGGAAGAGGCAGGCTGTAGAGAACACATTTATTGAGTGCAAGAGAAGCCATCTGATCAAAGCTCTGCTGTCAGAGTGGGTTCCTGGATCCACCCTGGAAAGGCTGAACAGCCACCACCACCACCAGACCAGATGAAGACTGAAAAGTGACACTGTTGTGGTGCAATGCTGGGTTAGGTGCACAGATACCATGGAGTGAGGGTGGTGACACCATGGAGAGCAGCCACTGACCAGGATAGGCTTTGGTTAAAATGCTTGGCAGTGGGGCTCCATTCTTAGGCACTTGACAAGAGTTTTACCCTGGACTGCAAAGCACAGGGAGAGGGTCATGGAGTCCATCAACTGAAGAGGAATCCCCTACCACAAAGGTGAGTTGGGATCAGGGTTGCAGGCAGGGTACTGCCACTGGTACTTGCTCAGGAAAAAGCATTTGTTCTTGAAGGCACACTAAAACCAAAGGGCTGGTGAAGTATCTCTTGACCCAAGTTCAAAACTGACCTAGTTTCAGCTACTGTCCTGGAGGCTCCTGTGGACTTCACTCATCCACATGCATCTTGGGCTCAGAGATATGAGAGCCTTTCCACTCAAAACAGCCTGAAGTAGAGAGGGAGCTCTCAGTGGTGCCAGTGCTGGAAAGTCTTCTGCCTCCAAAAGGAAAATAAGAACAAAAGAACCAAAAAGCCAAGGTCCAGGTCTGATCAGATCAGGCACCAGGGAGACCAGGCAGCTGCTGGTTTGGTTGGGATGGGGGCAGGTGCTGCACTGGGCAGCATCCTCCCTTGTAGCCAGCTCATCCTGTGCTCCAATCCAGCTGGAGCATGCCAGGGAAACACTGTTCAGTGATACAGAGCCCAGTGAGACACCAGGCACTGCAGCTAGAGCCAGGAAAATGAGGCCCAGCAAAGTCTCAGCTCAGCCCTCCACCCAGCACCATGCGAGGACAGCTAAAGCTGAGGGCTGAAGGAGGCTCAGAGACTTGCTGAGGATGGTGAGAGCTGTTCCCAGTCTTGCTCTTCCCTTGTAGTTACTGGGGGATCACAGGTCCCTTTACTGACATTGCTGTTGGTCAAAAGGGCTTTTAAAAGCTACCCAACATCATCTGCCCAAAAATCCAGGCACCAATGGCAAGGCCATCCCCATCATCTAGTGTGGGGTGTCCCTGCCCATGGCAGGGGGGTTGGAACTAGATGATCCTTGTGGTCCCTTCCAACCCTGAATGATACTATGATACTATGATCCCATGCCTCCAGGCAGCTCCCAGCCCCTCTGTGCACATGGGCTACAGCTGGAGAGCTCTTGGCTTGTGGATGCTGTGCCGTGAGGAGGTCTGGGTGCTTGCAGCCTCCTGCTGGAGTCTCCAGTGCTGGAGGATGTAAGTCCCAAGGCAGAGCCTGCCACAGCTCATCAAGAAGCTTTCCACAGGGTTTAGTGGCCTTTGGATCAAGCTCTTCAGTAATTGCTTCCAGTGTTCCCTGTTTCTCAGCAGCCACAGTCCCGGTGTGGCCTCCACATTCAGCACAGATCTCTCCACCTCCATTTCTCTTCATAAAATAATAAAATACATTTACACATAATATTTTTTATATATAAACTATGAAAACTGTACAATACTGTATGCAAAAAAACCCCAACAACCCCCAAACCCACCAAAGCAGGAGAGGCCAGCAGGAGTGATGCTCTTGTACCAAGGGAAGGCTGCACTTTGCTGTCAGGGTACCAAACATTAGCAGCAAAGGACAAACCCACAGAGGTGCAGTGAGGAAGCTCAGGTTATCCCAAGCCCTACCCTGCAGCAGCTCTCAGAACAATAACCCCCAAAGAGAACAAAACAACCAGCTCCAGGGGCCAGGTGAGTTGGTGGAGAGCCTGGAGGTAAAGATGGAAATGCTGACATATAAATGAGGCTGTTTCCAGATGAGAACCACTCAAAACTGAGGATGTGAGCGTAAATCATTCTGCTCCACTGAGGCAGGGAGGCTGGGGCCATGGAGACAGCTGAATTTCAGCAGGTCTGTCTGGGTGGGTGAGACTGGTGTTGGAGTGAGCAGTGCTTGTTCACGGAAGACATCCTTCTGGACCCTGCAGGACAAGGTGAAGAAGCCCCAAAGCACACACCTGATGGCCTAACTGCAGCAGAGCTTGGAGTGCACCAAAGGAGAGGTCCAGACCTTCAAGTGCCACGGAGGGTCTCTGCCCACAGGAGGAGCTGTCCAGGCACCATGGCAGCAGCTGGGGGAAGCACCCTTGGATCACTCCACAAGGTCCTGCCATCTGAACACAAATGTCCCACTGATGGGCAGCCTGCCCTGGCTCAGGCCTCATAGAACTGCCTCTCCATCTGCTTGGTGAGGGTCCCACTGGACATCACGGTCCGGCTGACGAACTCTTTGGTGACCTGTTTGGTGAGGGTGCTGCTGGCGCTCTCCACTCGCTGGGTGGTCATCAGCATGCCATCTGCAACGAGAACCTCAGTGAGCAGGGCACTGTGCTAGAGTGAGGGGTCACAGGGAGTAGGATCTGCTCCACCTGATGATCCTGGCACAAGTTTCCCCTTAAATCCCACTTCTACTGATGGAAAAACCTCTCTCTACCACGATGGTGGTGGAACACTGGAACAGGTTGCCCAGGGAGGTGGTTGAGGCTTCATCCTTGGAGATATTCAAGGTGAGGCTCAGCAGGGCTCTGGGCAACCTGATCTAGTGGAGGATGTCCCTGTTCACTGCAGAGGGGTTGGACTGGATGACCTTTGGAGGTCCCTTCTGACCCTCTGTTTCTGTGAGGTGGTTCAGTGCTTTGCTATGCCAGACAGTAAGATGGATCTCCTTGCAGCTCCCCAGCTCTCCATGCTGCAGCGTGAGCCCATGAGCTCAAGTGGGACAACACTGGTCTGATTAACAATGGCCAACACACTTCTCTGGTTCTTCCTGCTCTGAAAAGACCTAACCTTGCAGGAAGGGCTGTGGTTGGTCCCTAGTGATAGTTTTGGGGGACTTTCAAAACTCACCATTCCCTCTGTGGCTGAGCAGCACATGAGGAAACAACTGCAACTACCTCTGGAGCAGGGACATAGTGTAGGAAAGGCCTGGGGTCTGGTCCTCTTCATCAGTTCTGCCTGATGGACCCTCCCCTCCCTGCCTTTGACACTTGAAGTGAAAGTATCTCCAGCCCCTTGGACAAGCAGAGTTATCCTTTGCTTTGTGAGGGCTTCAAAGCAGACAGCAAGCACCTACCTGTGAAGTGGGGCTCCAGGGAGGAGTGGCTGATGCTGGTTTTGGTGGTGTACTCGGTGGGGAAGCTGTACACTTCACTCATGTACTGCTGTCCTCCAAACTGGGAGAAAGTGCCTGGAGAGAAGGAAAAGGAATGAGTCAGACAAGAATCATAGAACCACCAAAGAGTCAGGGTTGGAAGGGACATCAAGGCTCAGCCAGTTCCAACCCCCCCTGCCATGGGCAGGGACACCTCACACCACAGCAGGTTGCTCACAGCCACATCCAGCCTGGCCTTACAAACCTCCAGGCATGAGGCTTCCACCACCTCCCTTGGCAATCTGTTCCAGTGTCTCACCACCCTCATGGGGAAGAGCTTCTTCCTAACATCCAATCTGAATCTACCCATTTCTAGTTTTGTTCCACTCCCCCAGTCCTATCACTTCCTGACACCCTAAAAAGTCCCTCCCCAGCTTTCTTGTAGCCCCCTTCAGATACTGGAAGGCCACAATAAGGTCTCCTCAGAGCCTTCTCTTCTCCAGACAGAACAGCCCCAACTCTCAGTCTGTCTTCATAGGAGAGAAATGACAAGCAGCTTCCAACCTCCTCAACCCTGCACAGTGAGCACCAACAGTCAGCTCAGGAGGTTTCTCTTGCTGATGTCTGACCCAGGTTTAGGAGGAGCTAGGAGGACAGGGGAGGTCTTACTCCTGTGCAGTGTAGGAAGCTGCCTCCAGGTATGTGTGCAAGCAGGTGCAAGACAGAAGTTTCACCAGAAATTACAAGCTGTCAGGTTCTCATGAGCCTCCCTCATCCAGTGCAGCAGGACTGGGAAAATGGAATCACCACCAGAGATGGAAGAGGGCTCCAGGAACTGTGTTGCCTGCTCTGAGAGCTCTCCTGTCTTTGTACCTCCACAAAGCCATGGTACTGTACCTCCATCCTGAGATTCAATAGTGATGATGCCTTCTCTCTCTGGCCCAAAGCCTTGGGTGGTCTTGGCTTGCACCTTGAACTTGTAAGGGATATTCTCACTCAGGTGGGGCACAGTCAGGGTAGTCTCTGGGTTGTCTCCTTCAACATAGATATTCCTGGGCTCCCCTAATCCACACAAATATAGCAGCAGTGAAGATAAACAAATGGTCCCTCCAAACACACACCTCCCCCCCAATTCTAGCTGCTGTCTTGGCTTTCTTCAAGCTTTATGCTACCACAGACTGTTCTACTAAGAGTTAGGTCAACCCTATTTTAGTGCAGTGGTCATCCTCAAAAAGCAACCCTCACTGGGTTTGGGCTGCAATAAGCTACAGGGGCTTCCTCTTCCCACCATGCTTATTACACCAGCCCATGCAATGACACAAAGCATTGGGGGTCCAGCAGCTCCCAGGCCTGGAAGAAGCCTCCACTAATGTAAGCAGACAACTTTGTTGCTGGTCCCAGCAAAAATACATCAAATCCCTGCTGTTTGCTGGAGGTACCTTCTGCCCTGCACAGGGAACTGGGCTTCTACAGCCTGAGAACCATACCTCCTCCATGCAGCATCTCACAGGAGATCATGTAGCCCAAGATGGAGCCATTGGGCTTGCGGGGTCTCTCCCAGCTGAGCTGCAGGGAGTCAGGGCTGAGGGCAGTGAAAACCAGCGGCCCAGGAGCACTGGGTGTGCTCAGCGTGAAGGGTGAACCTGCAGGAGCATGAGCAAGAGGTCAGTGTCACAGAAGGTGGTGAGGAGCAGCCTGGGAGGGACCTGCACACAGCAGTTCTGAAGCAAGCTGGAAGGTCTCAGCTGTCTAGACAGCTAGTGGCAGGTGAGTGCATGGAGAAGATGAAAAGGGGGGAAGGAGAGCTAAATGGAAAGAAGGGGATGAGAGCTCAGGATGTAGTAAGGGGAGAAAAAACAGCAAGGCCAGCACTGCAGACAGCAGCAGAGACCTCAGTACCACCCTTCCCCTGACCACCATCCAGCTCACCTGGCACAGGGCTGAGCGGGCTCTGTGGGTCCACCTGGGACTCTATGGTGATGACTCCTTCCCTCTCAGGGCCCCAGCCCTCCTCACTCTGTGCCTTCACCTTGAAGATGTAGGAGTGGTTGGGCAGCAAGTCTTCTACCACCACTGAGTTCTGGCTGGGGTTGGGGATGGTGAGTCGGTGCACCTCTCCTGGGACACAGGAAGGGAGACATCAGCATCATGTTGAAGGCACAAAGACAGAGCCATGGCTTTCACCTAAACTCTACTTCCAACAAACCACCTGCAAAAGCCATCCAGAGCCCCTCTCCAACCACACCCAGCACATCTTGCCACCAAAAAAAAGCCCCAAAAGTCTTGGGGCAAACAACAAGTTGAAAACTCAAGGATTTTCAGCCCACGAGAAGTAGTTTTTCACTAACTGCCTCAAGTTTCATGTAGGAGTAAGAGATTTTCATTCCAAGTCCAAGATCACAGAGTCATGAGCACCCAACTTTTTTTTGGAGGAGAAGAAAGCTGGGGAGGGACTTTTGAGGGTGTCAGGTAATGATAGGACTGGGGGAAATGGAGCAAAAAATAGAAATGGGCAGATTCAGATTGGATGTTAGGAAGAAGTTCTTCCCCATGGTGAGACACTGGAACAGGCTGCCCGGGGAGGTGGTGGAAGCCTCATCCCTGGAGGCTTGTAAGGCCAGGCTGGATGTGGCTGTGAGCAACCTGCTGTGGTGTGAGCTGTCCCTGCCCATGGCAGGGGGGTTGGAACTGCCTGATCCTTGAGGTCCCTTCCAACCCTGACTATTTGACGGTTCTGTGATTCTTGTCTCACTCATTCCTTTTCCTTCTTTCCCTTCCTACCCTAATAATTCTGAGTTTATGAGATGCAACTCCACAAGCAACCCCTGGAAATGTCCCCCCAGCAGAAATGGAGAATGAGAGCTGTGGAGTTGCTGAGACATTTCCTCAAGGCTACACAAAAAAAAGCAGGGCTGGGACCAGGCCCTGAAGCCCAAAACAGCTGAGGTTGGAAGGGATTTCTGTAGGTCATCTGCTCCAGCCCCACTTACGGTCATCTAGGCTCAGCTGCCTAGGAGAAGAACCAGATCAGGCCCTCCACCACTAAGTGCCTGGTGGGCACCAGGCAGCTGGTGACTGACCTCCGTTGAGGAGCTGGTACTGCATGCTGTAGCCCTGCACCTCCTTCTCGCAGTGTGGCTCCTGCCAGCTGACCTTCAGCGAGGTGGGTCCCAGGGCAGAGAACACCAGGCGTGTGGGGGTGTCAGGGATGCCCATTGGCAGCCTAGAGTCTGAGGCAAAAAGAGAACATCAGGGTGGAGATGTGGGGGCTAAGGAGGCTCGGGGGGAGGAGGGAGAGGCACGCCCAAGCGTGGGATGGTTCTGATGGTCTGGGAAGAACGTGGCAAGATGGCATCTCTGCAAGCTGGCCCATTGTGAGGTGGGACTGGCTGGCTCTGCACACCTACAGTGAGTTCCCATGCCCTTGGGGTGCCAACTTTGGATGGGACAAGTCAAAGTAAGCTTTGTGCCCCCGTATCAGAGAGATTAAAGCAGGGACCAAGGTGCTGTGTGTGATCCTTGCTGATGCACCCTGTCTGGTCTGCCAGGAGCTTCACCATCTTCAGGTGTAGCTAAGACTGGACCTAGTCTATAGCTAAAGCATCTCAGCACCTCCAGGGACTGTTCAAGGGTATGGGGGCAGCTGGGACTGGGTGCTCTGGCTCCCCCTCAGCTCAGCCTGCTGGGACACAAGGCTCATGGTGAGCACAGCAGCTTCCCAGGTGACTCTTTGGGACTGAAGCCTTTCACTTTGGCCAAGGAACTTGCAGAGGGACATCTCTCATGGAGCACACGTTCTCCCCAAGTGTCCTCCAAAGACCTGTGGGGTAAGACTGAGAACAAGCAGCATGTTAGGGATGAAGAGGATGAGGATGATACGCTGATCATCTCGTTAGAGCACGGTGTCAGTGGTGGTAGGTGTTAATCAGCCTAGGTGGGTTGAAACACAGCTGAAGTCACCTGCAAATGGAAAAGTGGTGTGATGGAGGCACAGGCTGGGTCAGGAGGAAGATCAGTGTGGCACACAGCAAGCCATGGAGAGGGCAAACAGTGGATGGCAGTGAGCAGTGGCTCATGGGCGGCTGGTGATGGGATGCATGGCTGGGAGGAGACACTGGGCAGAGCTGTACCTATGTACTTGCAAGTCCCTGCAGACCCATCAGTCATGATTATAGAGTCCCGACAGCCAGTGCTGGGGTAGTAACCCTTCACCTTTGCCCTGCTCCTGAAACCCACATCCCGAGGCCGTGGGATTGTCCTCCCAGCATCTTCATGGATGGGAGGGAGGAGTCTCCCCTGGTAATCTACAGAAGCAGTGCAAGAGAGAGAGAAAAACACCATTGGAGACTTCAGAGCAGGTTCAGCCCAGGTGCTGGCTCCTGCAGAGGTGACTTTCTAGGCTCAAATTTGAAGAGGCTCCTAATAACCTTCTGTCAGTGCCAGCTGATGGAGCTGAAAGTCAACCATGCTGCCAGGCAGAACAAGAAGAAGGGAGAAGTGCTCTTCCCAGAGTACTACCTGGTGAGAGGATAAGGATGTAGCCTATTGTGGTAGTTTCAGGTTTACTCAAGCACTCTGCACGTGTGGGATGAGAACCCTTTCCAAAATGATCTGGGAGCAGGGTGGCCTTAGCAAAGAACCTACATGTGAATGGTGAGGACATGACCTTCCACATCTACTTGAAAGGCCATTGTGAGAGGCTGGTGCTAATCTCTTCTTACAGGTAATTAGTGATAGAACAAGAGGGCATGGCCTCAAGCTATGACTGTGTAGGTTTCCCAGCAAGAGTGGTCAGGGATTGGAATGTGCTGGTTGGTGGAGGCACCAACCCTGGATGTATTTAAAGGTGGTTTGGATGTGATGCTTGGGGATATGGTTTAGGGGTGAACTCTCTAGGGTTCAGGGTTGCACTTGGTGATCCTGAGGGTCTCTTCCAACCTGAATGTTTCTGTGACTCTGTGATCCCCGGTTCATAGGCCACCTGAGCTGTGAACACAGCCCTCAGCCCAACAGCACTTGAAGGGTATGGGTCTGAAGACAGTCATGAGGGTGGAAGGGAAGGACAGGTCCCATTGCCACAGTACTCACCGTGCCCTGTCAGCACTGTGGAGTAATCCCTCGTCAGCGAGGAGCTCCCCATCACCCTCTGCTCCTGCTGCATGTGGTGGTAGCTGGTGTTGGCTGTCCTGGTCAGCGTGCTGCTGCCACTGCCAGGGAAGGAGAAGTCCACCCGGCCGTTCAGCAAGTGCTCTGTGAAAGAGAGCACACTGTGAGGAGTGTGGCTGTGGGCAGGGCTGCTGCTCCACTTTCCACGGGGAGGAAGCAGGAGGCATGGTGTTCCACTCTGCTTTGGCTGCTTCAGCCACTCTGGGAGGTTGCTCTGGAGGGCTACATCTAGAACAAGCCACAACTACCAAACATGACAATGGGGAAACAAACAACAAAACAGACACTTTGCCCTACACACGAGACCAGAGACACTCATAGTGCCCAAGGTAACTCCAGACTTCGGCCTCCCTGGGACACTGCACTGCGGTTCTCCTTCTTAGATGCAACATTAGAAAACAGAAGGTGGAAGAAGGAAAACAGCCCTTTATGGAGGTGGTTTCTCCAGATCTTACTCTGGATCCTGTCTCATCTGGATCTGAAAAGCAAACTGCTCTGTTGTTCTGGTCCTTGACAAACCCCCATCCCTCTTCCCAGAAGGCCAGGAGAGATCATCTGCCCACGAGAGAGTGATTTCTGTTTAACAGTCCAGCAGATCTGCCCCAGAAGCTCAGGGCACTTTAATTAAGGTGAGGAGCTGCCCTTGGAGGTGGCAGTTAGCAGGTATCAGCTGAGTTTGCTCCTGCTTGGAAGTTCCAGCCTTTTGCAGATGCAACTTGCTAGCAGGCTCCCAAGTCCGTGCCGAGATGGGGGTTACCTTGACACTCTTGTGAGCAGACACAGGAGGACAAGGTTTTGAAGCAGACCACAGCACACGCACAGGGCACGATGCCAACACAAGGATGGGCACACAAGGGGAGGAAGGGGACAGGTACTGGGGCAGACCCCAGCCGCTGCCGGCCCCTCGGCTCAGAGCAGGACGAGACAGGACACTCGGTGCCGTAACAAAGTTGTCCTTCACCTGCTTGAGGCCGGGGCGTCCTGCTCCTCCTCAGGCTACCAGTGGCCACGTCGCTGTCCTCCTCGTGGAGGAGGCCCTCGGTGTCCGAGGAGAAGCGGCTGCTGCCAGAGAGGCGAGGAATGGTTTCTGGGGGAAGCCTCCAGGTGATGCGACGAAGATCCAAATCTTCTCCCAGCAGCTGTACATATTTCCACCTGGAGCCTTTTGGGACAAGGCAAGCACTGGTGTTGGCATGATCTGCAGGGGATAGTGGGCTACCCACCACCTTCGTGTTGCTTGCTGGGGAGAGAAAGGGGCAGGCCCTGGTGGGAAGGACACCAGGTCACAGCCTGGCTCGCCAAGCCTCGGCTGATGAGTTCAGGCGGTGCGACCACTGTGTGGCTGGTAGATGGAGCATGGTGGGAATGTGACGTGCATGAGGCTTCCTCAACCCCAGGGCTCTTTCCCAGCCCTGTGTCCAGCAAGCATCAAAGTCCCACCACATGCCTGTTCCTGTCACGAAGAGTCTGACAATTGTCCTCTGCTCAGGACAGGTTTCTTCCTTGATGTACACTCAGATGGTCGGACTCTTGCTGTTCCCATTACTTTGCTCTCTGAAAGGACCGTGGACTGGGCCCTGGATCCCAGGCCCTGGAGAACCCATCCAGGGAAGACCCTCAAAATCCTTCTGACAAACTTCATTTCACTTATGGCCCATCTTCTCCTCGTTGTCCCAGTACAAGACAAAGGAGCCAACCTCATTCAGAGAGTGAAGTGATGGAGGAGGAGAGGCCAGTGCCTTCCCAGCCCTTGGAGAGTTCCTTCCTGTTGGCTTGGCGAAGAACCTGAAGGACTCAGAGTTCTGTGCCTTGCCAGCGCTTGTTTGATGACAATAACTCTTGTGGTCCAGCCAAACGGCAAGAGCAAGGGCAGAGGAGCAGGGAGGGCCATGAAAAGCTCCTCTCCCACCCCACGCTGGGATTTCCTTCTGCCTTATGGCCAGGACAAGGAGACACTGATCTTATGTACACTGCAACTAGCCAAGAGTTCGTATGGCTGCAGCTACTGTGCTTTGGACAGGCTGATCTCCACCATCTCCATGACTTGGATCTCCTCATCACCGTGAGGAGGTATGGAGCAGTGAAGCTCATGGCTGAAAGCTGTTGTTAAGGAGAACTGATGTTAAAGGTGACCCTTGTAAAACTCCAGGTAACGTACCTGAGTCGTCAGAGACGCTGGGACGCTTGCTGCCAGCCGGAGAGCGAAGCACATCTGCGCTGTACATCAGGTAGCTGTCATAGTCCTCACCTCCCTCTGCATCAATGATGGGGACATCAGGGATGATGGGGACTGGAGAAGAGGTGGAAAGTGCTGTTAGACAAGCAGCGCAAAACCACACAGGGGTCCCACGCTCAGGCTAGCCTTCAGCATTCACCAGGGCAGGTGGTGGAGCAGAGTGAACACGACACAGAGAAGCCGCTGGGGTGATGGGGAGGCCCTCCCAGCGCTGCTCCTGCACCCCCTGCTCCCCACCCAAGCTAGGCAGGAACTCACTGGACATGGGGCGCTTGGGCTGCGTAGCAAGGTTGATGGTGGCTTCTCTCTCAGGTCCCCAGCCAGCAGCATTTTTGGCCCTCACCATGTAGCGATAGGGCTGGGACTCCCGCAGGTTTTCGATCAGCACCATGCGCTTCTTGGGGTCTTCAACCAGCACCTTCTTCACCGGGCCAATGGGCACTGCAAACGCAGGCATGCTTATCTCCCACACAAGGTCTGGAGACACACAGGACCCCAACACACCCCATCCTTGGCCAACAGGTTTGCTGAGGTTTGGTGCCAGGACACAGGGTGGTTCTGGGACAAGGTGCAGGAGCTATTTGGGCTGCTCATGACAGGTGTGGCATTGTCTTGGGGAAATTCCCATACTCAAAGCTGAAGTCAGCCTACAGCAGAGGCCTCATTTTGCTTGTTTGCCACCAAATGGCACCTTCCTGCCACCCTAGCCCTAGATCTGGACATACAAATGAAGTATCTAAGATGAAAACCAGCACAACACACTATGGAAGTGAATGGGAACTGAGGGCACTCTGGGCTTTGCAGGATTAAACCCCCAGTGCTGATTCTTCTGTGCTCCTCCAGAACCCAGTTTTGGATACAAAATATCATTAGAGCTGTTCTGGCTCTGCTGCTGCTTTGGACTAGCCCAGCCTGTGAAAAACGTGCTGCAGCCCCTCAGGCTGGCTGGACTGCCCCAGTCAGAAAATGAGCCCTTACCATTGTCCTCGTTGACAAGTCCATAGCTGACTTCGTAAGCTGTGATCTCCCCGTTGGTTTCTGCAGGCTCAGCCCAGCTCAGCTGCGTCACGGTGGAAGACACAACGTTGAAAGCCAAGCGACCAGGCTCGCTGGGGACTGGGAAGGCAAGAGCAAAGGCTCCAGGTTACCATGAGCTGGGAGCCAGCACTCACAGATGCTCAGAGCAACCTGGATCACAGCTGAGTCACAGTGGGAGCTGCTCAGTGCTTGTCCTCAGAAGCTCAGTACTATATGCCTGGTGCACAGGCACCGAGGTGTTCCCCCAGGAAGAGAAGCAGAGTGCAGTGTCCCTCACCATCCTCCATGGTCTGGCAGTGGACAATGTCAGAGTAAGCTCCTTCACCCATGGCGTTGTAGGCACAGACTTGCATCTCATAGTCACAGAAGGGGTAAAGGTTACTCAGCTCTGCTGATGGGGATTTGACATCGATGAGATGGGCTTCTGACTCAGGGTCCCCTTGGATCCAGTATTTCACCTGCCAAAGCAAGAGCAAGTCATGATTCCTTCAGGTCTTCACCATATCAATCACCCCATCTCTTGTTAGATCTGCTCAGGGAAAGCCAGGGTGTTGGACCAACTCCCTGAAAGGGAGGCCAGGATAGTCCAGGCATTTCATGGTAAGTGATGGAAAGGGAGATGAACCCATCAGGAATCGTTCCTGCAAACCCCACACCTGCCCAGCAACGGCTGCTCAAGGCTGGAGGGTGCTAGAAGGGGTGAACTTGCTCCCTCCTTTGGGCATCTTCTCCTAATCCCTTTGGCACAACTGATTGTGTGAAACATCTGCAGATGGCACCTCCTGGGATCCACTCACCCCTTACCTTGTAGCCCAGAGGTTTGCCCGGAGGAGGAAACCAGCTGAAGCGGATTGCCCTGGAGCCAAGAGCGTGCGCATTGGGATTCAGTGGTGCACTCAGGCGGCCTTTGGGGGACTGGGAGACCTGACTCATCAAGGGGACACCATCCACCACCTCTGCAGACACAAGGAAGGAAGCTCACATCAGTGCTAGTGTCCCATGCAGAAGATGAAGAGGGAATTTTGCCCCTCGCCAACCCTGCCCTACCCACCCTGAGCGAGTCTCTCAAAGCACTTCTGAGGGGCAGATCCCCATCATAGGAAGGGAAACCGAGGCACTTGGTGATTACATCCCCCAAAGCCACACAGCAAGCTGCTATGAGAGTCCGGCTCAGACACCCCAAGTTCTGCACATCCATCTGCTTCTTACAGGCTGCCCAGGTGGGAGGAAGTGAAGAGACCACCTTGCTGCCACTGGAAATCTTTGGTTCTGTGAATGTATTTAATAACACTTTAGCAGCTTGGTCAGCTGCCCTGTGCAGCCATGAGAGATGAAGGACATGGGCAGAATCTCCTCAAGTTGCCCTGCTGTTCCTCCTTGGAACCCATGAAGTCCAGCTAAGAGCTCTCTGGAGCCTCTCCAGCCCCAGTGCTGGTCCCTGAAGCAGTTGTGGCTGGTCCTGTGACAAGGAACTTGCTTGTACCCCCAGCAGTCATGCCCAGTACTGTGGTAAATACCTTTATGTTACTGACCTAGTCGGTGGCCACCCTCACAGTTTTGCTTGCCCAGCCACAGGAACCACCAGGCACTGCTCATGGCAAGTCATAGATTCATAGAATGGTTTGGGTTGAAAGGGACCTTAAAGATCACTGCCATGGACAGGGACACCTTCCACTAGGTCAGGTTGCTCAAAGACCCATCCAACCCAACTGCAGACACTTCCAGGGAGGGGACATCCACAACGTCTCTGGGCAGTCCTGCCTGTCCCCTGTTTTTACAGCTTTTTATTCAAACCCCCAAGGAACGAGAGAGAAGAATTCCCTCTTCCTTCCTTTTGCGACGGACATCCAGCTCCTTCCCACCCACTGCCTATACTCAGCAACGCCTCTAGAGGGGAGCCCGAATCCACCAGTTGGAGATGGAAGAACCTCAGCGTCACTTCTTTTTTCTGGGCGAGGAGCCTGGCTTGAGCTCTGTACATCGCCTCGGGGCGTGCTGGTCGGGTGTGGAGGTCCCAGCCATTCCCCACTGCCTGGTTGCCAGCCCCTACCTGGGTCAGCGATGGTGACTGTGGTCTGGGGGTAACGGCCGATCTTGGCACCGTGCTTGGGATGGAGCAGGTCGACGGCGAACTGCTTGACCTGGTAGTTGTGCAGGAGGGTATCTATTTCAGTCAGCTCCAGCAAGGGGATCTGCACCTCCTTTCGGGTCTCCCCAGGCTGGAAGACCAGGTCACCCTCTGTGAAGATGTAGTCCTGGAGGAGAAGGATGAGGTGTGTGATTATAGCATCCAGGGGAAGGCTCCCAGAGAGCTTCTCACCACCTTCCAGGGAATCCCCACTCGCCTCCCAGTGCCCACAGCTCAGGAGGCAGCTGGTGCCCTCTGCCTCAGATACAGGCAGGATCTTGGGTCCCTGAGGCACAGGGAGTAAGGGACGGAAGGGAATGTCTGTGCTTGTGCTAACAACCTCAAGCCTTGGATCTCCCATCTCCTAGCCACAGAATCATTAAGGTTGGAAAAGACCTTCAAGATCATCAAGTCCAGCTGTGAACCCAAGCCACATCCCCTCTGATCCTGAACATCTGCTCTTCTGCAGCCCCAGGGTCGGTTCCCTGCCAGCCCCCTGTGGCCAGGGCCAGGAGCACCAGCCTTACCCTGCCATTCTTGGCGGTGAGATCGCGGGTGCGGTAGGTGACTTGAGACTTCCCATTGTCTATGATCTCCCGGAGCACTGGGATCTTGGCCACCTTATCAAAGCGGCTGTGGGAATAGGCTGGCTGCAAGAAGGTGATGAGGCTGCTGGCTGCAGGGGGCAGGAGAGAAGGAAGGTGTAGAGCAACATCACCAACACGCAGGTGTCCTCCCTGAAGAGAGTCCCTATCACCCACGGCTGTGAACCATGCATGCAGGAAATAGCAATGCCTGGGCTGGAGACTTCACCACGCTTGGCTCCTGCTCCCTGCTCAGAACAACCAGATGGGAAGCAGAAGCAAACTGGTGGGGACATTCACCTGCCCCAAGCACAGCGTAACAACAGAGAAGCTCTACTTTACTCCATCAATCTGTGAACTGCTGTAGCAGAAGCTCATGGTCAGCCCTGGATCTGCCATGGAATTGGTAGCATCTGAACTTGTAATGATCAAATGTTTGCCACCAGGGATAATGACCCTTCTCCACTGGATGCTTCAAAATTGATGCTCTAGTTTAGACCCAGGTGACTTAAGGTCAGAGTCACCAAGCAAGTCCCTGGTTTGTGGTCTGGGGGAGCTCAGATACGTTGGCTGCTCCTGCTGAGGAACCCCTTGAGTCCACCTGGACATGGGACACTCAAACACAACTGCCCTGCATCTCGTGCCACAGCTGCAGCCCTTCACCTTGTTCTTTGATGATGGTGATGTTGACAAGCCTACGTCCAATCTCTGCGACACCAGTGGGGACATCAATGGCCTCCACCTGCAGCTGCTTCTCATCATCATCATCCTCCCTGATGAAGAGTGGGACGCGGACGTCCACCAGCTCCACGGCCTCTTGGAACTCCACCATCCCATGAGCATCTGGTGTAAGCAAGGGGCAAGATTGAGAGGTGGGAACTGTGCTCCTGCCCAGGCAGGAGGGAGCCCTGGGCTCTGCTCCCTACCTTGGTCTGAGGTCACAGTGTAGTAACCCGGTGAGACCTTCAAGTCATGGAAAGCCTCGTGAGAAACGTGCTTCTCCACCACTTTGATGAGCTCTGGCTTGGCTGAGCGAGGGGCAGTGAGCACTGTGTCCACAATGGTGTGGTCCTGCCTGTGACCAGTGGGAAGAGAAAGCCAGTTGAGAACTGAAGCCCTCAGGATGCCTCATCTCACATCACTGCTGGTGGGGCTAGGGAGTGCATGAGGCATTCAGCCACCCCACACATGGCTCTGCAAAGAGGGAGAAGCAGCACGAGTTCCTCCTACCTTTTCCCAGAATTGGGCTGTAACCTGGGGGAATAAAGAAGTCAGAGTGAGTAACAGCTTTGGGGAGACAAAGCTCTGTGTGAATCACAGCCCTGCACAGGTCTGAGCCATGGCAGCTGCCCTGCAGGTGCCAACCCATTGCCTGGCACAGCCTATGGCCCCATCACATGTTCTCTCCTGCCTGGCTACTCCCTCCAGCCCTGGATTTCCCAATGCAATGAGGAACGTGCCCACAGGGGAGATCACATCTGGCCAGAGCCATGGGGAGGGCATAACACTCCCTGCTCAGCACCAGCACTCCCAGACTCCCTCATCCTGCACCAGGCTCTCATGACTTTGCTCAGGGTGGAGACTTTTGAGGTCAGTGGGAATTTTCCCATTGAGCATCGCGAGACCAGGAGTTGTGGCTGCCTGTAGGAGTCTCAGGTCCAAAGCTAGATGCAGCTAAGAGCACCTGTACAGCTGGATGGGCTCTGCTTTGCAGCCTGGGGGAATGAAGCACCTCACCAGGCTTGTGCTTGTGCCAAGGGTGGATCACAGATCACACTCCCTCCTGGCGTCCCAGATTTCACAGCCCAGCCTTCTGTTCCCTCATCAACAGAGCCCTGGGGGAACCCTGCCTTGCAGGAGGTCTCTCCTACAGTGACTCACCTAAACTTGGTCTGCTGGAGCTTGTGGCAGCCAGGGATGTGCTTGAAAACCTCATTCAGCTACAAGGAGCAAGAAAGGACTTTGACAACACATCCCTTGCCAAACAGGGGTGCGTTCAGGCAGCAGACACTGCTGCCAGCAAACACAAGAGCCCTCTACCCACCCCCAGGGCCTCTCACCTCACCCTGCCACACCAGGCAGGGACCAATGCCTGGTTTCTCCCTAGGACACGACAAGAGGCTGCGAACTGAAGCCAAATAGGAGCTTCAGACCACGTGCCCCGAAGCAAACCTCCAATCTCACCAGTGTGACCCTTGGATCATTCTCACAGCTGTGATCTTAACACTTCTGCTTGCATTCAGGAGGAAAAATTGCTCCTTCCTTCTGACAGCTGCCTATGCCCACAGGGAAGGGACTCTCCCCCCTCCCCAGCATTGCAGACCCCCCCACAGCGTGGCTGTCTCCCTGTCCCACCCCAAGACCCCCTCAGGCTCCTACGTTCTCCTCCACTTCCTTGCGGAGCTGCTCGCACTCGCGGGTGTCCGGTTTCATCAGGTTCTGCGTGAAGAGCCGAGTCAGCCTCAGGGACAGCCCGTAGGGAACTGCAAAGAGGAATCCCCGAGTCAAGCTCCTTCCTTCTTGGCCAGAGAAATAACCCAGCCAAAAGCAGGAAGCATGGGGGCACGTGTGTTGCTCGGTGTCCAGATCCTGTGTCCCTAGCACCTGAATCCCATAGCACCAGCAGAGAAAACCCTCTGAGAACTGGAAGGCTAACTGGGAAGCCCTCTACCAGATCCAGCAAAGGGAACAAGGTCCAGTGGTGCCTCTGGACTGATGAGACAATTAAATCCAGGCTGGCCCACTGAACTAAGGGCACATCCACCACACAGGTTGTTAGGAGGTCTGCAAGGCTGCCACCTGCCCTGCTACAGAGCAGGACTCAGGAATGTTCTGCTCAGCTTCCCCCAGGATGGAAGCAAAGGAAAAACCTCCATTGCACTTGAGCTTGGAAGTAACACCATGGCTGCTGGAACTGTGGCCACCACCAAGGGTTTGAGTCTTTTATAGCACCCACAGCATCTTGACTCAATGACCTTTGGAGGTCCCTTCCAACCCCTAACACCCTGAGATCCTCTATGCCCCACTCCTCAGATGTGGCACTCACTGAGGTCTTTGGGGCTGGTGGCAGCAAGGGAGCTGAGGCCCTGCTTGTGGACGTTGTTGTTTATCTTCCAGCGGACTGTGTCCCGACCCTTGAGGGACCCGCTGCGGACCATGGGGGTGTCCAGGTGGTCAGAGGACATGAGGCTGTGACGAAGCATGTAGTGGTCCTCCTTGAAACTAACAGTGCGACCTGCAGAGCCAAGAGCAGGGTCAGAGTCTGGGCAGATGAGGTTAATGCCAGCCAGCAGCTTCCCAATGCTTTGTTCTAGGGAATATTTAGGGCTTCCACCACACTAAAGGTATTGGGATGTCAGGAACACAGCGGAGAGAGCAAGGTTTGTCATGAGTGACAAAAGCACATGGCACCAGCTAGGCATTACAAAGAGACACTGGTCAGGGGAGAGCCAGCAGCAGGACAGAAGGACACAGCAGGATGTGGGGCAGGGAAGAGCAGTGGAGCAGCAGCTCAAGGGCTCCCTGACTCAGGTTCTCTGCTAGGAGCTTTTCTCCTGATACACCTCCCCAGCTCAGAGAGGAGGATGGAGATACTTATCCCAGCATGCTCCCCCCAACCCAGGAGGCAGTGAACCCCACAGATCCCTCTCCCTCCGGTCCAAGGGGCCAGTACCTCGTGCGCAGCAGGGGAGCAGGGCCAGGCAAGCCTAGAAAACAAACGGCCAAAGACACCATCATTTGGAAGCCAAGGGCAAAAACTCTTCACCTCTCCAGCTGGAAGGAATCACACCAGCAGGGATGGGTGGGCAGTGGATGGAAGGGGCTCTGGAAGCTGGTTCTAGTCTCACATCCCTTCAGTGGGGGCAAGCCTACAGTAGCTTATGTGGGCAACAGCAGAGGTGCTGGATACTGCTGAGAGCCAGCCCTTGCCAGTCTGACCATGCTGAAGGCTGTCTGGGTTCTGGAAATGTGTCATATTTTGGGTTTTTATCAGGTCCTCTCCCAGGACTGGGACAGCTGGCTGAGGCACTCACCTTGCAGCAGGCACAGAACTTCCAGCAGAGCAGCAGCAGTAGCCCCAGGAGTAGGATGAGGAAGATGAGCAGTGGGATGAGCCAGAGGAAGCTCCCCGGTGGACACTCTGCAAGTGACAACAGTGTCACTCCCGGGCATGGGGTGTGAAGGGAGGGAGTGGGGAGACAAGGACAGGGGGAAAGGCTGCATCACAGCTCTTTGAAGGATAAAGCAGTGCAGTTAGCCCTGAGAACTTTTCTCTCGGTTCTCACAATGAAAAGTGCTGTTCAGGGAGCACTGTCCCACCTCTCTGCTCCCATCCAGCATCCCAAGGCGCTATTCCACACCTCACATCAATCCCTGCCCATGGTGGCAGTGAGAAGCCATCAGTCCCTAAAGGTACTACCCTCCACTCCTTGCAGTTCATGTGACAGCCAACGTTGCCCACCCTGTCACACAGAAAAGTGGGCAAGGGAGGTACTGCCCACAGCTGACCTTGCCATGGGACAGAGCCAAGGGACAAAGTGGACATGAGAGGCACTGTGGAGCAGATCACTGCTCATGCAGACCCCAGGCTGGGCAGCCCCTCCTGACAGGACCCTGCTCACCCTTTTTCTTCTGCACACGGACAGTGGTGTTGGGCTGGACGCTGGGGTCTCCCTCCAGGGTGTAGTGGTAGGTGCAGTCATCATCCTCATCCTGGAAGGAGCAGTACTCACTGGCCTCCTCTGCAGAGGGAGGGGGCATGGTTGGAAAGTCATCAGGACCAGGAAAGCTTGAGGAGCAGCCTCACATGCGCACACAAGGGACAGGGCCCGCAGGAGCCACACTACACTTATCTGCACCCAGCTCTGCTTCTTCTGGTACCTTTCTTTAGCTCCTCCACCATCTGGATCTGGAGCTGGCAGGTGTCACAGTTCCCTTTTGCGCTGCCTGTTCCCCAGGCCTGGCAGCGAACACAGTCCCGGATGCTCTCGCACATGGCTTGGAAGCCCTGGGCACAGAGGCAAGGAAGGATGGTCAGGAGACAGCCCCCAGGGAGCGAGGAAGGGCATCACCTCCAAGAGGCACAGCTGGAGAGGCGATGATGTGTCCTCACCCTGGTGCCCCAGTGAGGTCAGAAAGAGGAAACACCAAGGACAGGCGTCCAAGGAAGGACTGACAAACACAAGAGCCCAGCCCAGCCAGCTGCAAAATCGTTTATACCCCCAGCCTGCAGCTGGGCAGTGAGTGGACCTCCTCCAAAGGTTTTAGGTGGCCTTTTCAAAATGGGACCAAGACAGCTTTCTCCATTCCCAGCGTGGGGTTATCCCATGTTTGTCAAGGGGAAACTGACCGTGAAATGTGTTTTTCCAGTCTAGAGGAGAATGAGAACAGGTCAGGAATGGAGCCTCAAAGCTCTGCACAGCAGTGTGCAGATAAACACAGATGGACATTCTGCTGGTGAAGCGGAGGGCAAGGAAAGCCCAGGGCTGCAGAGCAGCTCCCATACCAGACCCTTCCTGGCCACTGAAGGCAGGACACAAAACCAACCCTTTCTCAGCATTTTGCTCCTGACTGAGCTGTGCCTTCATCTCTGCTCTGCTGCCCTGCCCTGGAGACTGTGTGGGAAGGAGAAGTGATAAACTCGGAGGGAGCCCAGGCTGAGCCTCACCAGGGAGTAGCTGATCTCGCAGGTGGAGCTGGTGTAGAGTGAAGACTTGTCACAGATGCATCTGCCACATTCACACCTCCCGTGGTTATTGCAAATGCCCTGGCAGGGAAGAGGTGACAGCCGGCGTCTGAGAGCAACCACAGGCACACAGTGCCACTGCCACCCAGAGAGCTGCCAGCCCCTGGTGCCCCTGAGCTTCGGGCACCAGGACAGTTTGCTGCAGCCCTGCTGGGTCTGGCTGTCCCTTGCTCAGGCAGGGCAGGACCTACCCCCCGGCTGTCGATGCAGGTGTCATTGCTGGTGGGACACTCACAGCCCGGACCCTCCCAGCCACTCTGGCACACGCAGGCACCTTTGGAGCAGCGACCGCGATCTGTGACACAAGACGAGGAATCACCTGGCGCCCAGAGCGCCACGCCGCTGCCCTGGCCCCGCCTGCTGTCACGCCGCCGGCTTTGGGGTGCAAAGGGGCTGCAAACAGGCTCCACGGGCTGCTCCCAGCACATTCGCGAGCACAGAGTCCCCAGCGCCCATCAGCGATGGCTCAGCACCCCCGATGCCAGTGCCACCACGCCAGAGCAGGGGACGGTAGAGCCCTGGGCTGGGGCTGGCCTCACCGTTGCAGAGGAAGCCGGAGGTGCGCGGGCACTGCAGGACGTCGTACTGGCAGAAGGCGCCGTCGAAGCGCTGGGTCAGGCCCTCGGCATAGCACTGGCACTTCCCGCACAGGCACTCGCCTCGCCCCGAGCACGGCTCCGAGTCCCCGGGCCGGGTGCAGGCTTCGTGGTTAGGGGATGACGCCGGGGAGCAGTCACACGTGTCCCCTCGCCTGGCAGGGAGGAGATGGTGCTGAGAGAAGCAGGAGCAGAGCGCAGGTCCTGGGCACGGTGCCCAATGACAGGACAGGGGGCAGTGGGTGGAAGTTGAGGCATAGGAAGCTCCATGGAAACAGGAGGAAGAATTATTTCACTGTGAGGGTGACAGAACACTGAAGCAGGCTACCCAGGGGGGTCGTGGAGTCTCTCTCTCAAGATATTCAAGACCTGCCTGGATGTGTTCCTGTGTGACCTGGTCTAGGTGATCCTGCTCTGGCAGGGGCTTGGACTGGATGATCTCTCAAGGTCCCTTCCAGCCCCTAACACTCTGATTCTGTGTGTCGCTTGTAGGTCCCCAGACCCTGAAAGAGGTATGGAGCTGGACCAAGTTCTTACCAGCCTGGGTGGCAGATGCACTGTCCACAAGCGAAGTCCCCATGGAAGCTGCACTTGGGTGAGCTAAACTCCTGTTGCTGTAAGAGAAGAGGCACTGCTGAATGGGCTCAGCTGTCCTACAGACCACTTCAGGAATCAGAAAACAGTTCTAGAGGCAAAGTGTAGCCTACAAGACCAAGCTCTGCCATAGGACAATGTGCCCAGCTTGACAGAGGTAGTGATGATCATCTCCTTGGCCAGGATGAGGCTCCACTTAAAGCAACAGTGAGGGGCTTAGTGGGACCTGCACATTCCCCCCCAGGCTGGCCAGGAGTAGGACCTATCTCTGCAGCCCATACCTGTTCACAGGGACACACGTCACAGATGACAGAGGCCGTGACTTTGAGGCTGTCACTCAGGGACGTGGGTTTCACATGGATAACTCCCTGGCGGTCCTTCTCCGGGAGGCTGCAGACATGCTGCCCACCAACGTACTCAAGAGCCTTCATCTGCACCTTGTACTTGCCCTGGGAGGAAAGGACAAGCCACAGGGGTGAGCCAGCTCTGCTGGACCACCGCTGGGCCAGACTGGCCCTGGGTGTAGAAAGGAGGGACACAGGCTTTCCCTTTGGGGTCATCCAGGAACTCACCACTTGCCCACGCGTGATGTGGAAGGAGCCAGATTCTGTCCTTTCGTACATCGAGGAGGTGAACTCTGTCTTCAAGGCTTTGGGGACAAAGTCAGCTCGGATGTCCATCTTGGAGCGGATGCGCTGGGTAGCGGAAGACAACCAGAGTGTTGGTTTTCAGCAGCAGGCTTGGGACAAGCCCATGGCCTGCCCCCGAGGGGCCACACCCTACCTGCTGCCTGCTGTCCTGAGCAGGGGGTGCCCACCCTCTGCCTGCCCTGGAGCAACACCAAAGCCCCAGGGAGCTGTTACCTCAAAGGCTGCGCGGAGCAGCTCCACGATGTTGGAAGAGTCCTCCTGGAGCACCCCGATCTCAGAGATGGGGAAATACTTGTGCAGCTTCTGCAAAGAGACAGGAGCCAAAGCCTTGAGAAACCTCCTCTAGCACTGAAATGGACTCTGCTTTGAGCAGGGCTTGGACTGAAGCCCTGAAAAAGTCCCTTCCAACCTAAATTACTCTCCAGCTCTCTGTCCCCACTGCTTTACACAAAACAGACCTCAACGGGAGACGATCTCTGGGAGCCCAGATTCTGGCACCCATAATACACCCTGAGACCCCTATGACGCAGAGCAGCCCCCCAGCACCCTGTGGCACCTTCCTGAAGTATGAAGCTGTTGGCTTAGCATTTTGGGAGAGATGAGAGAAGAATTTCTCCTCACAGCCGAGCTGCAGGCAGAGGAGCAATGATCCTGGAGGAAGGTTAAGCCCACATGGCACCGCCGCTGCGGTCTCCTCACCTCATAGTAGCTGTAGGAGTGGTTGGTGACAGCAAAGATGGGGATGATGTTGTGTTGGCCCAACAGGCGCACCAGGGTGGGCACTGAAGGGTAGTCCTGCTTGGTGTCATACACGTAGGTACCACGGTTGTCCAGGTGACACTGCTCATCATTTCTTGCCAGGATCCCTGCCAGGACGTTGGTACCATCAGCTTCATAATGGAAGGCAGACTCGGTGGAGAACACGAGCAGGTGAGTGCTGTCCTTCCTCCAGCCAATCTTATCCTGCAGCCAGGGAGGGGCAGAAGGAACATTTAGCTTTGTGCCCCCCAAACCACTTCACAGCACTTGCAGGCATTGGCAGGCCAGCACTGTCAGGAGTTGGGAAACCCAAGGGGCAAGTCACCACCTCTGCTTGGCCACTAACACGACCAGCCACGTGGCCCTGGTTATCCAAGCCAGCAGGTTTCCAGCTCCTCCATCCATGCCCCCACCACCTTGGATACCTGCCAGCAGCTTGGTGCCAGACACACATGTGTGTACAGGGGGTCAGCCCACACTCTTTGGGACGTGTATGGAGCTGTGCTCAGCCCTCAGCCCAAGTGGCTGCTCTCCAGGGAGCAGAGTTTCACCACCATGGGCACAAAGTGGAACAGAGCAAAGAGCACACACTGGGTGCCCAGCAAACAGCTCTTGTGCTGGGGATCAAACAGCAAGATACAGATACAGATGGTCCAAGAGCTAGGAAAACCTGGGAATGCCAAACAACTTGGCACTAGGAGTGTGCTGCTGGGAAGGGAAGAACTGACCAAGGCTGAAGGTGTCCCCCGGTTCCCTGGCTGTCCCAGCTGCCCAGCACGATGTTCTTTTGCTGACCACCCAGTAGAAGGTCCGCTCATTAAAAACCAGAGCCCTGGCCACTGTCACCTTGCAAACAGCTGTCTGCAGGATGGCATCAAAGCCACCCTCAGGGGCATCCAGGTTGCCAGAGATGCGCTCCTTCCTCAGCTCCTGGCTGAAGTGGTTGATGTTGCTGGTCAGGCGGATGACGTTCTTGAAGGAGAAGGGGGAGTCGGCGTTGTTCCAGGGCTCACGTAGCCTGGGAGAGAAGGGGAGAGAAAGGGTGCTGTGGGTGGCAGGGGCAAAGGGATGCCTGGCTGCAAGGAGAGGAAGTGTGAGAAGAGCTGGGGAGTCCCTGCAGCAAAGAGATGAAGTTGAGTTTTCAAGGTGTTGGCACTGGGAGGCAGAAAGGATAAAGGCAGAGGTAGAGAAAAACGACAAGACATGAAATTTGTCATTGAAAGTTGAGGAAGCATGGTGCTGCATGGTGCTGCATGGTGCTACAGCAAGCCCTGAGCACAGGGTTGGGAGCCCAGGGGAAGCAGTGAAGGAGAGGGATGAAGAGAGGTTCTTGCAGCACAGATGGTGAAGACCAAGAAAGCCATGAAGAAACAGAAGGTGCCTGCCCTCTTCTCTGCTCCCATCCCAGGGACCCACTGGCCTCACTCACTTCTCAGGTCTCATGTCTGTCTGAGGGGATGAGACTTTGTCCACAAACTTGCCAAATCCAATGGTATAATTGGAGGTCAGATCTTGCAGGAACTCCGCTGGGAGGAGAGGAAGGGAGGGAGGAATGAACAAGTGAATAAAGAGATGTCTGTGAGGTTGCTGCTCCAGGGAAACAAGTCCCTTCCTGGGCATCTTTTCTGCTGATCAGGTCTTAGATAACACTCCCAAACTGTCAGCTTTTAAGTTCTTTGGGCTTGGGTCTTGTCTTTATTGGGGTAGAAACCTATACTCCCTTTAGTAGCTCCTTTCCAAGCCTGGAGCCTCTGCAGTAGCACACACTTCATCTATAGGTTCAAAGCCACCACACAGATAGCTCTGCAGGTCATCAGCCCCAGTACTGGTCTGAAAGAGCAGATATGATGATCCCTGCACGGCTAGGAGAGACATCCCCCTCCAAAGCAGCAATCAGAAGAAACTCTAATTGGCACAGATGCCTTCAGCCCTTTGCCAATTACATCCCTTTCTCTCTGCCACGGGCAGGAGTGAGCTGCCTGCCTTCAGCAGCACAGGAGCTGGCTCCCCTCTTCTCCCAGCTCTGGGCTCACCTAGTTTTTGGCCCATGCTTTTGAGGTTGTCCAGATCATCGGACATAGAGTAGGAGAAGTCCATGAGGATATAGAGATCCACAGGGCTCTCCAAAGGCTGGAAGACGTCCATGTTGAAGCTCATCTCCTCCCCAGCTCGAAGCCGCATGAACATGCTCTGGGGGGACACCTGGGTCCTCTGCAGGGAGGTGTTGATGCTGAAATTCTGTGAGGAAAGAGTGATGTAAAGGGGATGGACCTCATCTCCTGGGACGGGCTCCATCTCCTGCGCACACGCAACGAGGAGGAGGCGAGGAGCAAGGGGAGACATGGGAAGCGGAAAGGCAGGGATGGTCACACTCCCTTCCCTTGCGTACAGCGAGGCACCAAAGCAGCCTCCCCCACGTCCATGCCTACCCAGCTGGGCACCTCCTCCAGACCTTGGCATTTTGCTTCCATCTGGTTTTGCCTGAAAAGCCACCCCAGCCCTAAGTGAGCAGGGCTGCCTGCCAAGAGGTTCATCAGCCAGCAAAGGCAGAGCACTGGTTTTGAGGAGACCCTACATAAACAGAGGTCTGGACTTGGCGTTCTTCCTGCTGCAAATTCTAGAGGTGGATGAAGGACATGAGGGACACTGGGAATGAGAAGCAGCCAAGCAAAAGGGCTGTCCCCTCAGCACCCACCTGCTGGGCCCTCATCTCGCCCCTGGTGTACACGATGCTGGCCTCCCCGCAGCCGGACCGCAGCAGGTTCTCCCGCAAGTCACAGCGAGGCTCCTCAAAGCTCTGCCAAGGGGGCAAGAACACCATCACCACCCCAGAAAGTAGCAAGTCCTCTGTGCCAGAGGGAAAGGGTCCCTTGCTGAGACCTTAGCTGAGTCACTGGGAGCAGGAGCAGGGCAGAAGGATGGGGGTGAATGTCACACTGAGGAGCCAACATCCCCTGGCAGCAGGGAAATGCGACCACCAGTGAGGCACTGTGTTGCCTGGGACAAGACTCTTCCTCACACACACTTTCACTATCGTTTTCTGATAAGCCCTTGTTTTGTGCCAGGGAAGGTTTGTGTTGGACATGAGGAACCATTTCTTCCCCAAAAGGGTTGTCAAGCCCTGGGACAGGCTGCTCAGGGCAGTGGTGGAACCACCGTCCCTGGAGGAATTGATAAGCTGTGTAGATGTGGTGCTGAGGGATATGGTTCAGTGGTGAACTTTGGAAGTGCTGGGTTCACAGTTGGGTTTGATGGTCTGTAAGGTCCCTTCCACCATAAACAATTCTATGATTCCTGCAAGTTTGGCCCAGGCTCCCCTTCCTCCCCTTTTGTCCACACCCAAGAAAATTCACACTTCAGCGTTTCCCATCCAGCCCAGCCCTTTGCAGAGAGAAGCTGGAGCCAGAAGCTGTCACAGCCCCTGGGTCACTCCCAGCTTTCACCCAGGGCTGGTGGGATGCCTCTGTGAGTAGGGTGGGAAGTGGAGCCCCGGGCTTCTCTGCAAGGTCTCACCTCATCAGTGCAGAAGGAGCAGTCCTTGTCCACTCGGATGCACTCGGTGCAGCTCTTGGCCCGGGACAGCACGCAGCGGTTACCTACCAGGAGAGATCAGGGCGTCAGGAATGGAAAAAGCCATGGGAGGGCATGAGAAGGACTGGGCCCATTCCTTGGGCAGTCAGTGGAGGTTTTGCCTGGGTAGTCAGTGGAAGCTGGCTACAAACCAGCAGTGGGGTAGCAAGACAGGAGGCCCACATGCTGCGGAGAATGAGGACAGGAGAAGCAGCTCACAGCAGGTCTTAGCTGCATTGCTGGAGCTCAGGAGGGGGGTGTGCAGTCCCCACAGGGCAGCACCAAGGGGTTGGACCTACTACAGCTGCACTTACTTTTACTTCCTTGGCAGAGGCCAGTGCCACAGAGCAGGGACAGGAGGAGCAGCCCAGCACACGCCTGTGGTAGAACACCCATCCTCTTCCTCCTGAAATTCATGGATCACTATGTTGTGTAGAGCCAAGGGATGCAAACAGTCTCAGAAACAATCAGAGCAGCTCCTGAAGAGCCCCTGCAGAGCCCCTGCCCAGCCCCAGGAGCGTGGATGGGCAGGGACAGCCCTGTCTGCCCAGGAGCAGCTGAGTCTGGTAGCAACCTCTGATCTTAGCAGGGTAGGGCACAAAAGCAAACCCAAGAGTGGTTCATCCTCTGCTTCGGTGTGCATGAAAGGCTCAAAGTCCCAATCAACACTGGGGCAGGGCAGCTGCCATGCCAAAGCACCACCCATGTGCCCTGCCTGGAGTTGGGGTCCCCCGGGGCAGCAGGGTCAGGGTCGGTGCCTGCAGCCTGATCTGCTCCCATCTGAGCTCAGCACCACCCACATGTGTGAGCTCCAGCCACATCAAGCCCTTGCTTTTCCTGGTGGGTTAAGGAAAAGAGAGGAGGAAAACAAAGCTCCTGCATCTCTCCCCAAGAGCCAAATGGACCCCTCCCTTCAGCTATTTCCTATCACACAAAGAGTTTCCAGGATGGTCAAACCAACAATAAACAGAGGGTGAGCCCTTGGGAAATGCCAGACTTGGAGCTCTGGAGCTGTTGAATGAATCCCTGGTGTTGAGAGCCTGGCAGCTCCCCTCTATCCTATCCAGGGCAACAGGACCCTTAGCGTGGGTCCAGAGGCCAAATCCTGAACAGCCCATTCTCCCTGCACCCACATGTGACTGAGAACACTCAGTGCCATCCAGAAGGCAGCATTTGGACATGGAAAACAAAAGAGGCAAAGCTGGAACTTGAGCACTGTGGCTGCCATGCCAGGGGGTGGCCCTGCCTGGCACCCAGTGGGGCACATGAGGCCAAAGATTTGGTGGAAAGACAATTTCAGACCATCTGCTTTCTGCAAGGTGCAAGTGTAGAAGGTAAGATGCAAACAGGTTGCCTCACAGGTTCTGGCTGTGTAAGCCCTGACTCTAAAATAAGGAGGAAAATGTGAAAACCACTTTAAAAAGCAAAGGGAAATGGAAATAGCTGCTGTGTGCAGTGGAGGTGCCTGAGTTCCCAGAGGACATCCAGCACACAGACTTGGTGACAGGTACTAACGGCCTAGGGTTTCCCAGGACATTCCCTACTCCAGTATCAGCAGCACTGGATCACACTGCATCCTGCCTCAGCCACTGGAATGAGCCCTGGTAGAGATCATTGCAGCACCTCCAGCTTGAACCACTACAGCATCAACCCCAGGAGGCATCCCCCCTCTTTGTTCTCCGTGCTGGTCACTTGTCATGTGTTCAGAACAGGATGTTGGTATCTCCTTGGTCTTGTCAGCTGTGCTCAGAGGGGTCTGACACAGAGTCATTAATTGCCCACAGCTGAAACAAGAAATATGGAAACCTCAGGGCAGCATCTCTGCAGGGACACCCAAGGAGGCTTTGCTGTTTGTCAGGACCTGGTAGCCAATAGCTGGGTTTCTGATGCATGAAAGCCACCAGCTGACCAAAGAAGTCCCTGTGTTTTCCTCTCACAACCCTCCTAGCACAGGTCCAAGCAACACCAATCATCCCAGCTCAGGCTCTTCACAGATTTGGCTTGGGGGGGAGGGTCCTGTGGCCAAGCCCCAGTGCTGGGTCCGAGTCTGCAGTATCCTGAGCTGTCCCTGGACATGGCTGTGACCTTCAGCAGCAGTCTTCACACCAGCACCTGCTGGCAAACACTGTGTCCCTAACCCCTGAGATGGTTGGGTTTGAAGCCAGGAAAAGCCCTTTTGCCCTCTCTCTCTGCCCCAGCAAGCCATGCCAGCCACGGTGACTGGCACTACACAGATGTGGGGAGGTGAAGTGAAAGGGTGGGGAAGCCCTTTGAGCCTGTCTCAGCGAAAACATCCCCCGAGCACTCAGCAAGTGCCATCTCCCGTCTCGGCAAAAGCCAGGAGGGGCAGCAGCTCCCTCGGCTCAACCCCTCCTCCCCCCCAATGCTCCAAGGCAGCTCCAAAGCACAGCCCTAACCCATCCGCCTTTAATCACCACCCACAAAAGAGTCACCGAGGGATGGAGGGACACGCCCTAGGCCTTGGGCACACAAACCTCTGTCTCGACTTCTCAAGTGCCGAGATAAAAGGCCATAAAACTCAGCTTGATATTAATGTCCTGTTCGCCCTGTGAGCTGCCAGCCCCAAGGATTTAGCTGGCAGCTGCCAGCAGGCAGGGCAGTGGTGCCACAGAGCATTGGTGCTGCTGGCTGCAGGAATGTAGCCCACAACATTTGTGCCAAAATATGCAAGCAGCCATCCCTCGACTTCAGAAGGGTGCTCTGCAAGGGAGGACACCACTTTCACTTGGGAAAAGCTGCAGGCTTTGGTGGGGGTTTCTCGATGACAGCAACAGCCAAAGGCTGTTCAGTTGTGCAAAGTCAGGGAATGAAGCACAGCAGCTCCTGGCTGCACACAAACATCCCACCCCACCCCAGACCACCACTCCTGCTCTCCTCCCTCTCCTCCAGGCTTTGGTTGCACCAAATCTGCTTCAGAAAGACCCTGGGACCCCCGAAGCTTGGAGGAGCCTGGGCTGGGTAGCACATCTCCCCAGTTAACAGGGGATGCTGCAAGGAACTCACTGGAGCAACAAGACAAGGGACAGGCTGAAGCAGCAGAGTTTTGGCACCCTGTCCCCTCCCAACCCCAACTCCAACAGCTCAGTGATGGAAAGGAGGAGGCAAAAGCCAGGCATTGCTTGGGAAAAGAATCAAAGAACAGGCTATGATGAACCACAAGCCCGTGGTGGAAGCCTGGTCCCAGATGGCAGGCTGGGAACACAGGAAAGTGAGGGGAGGTATTTTAGCACAGCCTCTAGTCCTTCTGCAGTGGGCATCATCCTTTTGAGGCTGCAGCCCCCTGGTTCTGCTGAGGGCTGCACTGGGACCATGCACCAAGGAGCAGGACACTGATGCCCTGGTAGAGGAGAGGCGTCTAGAGGAGCGTCTGCTTGCTGGTGTGTGCTGAGCACCACAGCACTTGCAGCATGCTGGGGCAGACAGGTGGTGATGATCACTGTGACCAGCCCCAGCACGGGGCTGGGGGGCCCAAGCAAGAACTGAGAGCGATGGAGGCAAAGCAGAAAGGCAGCCAGGTGCCCTCCCCAGGGACCCTGGTCCTGCTACTCACCCTGGGCAGGGCAGTGCCAGCCCCAGCAGCTCGTGCAGGCTCCATTCTCCTCCCAGGGCAGGGCTATGGGCACATGGATCGGTGCCACACTTGCTCTCTCTCCCTCACAGGATTACTCCCTCCCCAGCACATGCAACAACACGGAACTTTTAGGGACCATGCTTCTAACTTGGAAATTATCAAGCCAGACCCCCAGAAACCCATCAAAACTTGACCCTCAGAAATCAGAGCATTATCCAAACACAAAATCATACTGGTCTTTGATTTTGTCCTCTCCATTTGTTTCCCCTCCTTCCCCACATGTGCCTCTGCAGTTGGGAGGCTCCATGGAAGTGTCACCGTTTGTTGTTTCCAGCACAGGGGAGACCTTGGCTCCCAGGCAAAGCTCCAGACCCCAGACATAGCCCTTAGCATCCTCCAACGAAGGACAAAACACAGCAGGACCCAACCTGGACCCTCCATGGAGTTTCAAGGAGCTGGGCAGTGGCTGACACCACTCCACCAGCAAAAGCACCATGGCTGAGGTACTGTCCCCTCCCTCCACCCCCCAGGCGCAGGCAGGGGGCATTCCCAAGAGGGAGGCTGGACCCTGCCTGTGGGGATGCCTGAAAATTGCCCCAGGACCCTCCTGCCTTCTACTTCTGCACCTGCACATGTGCTGCTGCTGGCATGTTCTCTGCTCCTTTGGCCCCACAAGACAACTTTCCTCTCCCTCCCCTCCACGGATGCTCCTCATCCTCCTCTTCCCTCACCTAACCCACACATGTCAGCTCCCTCACACCCATCCTTCCACCTATTTCCCATCCAGTTCAGCTCCACCAACTTGCAAATGCTCCAAACATCTGCAGTTCAGCAAAACTCATCCTGAACCTCCAGTCTTTCCTCCTCCAGGGAGACCCTGTCCCCCTAGTCGCCCCTTGCAGGCAGTGCAGGCACCCACCCATGGCAAAACCACCCCTGTGGCTTCAGCAGGTCGGAGCCACGCACAGCCTGACCAACCTTGCATAGTTTCACCACTGGGAGCTTTCCCTGGGCGCCAACTCCAGGCAAAACAGACTTTTCCCCTTGGAAGCAAGGTGGACAGAGAGAACAACCTTTGGAACCTGCAACAGGTGTTCCCTGAAGGGCTCTGCACTGCCTCACGGCACTGGGCACCCCTCGCCTCCAGATCTCCTCACCCAAATACCACCAGAGACAAAAGCCAGCCCCGTGCCGCCCTGCAAAGACTCGTTGCTCTTCCCCGTGGGTGAAGAGGCATAAGACAGAACCCAACAGCCAAAACCAGAGGGGACAAAGAGGAGCAGGCAGCCAGGGAGCTGAGCCCCTCGCTCCACGCCGTGCCTACCTGCTGGTGCAAGGAGCCCTGCGTGCCTTCCTTCGCCCCCCCCGGTTAATCAAGGCGGCGGAATTAAAGCAAGCTGGACGCTAAAGAGCACAGATGAATTAATGCCACAAACCTCATTAGCGCTGGGTTCTGACTCAGTGTCCAAATCCTCTGCCCAAATAACAGGCACCCACACGGCGAGCCAAGAAATTCTTCCGAAGGCAGAGGGGGAGCGGAACGGAACGCACCGCACCGCTTCGCTGCCGCCGCTCGGCTTCCAGCTTTGCCCTTTCCTTTCTCTCTTTCTGTAGTTTTTTTTTCCCCTCTGGTGTTCTTTTTTTTTTTTTTTTTCCTCCTTATTTTTTCCCCCCTTTTTTAACTCTTTCTCCCTGATCCCTTCTCTCTCTCTCTTTTCTGTCCCTTTTCTCTTTCCGGTTAAACGTCAGCTCGCAGTCCGGGGAGGGCAGGCTGCCCGCGATCCCACACAACCCCCACCCTGATTTCTGCACCCTCCAGTCAAAAATCGACTTTGTTCTGGCTCCCCGGAGCTGCTCCCGGCAGGGGGTGGGAGGGGGTGGGGGGGGGAAAGGTGGGAGCTGCGATAAATGAGATGGGATCCCAGGTGAGGACGAGCTTTATCCCAGCTGGGGAGGGAGGAGGGGGTGCCCATGACTCAGGGCTTGGCATTCCTCCCTCGCACACCTGGACGGGCAGGCACAGCTCGCCCGGACCCTCCCTCCACACAAGCACCATCCCACAGGTAAAGGGCTGAGCGGGCGGTGGGAAGGTGCCTGCCATGGAGGGAACTGCTTGGCTTCTCCCACCTGCTCGGGGCAGAGTGGAGGGCACTCCCCAGCCCCTCTTCAGCAGGGGTTTCTCCTTCAAATTTCCTACCAACACGACTGGAGCTCCTCTCTCCTGTCAGGTAAGTTCCTTCTGCAACAGCAACCACCCTGCTGCTGAGCACAGCCTGAGTGCCTGGCTCACAGAGGATGGATCCACATCTTGCTTGATCCCAGGCATGAGCACCACAGCCTACTGCTCATAAGCAACAGATCCAGCTCATGGGGCAATGCAACCCACTGTAGCACCCACCCCCATCTGCTCCTCACACTCCCTGAGGAGTCTGAGGGTGGAAGGAGCAGCACCCCCACCATTCTGCTAGTCTGGCTCCAAAACCCCTTCCCCAGCCAAAGGAACAGCAGAAGTGGGTTTGCAGTTCAGGTGAGGTTATTTTTTTGTGCTGCAGCACCCTTTTGCTTCAGAGTCTGGGGTCTGTCACAGGTCAGACCTGGTTGCAGGGCACACGTACCAGAGCAGACGTGACGGCAGAAGCTGCGTCTTAGCTCCCCAGTAAATCCTCACGAGAACTGCAGCCCCTCAGCTTCAGCAAAAAGAGCAACAACAGCCAGATGGAAAAAGTCACTTATTTCCTGCCTGCCTTGGAGGGTCAAAACATGAGCAGAGCAATTTTGGCCTCTTCATTACGAGCAGAGCATCGTGGGGGCTGCCGAACAACTTCTTGATGATGGTGCCCAAGCATTGATTCCAGTGGAAGTGAGGAGCAGGACTGCCCTCACTCCAAGAAATAGGAAGCTTGGGTAAATGGATTAAGCCCAGGGAAGAGGAGGATGTGCCCGTGCCATTAAAGCTGCAGCGGAAGGGAAGCAGGCAGGGGTGCAGCCTGGGATGGCCCAGGGAGCTGGAGTTTGCTATTTCCTGGTTTCCACTTGACTTGGCAACCTCAGCATCAGCCTGGTCCTTTAGCAGAGGCCATTTCCTCTATTGAAACACCACCTCTGAAAATCAAGGGGTTGTGCTGTTGGGGTTTTCAAACCAAGGCAGATTGTTACTGTGCCACGAGGGCTGGGACACAAAGCTTTGATGCTCAAGCTACAGCAGTGAAGAGCAGCTTGTTACTGTTGAAAGGTTGAAGACCTTCAAGGTCCTGCTCTGCCTCAGGGGGCCACCGAGGCAGCAGGTGGTATAGAATGTTGCAGCCAGAGGAAAGCTGTGCTTCAGTTCCCAAGAAGAGAGCAAAGCATGTGCTGGTCCTCAAAGATGTGCCTGCTCTTCTTGGTTTGGATCCAAGCTAGAGGAGGGGTGATTTAGGTTAGATGTTAGGAAGAAGTTCTCCACCATGAGGGTGCTGAGACACTGAAACAGCTTGCCCAGGGAGGTGGTAGAAGCCTCATCCCTGGACGTTATTTAAGCCAGGCTGGATGTGGCTGTGAGCAACCTGGTCTAGTATGAGGTGTCCCTGCCCATGGCAGGGGGGTGGAACTGGATGATCCTTGAGGTCCCTTCCAACCCTGACAATTCTGTGATTCTGTGATCCACCAGCCAGCTCCAGCCTTCCTCCCAGTGCTGCAGTTGGAGTGAGCAATACTGCCAGGCACCAGAGTTAAAAAAGACAATTTAGGCTACAGGCAAGGAATACATTACCAAGCACCTCCTCCCCTCACCCCCCCTTCTTTTTTAGTGATGGTTCCCCAACAGTAACCCTGGAACCAACCAGAAAATCCTGGGAGCAGCCAGCTTCTGCCATGCTATTTGGTGTCCTTGGTTCGTGGAGGTTATCCTTTCTCCACCCGAGATGGAGAATGTTTCTGTTGTTTCTCTAGCCTCATTTACAGACACTGACAGCCCCAGGGCCGCCTGATCACCTCACACCCTTCCCCTTCATCCCAACATCCTGGAGCAGCAAGGCAGGAGCATCTCCAGCTGTGAGAAGGAGCCCAGTTCCTCGCTGTAGCTGCTGCCAGCGAAGTAGTTTGCACCTTTCTTTGAGACATGGCCCCAGCCCTTACCATCTCTGTGCACACGCAGCGAGAGTTCTCCCCCAGACTAGTAATTGGGCTGCACTTAAGTAAACGTTGGCAAGGCTGATAGAAGGCACTTTCCCAGTCAGGACAACTCCATCACCAGACTTAAGACACCAGAGAGGGATCAGAAATCCTCTGCAAATGGTCATAAGAATTAAATGGGAGTTTACTTCAGCTCTATGGGTTGCCTTTCAGGGACTCTTCTCCAAGATACTTCCACCAGGGAGGAAGGCCTGCTGAACTCAGGTTTTTGCCTTGGTTCAACACCTTGCACCTCTGGCCTGCTGGCTCAGGCTTTTGCTCACAAATGTGCTCTTTTAACTTCAGAGAGGAAGGACCAACAGAATTTGCTGCAGGTGGCTCCTCCAAAGCTCTCAGCCACATAGGTGGTGGGCCTCACATTTTCCTATCAGTGATGCTCTCTGGCAATGTGGCCTGGAAGTGTTTGCCCTAGAAGTGAGGACAACTCATGGTACAGCTCATACCAAATTATTGTGCTCTCTGCTGAGACCCACCAGCCCAAGTGCCAACTACTGTTAATTACAAGTGGGTTTAGGGTTCATTGTTTTCTTCTTTATAATGCCACATCACTTTGTACAGAACTTTCCTCCTCTCTGTCCTGCCCCTGTGGCGTGCCTGGAGATGTCTCTGGGGCTTTTTCTAGGTCTCTGTTGAGTGGTTACAGCCAAGCTCCTGCTGCTGGAGCACATTCATTCCCTTCCAGAATTCCTAACAACACAGACACTGCTAAAAGAAAACGAACTTCTCCATGCCCTGGCTGCACTGTCACTGTCCTGCTATCTGGAGCAAATGTCAGGAATGCTTAATAATGTGTTATTCATGTGCACTGAATTATGCTCCATATAATTACCCAGGTAATTAAAGAGTGCAAGATGAAACCCTCCCCCATTCTCTTCCTCAGCCTTTCCCCTAAGACAGCACTAATTACACAGGCCTGCTTTTTTTTTCCCCCCAATGGATCTTCCTTCTCATGGACACATTCCTAAAGGAAAATCTCTTTGCTGCATATCACTGATGCCCGTTTGCCTCCAGGAGCACTGGAGCAGGCTGCCCAGAGAGGTTGTGGAGTTTCCTTCTCTGGAGACTTTCAAAACCCACCTGGATACATTCCTGTGTGGACTACCCTAGGTGATCCTGCTTTTGGCAGGGCGTTGGACTGGATGGTCTCTGGAGGTCCCTTCCAATCTCTGACATTCTGTGACGGATGGGCAGCAAGAGGCAAACAAGACAAGAGGAAAATGCTAGTAAAGGACCCAAGATAAAACTCCAGCCTGTGACAATCCTAACATCCTTCTAGGGAAAACAAGATCTTCTGAGGTCTTACCCACCTGCCAAAGGGCTTTCAGCCCACTGATGCTGCACTAGAAAGATTTAGCAAGCCAGCCCACGCTCCTCTCTGCTCCCTGTCTCTGGTGGCTGGCCCCACACCAGGCATTCAACGGCATGGAATAGAAGAGACAGTGGGACTGCCACCTCTTGCCACATTCTCCAAGCACTACAAGAGGCTACTCCAAGAAAAGAGAGGTTAAAATCCTGGTAACTTCACATCTTAGCACTGCTCCAAGCCAAGTTTGTTTTCTTCCTGCTGCTGGTTCGTACAAACTTGGTAGAGGACAGAGAGACAGACAGACAGACGCCTTCTACCTGGAAAGGCAAAACCTTGTCTTGTGAAATCCTGGTGCTTTGCTGTTTACTGGCAACCAGCAGCAGGAGGCCAGCCCCAGCCAAAGCCAGGTCTTAAATAAACAAAGGCTAACTATTGGAAGTCATTGGTGTCCGTGGTTCTCGCTTCCAACAAAAGGAAGGAAGTGGAACATAAACAGTCAGAGGAACAGCAGCACACAGCAAGGCTCAGAGATGACAAACTGCTCTGCAGCATGCTGCTGTCAATGCTCCCCACAAGGAACAGGAGACTTCTGTGGAACCTCTGCCCCTTCATGGGTTTTGTACCTCAACAGTGATTTATTTAACACCAGGCAGTCTTGGAGCCTCTCTCTGGAGGCAACACCTCTGGGCTGTGCTGGGTTCACAACATTTACCAGGGCTGATCTGCCCATACCCTTTGATAACCTTCTGGGCACGTTGCAAAGACCATCAGAGTGGCTTCACAGAAACGACAACTCCTGCTGCTGTGATGAAGAGCTGGAGAGGAGCTCACACAGGTGTCGGCTGGCCAGACGCCGGCTGAAGCAATCACCTCCCTGCTGCTGTCATCAGCTAAGCCTTGGCATGGCCCAAAGCCTTGGCAAGGAAGATTCCCTTCATTTGATTGCATTTTTGAGTCTCAGTAAAGAAGTCTCATAAACCCAGCAGCACTCCAACTAAAACATTGCTTCAGGTGCTCCCATTTTACGGTTTGAGGTGGGGCTGGCAAGGGCTGCCCCTCCCCACCTGCTCTTTTGGTTAAGCAGCACCCAGCAAGGCATAAAATAAAAGCAAGTCCTGAACACACAAAAATCTCTTCCCACAGCAGCATCAAAGAGGGACAGATCTCTAAATCACAACAAGCAAATGGGGAAGAAAATCAACACCTGAGGGCATGGAGGTGGGAGAAGAGACTTCAGAAGGGAGTGTGAGAGCAGAACCAACCCTGCCAGCGATGACTTCATTACAGCAGCTCTCCTCCTTCTGCTGAGCAGCCTGGCATGGCAGAGCTGAAGCTCTCACAGTTGGAGCTGCAGCTGGGACAGACCTACTCAAGTGAGGAGACACCCATGCTTTAAAAGGCAGCAAGCAGAGAGAAGCCCCTTGGCTGTCTAGGAGCATGAGTCTGTGATGCTCTGACTAAGGAATAATGAAAACAGGACCAGTTTTAGTCACCTGGGACCAGTTAGTCTCCCCTTAGGAGGAGATGCAAGACTATCTACAGCTTCTAGGAGTAAGCCTGAGCAGGCACTAGTGCAGCAGCAAGCACCTTTTAGCTGTGTAAGTTGCAGCTTTACCTTAGCACAGCTGAGAAGCAGGTTGCAGTTGCAGCTCTTTGGCTCTTTTCTGACCTGAATGATTCTCTGAAATCCTGCATGTTCAAGCTGCGAGAGCCACCACAGTTAGCAAACACTCAGCCATGGGTGCTCAGGAGCCAGATGCCAGAGCAGCACAGCCCAGGAGCTTGACACTGCAGGAGTTTGAAACCTGCTCCAGATGCCTCAAGCCCAGCTCTGGCTCATCAGGCCTCTTGCTCTGCACAAATGGCACCATCCAAGTTGTTTCACCCCAGCTTCCTCAAAACAAGGAAGCAGTTCATGGCTGCTGAGCCCCTTGTTGGGAGACTGGCCTCCACAGGGGAAGGTATTTTTGAAAGACCCAGGAGCTAGTGCTAGAAGGTAACTTTTGCAGAGTTTAAGATGCAGGAATAGGTTAGAAGCAGCATTAAGAACAGCTGCATCACCTCCTAGCTCAGAACAGCCTCCACAACACAACAAAAGTACCTCCCACAAAAATCAGTTGAAATTTTCCCTCCCCCATTTTCCCTCCCCCAGTGTCTAAGATTTAAAGAAAAGGAAAAAAATGCATAATGGGAGAACAGCTTTGTGCTGTCCTCACTCTGATGGAATTGTTTCCTACTCACCTAACAGTGTCTGCAAGCAAGAGCACAACAACTGAACTGCTTCTCCCTCCCCAGGCTGGAGAGCAGCCCAGAGGAGAGAGACTTGGGGGTGCTGGTGGACGAGAAGCTCAACAGGAGCTCTCAGTGTGCACTTGCAGCCTGCAAAGCCAATCAGATCCTGGGCTGCATCAGGAGAGGTGTGGCCAGCAGGTCAAGGGAGGTGATCCTCCCCCTCTACTCAGCTCTGGTGAGACCCCACCTGGAGTACTGCCTCCAGTTCTGGAGCCCCTATTACAAGAGGGATCTGGAGGTGCTGGAAGGTGTCCAGAGAAGGGCCACAAGGATGATCAGAGGGCTGGAGCATCTCTCCTATGAGGACAGACTGAAGGAGTTGGGGCTGTTCAGTCTGGAGAAGAGAAGGCTCCCAGGTGACCTCATTGTGGCCTTCCAGTATCTGAAGGGGGCCTACAGGAAGGCTGGGGAGGGACTGCTCAGGATCTCAGGTAGTGATAGGACTAGGGGGAATGGAATGAAGCTGGAGGTGGGGAGATTGAGGCTGGAGGTGAGGAGGAAGTTCTTCCCCATGAGAGTGGTGAAGCCCTGGAATGGGTTGTCCAGGGAGGTGGTTGAGGCCCCGTCCCTGGAGGTGTTTAAGCCCAGGCTGGCTGAGGCTCTGGCCAGGCTGATCTAGTGTGGGGTGTCCCTGCCCATGGCAGGGGGGTTGGAACTAGATGATCCTTGTGGTCCCTTCCAACCCTGACTGATGCTATGAAATGCAGACACCACTGAACTGCTTCCTATTCACCTACCAGTGTCTGCAAGCCAGAGCACACCAAATGAACTGCTTCTCCCTCCCCAGGCTGAGGAATGCAGGCACACCACTGACCCCAGGCTTTGGGCTTTTTTTTTTCCAAAAGGCTTTTCCATGTTTATAATAATTTCCTTTTCTTCCCCCCCACCCCCCACTACCCAGGTAAGATTTATACAATAAAATTTTTCAACTGAAAATACTTTTTCACAACAGTGGAGCAAGCAGGAACTGCCAGGTGTGCACATCCCAGCACGGCCTAGTACACAGATGGACAATGTCACAATGAAGAGCAGACACTTGGCCTCAGCTTCTCTGCCATCCAACCTCACTCCCTGGCAGAGCTTTGCCACGCAGCTCTTTGCAAACCTCTGCAGCTGGTGGCTTCTGAACAGAAAGCTCCATCCCTGCAAGATGCTGCCAGGCCTGTTTCAGCAGTTCCTTCAAGAGGCCAGCTGGTTAACATGTGGTCACTAAGAGCTACTCAGACACACACACACAAGGGTACAGATGTCAGCACTGTAACACAGAGTCGACACTTACAGATGTAGATTGCTTTAAGTCTCTGCTACACACCTGAAGGTGGACACTGACCAACTGCCTCTGCTTTAACTCCCTCAGAACTTAGGTAGCATGTGAGGGAGGCACATACCACAGCAGCCCTGCAATACACAAGGCTAATACTGGTATTCCTGCACTGCTTGCCTTTTCACTCCCTCCCTCCCAAACCAGACTTGCAGGCACAGTAAGACCCTACTGCAGTCATTTAAGAAGCTAACTTGGAGAAGCTGACTCCAGATCCCACCTCCCTCCAGCTCCACACACACACACGAGTGGTTCTTCCCACAGCAAAAAGCAGAGGCCTTTTCAGCAGAGGTCCATTCCTGTGGGCACACAGCTGGCATGCCTGCTCCTGGCCCACTCTTTCCCAAGGGACCTGTGGTCTGTTTCAAAGCGTTGTGTCATCTTTTACCAAAGGCGAAAGCTACCCCTCCCTTCCGAGAACAATGGCTTCCATCATCCAGCAAGTCCAAAGCTCCAGGCCCAGCACAGCAGTCACTGCTTTGCCTTTTTGACTATGGTGCCAACAGCTGATATGACAGTGGTCTTGGATCCACTTGCACTGGTGGTCACTGTGACGACGCCTGGCAGCGTGGCAGTAGTGGTGAGGATGGTGGGCTGAGCTATCGTCGTTACAGGGATGGCAGAGTCCCACTTGCTCTTCCTCTTCTGGGCATCTGTGGGTTTGATTAGGTCAAGCAGACATGGATTAGCATGATGTCACCAATCCCCTCCTAACACCCTGTCTTGTCAGCTCTTAATGTGCCACTGCTTGACTAGACAGCTTTCCCTCGCAGTAATTTCGGCACGCGCTGCTGAGGAGAAGACAACTTCATGCCTCAAGAGTCGAAGGAAAACTCTGCACCTGAACTCCAGCCAAATAGGAGACAGGTTCACTCCTTGCCCCAAAGCACATTGCATTTCAACAGAGCACACTTAGCTCAGTTGCTCAGGTACAGGCACAGGACACTCATCAGCCTGCAGTGTTTTCTCTCCCTTCCTCTCACTTGGGAACACAGAAGAGAAATTTTCAGTCTTTCCAAATCTCTCCAGATAAATCAGTCCAAGGACCCTTTGCAACCATAAACATCAGCAGGTTTCTTGACCTGCTAATAAACCTCTTCTCTGTCCATCCTCTCTCCCAAGCTTTCATTGCAGAAGGATAGCCATGGGATACAGGGACTGAAGGAAAGCTAATCCATCAGCTCCTGGAAGGAACCTTCAAGTGAGGAACCTTCAGGGTTCCCCTGAAGCCCTAATCCCAGCCTTACTGCAGCTCAAGAGGCACAATCACAACTGATTCTTACCTCCCACTGTGGTGCTGGATGTCGTGGTGGTTGTAGAAGAGGCACTTGTCGTTGTGCCCTTTTTAGTGCCGGTCACAAATTCAATCTGGGAAGGGGGAGACACACAGGGGAGAGGGGAGGAGATAAAAATGACATGTTAAGTGCACAAAGCCTTTGTCTGAACCCACCTCTCATGTTTTTAAGAACAGCTTTAGTGTCATGTCAGACATTAGCCTCTGAGCTGGCTGTGATGCAGGAAGAAAGATGTAGACCTGAGGCCAAAGCATACTGAAGTCATGAGGATTGCTGAGGATTCCTGCAACCCAGCTCCTAAGTCAGATGCAATAAAAGTCTGTTTGTAACTGAGACAAGCACAGGGATTTGATACAGCTCAGAAAGGCCAGATCCTGACCATCAAAGAATGCATTTACACAGTCAAAAGTCTCTGCTCTTTTTCCTTCAAGAAACCTGCAGGACAAGCCCCTGCCTGCATGATTTTCTGCAACTGCATGGTGGCAGGAAACCTAGCAACAAGAGCTACAACAGCACACAGCCTCCTCTTTTCAAACTGCAGATCTGGGCAAGGACACAATCAGATGCCTTTGTTACTGTGCAAAACCCAAAACAAGCAGCAAGACACAGCATGTGCTGCAAGGAAAAAAACCCCACACCACCTCCACACACTGAACAAGGAACCTCCTGCAAGGTTAGATGCAATCTCTAACATCAGATGGTTTTCTGGGCTTTGCCAATGAGGCTGAAGCACCTCTGCTGTGAGGATAGGCTGAGAGACCTGGGGTTGTTCAGCCTAGAGAAGGCTCTGGGGGGACCTTATAGCTGCTTTCCAATACCTGAAGGGATCCTACAGGAAGGCTGCAGAGGGACTTTTCATGAGGGTGTCTAGCAATAGGACAAGAGGGGATGGTTTTAAGCTGGGGGAGAGTAGGGTTAGACTGGATCTTAGGAAGAAGTTCTTCAGTACAGGGATGGTGAGACCCTGGAATAGGCTGCCCAGGGAGGTTGTGGATGCCTCCTCCCTGGCCAGGTTGGATGAGGCCTTAGCATAGCTGAGTTGAGAAGTGTCCCTGTTTGAGGCAGGGAGGTTGGAGGAGATGACATCTAAGGTCCCTTCCAACCTAAGCCATTCTGTCATTCTATGATTCTGATGCCAGCCAGTAGCTGAAAGGCAGCACTGCTGGGAGGCAAGAATAAAATCTCCCAGGGCCTGTCTGTGCTCCTTGAGGGGTACAGAAGAATGCATATTTTGTAACAAGCCCAGTTAAAGCTGTAACAGGCCCAACAGTTCTGGAAATTAGATGCAAGAAGGCAATATCCGGGAGAAGAGAATGCTGATAGGCTCACAATGAGATAGGATGAGGAAATGAAGCTAGAACTAGGCTATGCCACCAGGTGAAATGTCATAGATAAGAAAGAGAGTTGTTCTTTATGTCTTATCTTCCCTGTATCTGGCTTACTGAATGCCAGTTTAAGAGCTCTGCTTTCAATATGCTGACAACACAGCAGGAAATTCAGTGGAATAAACAGCCTAGAGAAAGGGACCTTACAGGAAGGGCAAACAACTTGATCTGTGCAGCCTGGGAAATGGCACACAAGAAGAAAGGACAGAATCAGGGAATACCAAGCAGCATTAGCACAGAGCACACGAACAGCAAAGCAACAAAGTGGAATTCAGCAGGGAAGCAAACCAACCCCCTGGATCTCCATCTCTTTTGGTTTTGAATAGCTACCTTTGTGCGTTCCTTCTTGGCCTTCTCCAACTTGTCCATTTCAATCTTCTGGGCTTTGGCTGAGAGAAACGAAATAAAACAAAACAAAACCCCCCTCAGAAGTTACAAGAAGCTCTAGGAGCAGCACAAACCCATAGTTTCATCTCACTCCTTTCCCATCATCAGTAATCAGAGCCTTCAAGTTGTGTACACAAGATTCATCTGCCATGAAACTAGCTACTGAAACTAGCTACTGCTTTTTAATCCAAGCATTGCTGCACACAGCTAATGGCTTAAGAGATGAAAACCTTGAAGAACCAATTTAAAGGACAAGGCTTTCCAGACTGATGAAGCATCAATAACATTCAGGCACATCCAACCAGAATGAAGCACTGAAAGAGCAGCATGTGATGACTTCTCATTTATAAAGGAAGTCAGGACTCCAGTACAGTTAATTAACTACAAAACACAAAGAGCTAAGGAAAAAAGAAAAGAGAAAAGAAAAAAGAACAGACTTCCTGGAATTACCTAATGCCTCATAATATGAATCCTCTGACCAGCCATGAGGATCAAACATGTCCTAAAGGAAAGGAAAAAAACCCACAGTCAGATTAGGGCTATTTCCACTTGTGAACAAAAATGCAGTTCAAAAATGGTTTATGTATGTCATTCATCAATGATTTCCTCCTGCATCCCAGCTCCACAAAGACCACATCAGGCCTTCTTTTACAGGATCACCTTCTGTTGTGAATGAAGGAACAGCTTTGAAGCCAAAAGGATTCTGGGTTAAGATGCATTTTTCTGCTGCTCAGCTGCTGTCCCTGCCAAGGGGTTTCCTATTTATCTACAGAGTACAGCAGCTTTTGTTCAGAGTCACTGTAGCCAAGCTGGAGGTACAGAGGCTCAGAACCACATCAAAATGTTCACTTCAATGCAGAGGATCAGATTTAAGCTCCTTTAAAGGACCTCTACACAAGCAGGCTTGAGAAAGCCTGAGGCAAGACCTCACAGCCCTGTATTATCTTTTACCAACTCCCCTACCAGTCAAAAGTATTGCACCTCACCTTTGGATAGTTTGTGCCAAGCTCATCAATGGAACAAAACTGGATCAGCTTTTCATAAATGCTGCAAAGGAAAGACAAGAGCTCAGAACAGAGCCAGGGAGCCAGAAGGAAACAGGATGCAGTTCAGATTGTTAGTACAAAGAGGCTGTCACCTCTTCAAGCTGTAAGAGCAAAATCAGGACCTGGGAAGCTACACTTGCTATGATGCATGTGGCATGTCAATAACCACCTGATTCCCTGCTTCCTCCAAATCAATCTCCCAGCTCCCAGAACAGACACACCAAACCCACTTCGCCCAAAGCTCATACATCTAAAATCTAACCGACGCACCGCCCCCAGCTGCTGCCTCCCAGAGCACAAAGAGAAGCTTTACTGCTTCACCCTCAAATGATGTCTTATTTTTGTAACCTTTTGCCCAGGATTCTGTTCATGCTACAATTCCAGAGAAGAAAATTCTTGGAATAGGCTCTGTGGTGCTTTGGTGACACAGATAAAGGCGGTGACTCACCTGGGGTTGCGGAACTCCTTTTTCCTCTGAATGATGTAGTTCATGTCCATGCCCTCTTTAATTTTCCTCTCATACAGCTTTTGAATTTTATCCTGAGGGAGAAGGATTTACAGGGTGAGCCAGTACAAAAAAGAAGGAGCACACCAGCTGACTAGCAAAGGTGGCATGTGGAAGCACGCCAGCTGAAACACTGACCTTGCATGGAGCAAGGATTCCACCTCCCCCAGTGACCTCCCTGCATGGAGCAAGGATTCCAAACCAAACCAAACCAGGTTGGAAGAGACCTTCAAGATCATCACGTCCAACCCACCCAAACAACTAACCCATGGCACCAAGCACCCCATCAAGTCTCCTCCTGAACACCTCCAATGACAGCGACTCCACCACCTCCCCAGAAAGCCCATTCCAATGGGCAATCACTCTCTCTGTATAGAACTTCTTCCTAACATCCAACCTAAACCTCTCCTGGCACAGCCTAAGACTGTGTCCTCTTGTTCTGGTACTGGCTGCCTGGGAGAAGAGACCATCATCTGCCTGTCTACAACCTCCTTTCAGGTAGTTGTAGAGAGGAATAAGGTCACCCCTGAGTCTCCTCCTCTCCAGGCTAAGCAATCCCAGCTCCCTCAGCCTCTCCTCACAGGGCTGTGTTCCAAACCCCTCACCAACTTTGTTGCCCTTCTCTGGACTCATTCCAGCAACTCAACCTCCTTCCTAAATTGAGGGGCCCAGAACTGGACACAGTACTCGAGGTGCAACCTAACCAGTGCAGTGTAGAGGGGCAGAATGACCTCCCTGCTCCTGCTGGATTCCACCTCTGCCAGTGACCTCCCTGCATGGAGCAAGGATTCCACCTCCCCCAGGCCAGGCAGGCTGATTAGAACAGACACTTCTTCCTTTAAGACCTGAAAGTAACTTCCTGAGCTGTCTGGATGGGAACCGATCACTTTCTGAAGGTTTCATTTGGGGCTGTAGTGCACACTGCAGTTTCCCAGTCTGTTGGAAGGGACCTCAAGGATCACCCAGTCCAACCTCTCAGGGTAGAAATATAGTTTAAATGAGATGGCCTAGCACCCTGCCAAGCTGGGCCTTGAAACTGTCTAACGTTTCCTTTAAGCTGTGACTGCAGAGGCCATCTCTGAGAGGGACAGGTGAACTCCCCAGAGGTTCTCTCCTAACTCAGAGTGACCATCACATCCCCCTTCCACCTGAAAAACAGCTGCTGGGCTACACTGCACAGAAGACAAGGCTCATGGCTACACCTGAGTAAGAAACAGGTGAGCAGAGCAACATTCTGCTAGAGAACCAAATCCAATGGGATCCTCGGGCACTGCTGGTGGTGTCTACTGGCAGCCAGCTGCTCTTAGGAACAATGCACTCTCAACTCCCTGCCTGGGTGCAGTGGTCAGTTTGATAGGATCAGCTTCTCTGCAGATCCTTCCCACAGTTACCAAGGCTCACTGGGTTGCTGAAGCCAGGAGCCCCTGCAAAAGGCAATTTAACTGCCTCAGTTTGGAAATGTGAAGCAGTCCTACTCTCTAAAAGAGAATGAAAGGCTTGAAAAATAAAGATGATCTTTTTTTCCCCCATCCTCAGCAATGTAGGAAAAGACCTTAAAAGTATTGTTGCTTTTAAGTTAAAGGGAACAGCAAAAGCAGACATTTTCATATGGAACATAAACTTGAAGGGGATTACCAGGAAAATAATCTCCTGCATCTTTTCATTTCAGCACAGATTTGTCATATCAAGTAAGACCAGAAGCCTTCAGTCTTGCAGGATGGGAGAGCTGAGTCAATTTGCCTTTGTTGTTTCTGGATAAGTCCTTTCATGCCTCCCTCTGTATGAGCAGTCACCTCAGATACAGAACACTGACTACTCTCTAAGGGTTTGCTCATGTCTGAATAGAAGAGGATTGTTAAGAGCTGATATAAAACTTCTCTTTCCTCAACCTTAAACAAAAAGCAGCTTTATGAAATAAGTTTTCACAAGGTCTTCACAAAACTAGCAAAAAGAAATGACTTAACCTCCACCCCCAGTGCACACATCATGAGGTTTGAAGGAACCCCTGCAAGGTGGTGAATGTGGGGAGTAGAAATGATTGAATAGGTGTTTCCTTTGGTCTCCCCCACTGGAGAGGGAGGGAGTAGTACAGTTCACAACATCTACAAATGGGGAAATACTCCCTTTGGCAGAGTTCAAGGTGAAGTTTGTTGGAGGAAGCCTGAGAAAAGGGAAAAGCCTTGACCATATTGCATCTCTAAAGAACAATCCCAACTCCTTGCTCAAAGTGTTCCGAGCTGTGGTTTGACCTGCAAACAGGGGATGTGTTCTCCTTTGATTTAACACAGCAGACTGCTGTCAAAGGGGAAGAAAATCTTACAATAGAATAGAATAAACCAGGTTGGAAAAGAGCTCTGAGATCAAAGTCCAACCTATCACCCAACACCATCCAATCAACTAAACCACAGCACCAAGTGCCTCATCCAGTCTCCTCTGGAACACCTCCAGTGATGGTGACTCCACCACCTCCCCTGGGCAGCACATTCCAATGGCCAATCTCTCTTTCTATGAAGAACTTCTTCCTAACATCCAGCCTAATCCTCCCCTGGCACAGCTTGAGACTGTGTCCTCTTGTTCTGGTGCTGGTTGCCTGGGAGAAGAGACCAACCCCCACCTGGCTACAACCTCCCTTCAGGTAGGTGTAGAAAGGAATAAGGTCTCCTCTGAGCCTCCTCTTCTCCAGGCTAATCAACCCCAGCTCCCTCAGCCTCTCCCCATAGGGCTTGTGCTCCAAACCCCTCCCCAGCTTTGCTGCCCTTCTTCTGCCTCATTCTGCCTGCTGGAGCTGTGTGCATTCCTCAGATCTAACGCACCCTCACTCACTGATGTCAGAACAGCACAATCCTGAGGCAGCACAGGAGGAGGAATGGGTGTGCCCAGGTACACTGTGACAAGAAAGCCTGATCTGGATGGTGAGTCACTCTGAATCACCATTGCATCTTAGTAGCTTGCTTCACAGAGCCCTCCAGTAGGGATTCTTCACTATTTCTCCCAGGCAGATCACTGCAGTTAAAACTCAAATGGGTGGCAGGAAACAGGAGTCCCTGCTCTTCATTTGCCCTCCATCAGGAGGGAGAGAAGAGCAGAAGGCTATTGCAAAGTTACTTACTGCAATTATTTGGGTGTGCACCAGACAAAACATGCATTTGTTTTCTTTTGCTGCTTCTAAGTTACTAGCCTTCCTTCCAAATGTTTATCATCTGGAGATATGTAGGTGGAAAAGGAATCCAGTCAATGCTGCCTCAACTATTCCAGTCAGGGGATTCCTGGGTCTGTGTAGAAAAACAATCACTTGTTCTTTCCTAGGGAGCTGAATTTTGCTGAGGTAAGAGGATAGCAGCCTGCACAGTAAACACTGCTTCTGTGGCCCTGGAGGGATCAAGAGTCATTTTAAAGCACAAGTGACCCACAGAGGCAGGAAAGCAGCTTTAAGCTGCTCTTGAGATCCCTGAACTGGAATTGCAGTAAAGTCTCAAGCATTAACACAGAGTGTTCACAAAGTCAGCGTGGCAAAGCTCCAGCTTTGATGCTGCATTTCTGCTGTGTGCAAAAAATACTGAGCAGTGTTCCCAAGCATGCCCTCTCCCTAATGAGCTGCAAGCCTTCATTAAAAAATGAGTGGACTTATACCAACCTGCAAGTGGTTAGAACATCTGCCAGGAGGCTCAGGAGGGATTTTGATCTCATCTGGAGACATGTTTCGCACTCTCTCTGAAAAAGAAGCTGTAGAGAGCAAACTGGGCATGAGTTCTGGCAGTACTGAATGGAATTCAAGCCATGCAAGTCATTAAGCTTGTTTTGTGTCCTTGCTAGTGCTACTTTAACATTGAGGACCAATGGGTGAAGGTAACAGGGGAATGTCTGCAGCTGGTACTTGTGGTGTTTTCAAAGAGCTGAACAAGTAACCTAAAGGTTAGATCACTGTATGGGGGAGGATGTGAAGGTTGCTTTATCTGCCTCATACCATGGTTCTGTGTCACACTCATGCCTAAAGCTTTATTTTCAGGGATCTCTTCACCCCAGACTGGAAATTTGAGAAGCTAAGCCACTTCCCACTCCAGCTGCAATTGTTGAGAAGATGCTCAAAGGCAATGGATCTCCAGAGGAAGAAAGGCTGGTTTGTGGAATGTATCTCACTGTCCACTACATACTGAGCTGTTCAGATAGCCTGGAATCTCTGACAAAACTTCTCTCAGGATACTCAGAGAGAGAATCAGATTGTGTATCAGTCTGAGGAGGATCAGGGACCAATCTAAAGCAGTCTGGCTCATTGTCATTTTGGGGAGACAATCATGTAGGGTCCTACTTAGGTCAAGACCTACCCACATGAACAAAAATGGCTGAAGAAGGGAACAACCCTCCCCAAGGCTGTCGGGAGTTAACCACAAGAAATTACATTTCATCCTGAAGCTCAGGTTTCTTTAACAGGCCCTTTGATCTTTGCTTAGCATCAGTTTCTTGCTAGAAAGAGCAACTCATTCTGCAGGACAAGAAGCTGCCAGACTTCTAGAGCTGTTTGTGTTGCTACTCTGATAGTAGTATCAGAGTACCTGACTGCCCTGTAGTTTACAGAGTGATCAGCAAAAGAAACAGCCATGCTTCTCCCTATTGCTTGCTTCTTTCCCACTATTATGGGGAATCCAGACAGCTTTCTAGCCCAGCCTTGGAGCTGAGATCTGTGCCACATTTCCCCAGCTGGGATTGTTCTCAACTGTAATTTGTACAGGGAATACATCCCAGAGTTGTAGCCTGCAGAGGATAAAAGAGGTCTGACACCAGCACAGAAGTTACACAGAAAAGAGCTCTGAGATCATCAAAGTCCAACCTATCACCCAACACCATCCAATCAACTAAACCACAGCACCAAGGGAGGTGGTGGAGTCACCATCCCTGGAGGTGTTCAAGAGGAGACTGGATGTGGCACTTGGTGTCATGGTCTAGTCATGGGGTCTGTGTTGATAGGTTGGACTCAATGATCCTCGAGATCCTTCCAACCTAAGTTATACTGTGATACCTTTGCAGCTCCTCAATGATACAGTCCTCAGCCAAAGCTGCCTAGACTGCAGTTCCAGCATGCTCATTTTCAGCTCTTTGACTAAAGCTCAGAAGGGCCCAAAAGGCAGACAGGGCTGTTAGAACGCAGAGTGCCCTCCTGCCTTCCAGCACAGAGCCTGGGACAGCTGAGGTTGCAGATAATCAACACTACACATGTTCAGTGCTGCCAGTTTCCATTTCCTTTGTGAAAATGTCAAGCATCCTTTGGAGATGCAAAGCTGGCAGGCAACCACTCACTCTATTTGATCAAGATGCTGCTGAGGGTTAAATTCTTCAGCAGCTGCTAGCAATGAACAAAAAGTGTCCTTTGGCATTTACTAAGAGGGTGCCTCTATGGAAGAGGGAAAGCTTGCCAGGGCCCCTACAGAAGGGCAGGCAAGCAGGAGCTCCCTGACAACAAGGCAGACTTTTGTTATAGGTTACAGCTGCTGGTGGGGCAGGGAAGCCTCTACTTTAATTAGAGATTCAGGAACCCAGAGAGACAGCAGCTCATAGGCAGAAGTGTTCACAACGGCACGCCAGGCTCTCTGGAAAGGTGAAAGCTGCTTATCAGCTTAAAAGATTCACAGCAGCAGCAGAAACCTTAGAAAACAGGCCACCAAATCCAGGCTCCATAAGGCAAAGAAAGGACCTAATGAAAAACAGTAAAATAAATCAAGCCTAGCTCCAAGTCAGACCTAACTCACAGGCTCCTTTGCATGTGAACAGAAGAGCCACGAAGAAACAAATCATTTGTGGGAGGGGGGGTTGTGTGCTCATGTAAACTCAGGAACTGTGGGCAACAATTCTTGTCTAGCATCAAGGAAGTCGTTAAGAGTATGCTGAGCAATCAATTCAAAGCTTCTCTGCAACAGAAATACCACTGGAGGAGGAACAAGAGCACCCAATGAGCCAATCTGGTTTGACCCAGGACTTTCCAGGTTTTGGTGCTTTCTGCTTTTTAGTTGGAACCATGTGAGAACAACCATCTATCACCATGATACTGAAGGGAGAAGGCATCTCATAATGCCTCACAAGGAACTGGAACTAAGACATCTTTGTCTACTGTGGTCCCATCATAGCTGTACACAGCTGAAGGCTGAGTCAGCAGCGAGGGTACGTGCGGCCCTGTCCCACCTCAGGCTGAGCACGGACAAGCAGTCAGCATTACTCACTTCTTTCAACACACTGAAGGCAGCCTGAGGTGCCACATCATTAGCAAGAAAAGGATGAGTTTAACCCCTGTGGGCTTATTTTGTAGCAAGGAAGTGCAAATTATCCATGCCCTTGAGCAGTCCTCAAACTCTCCCCAAACAGGTAAGAGAATGAATGATTCCACAACCTCCTCCCAGCAGGGCTTGGCCTAGAGAAAGGGGCTGCTAAGACAATCATTTGAGGGACTCCTGGAACTTGCAGCCAAGAAGGCAAACAGCATCCTGGCCTGCATCAGCAATAGCATGGCCAGGTGGACCAGGGCAGTGAACATGCCCCTGTACTTGGCACTGGTGAGGCCACACCTGTGTCCAGTTTGGGGCCTCTCACAAGAACATTGAGGTGCTGGAGTGTGTCCAGACAAGGGCAGCGAAGCAGGTGAAGGATCTAGAGAGCAGGTCTTCTGAGTGGTGGCTGAAGTTGTTTAGTCTGGAGAAAATAAGGCTGAAGGGAAACCTTCTTGCCCTCTACAACTCCCTGAAAGGGGCTGGAACAAAGTTGGGGTTGGTCTCTTCTCCCAAAAAGCAAGCAACAGCATAAGAGGAAACAGCCTCAAGATGTGACAGGGGAGGTTTAGGCTGGATATCAAGAAAAGTTTCTTCACTGTGAGTGGTTAGGCCCTGGAACAGGCTGCCCAGGGAAGCAGTGGGTTAGTGGTGACCTGACAGTGCTAACATTTGGATTTGATGATAATAATATAATAATAAACCAGGTTGGAAGAGACCTTCAAGATCATCGTGTCCAACCCATCAACCAATCCAACCCACCTAAACTAACCCATGGCACCAAGCACCCCATCAAGTCTCCTCCTGAACACCTCCAATGATGGTGACTCCACCACCTCCCCAGGCAGCACATTCCAATGGGCAATCACTCTCTGTATAGAACTTCTTCCTAACATCTAACCTAAACCTCTCCTGGCACAGCTTGAGACTGTGTCCTCTTGTTCTGGTGCTGGCTGCCTGGGAGAAGAGACCATCATCTGCCTGTCTACAACTTCCCTTCAGGGAGTTGGAGAGAGGAATAAGGTCACCCCTGAGTCTCCTCCAGGCTAAGCAACCCCAGCTCCCTCAGCCTCTCCTCATAGGGCTTGTGTTCCAAGCCCCTCACCAACTTCGTTGCCCTTCTCTGGACTCATTCCAGCAAGTCAACCTCCTTCCTAAACTGAGGAGCCCAGAACTGGACACAGTACTCGAGGTGTGGCCTAACCAGTGCTGAGTACAGGAGCAGAATGCTCTTCCTGCTCCTGCTGGCCACACTGTTCCTGATGCAGGCCAGGATGCCATTGGCCCTCTTGGCTGCCTGGGCACACTGCAGGCTCATGTTCAGCCTACCATTGACCAGTACCCCCAGGTCCCTCTCTGCCTGGCTGCTCTCCAGCCACTCTGACCCCAGCCTATAGCACTGCATGATCTTGGAGGTCTTTTCCAGCCTTGGTGATTCTATGCCTCCTGTATAGAATATTCTATGTTTTCAAAGGCTCAAGCACAGCTCTCTGTTGCCTACACAGTGCAGATGAAGAAGGTGTGTCCTCACAGGATACATCCAACTGCTTTCTGTGTCCTGTTATTGCTGCCAGATCAAAGTTTTACTTTTACATGAGTCACAGGTAGTGACACTGGCTGCGGTCTCTAACTGGGCCTGTGATTTGCTGGCTCACAGCCTAGAGGATCTCCATGTGGGGACCTCAGGAAGCTGGCTGTTGGCAAAATTAATCACTACAGGCACACCCAGAGTCTGACTTCAGTAAATATCTTCCCCTTGGATTCAAGGCCAGGTAAAGAACTAAGACCATAAAGCAGACCCTGATTCATATGAAGGTTCAAGAGGGCTGGAGTCAGGTCTGCAACTCAAAGCATCCTGCTGCTGAAGGACACAGCTACTGGTGCTTAGTTCATGCATTCTCCTTCCACAAGCTGACCTAAGTTAGACTTCATTAGCATCAGCAATAGGTGCTTTAGTTTGTTGTACCACCAGCACATGCACTGAGGCAAGGCAGAGGTGTTCAGCTTCTCCCAGGCTCTGCAGAGGAGGCCAAAGTATAACCAGCTATCAGGCTGTACCCAGCAAAGATTCAGCATCTCAGTAGCCACTGGAGGAGATTTGCTTGCCACATTTAATCTGCTTCAGTTTCAGCTGGATGGGTTATTTGAGCAGTACATCCAACAGCACAAAGTCATACTGCAGAGCAGGACAGGAAAGGGCATAGTGCACACTGTACACTCATTTCCTTCCAGAAAGTAGCAACTGCTCACAGTCCAAAGGTTCTGCTGGAGACACAGATAGGAGCTTTTTCTCCCCTGCAGATGGGTCAGCATGTTCTCCTAGTGCAGGGAAACCCAAAAGAATGAAGGGAGCTGGCTCTACCTGGAGAGACTGGGGCATGGATCACCTAAGGGCTGGTAAAGCCTCAGCAATTCCAGTGAATAACACTGCTCCCCAAGTAGGATGAAGACATCCCGTCCCTTCCAAGGGTCACTTCTGAGGTGCACTTTCAACAGCCACAAGGAAGCACAGGCAGTATCAGGTGCCAGCTTGTCTATAAAGATCACACTATGCAAAAACACCCAAGCAAAGACCTGGAAAGGGCAATGAGAGGGACAAGGCTTTCCCCAGAGCCAGGCAAACCGGTGGTGCCTGGGCTCCAAACCTGCATTCTTTGGCACTCTAATCAGGCCTGCTTGGCATAAACCAGGCTGTGTGGGGTTCTGATTTCCTGGCACCAGAACAGCCAAATCAGAGGGAAGAACTGGAGGCAACAACATGCCAGTGAGTCACCCATCCATGGATGGACACTAGCTCCCTTTCTGCTCTGTAGGCTGAGAAATGCAGAGAGAGACCTGCAACTCAGCCATAATTTCTGCTCTTATGAACACTGACTTTGTGCTCAGATATCCTAAGGGCTAGAAGAGAACATTTCTTACAATCCAAAAGGTAAACAACCATGCTGCAAACAGCTTCAGGGGGGAAGAAAAGGAGCAGGGGGGGCAACCCAAAGGTATTATTTTGCAAGGCTGCAGGAAACAGCAAATGCTGTCAGCACCGTGGTACAAAAACAACCAAAACACAAAACCAAAAGGATGTAGGAATCTACCCCAAAAAAAGTTTCAGGTATATCTCTCCTTCCACCACAGGGCAGTAACTACCAAAATCCCCCCTCCTACTCTTTCAGGCTTTGATTATGTGATCAGCACTTCAGCCTAAGTCAGGACAACGAAGCCCTTCCCAAGCTGGCCCCTGCTGGTTTCTCTGTGCCAGCTCTAGCACTCACCTAGCATGCACTAAGCAACTCAAGGAATGGATCCAGCTGGAAGCCTCACAGGGGAAAAAAGCGACATGAAGGTGCATCTCAGCTGGCTCCATCTCCCAGACCAGCTCAGGGCACACAAATGGGTGAGGTAAACCAGAAACATTACTTTTGGCAGGAGCTTACCTTTATGCTTTGCTTAAGGAACTCCATGACCACAGGCTTTGATAAAGGTGATGCTGAACAACGTAAGGTTACCTTCTGAGAAGGGCAGACCCACAGAAGCTTTAATGCCAAAAGCAGCTGTGGAAAACTAAGGATACTGGACAAAAGACTTTGGACATGCAGACTGGAGAAGTTACTTGCTCTGTGTCAGAAAACCTTGCAACTCTCTCCATTTCAGAGTTCTGCCTCTAAAAGCTCAGGTTGCCAGGAAAGGAGTGGTTCCCACCTTACACCAACCACAAAGTTCTTGCAAGAGTTCCTTCCCAGCTAGATATGGCCTCATGCAAAAAGACCTGCAGAATCCAGCATGATCTCCACTAACCTGGTTCTGCACAAAGCTACTCAAAGCTCTGTGGGTGTTACTGTTGGGAAAGGTTATTGAAGGTGACCCTGGACTTTCCAAATCAAATAGTGGTGCAATGAGTAAGTGAGATGTCACAATACCCAAGGAGCCTCAGTAACCAAACATACCCTAGGCTAGGGCAATTTAGCAGCTATAAATCACCACAAGGAACACATTTAAGTGGGGATGTTTGAGGTTAAGTTCCTGAAGCCACAGAACAAAAGCATCTGTCATCATTCCTGGTTAGACTGGCTCTCACAGAGGGGTCTGGACAGGGCTACTGCTTTATTGGGTTGAATAATGTTTTATTGGTGTGATTATTTTAATTGATTTTAATGCTTTAATTATTTTAAAGAATGGATTGCTTGGGTTTATTTATTTTAAATACTTTTTACTTCTTTTGAATATTTACTTATTTTTAGTATTGTTTTTTAAGCTCATCCAGAAGAAAACCACCAATGCTGCCCTTTAGACAGACATCTTTAGAACAGACTAGAATTAACCAGGCTGGAAGAGACCTTTGAGGTCCTTTAGACATATTTTATAGAGAAATAGGTATAATAAATAAACATATGGAAACAAGAGTATATAATATAGAAAGATGTCCATCTTTTTCAGCCCTTTCACCCAAAGGAAGACTTCATTGGAAGTATTCCATTGAGAGAGGACACTGCAGGTAGTAATTCAAACTACAGCCCTGTCAGGACAGGGTGAAGATGCTTTATACAAAGAGGGAAGAAGCCTAGAAGGTCTGGTCTGACAAAAATAACACACACTTCTGAGCCAACTTACCAACCAGCTCCTGAGGATCTCTTTTCTCCAATTCTGAGAATTCCTAAGAGGAAGAGGGAAGAAACAGGTTTTAGTCAAGGTGCATTTCCAATCTAAAAGCTCTACTGCCCAGTTCAGAAATGCACACATTATTTCTGAGGCAAAACAATAAAAATGAAGAACAGAATGCAAGTTATTAGATAATTGGGCAATGTTTGTACCATGGGAAGTCAAAGCCTAACAGGATGCTCTGTTTCCTCTCAGAGCTGCAGTCTAAATTTAATGAAAGAATTTGGGCTTTGTTTCTGTGAGTGCTGGAAACTCCTTTTGAATTCCACAGAAACTGCTGCACTTGAAGCCTTTCCTCAAAGCAGATCAAACCATCAATTCTTCAGTTTTGGTGACTGGCCCTTGGCACCAGCCAAGATTCAATGTTTTAGAGCACAGCTAGCTAAACACAAGCTGCAGCCAGCCCACAGAACATTATCCCAGCCCTGGGAATGCCAGCACAGGCTCGTGCAACTCGCAGTGCTCTGAGCAGGGTCAGCAGGATGCGCTTTCCAGAGCAACACAAAGCCAGGTGAAACGCTCCCAGGGCCAGCAGCACAGCACAGCAACTTCAGAGCAGGGTCTGCTCAGCCTCTCCACCAACACCCAGAGCTCTGCAGAGCTCCAGGCTGCAGAGGTTTGGCAGTTGTGCCTGCTGCCAGAACCAACTGCTGTAAAAGTGCCATTCAGGGCTTTGGCTGGTAAACCCTCTCTGAAAATGCCAGGTGATGGTGATGCAGGTCCTGCATTCTCATTTTGGAAAATCCTTCCCACTGTCAATTCTCTCCTGGCTGCTACTTTCCAGGAGTGATGGAGCCAATTTGCTCTTCTAGAAACTCCAGGGCGAGCTCCACTGGCTTGTAATGCTCTGTTCAGACATCCCAACACAGCTCATCCCTCCTTAGTACATAATCTGTTGCAGGAGCACAGTAGATGTCTGCACCAGAGCCTGCTGAGCTGGAGCTGTCATGTAGGATAAGACAGTCTTAAAATATGCTTTCACCTGATTGAGACCAACATTGAAGTATTTTGGTGCTTGTGAGAGACCCCAGGAGTGTCACAAATGATACCAAGTTCAGCACAAGAAGTTGCTGAAACAGTATCAGCTGTATCCCAACATTGGCCTCTCCCCCCTCCCAAAGACCTTTTGTGACTGGCTGGGCTGTGTGTCCAAAATTCCTCAGTGCCTCCAAACACTGCAGCTATTCATTCAACCTGACAGAGACAGAAACCTGCCTCCTTGCTGCTTGGTAACCACTCCCTGACCCCCCCCTTCCCTACCCCATTTCCAAGCAGGTGAGAGATGCATGAGGTGAGGAGAAAGCAGCAAGGTCACCAAGTCAGATCTGTGCCAAACTCACTGTGAAAAATCATCCATATCCAGAGAAGCCAAAGCCCCCTGGAAGGAGATAAACAACTTCTTTGTGTGGCACCAACTGCTACAGGGCACTTTTTATAGCCACTCATGGAGAGAGAGGGGAAAAATGTAGTAAAAAAGACAGACAAAATAAGGGGGGGGGAAGCACTATTTCTCCAGAAGCACACTTGGATCACAAAAATGCAAGGCTAAAGCTATTTTAGAAAGGAAAAAAGAAGTAGTACATGAAGGAACAGGCATCTCCTCACTGGCCAGCTGGCCAGGCCCCAGGGCCTTTGTGAGATGGGCTGTAGTGTAACAGCTCCAACGCCTCCCAGCTAATGCACTTGTAGCACAGCAACACCTCTTCTGCTGGGGTCTGCAGAAAGAACAGCACAAGCAGAAAAGAAAGGAAAGCAGAAGCCTGACATTTTGAAGCAGAAAACTCATGCCAAGAGCAGGGGAGCTCTCTGCTGAGAGCGCTGCACAGGAATCCAGGGAATCCTCTAGGCTGTGGTCTCCACAAACCTATGCAGGCACAGCATTAATGTGGTGAGCCTCAACTCCATCAACAAGGCAGTAACATGGGAAGCCTCAGTTTGGCACCAGAGAAGTGGGGGGAGTTCTGCATGAAACAGCAGGTTGTGAGGACAAATTCAGACTAGTATGCAAGTGTTGCATGCAGGCTGGAGGAGGTCCTGGAGCTCCAGATAGAAGGTCCTGTGTGCAGGCAGCACGCAATGACCTGCTAGGCAGTACATGTGTGCAGTCAGAAGGCAGTGGTCTTCTCTTCAGGGGAACAACTTTTGGAGATTCAGAGAATGGTTTGGGTTGGAAAAGACCATGAAGATCATCCAGTTCCAACCCCTCTGCCATTGGCAGAGGCACCTTCCCCTAGACCAGGTTGCTCAAAGGCCTCATCTAACTTGGCCTTAAACACCTCCAGGAAGGAGGAGGCATCCACATCCTGATCCAGTGTCTCACTACCCTCACTGTAAAGAATTTCTTTCTAATTTCCAGTTTAAACCTCCCCTCCTCAAGCTTCAATCCATTCCCTCTTGTTCTATCACTTCAAGCCCTTGTAAGAAGTCCCTCCCCAGCTTTCTTCTCAGCCCCTTTCAGGTACTGGAGGGCTGCTATAAAGTCTCCCTGGAGCCTTCTTGCCTTGGGTTTGAGACAACAAATGTTTGCTGAGGTGAAAGGAGGGAACTGCTTTTGTTCCAACCTTGGCTAAATGACATCCTGCACTCTTATCTTTGGAAAGTTTTGTTTTAAGTGGACTGAGAGGGAAGAGGAAGAAACAAGCTATGTCCCTGAGTACCTCTGGATCCTTCCTCTTACCCAGCACTATATTTATTATTCCAATATCCCTCCCATCTTCTTCCATCCACTTGTCCTCTCACCATCCAAGAACATAAAGGGAAGAGAGAAAGAGAAAAAATATATATATAATCCCCCAGAAAGCAAATATTGTCAAGCAGGCACTTAAGCAACCCAGTGGCACAGTCAAATTCAGGTGCTTTAGACATGGTAAATGCCCCCAGAAAGGCTGCCCTCTTCTCTGGCCAGTTAAAAGGGCTGCCAGGACATCTGCTATATTCCTGCACTTTTCAGAAGCCCATTTCCAAGGCTCCAGCAGCTGTTTGGAGCTGGCACCAAGCATAAGCATGGAGACATGAACTAATATTCTGAGAGATAATTTGATGGCCAAACTCTCTCTTGTTCTGTACCTGACATCAGACAAACATCTCTAAAGCATCAGATGTGTTCAACAGCAAGCTTTAAGAATTCCCAGCCATCAGCAGCTAAGTCTGCTTCCACCAGAAGCATGTTTGCTGTTCAACTGACATCCTTCAATCCCAGAGCTACAGCACAAGCCTGCCCCATTTCAAACAGGCTAAACAAAGCCAGTCCTATCAGGCTGCCACTATGTATTTACCTGGCCCTAGCACCCACACCCATTCCACCATGGCTGCTCTAGCAAGTCTGGTCTCCACATCCTCAGGCTACAGCCAAGACATTAGAAACCTCAGAGCTACACCAAGCAAAAGAAAACAAGTTCACTAACACATTACAGCCACACCTCACTGCCCAGAGGATATAAATTCTGCTTACTGATGAATTACTGCCTACCTACACCCACTGCTCCGTCATTAAGGCACTGAAGACATCAACACAGCCTTTCATTAAGTGGGACTACTTTCAAGCCTCTGAAATGCTTTCAGAAAACAAAGGGATGACCAACTCCTACCCTGCTTGTTCATATTTGCTCAGTTTACAGTCTAACATCATGGCAAGTACCAAGAACTTGACCAAAGCCCCCCAGTTTGGCCATGCAAGGTTTAAGTCTTGTTCAAACCCCCAAGTACCTACTGAAAATCACAGAGTCAGACAGAATGCCAGGTGGGAAGAGACCCCAAGGATCATCTGCTCCAACCTTTCTAGGTAATAGGACAGTTTAAATGAGATGGCCCAGCTCCCTGTCCAGTGTAGGAGAATCCACACACGAGGTACAATCCTCCCAGCAAGGTAAAGCCACCATCTGCAGCTCAAGTTCAGTCTGCTAGAGTCCATGAAATGGGTGGCACTCACATATCCAGTAGGAATCACCGATCACCTTCAGGAACAAACCACAACTCACCAGAAACTAGCATTGCTCCAGTGAAACAACTTAGAAGCCCCCAGGTGCCAGCTTCTATTTGCTTGTCAGCCACAAGCAGCTAAGAAGAGTTTGGGATTTCTAGTAAGGTCAACACAAACCTCATGAAGTTCAATAAAGGCAAAAATCAAAGTTCTTTCCTAGGACATCCCACAACCTCTCTGCCAAGGAAAAGCCCCAGGCAGCAGACAGGCTCTGCAGAAAGGGACAAGGGGAATCTTGGGGGACATCAAGATGTCTCTACAGCAGCAGCATGTCCTGTTGCAGGCTGGAGCACCTCTCATATGAGGACAGACTGAAAGAGTTGGGGCTGCTCAGTCTGGAGAAAAGAAGGCTCTGAGGTGACCTCATTGTGGCCTTCCAGGATCTGAAGGGGGCCTACAAGAAGGCTGGGGAGGGACTTCTCAGGAAATCAGGTAGTGATAGGACTAGGGGGAATGGAATGAAGCTGGACGTGGGGAGATTCAGGCTGGAGGTGAGGAGGAAGTTCTTCCCCATGAGAGTGGTGAAGCCCTGGAATGGGTTGTCCAGGGAGGTGGTTGAGGCCCCATCCCTGGAGGTGTTTAAGCCCAGGCTGGATGAGGTTCTGGCCAGCCTGATCAAGTGTGGGGTGTCCCTGCCCATGGCAGGGGGGTTGGAACTAGATGATCCTTGTGGTCCCTTCCAACCCTGACTGATACTATAATACTATGAATTACAGCAATTTCAGCCTCAGCAAATGTGCAGGCAAAGAGGGATTCCTCTTCTCTATGCAGCACTAGAGACACCACAAGTGGATTCCAGAGCTAGTGTGGGCTCCCCACTACAAGACAGACATTGACAGACTGGAGGAAGTCCAATAGAGGACATCAGGGTGGTCAGGGGCTGGAGTACAGGACAGGCAAGGAGGGCCCAAGTGAGTTGGGTTTGTTCAGCTGGACAGAGAGAGGGTGAAGAGATACTTCTTGAGTGTTTAAGGATAACCTAAAAACCTTCAGTGGAATAACCACCCAACAAGAACTGTCCTAGACTCCCTTTGGCTAATTAAATCTGGGACACACACTGAGCACAGTGAACTGATTAGAAAGGACAGCACTTTTAAAATAGAACTCACTCTGCAGATCCAATCTAACTTACAGTTGAAGGAAATGGAGGATCACCAAGTGGAGAGACCAAGGTACAATAAGCATTGCACAGTTGCTACCTTTCCTTTTTGAAAGGGACAAAAATATTTCCACGTGGCTGAGAGATTGCTAAAGGAATTCAGAGGCATTTAACCAAGGGAAAATTGGGAAGGTAACAGAATTTTAAGCAGGGAAGTAAACCTAAATACACTTAAGGAAAGGTGATCTTTTGGTAGCTTGCTGCCCACCCTGCTCTGTATCCTTATCTCACAGGAAGAGCACAAGATCAAGCGGGTGAATGGTTGCAAACAGAGAAGGTTATGTCAAATCTCTTCTCTATGGGTAACTATGTGGAAGGCTCTAAGAGCTTTAAGTACCCCAGACCCACAGGTTAATGGGTGCATTTCCCTTTGGATGCTCATCACTTGCAAAAAATAACAAGGTTAAGCCTTCACCAGTGGCACCTTCCAATACTGCCCAGTTTTCACAAGCCCAGCCTCTGAAAGTCTGTGCAGGAGCATCCCTGAACTTCCTTTTGCAGCCAGTTGCTTGCTACTTGCACAGAGTCAGCCTGGGCACATTTGTTATGTGCTAAAAATTCTCTCTGCTGTCACAGAGATAAAACACAGGATGCATTTTGCTCAAGTTTTGTATTCTTCTCTCTAGTCATTGTATCCCATTAAGTATTACATGATGATATCCAAGAAGGGCAAAAAGCAGCACTTCACTTTGCTCCTCTCAAGCACTCAAACTGGTTTTCTGGCTACTGTCTACCTTGCAGCCTAGATCTCACAAGATCAACTGTTCAAGGACCTAAAGCCCTACAGCCTTGCTCCTATGAGCCCACTGAAAGGAGTCAAGGGATGCCATGTTCAGAGCCAAGTTGGAAGACTGAAAAGGCATCAGGACAAGCAGGAGAGAAACTCCTTTCCCCTGATCTGGGGACTAACAAAGAGCAGCCTCTGAAAAGTGCAAACTGCTATGGGCAAAGACAAGAATATTAAACCAAATCAAGCCCAAACCATGTAACAATAAAACCCTTTTTAATACCTACCTGGACCACTAACATAAGAGACAAGTTCTGTGCTTTCAAGAGCAGTTCTGCACATCAGTTCACAGATAGCACAAAACACTTATTCCATCACTATTCCTGTGTGCCTCCAGGAAAAGGTTTTCCCTCTTATTCTCCTTCCTCAAGACAAAAGCTCCCTTCAAGCTTTTGCTGCTTGCAAGAGCCTGACTGACATAAACCCAGCTCCGGGTTTTCATGTGTCACAGTCAGTTAAAGAAGAGCAAGCTGAAGAGGTCTGTGTGTGTGAACATGCATAAGGAAAGCCCTGCACTTTGGCTTGATATTTCACCTTGCTGGTGTGGAACACAGAGCATCTTTTCAGTCACAGAATGCTTCCCTCCAGTTACATAAAACCCAGGCTCTGCTCAGGTTCCATGGAAAATAAAAACAACCCAACGCAATCCTCGCAGCGTGGAACAGAGATTAAAGGAAGGAAGCAAAAAACAATATGAATTTGAGACTGATGAATTCAAGTTGGGAAAGGCTTGCCCAGAACAGTTTTATTATATGGAAAGAATGGGCTCACTTGTAACAACGCTCACTAAATCCTTCCTGAAACAAGACCCACAAATCCTGTCCCGAGCTCACATCGAACGCAACTGCTGGCGTGAGCTGTAGCCAGAAGGTACAAACTCAGCCATCAGTTTCTCATAGCAGCAGCTGCCTGCGTGAGGGCAGGAGCACTTCAAACTACTGACCAGAAGCAAACCCAGAAAATGATTGCTTTGAGTGAGATGCAAATTGTAAGAAGTGGAGAAGTTGATGCTTACAGATTCACAGAGGGCATCGAGTTGGAAGGGACCCTCAAAGGTCATCTTGTCCAATGCCCCTGCAGGCAGCAGGGACAGTCTCTTCTCCCAGGCAACCAGCACCAGAACAAGAGGACACAGTCTCAAGCTGCACCAGGGGAAGTTTAGGCTGGAGGTGAGGAGAAAGTTTTACACAGAGAGAGTGATTGCCCATTGGAATGGGCTGCCCAGGGAGATGGTGTTCAAAAAAGGCTTGGATGTGGCACTTGGAGCCATGGTTTAGTTGTCAGGAGGTGTTGGGTGACAGGTCATAGGTTGGACTTGATGATCTCAAAGGTCTTTTCCAACCTGGTTGATCCTAAACCTCCATGAGTCCAGTCATGAATATCTCCAGGGACAGGGCCTCAGCCTCATCCCTGGGCAGCCTGTTCCAGTATTTTACCACTATCATTGTAAAAAAACTTCCTTCTGATGTCCAACCTTAACCTACCTTACTCCAGTTTCAAACCATTGCCTCTTGTCCTATCACCACAGGCCCTTCTAAACATTTCCTTCCCAGCCCTCCTGTAGGTCCCTTCCAGGTATCAAAATGTAGCTCTAAGGTCTTCCTGGAGCCTTCTCTTCCCCAGGCTGAACAAATCCAACTCTCTCAGTCTGTCCCCATAGGAGAGGTGCTCCAGCCCTCCCATCTTTGTGGCCTTCCTCTGGATCTACTCCATCAGGTCCACATCTCTCATGTTGGGGTTCCCATAGCTGGACACAGTACTCCAGACACAACACACCAGAGCAGAGTGGCAGAATGACCTCAACCTGTTGGCCATGCTTCTTTTGATGCAGCACAGGATATGATTTACAGTCCTAGAGCTTCCCTTTCCCACTAAATTCCAGTTAGCATTTTAGAAAGCAGAAGGCTTCTGCAGCCCCCCCTCAGCAACATTTTCTGTTTATTTTTCCAGAGAGGACGCTCTTGCTTTGCACAATTTCTTCTCTCCCACCTGTTTCACCTGTTTGCTTGCAGATAAGGACATCTAACACCAATTTCAACTGACAGCCACAAAACATATAGACCAGTCACACTGTTGTCATGCTAGAGGATTAATTGGAAGATCTAAATGCAGAGAATTTATCAGTGCAGTCTCTCCACTAGCAGCCAGTGGGCCTCCTGCTGCAATCACTGTTACAGTGGGTTCCTCTCATCTGAGCAAGTGTCAGCATGAAGTATTTGTAATTCTTCCTCCACAATTCAGACTGTCTCCTGAAGCCCCAACCTATCAACAGTCTCATTTGGCTGAGGGAGATGGGAAGAAATTCTATAACCTAGCACAAAGTGTTAGAAGAATTATCTAAGCTGAGAGTGAAGATGGCAAGCAGGTAAAACATTTATATACAGGCAGCAAGAGAAAGACCTCTCCAAAACCTGGCTCATGTGCTTTTATGCCCTTTTGTCCTCCTTTTCTTTTTCCTTTTTAAGGAACATGCAGACAATTATGTTCTTCTGCAGACATCAGAAGTGTTTGTGGAAGGAGAACACCAGAACTTCTCATTTAATATTAAAAATGTATGACAAGAACTATTTCATGCCTTGCTCACCAGATGTACCTGACATGGGGGTAGTGCTACCATGCTGAGGGCAAACACAGTGCAAGTGTCAAGTGTATTCAGTCTGAGGAAGAGAAAGCAAGGGAACACAAGCACAGTGCTTTTAATCCTCCTTTCCCTCCTCCCCCCCCCCCCCCCATTTTTTTCCCCTCTTGTATCGTGAGAGAGGAGAATCCCAAGAGAAAGCTTGAAACAAGCCCATTTCCTAGAGCCATATCCTGTTTGCCAGCTCTGATACGTGGCTGCAGGCATAGTGCCCAGGATAGGCTAAGGAATTTCACCAAGAACAAAAATGCAGGGACCATAATCTAGGCACTAAGAGACACCCAGCAGCTCAGACATAAGCCACCTATAGGGAAAAACCAAACCATACCTTCAGCCTGCAGTGACATTTATCAGCTGTCTGTTCAGACCTACCTGTTTCGAGACTACTTTCACAGACAAAAAGGGAAGGAAGAACAAGCCAGGAAAGAGTCAACTCCTGAGGCATTTCTTAAGCATCTTATCAAAACAAAGAACCTGTGTAGCTGACACTGCCTTTTTCTTTGTGAGCTAAATTAAGTATATAAAAAACAATCCACCTTCATTTCACTTCAGTTTCGTTGAATAAACACCGAAAAAACCCTACCAAGAACTGGCAAAACCTTACAGTGAGCAACTGCTTCAGAAGGGAAGCATTCATGGAGCAAAACTCTTTAAATAGCTTCTTTGAAACTTGATTCCACTCACCTGACATATGCTATCTCAATATTTGACAAAGATTATTTGTTAGAAGCAATTTTCAGTCAAGGAACTGCATGCCAGAACTCTAGCTTTCCAAGTGGAGGTACAGTTAATAACATCTGCCTTAAGAAAGCACCCTGGGCCCACAGCTACCTACTCCTGTTGGCTACCTCCTCTCTTTCCTTCCCCATCTCTGATGCTAGGGACCCTCTGAGTTCAACATCTGCAGATCACCTTGTGCTTGACAAGAATTCAGCTTACAGCCTCTCCACAGCGCAGACAGCAAGCAGGGCACAGCAGTGTCAACATACAAACAGCCTGCACAGAACATTTTGTACAGCCACATGCCACACTTTGCCTGCAGCCAGTACCACAGCTCCCAGCAGCCTCCACCTGAAGCCATCACGGTCTACAGAGGCATGCCTTGCTCTGCAGAGCACATAAATCCTACTTTCAAGTCACTTTTGCTTCCTACAGTGAAACAGGAATTGAGAGGTAAAAATCCCAGCACCATGTGAGAGGGGCTCAGGTGTTCAGCTCCTTGGATGATTTAATGTAGTTATTTACTTATTTTTGACAGATGAAGGAGCAAACTCAAGTGGAAGGGGAAGCTGGGTTGAGAGAAAGGAAAGGCTTAGGAGAGGTGATAAAATTAGCTTCCTGCACAAGCTTTCTTTCCTGGTACATAGCACTGAAAATTCCTCTTCATGGTTTGGAGCAGAGAGAAGGTGTGAGGTTCCTTACTGGACTATGCACTTCTCCAAGAATGGACCCCTGAGTTCTTGCAGACTTAGGTCCCATACCCAGGACTGGGAAGCTGGAAGAAGCTATTTTCAGATATTTCTTGGTATTTGAGGCAATCCTCCACTTGTGCTGACTGTTCAGACTCTCACCCTGACACGCACAGACATGCAAATTCAGAGCAGGCCATTTCAGTACAGCAGACAGAAATAATTGCAACAACAGAGCTGGACTTGAAGAACTCAGACCTTTATCAGGTGAAATATGCAAGGGGAAGCAGCTCCAGAAAGGACTTTTCTTCAAGTTTAAAGACAAACAGAAAAAAAGGCTGCCTCTTCCTTTGGAGAAAGGCAAGCCACACCTGTGTCAATAATGTGTGGTATTTAGTACTGCAGGGAGTTAGGAGTCTGCCACAGCATGCATGCCTGGCGGGGAGGAAAGAACAAGCATGTCCATGGACATGCCTCATCTTCCAAGCAGCTCAAGAACTGGACTGAAGCCAGCAGCTCTAAAGCAGGTAAACCAGCTTGAGAGACCAGCAATGCTGTGATCCACCTCCCTCCTAAGCAGGCAGAGCTGGAGACACACAAGTACATGGGGCAAAACAATTGAAGACGCTGAGCGCTCTCGCTGCCCGCATGCAAAGATGTTCACCAACTGCTGAAGCTCTCTAGCCAAGGTCTATTCTCTAGGGTCAACCACCTAGGGACAAAATGGGGACCAGGTATCAGCTGTGCTCATGTCTGACCACTCCCTGGAACAGTGCAGAGCACAGCACCAGCACTAGAAGCTAAGACTACTCCCCTTGAAGGCTCCCTGCATGTAATGCTAACTGCTGAGCTACCAAACTCTCTGGTTCCCTCAACAGAGCACTAAAAAACATGGTACCCAACCCCAAAATATGTAGAATTGGAAGCACAGGCAGCATTTTACACAACTACATTACAAGGAAGCTATAATGTAGACAAAGGTGAAGACAAAGATGAATCCAAGGCTCCAGGGCATATCACTGGCACCTTCAGGCTGCTCTCATTGGCAGAGGAATGAGTGGGAAAGAAGCCACTGGAGATCCAGCATTGACCCCAGCCCTGAAAACTGCACTGCTCATGCTTTGGAAGCATTTACACACAGCAGAGCCATGAAGAACATGAGGCCAGCTTTAAAATGCAGCTGCTCTTCTGCCACTTCTGCCCAATACTAACCCAGATGGCATCAAAACAAAGCCAGCAGAAGGGGGAGGAAAAGAGAATGAATGCCATGAATTTGTGTTTCTGATGAGACACTGGGAGTGCCTTTCTACAGCACACAAACCAGACTTGTCCTGCCAGATCCAGCCACTGCAAGAAAACCTAATCCAGAGCTGCTTCAGCCATCACTGGTTTGGGGTAGGACAGCAGTTCTAGCATACAGTCTTCAATTCTATCACCTTTAACATATTTTCAGAGGAATTTTTAGCACTGCCTCTCAGCATCTGAAAGCATCAAGGGCTGGCATTTCCTAAGCCACTCTCAGAGTTTGCCACCACCACAGGAACAACATTCAGGTAATTTTCTAAAGCTTAGTAATGCCAGCTCCTTTCACAAAGCTTGCCACAAGAAACCTAAATGGAAGAGCAGAGCTTCAATGAAACTGCTCTTCCCAAACACACTTTTCCCTCTTTCTGAGCAAAACAGTTCTACTCGAGGTCAAGGTCACTGAGTAGGTTCAAGCACCTTGGGAGAACCTAGTTTGAATTCAGACAAAAATTAACATGCTTTATCAAGAGTTAATTACAGGAATTACATTACTGCACACACCTCCCACTTACTGGTTCTTAGCAGCTGGCACTCTTATTTTAGGTTAAGATAATGTTGGTGTTTAGACAAGTAAATGGGCAGGCGAGACAAAAAAAAAGCCAACAGTGTAATCAAAAGCCTCTATCTAAGGATTAGTACACACCTACACATCATAATACAGCAAAATTATTTTACAGGTAAGCTGGATCAATAAAAGCTCCACATAACAGAGAGCTGATGATTTTCAAGAGATGGTACTTAGACATGCTTAGAATCACAGCATTCCCCTGAAAATCTGACACCCCAGCAAATCCCTGCTAGATCCCAGTTTGGCTGCCTCTCTACACAGCTCCACAAGGATGGATGGAGAGAGGACTCTTAAAACTAAACCAGAAAAAGGGAAACATCAGCAGCCTCCTGCTTTGAAAAGCTGTGACCACGTGTCAGGCATTCACTTGCCAAGGGAGTGGCAGTATTTATCAGCTCTCCTGCGCTGGCTAGTCCTGATACGCAATCAAGGCTTGAGAGTTAATGATTTCCCCCTGTAAAAACTCCAGGAGCCAAGCTGCAGGGCTGAGCTCTGTCCTTGATCAACACTTGCAACCTGTTCTCCATCCAGCCCTACAATATGAGGTACAGAACCCCTTAGAGCACAAGGTCGGTGTTTTATTTAAGGTTAATTTTCCTTCTTCCTGCAGGGCTGGTCCATTTAGTGAGCTCTGGAGGCTTGTATCTGGTTACTGCATGGAGGCTGTAACCATAGCCAGCTGCTGGCAAGAGCCCAAGCAACTTGCACTGGCTGCACAGCCCATTAACCCCCATCATTCCAATCCAACACTGCAAGCAGAACACCACATTTCACACCCACTCCCACAACGTCCTTTGTTTTGTACCCACAGTTCCATCACCTCAGGAAAGGCCACAAAGAAGCCATCCAGGCTGGGGGATTCCACCTTTTTTAACACCACACTGTTGACCATTCCTTTTGCCTTTTAAGCAGAAAGCTGTGTTTCTGAAATGCTTTAAAGACAGATACTTGTTTACCATTGGTGACTACTCACTTAAAAGCAGGAAGCCCTTAAAGTGTTTTTGCTTGAATTTGTCCCTTGTGCACATCCTGAGTGAAATGTGAAAGTCTTCCCTAGATTTGAATCTCCAGTTTTCTAGGAGTGCCTGGAGCACTTCAAAATCCAGTGACAGAATGTGATGTATCTGACTTTGCTACTTAAGAGAGAAGTTTTGCTACTCAGAAGTGCTTTTTACTGCAAGCACGCCCTGTTGGGGACCGGTTCACAGGTGCTCAGTAACAGTGAACACCACGGGCTAGAAGCCTGCTCTGAAAGAACACTTTCAGGTGACTGCTGAAGCTTAAACATTCTTCTGCTCCTGCAGGGCACACCCTTTGCATCTGGTACTACCCAGATGCAGAATGAGGCCAAATCCTGACAGGAAGCACCAGCAACATGAGATCTCCTTCTCCACACAACCCAGCTCAAGTGTCCTGGTGAATTATTCAAGACAGGCTCAACATTCATTCACTGTATGTACAAAGCAGCAAAACACCAGGAAAAAAAACCCCAAACCAAAACACTGAATGTATCTTCAGGGCTTCAAATGACTACAATGAATTGATGAATTGCAATGGTTTTGTCTCATTCATGAATTTTAAAGGATTTACCTTCTGTGTACAGTGAGCTGCAGACCTTGGAAAAGCCCTGGCCTTATCTACAGGGTCTGTGATATCTATTTAATCCCATTTCAATGCCTGTGATGTCTTGCAATGGAATTAACTGAACCACTGACACAGCATTCAGCTGGGATAAAACAAAATAGATCTCTCCAAAAGCATTAGCAAGTTTAAATCGAGTGCCTCTCTTGTTGCCATGCTTTCAGAGTAACTACAACTCCAGCTCACTGGTTGTCATAGATACTGCAAACTCAAAGCAGTGAGGGAGAATGAGAACACTGCCACTTGGTGGAAAAGTGGGATAGCAGTCACTTGCACTGCTTCAAGTGAAGCCACTTTTACAACCACACTCCATCTCCTCCCATTCCATGTGCTGGTGCATCTCCATCAGAGCCCCCCCAGAGTGCAGTGCAGCAACATGCCCACTCTATGACAAGCACAGCACTGGGCAGCTTTCCAGTATGCTGTGTAACAAAGGGGGCTTTCTCAGTCTTCCCCATCTGCCAGCTGCCTGTTCATAGAATGGCTTAAATTGGAAGGGACCTCAGAAATCATCTACTCCAACCTCCCTGCCATGAGCAAGGACTCATCTCAAATAGACTCAGGGGTTCCTCATCCAACCTGGCCTTGAACACTCCCAGGGAGGAGGCATCCACAACCTCCCTGGGCAGCCCATTCCAGAGTCTCACCGCCCTTGTACTGAACTATTTCTTCCCAAGGTCCAGTCTAAACCTACTCTGCCATCCCCTCTTGTCCTGTTGATAGACAGCCTTATGAAAGGTTCCTCTACAGCCTTCCTGTAGGATCCCTTCAGGTATTGGATTCTAGAATTACACAAAAAAATCCCAAAACCCAGAGGAGGCTGCTGCCTTTTTCACTTATGCATGAAGCCATCCATCAAGGATGACACGGAATTCTGAAACTGAAGTTCAGATTTGCCTAGCTGCTTCAAGTGCCACCTCCAATCACCTTTTGAACACCTAACTTTCAGTGTTGCCTGTTTCCCCACTGAAGCTGAAACACTGTTCTGGGGCTGTGTGTAGCTCTTTCTCAGAAGGGCTAAATGCACACAAAACTCACTGAAAACAAAGAAATGCTGAACGGTTTGGGCTGGAAGAGACCTTGAAGATCATCTGGTTCCAACCCCCCTGCCATAGGCAGGGATTTCTATTCTGTTCTATTCTCAGGCTGTGATAGGACTAGGGGGAATGGAATGAAGCTGGAGGTGGGGAGATTCAGGCTGGAGGTGAGGAGGAAGTTCTTCCCCATGAGAGTGGTGAAGCCCTGGAATGGGTTGTCCAGGGAGGTGGTTGGGGTGCTGTCCCTGGGGGTGTTTAAGCCCAGGCTGGATGAGGCTCTGGCCAGGCTGATCTAGTGTGGGGTGTCCCTGCCCCTGGCAGGGGGGTTGGAACTAGATGATCCTTGTGGTCCCTTCCAACCCTGACTGATACTATGATCTCCTTCTAGAGCAGGCTCCTCAAGACCCGATCCAACCGGACTTTGAACGCTTCCAAGGTCGGAGCCTCTACAACTTCCCTGGGCAACCTGTGCCAGTACCTCACCACCCTCACAGTGAAGAATTTCTTCCTAATGCCTAACCTAAATCGAGCTTCTCACAGTTTGAAGCCATTTAAAAATTCATCAAGAGGCTTTTAAACAAGTCAACATGAAACATCAGCAAGATATTAAAGCAAGCAGCAGCCACACAACTCAGTGGTAAGATGTCTAGAATGCTTCATTGCTCAGACAAGAGCTCCTACAGTCTGATCTCATTCTTTTTCCATGCCAGATCTTTTCTCCATGGTAGTGCAGTCCTTTGAGGGGAGAGAAATGCAAACAATTGCAGCAAGGCCCTTCTACAGAGACCATCTGTTCACGTTTGAACCCAGCAGGTTTGACAGGATCAATGGCCAAAAATTAGAAGCAGGAAAAGGAGAAGAGTGAGGGATTCTCTCTTCCCCTCTGCACTATACAATTATTTCTCTTGTGATAAGGAAAGGACATAATATATTTCATTTCCATTAATGGTATTTCAGACACTGATGCAACAGCCTTTACCTGCAGTACAGCTGCCAAGATTTTGAACTGTGTGTTACTATAAACCCATGAAAATATTGTGGATACTGGGAGAAAGTGGTGCTATAGAGCTCACTGAAACAGAACAGCTGAAGGAACACATTTGCTTACTTTCATTTTGCCCTACCAAAACATTATGCTAATTCAAATGCCCTACAGAATTTCACTGCTCTGGTATCCTTAACAGTGCTCAGAGAGCGGCCAAGAAGGCCAATGGCATCCTGGTCTGCATCAGGAATAGTGTGGCCAGCAGGAGCAGGGAAGTCATTGTGCCCCTGCACTCAGCACTGGTTAGGCCACACCTTGAGTCCTGTGTTCAGTTCTGGGCCCCTCAGTTTAAGAAGGACATTGAGACTCTTGAACATGTCCAGAGAAGGGCAGTGAGGCTGGGGAGAGGCCTCGAGCACAAGCCCTGTGAGGAGAGGTTGAGAGAGCTGGGGATGCTTAGCCTGGAGAAGAGGAGGCTCAGGGGAGACCTCATTGCTCTCTACAACTACCTGAAGGGAGGTTGTAGCCCGGGGGAGGTTGGTCTCTTCTCCCAGGCAACCAGCACCTGAACAAGAAGAGACAGTCTCAAGCTGCACCAGAGGAAATTTAGGCTGGAGGTGAGGAGAAAGTTCTTCATAGAGTTGTCAGCCATTGGAACGTGCTGCCCAGGGAGGTGGTGGAGTCCCCACCCCTGGAGGTGTTCAAGAGGGGATTGGATGTGGCACTTGGTGCCATGGTTTAGTCAGGAGGTCTGTGGTGACAGGTTGGACTTGATGATCTTTGAGGTCTCTTCCAACCTTGGTGATTCTGTGAGTGTCTGTACAGGATAAAATGGAGGCCCCTGCCATTGTCATTCACTTGGCAGCCCACAAGACTGCTTATATTGCACAGGGGATTGAAGTAGCATAGAAGTTGGAGCACAATTCTCCAATAATTTTTAAATGGCCTTTTTTTTTTTTGCCTGTCTTCCATCTTTTAGCCTGATGCATGTTTCTCTGTGCTGTTAAAAACCTATTGTTCAGCAGAAACAAGATGGAAGACTTCAGCTATGTACAACAGCTATCACCTGGGGATGTTATTCCCCTCTTAATTTTAAATCCAACCTTCCAACCTTTACACAACACCCTCATTCAGAAGGTTAAAAGAAGAGTTGGAGACAACTGAATTGATTGACATGTTTCATGACCTGTAGGAGCAGGAGATCATCTATTCATCAACCTGTTCTAAGCAAAGTGTTCCAACAGTGGTCACAAGAGAATTCTGTGCTGACTTCTACATCTCCCAGATCACTGCATAACTGGTGAGATGCTGTCAGAAAAACTCCCCCAGATCTAGTACATGAGTTCCTAAATTCATCAATGCAGGTCTTGATGGTCACTTGACCTGCAGCATAACTCATGAACTACCTTCGACAGAAGCCAGAACTAAAGACAAATAACTACATTACATCTACAAAAAGGAAAGTATAAAACCAGCTACAGAAGGGTCACAAATGTAGAGTGAGCCATGCTGTTAAGACTCATTCCTCTTGTACTGAACTTCCCCCCACCACACCACCATACCACACTCCCAAATACCTTCAGGTCACCAGCCTCAGGTTTTTCAGTCTCTGAATCGTCATCTTCCTACAAGACAAGAATTTACAGGATTAAGCTTACAGAGCAGGCTTGACAAGTAACTGCACTTACAACAAAGGGCTTGTGTTCAGCAGCCCAGCAGTAGTCCAAGAACCTTTCCACCAAAGTTAGTTTTCACCCACCCACTCATGACCCCAAACCAAGTCCTACAGTCAGGGCAAGGAGTGTTTGTTTAGCATGGATATTTTTCAGACAAAGGCATCACTCAGTAGCAGATGTGCCCCACAAAGCTCATGCAGCTGCTGAAGGCTCAGGACTAGACAATAAGAAGCAACAAAACTGGGATAAAGCAGTTGTCATTAGAGAACTCTGGCCCTGGGCTTTCTGCACTTGCCCCTATTTAGCAGTACTCAGAGAAAAAGCAACATTTGCAAGACTTTTGATACTCCCAAGCATACTTCAATAACACTGAGAACACACAGCTGGCCTGTCATCCAACCAAGCATGCAGGCTTGGTGAGGATCTGGCCTAGCACCAAGCTCCAGGGATCTGGTGGCAATGCCAGCTGACACCAAATCACCAGCAGCGCTGCTGCATCTTGCTGAGGACCTGAACTTGCACAGAAGGTAACCACTGACAAATTCCACTGCTTTAGTCAACAGACTCCATTCAGTTTTTATGCCTTACCATAAGTAAGCCAAACAACAGGGTAAATTTCTGCCCTGTTGAGAGCTTAAAATACTAAACTCAGCCTTGTGTAAAATTCTACACAACAGGAAAAGTAAAGCCCCAACTTTAGTCCCAGCTAGGAGGTAAGTCTACTGCTCCACTGCCCTGTGAGCTACTGCACTGGAGATCCTAGAGGTACCCATGTTTCTAGACACAAATACATACTCTGGCATCAAAACAAGTTTGAGGAGCAGAAAGTGTTTTTCATGCTCACACAACTCAGCAGAATGTTTTCCCTCCAAATTTTGCCATCAGTTTAACTCTGGCCCTAAACCAAGGACTTGGTGCTGTTTCAGCTTCAAAAGGTAAATCAAAAAAGCAGCAAAGTGATTTACATGTGACTGAAAGAAGAGCTCACAGAGAAATGCCCACCTCAGTGTTAGCACAGGAGCATGTTCTGGCAAGGCAGAGAGAGAGTGTCCAGAGAAGGGCCATAAAGATGAGCAGAGGGCTGGAGCACCTCTGCTATGGACACAGACAGAGAGTTGGGGCTGTTCAGTCTGGAGAAGAAAAGGCTCCAAGGAGACCTTACTGTGGCCTTCTGAAGAGGGCAACAAGAAAGCTGGGGAGGGACTTTTTAGGGTGTCAGGTAGTGATAGAACTGGGGGGAATGGAGCAAAACTAGAAGTGGGTGGATTCAGGTTGAATGTTAGGAAGAAGTTCTTCCCCATGAGGGTGGTAAAACACTGGCACAGGTTGCCCAGGGAGGTGGTGGAAGCCTCATCTCTGGAGGTTTTTAAGCCCAGGCTGGACACGGCTATGAGCAATCTGATCTAGCATGAGGTGTCCCTACCCATGGCACGTGGGGCTGGAATTGGATGATCTTTGAAATCCCTTCTAAGCCTGACAATTCTGTAATATCAGCAAGTTTTAATTGCCTGAATTAATATGCACATCCCACAGAAGTGAGGCATCAAGCTTCTTCACTTCAGCTACTCTCCAGCTCACCTTTCTGAAACATGCACATGGTCAATAATTTGGTCTTAACAGTAAGTTTGCAACTAGAAAAGCACCACAGTACCAAGTAACTTGGTGTTTACCACAAAAGATTCATTTTCCCTCCACAGCCCTGCCTATATTTTAAAAGATATAAGTCATTTTCAACAAAGCAACAGGTTGAATCATTCATGTTATTTATTGAGAGGTAACTGCCACAGCTCCCCAAACCTCCTACCCTAGCAGGGGACAACTGGGAAATACCAAACTAAGAAGTATTACTGAGAACTGCCCTTGAATCCCCATCCCTGGAGGTATTTAAAAGATGTGGTGCTTAGAGACATGGGTTAGCACCAGAGTTGGTAGAGTTAAATAATGGTTGGACTCAATGATCTTAAAGGTCATCTCCAACCAAAATGATTCTGTGGTTCTATGAAAAGGCAAAGGCTTTGCACTCACTGTTAAGGAAGACAACACAAGTAGAGAGTTTGTTTAGCTAAAAGCCCAGCTTTATAGAAACAATTCAACCAGTAACAGCTGCTGGCACAAGCCAGATCAACATGGTTCTCAATTCCTGTCAAAGACTCTTCAGTGCAAAAAGTAAGCATTGCTCTCTGCAAAACAACTGGAGAGGATGCCCCCTGTGTAACCTGCACACATCTACACAGTAACTGCAAGTACATGCAAGACCCACTGGAGACACCCCAGAGTGACTAACAATTGCCATGACTCAAGAGCAAGTTGTACCTCCCAGATGATGGACAGCTGCAACCTGTACTGAGAACTGTGTGTGCAATCAAGTCTACTTCATCTACCTGCCCTTTGGCCAATGTTAATCAACCACAGCTCATCTCAACAAGCTTCTTGGTCACACTAACCACTTTCTACAGGCTAAAGAGATCATTGAAGGAAGATCTGGAAGTTTTAGATCTAATAGGGAGAATCACCAAAGTACTGAAGAAGTGTCATCACTTTGCTTAGCCACAGGCCAGAAGCAGACTGTGAATGTTACTGCTTGCACCTCCTCCAGTTAGCAGCAGAACAAAACCAAAAGCAAGGACAAGAGACAGACAAACTTCTTGTCTGGTGCCTGGGAAAAAAGATGGCAGAAATAGTGTCTCACAAGAGTGATCTAATGCACACACAGTAGACTTTAATGAGGAAAAGCCACAGTGACACAGCCCTATGTCTTTCCTCCACCAAACAGCCAAAACACTAGAAGGGGGCCAAGACAACATATTCTTAATGAGGTGGTATGCAAAAGATTGATGACAAAAGAGACAAGAACCTCCTTCCCTAGTCCTCCAAAACTTACCTCTTTGCTCTCACAGACACTCAACAAAACTACATATCCTTTTGTGTATTAGGGTTGCACTCACAGGCAGCGAGTTACATACCCTGTCTCATAATGCAACAGTTACTTAGATGAAGTTATATACATGCCATGCAGCTATGACAAACAAAAGCCACTCACATCTAGACAGGACACTGTTACATCAAGGTAACTTGATGCAGTAAGTAGGTTTAGTTATACACAAAAGAATAACTTCAAGACATCACAGAACTTTATTCTTGTTAATCCTCCAGCCAACCATGCAGCTGTGTGTTCCTTTTACAAGTTGCTCATTTATGTCATCCTACCCTTAAACAATGTCTTTCATTTAGTGTGGCTGTTAACTTGTATCAACCTTTTCGGCCCCCACAAGAATCAAACAGCATCAACAGGTAGCAGCAAACAGCACAAGCTGTGTCAGGCTGCTGAGGGGTTTCGAGCCAAATGCTTTCTACTTGAAAAATAAAGTGTTTACAAGTCTTTGGAAAGTGCCAAAACCCACACCAAGAGTCAGATACTTTGGGTTCCAGCCCAGTCAGGGGCTTTCCTTGGAGGAAAGCCTCCAAAAAGCGTGAGGGTCTTAAGGCAAATTCTCAGAGCACTGAAGAACTTACTGACTGCCTGCTGTTCTCATCATCCTCCTCTTCATACCCGTCTTCGTCCCCATCCACGCGGCTGAAGTCGTCCTCTCCGTACCCAACCGAGACCAGACCACCTTTTTCTCCTAAGGACGAAAGGAAAAGGAAAACCCTGAGGAAAGAGAAGGCAGCAAGGAGTTGGGCCTTCCTCTCAGAGAGAGAAAGGTGAAGGACGCCGGCCCAGTGCTTCCCCGGCGCCCTCCCTGCCCTCACCCGTAGTCGTTCCCCCATCGCTTCCCGCCGTCCCAGCCTCGCTGTCCGACTCGGGGTCCGAATCCTCAGCGTAAACCGCCAACGAGGAGAGGACGCTGCGCTTCGCCGCCGCCATCTTCCGCCTGGGCCGCGGCGCGCTTCCGGCGCGTGGGGCTCACGCAGGCCGCGGGGACGCGCGCGGGGATGACGTTACGGAACAGTCGCCATAGCAACGCCTCCCGCCTCCAGCGGGCGCCCGTTGAGGGGAGAGGGCCCCGGCGGCCGCGCACGGCGGGAGGAGAGAAGCCCGCGGCCAGGCGGGGCAGGGCGGGGCAGGCCAGGCCTCGCTGCAGGACAGAGAGAGGCAGGATAAAAGGTGTGCAGCCTGGTTATAGTCAGGGGCTGGCTCTTTATGCGCTGCTTGTGACGTCATTGCGTGGCGCCGCGACGGCACCTGCCGAATCCTGACCGAGTGTGAGAGGGTCGGGGCGCGGAGGGGTACGGCTGTGGCGGGGTTGGACGCTGGGAGTGAGGCGGCGGAAGGATACAGCCCCTGGCAGGGGTGCGGTGGCGCGAGGCGCTCCCTAGGCTTCCGTCTGCCTCGCTCCCTGTGTGGGGGTGCGGGTGGGTTTGGGGGGCAGCGAGGGTCCCCCCCATTCCTATGGATCCTATTAGCTATGCCCGGCTCGTGCTCCATGGGAAGACCTCGGGAAGGTGGGGGGTGGGGGGTGGGGGGAAGGGTCCCCAAATAAATGATATTGGAGTCGTCTCCAGTCAGCGGGCCTGGACAGCATCTTTTTGGGGGGACAGGAACAGAAAAGGAGGTGAGCCTGGCAGGACAGCCCTGGGGAGCCTCGTGCAGGTGGCAAGGAGACAAGGCAGGGCAGCATTCAGGTTTAGCTTGGTTCTTGTCACTGTTCACAGCTTCTCTAAGATGAGTGGTGAGGTCCCCTCGGGCCTGGAAGGCAGGGTCCGGAAAACACTACGCAAGGTCTTCGGGTTTGAGTCCTTCAAGACTTCCCTGCAGGAAAGTGCAACCATGACTGTGGCAAGAGGTGAGGCTCAGCTTCAGGAAGGTGGTTGGAAAGGTGTGGTTTTCAGTTTTCCAGTGAGGGTGATGCTGCAGGAGTTGGCATTATGTCTGTTTGAAAGGGATCCATCGCCTGGAATAGGCCTCTGCGCTCGAGATGATTGCAGTGGCACAGGAGCACCAGCATGTGCTGCATCCAACTCCCCTGAGCACAGCTTTGCCTCTTCTCCTTTGTATTTGTTTTGTAACACCACCTTTGCCTCAACTAGGAAATGTGAAGGTGCAGTGTACTCGGTATCTTCTCTAGAGTCATCTGCCAGCATGTCCTTATGTTAGAGGCAATACCACTAGAAGGCTTGATGACCTGGTTCCTGTCTGTTCTCTGAATCATGTGGCCATTGTCAGAAACACAATTGTTAAGGTACCCATGGAGGCCCTGCATCTAGTTGGAGAGGCATCTCACATTACAGACTGCCAACCCTTAGCTGCACTGGCAGGAGTCTCAGTGTCCACCTCAGCACTCAGAATGTAATTTCTCACCAACATCTCTGCAGACCACAGCCCAGCCAAACCCAGTGCTCTGTCAGTAGAATAGCTGCCTACTAACAGCACAGACACTGGTATCTGACTTGAAGGAGATACCACTTAGTGTGCAGTAGCACTTACTAACTGCATGATATTATCTATGTGGCTGAGACTTCCAAACCCTTATTTCTTCTGAGGTACTTTCCTGGAAGTTTTAAGAAGCTGTGGCGAAACTCTGTTGTGGCTCTGGTAATTTGGTAGCTGGAGGTCTGTAAGATGAGTGAAAGCAGTTCATCTGGTGAAAAGCAGCAATAACTTCTCATTATCTTGGTTTCTGTGTATCTTCTGGTCCTCTCATAAGGCTGTTTCTAAGTGTTTACAAAGCAATCAGAGATTCTTTGAGGGAAACCTTTGTGGGATGCAAGACACTGCTGTGCATTTAGAACCTAAAACGCAGTGTCTCTGGTTGGTGTACACATACATATATGCTGTTGCTCACAGGTTAGAAGCCTTGCTGCCCACCCCTCCAGACAGAGCCCTTCACTCAGTAGCCTTGAGCTTTCTTCTGTTGTCTTTGCAGGTGAGAAGGATGTCTTTGTATGCATGCCCACAGGGGCAGGGAAGTCTCTGTGCTACCAGCTTCCTGCAGTTCTGGCAGTGGGCATCACCATTGTCATTTCACCTCTGATTGCACTGATCCAGGTAACTCTTCTGTTAGCTGTGGCCTTCCCTAGTAGTCTTTCTTGGTGACCTTCTTTATTTCCATTTCCTTGTAACTGAGACGTTCTGTTCACTCCAGGATCAAGTGGATCACTTGCTGGCTCTGAAAATCAAAGCCTGCTCTCTCAACTCCAAGCTCTCTGCCCAGGAAAAGAAGACCATCCTGGCTGACTTAGCAAGTGAGAAGCCCCAAGTAAAGCTCCTGTACATCACCCCAGAGATGGCAGCTGCCTCTTCTTTCCAGCCTACCCTGAACTCTCTGGTGACCCGAAATCTCTTGTCCTACCTGATCATTGATGAGGCCCACTGCGTCTCCCAGTGGGGACACGATTTCCGGCCTGACTACCTGCGGCTGGGCACCCTGCGCGCTCGCATACCCAGCACGCCCTGCGTGGCCTTGACTGCCACTGCCACCAAGCAGGTCCAGGAGGACATTGTGGCAGCACTCAAACTAAAGCAACCACTTTCCACGTTTAAGACTCCTTGCTTCAGGTCTAACTTGTTCTATGATGTGCAGTTCAAAGAGCTCTTGACCGATCCATACGCCAACCTTAAGGATTTCTGTCTCAAGGCACTGGAAGTGAAGAACACCCCTGGGGTAGGTTTTAGCTTTGGGGAAGAAGGCTAAACTGAACAAAATCTGCTCTCATGGTCATTTGGAATATGTCCAGAGAAGGGCCATGAGGATGGTCAGAGGGTTGGAGCTCATCTGCTGTGAGGACAGGCTGAGAGAGTTGGGGTTGTTCAGTTTGGAGAAGAGAGGGCTTTGAGGAGATCTTATTGAGGCCTTCCAGTATCTGAAGTGGGCTACAAGAAAGCTGGGGAGGGACTCTTTAGAGTGTTGGGTAGTGATAGGATTATGGGGGATTGGATCCAAGCTAGAGGAGGGGTAATTTAGATCAGATGTTAGGAAGAAGTTCTTCACCATAAGGGTGGTGAAACACTGCAACAGGTTGCCCAAGGAGGTGGTGAAAGTCCCTTCTCTGGAAGTTTCTAAGGCCAGGCTGGATGTGGCTCTGGGCAACCTGACCTAGTGTGAGGTGTCCCTGCCCATGACAGTGGGGTTGGAACTGGCTGATCCTTGAGGTCCCTTCCAACCCTGACAATTCTGTGATTCTGTGACTTTCCAGTGGTTGGTATGGCCTGCCAGGTCCCTGGTATGGCAGGGAAGGAAGAAGTCCCTGGCAAGAAAGTGCTCATGTATGCTTTTTAGTTCCTCTGAAAGTGTTCACCTGTGTTTTTCAGTTCCTCTAAACCAAGTAGAACATGAAGGCTGCATTCCTTTCAGAAGTGTTCTCAGAATGGAGGTGGTCTAAAAGAAAATGGATTAGAAATATGTGACTGGCGTTTCTGTCCTGGTTTGTCACGTCCCAGGCGACCGTTGTATGTTTAATTGTGTTCTGCTCTTCTGGCGTGGTGGGAGTGAACAGAAGCCTTTGGAATGTTGTACTGAATTTCCTCCTCTAACACTAATTCCCAGAATAACCCTCAGCAGCTCAGAGCACCTGAGTTCATCTGTAAAGTAGAGGGGAGACTGCTTCTTGCCTTGTGCCCACTGGGAAAGGATTAGAGCACCATAATTGGTCAATGGTAGGCCTTGGAAGGAAGCTGCCTTTGATTTACATTTGTGCTGCAACAGTATCTTTCAACTGCTGGTAATCAGCTTGGTGATGAGATGAGCTTTAGGCATCCCTCCTGTCCCCTCCACACTAACTACAACTTTCAGTGTCATGGGCTTTCTCTTCAGGTGTACTCTGGCTGTGGCATTGTGTACTGCAGGACCAGGGATGTGTGTGACCAGCTGGCCATTGAGCTGAGCTACCGAGGAATGAAAGCCAAGGCGTATCATGCAGGTATGGGAAGCTCCATCTCCAGCTACTGACATATGGAGATCACCTTTCAGGTCTGGGTTGGGGCTACCTAGAAAAGAGCTTTTTAGACTAGGTCTGCAATGTGTCTGATGCTCACAAGTTAGGTCTGTGATGAGGTTCAGGCTGGGTATTTCTTCACACAAAGGGTTTATCAAGCACTGGAACAGGCTGCCCAGGGCAGTGGTGGAGTCACCATCCCTGGAGGTATTTAAAAGATGTGTGGATGTGGTGCTTAGGGATGTGGTTTAACCACAGTGGCTTAGCAGTAGTGGTGGGATTACGAGCTCTAGGCGAGTGGTTGGACTTCATGATCTCAGAGGTCTCTTCCAACCACAGTGGTTCCATGGAGGTGTGGGGCCTTCAAGGGACTGGCATTCCCTTGTCTCCAGAACTGTTGGTTTTGTTGGATCTTGCATGGCCTAAATATAACAACTTCTTTTATCCCAGGAGAGAGAGCTGAGTGTTTCTCTTTGGAATAGAAACAGCTGCTGCTGACTTCTGCTTGACTGCAGGCCAGTTTAATAGGCAGAGGGGAGCATGTGCATCAGACAGCTTTAGTGAGGGGGTTGGCTCACAGCAGGGGAATGGAGGAGGAGGAAAATCATCTTTTTTTCTCTTTTTTTCTTTTTCCCTTCCCAGGCCTGAAGGCAGGTGAGAGGACTTCAGTCCAGAATGAATGGATGGAGGAGAAGATCCCAGTTATTGTAGCAACCATCAGTTTTGGAATGGGAGTAGACAAAGCAAATGTCAGGTGTGTGAGGCTGAACACTGGGCACCACCAGAGCCTGAAACCTGAGTAGTGGGAAGGCAAAGTCTCAGTCTCTCTGTTACTTTATATATCTGACTCAAATACACTTGCTAAACCCCACAAATGCAGGATTTTTATCCTGGAAGCAGCAAATGCAAACTTAGAAAGGTTTGAAAAGAGATTCAAAACAAGATACCAGAGCTCCTCTCTGCCAGTCAGCTTCAAACCCAAGAAAAAGGGAGGAATGCTTATTTTTTGCCACACCCTCCAGGGTTTCAAAATGAGCCACAGCTGTTCCTTTGACTTCTCTTAGTGCAATATTTGCTGTCAAAAAGCAGTGGGAAGAAAATCTGCACCTAAAATAATTCATACACCCTCTCCTAAAATAGTCAGAGACAGCTTTTTTTAGGCATCTCCTTTGCATTAAAGGGGGGGGAGAAAGAAGCAGTTCACAAATGCAATAGCCATATAAAAATACCACTCTAGTTCAAGGACAGAAACTTTACACATGGTTTCAATTGCTGTTCCTCTGGGGAACCATAATTACTCTGTGTTGCTAGAATTCCTGCACTGCAGTGTAGCTGTGCTGGGTTAGTGCTGTGAGCTTTGGTCACTTAGTGCAGGGATAGCTGGGGTGCGATGCTCACACTTCACACAGTCCTGCTCCTTACTCTAAAATCCACACAAAGCAATTGCTCTGGACACTGTGGGAAGAGGGGCAGGACATCACTGAGGCAGTGACATCAGTTCAGAACTGAGCCATCTTTCTCTGCTACCAGATAGCAGGATCCTGCAGCAGGGGCAGGCTGTTTTACTGCTTGATGCGTGTTACGCCATGGCATTAATGACCTACTGAAACCACTCTGCCCTGTTCAGTGCAATAGTGATTTAAAAAGGCAGAGTAACTGAAGTGCAAAGGGCTGGTTGAGAATGAAATACAGCTGAAATATGCTTGGAATATCGTTAGTTTCCAAGGAGGGGAGTTCAATTAACTTGTTACAGGACATTTTTTAATAGCTTGAAGGCCATTATGCTTGAGCCCAGGCAACAAGGCACTGCTGGCCTTCGTGTGGCACTGCAAAGCTAAGAGCTTTCCCTCTGTTGGCAGAGTTCTGAGTTCTCATGTGTCTGTTATCAGCTGAGATCAGGTCTGACAGGTTCTGGAGGTGACTCTTCTGAACAAAAAGGAAAACAGAAGTGTCTCTTTTCTTGATGGAATCTGTTCCTCTGCCTTCACTGCTAGTTCAGTTTTGTTTGAGATGATTTATCAATTCCTTCAGTAAACTTCCTGATGGGGATTGAATGTGTAGGGCTCTGATGCTTCCTGCTTGGCCTGTTCCTGGAGTGTTTCTGTTTGCTTGCTTTTGTCATTTAATCTTTTGCCACACCCTTATGCATCATACCTGCCTCTGGAACATGCTGGGTTTGAGGCAGACTGGTACTTAAAACGTGGGCAGAGTTACTGTGGTATAAAATCCTCTCACCACAGTTACAAGCTGAATTGCTGAATGTTCAGGTACAAGCAGGTTTAAAGCAGTCTTGCAGCAGTGTGTTAAACCTTCCTTCAGAGATTACATTCAATTTAGTAATGCTTCATAGTCCATTTGCTGGCTGGGAAAGTTGCCCTCATCTACAAGTGAGCTTGGTGAGATAGAGTTTCCCATTCAGGCTTTGCTGGCAAAGTGTCTTTGTAAACTCCAGCATTTCAGATTGTGATCTGGAATGTTCAGATTGTATTGCACAAAATAAATAGCTGTTGGTTTGGGTTTTGGTAGTTGGTTTTTCTTTCTCTAATGCTGCATTTTATGGTCAAATCTCCCAAAGTCCTTAAATCAATGTCCTTATTCTTCCTAGCTGTACCATTGTCTGCACAGTGGGGATACTCCTGTGCTCCTTCTTTTCCATCCATTTGGAACAACATCCTGCTCATGTTTTGTTCAGCTGTGTGTGTTTTCTTACAGCTCTGCTGCTTTCCTTGTGTCTTGTGTAAAGAGGACTTAGGTTTCTGTGTGCTAAACCCTTTGCTCTGCTAAATCCTCTGTCTTTTATGGTTTTGCTGCCCTCTTTTTTGCTGATGTTGATGTCCACAAACAACACAATCATGAGAAACCTGCAGGCTTATGTTTCCTGTTGTCTTATCACATGCAGATTTGTGGCCCATTGGAATATTGCTAAGTCAATGGCTGGATATTACCAAGAGTCTGGCAGAGCTGGGAGGGATGGGAAGGCATCCTTCTGCCGCCTCTACTACTCCAGGAATGACCGGGATCAAGTCAGCTTCCTGATTAAGAAGGAGCTCTCCAACATCCAGGTAAGGTCTGCAGAGTGGCATCTACCTGCCTAGATCCATTGCCTTTGCTCTGATCTGGTTTGCCTCTTCGCCTGCAGTGACCTCTGAATATGCCAAGATGAGTTTTGCTGCATCTCAAGCTGCCTTTAGCCCTCTTAAGGCATAGCAGAAGGGGTGAAGCAGGAAAAGGGAAAGGGCTGCCAGACCCAGCTCTGTAGCTCTGTATAGAGAGGTGTAGGTGAGCAGAAGTCTGGAGCAGGCACAGGGTGGTGTCTGTACTCAACTGCCATATTCACAGAATCACAGGATAGAAGGGACCCCAAGGATCGTCTGTTCCAGCCTTCCTAGCTGGTAGCTGAAATGAGATGGCCCAGCAGCACCCTGTCAAGTTGAGGCTTAAAACTCAGTGTAGGGGAATCTACTGCTTCTCTTGGGTGACTATTACTGAAGAGAAGGGTTGGATTTTGTTACCACTAGAGTTGTTTCATCTCTTTATATTTCAATTGAAGACTATAACTACTGTTCTCATTTAATTTCAGGAAAAAAAAGGGACCTTAAAAGAGTCTGACAAAGCTGTGATGACAGCTTTTGATGCCCTTGTGAACTTCTGTGAGCAGCTGGGGTGAGTGCACTTCTTTCAAGCACTGTTTAATGTTGGGGAAAACATGCCCTACCCCTTCTGAGGCACTGTTAGGGCTGGAAATATTGAGTGAATCAGCTGATATTTTGCCGTCTGGGCTGAGGAAGGTGTCCCTGAGAAGTCTCTCACTCCCACTTCTGAGCTGAACTGTTGGTCTTGGAGTCTGATGCAGTGATAGGGTAATGATAAACTCTTAAGTACTCTGGCTGTGGATTTCACTGTGCTATGTCTTTGATGATGGGTTGACTTAGTTACATTTGCTTTTGTTTTGACTCTTTCCTCCTTCATTATATCTCTCTTCTGAGGAAACAGGCAGCTTAATCAGCATGGGCTGGAAGTGTTTAGCCTGGATCTTTCTCTAAATCTCAGGGGCTCCACTGTGCAAAGCACTGGATATCTGTGATGCTCACTGACCTCAGAAGGGAGCTGATGGTGCTTTGACTGTTTCAGAAACAGGCCCAAATTATGGACATGCCCAATCTAAATGCAGAGCAGCAACCACGATGTGGATTGCTCAGGTTTAGTTCTGACTTGAAAGCTGTAATTGTTCTAACTGCTGTTCTGTGCTGGGTAAGACATCAAGACTGTCATTTGGCTGGTTGGAGAGCAGTATGTGTTCTCTGCCTGAACATGGTCAACATGTGTCTGGCTTTCAGGTCTGCATTTGTTTCACTTTTCATGCCTGTGCCTAGGACAACTTTTACAGTGTGAATTTAGCATGTGTTGCTTTTCTGATGCATTGGTGAGCATGTTGTTGGTAAACAAAACCTGCTTTTATGAGATTGCTCTGGGAAGGTCCTGCTTCTACTGAGCTGTGGCATTGAGTCTGGGAGCACTTGAAGGAGCACTTCTCTGCCTAAAGTCAGGGTGATACTGGGAAGTAGCTACTAGGAGGCTTCTTGCTCCAAAAGTTTGAACCACTTATTTGGCTAAGTTCTCCTGCTGGTGTGTGTTGCCAGCTTGCAGCAAGAGCAGCCAGATGGCTCTTTGTGTCTGGGTTTTGTGTAATCTGAGAGGCAGCTCTGTTGGTCTGGTTAGAGGCTAACCTCAGGAAACCTGGTCTTGGTATCTACTTCTTGATTCCTAAGCTGGCTATCAGTAAAGTGAGTCTCTTAGAGTGACAGTAATTACTTGTAATGGACACTAGTGCCATGAGAATTGGACTGGGACCCCTGAACTAACCTTGCACAAGCCAGAAGCAGTAACAGGACATTTCAGGGTAGTGTCCCAGTGAGGCCCAGCTCCATGGAACCCCATCCTACAGCATCTCCTCCTCGTGCACACTGTCAAGAGCCTGCCTGCTCTCTGAAGTGAGAACCTTCTCTGGAGTTGCACTGCAGCAATGAGACAATAATGGAGCAAGGACAGAGAGAAAACATTCTCTTTTTGCACAGATGAATAGTAATGGAAAGAGGGTTTCACTGAGTACCTAAGAGATTTCTGTAGGGAAATGTCACTGACCTAATCAGAAGTCACTTATCTCCCTTACCTTTTCTTCCTTCTCCCAGCTTGGTACATTCTTCCTGCTGTATGATGTGGCAGAGTCATCCCAGGGTTATAGAATCATAGAGTAGAATCAACAAGGTTGGAAAAGACCTCAAAGATCATCATAGTATCATAGAATCAGTCAGGGTTGGAAGGGACCACAAGGATCATCTAGTTCCAACCCCCCTGCCATGGGCAGGGACACCCCACACCAGATCAGCCTGGCCAGAGCCTCATCCAGCCTGGCCTTAAACACCTCCAGGGACAGGGCCCCAACCACCTCCCTGGACAACCCACTCCAGGGCTTCACCACTCTCATGGTGAAGAACTTCCTCCTCACCTCCAGCCTCAATCTCCCCACCTCCAGCTTCATTCCATTCCCCCTAGTCCTATCACTCCCTGAGATCCTGAGCAGTCCCTCCCCAGCCTTCCTGTAGCCCCCTTCAGATACTGGAAGGCCACAAGAAGGTCTCCTGGGAGCCTTCTTTTCTCCAGACTGAACAGCCCCAACTCCTTCAGTCTGTCCTCATAGGAGAGGTGCTCCAGCCCTCTGCTCATCCTCGTGACCCTTCTCTGGACACCTTCCAGCACCTCCAGATCCCTCTTGTAATAGGGGCTCCAGAACTGGACACAGTACTCCAGGTGGGGTCTCACCAGAGCTGAGTAGAGGAGGAGAATCACCTCCCTCGACCTGCTGGCCACACTTCTCCTGATGCAGCCCAGGATCTGATTGGCTTTGTGGGCTGCAAGTGCACACTGAGAGCTCCTGTTGAGCTTCTTGTGCACCAGCACCCCCAAGTCTCTCTCCTCAGGGCTGCTTTCCAGCCAGTCACTGCCCAGCCTGGATTTGTGCCTGGGATTGCCTCGACCCAGATGCAGGACCCTGCACTTGCTCTTATTGAACCTCATGAGGTTGGCTTGTGCCCATCAAGTCCAACCTGTCACCCAAGACCTCATGCCTACTAGACCATGGCACCAAGTGCCACGTCCAGTCCCCTCTTGAACACATATTGCAGCACCACTGCCCGGCTTTCCTGCTCAGAACTGTGCAGGAGGCTGGGGTGCTGTGGAAAGGAACACCACTTCTCAATTCTTTTTTTCACCTTTTGAATTAATGCAGCTCTCTTCACTATCCAAACAGTGAAAGTAAACCTGAATCTCTGACCTTGCAAGGCTCTAAATAAGAACAAATAAAGACAGACTTGTACACTGCCAGGCAAGTTCTTGCATAGTATATTTAGGCTATTGCCTGAGTATGACAGGCGAGCAATGGTATTAAGCTGCTTGGAGAGAATGGGTTTAGGCTTTTGCTGGTCCTTTTGCCCATTTGCAAGGTAGAAACACCCACTCCCCCATAGCTGCAGCAGAGGAAGACATCTCTATCAGTTTTATGTGATGGTTGACCATTTGCCACCTCTTATCTGTGGTCTTCTTTGAAAGATGAAAATCAGGCAGAGGTGAGCTGACTGTGGTATGAGGCTAGCTGTGCAGTTCCTGAGTACAGGCAGCCTTGGGTATTGAGTTTGTTGTGGGCTTGCAGAACAGCTTGCTAGCATTGGTGCTTTGCTCTTGATTCAGGGAAGTTGCATGAGGAGAAATAACCACCCAGAGAGAGAAGATGGGAAAGTTTTCTATGAACAACGCAATCAGGTTGTGCCTGGCCTGATTCTTGCTTAGCTGCAGGGCTCCAAGTACTGCATCTCAGCCCCACTGTTTATGCACCACTACTGTCTGTGCCTTGGAGATGAGCAGCACCCAAAGATGGCAGCAAATAAGATGAGAGCAATGAAAACAAGACAGAAGATGCTAATCACCAGTAGCCCTCCAAGAGCCCAGTCACTTCTTGTGATCAGTCTCTTTAGGTCTTCGAGAGCTGAGGATGCCTCTTGTACTGATGACATGCTGGCTTCCACCCTGCTGGAGGTAGACAAGAACAATGTCAGATGTGGGTGCATCCTCCCTGTGCTTTGAGCCTCAGTCCTGAAACAAACACAGGCCTGCTTGCTGCCTCTGCCTGCAGGCATCCCTCTTCCAAAGGGGGAGAAATGGAGGCATGAATGCAGGAAAAAAAGGCAATTGAGACCAGTTCCCAGTCAGACCTACAGATGTAAAGAGGAAAGCTTCTGGCTTCATGAGATTTTTGGCAGTTGAGATTTATTTTAATCATAGTTTATCAATATATTATATAATACAGTGTCTCTTCCAGTATGTTCAGTATGAACCCTTCATCTCTGTCAACTCTCCACCCTATACATGAAAGGGGGAGAACTTGCTTAATACCATTGGGAAAAAATCCCTCTGAAGGAGCTGGGCACTTAAACTCTGAGTTATTTAAACACAAACTGAAAACCCCAAACACCCCCCCCCCCAACAATAAGCAAAGGTCTTCACAGACAAGTTGTTGCTCCATAAGGCTTACAACAGTCTAGCAAAAAATATCTCCCATCAACAGAGCTTGCTGTAGTCACACTTTCTGTTACTCTGCAGTAGAAGCTCAGGGTTTCCTCCCATGAAGTACTTTGGTTCAGCAGTAATTTGAGTTGGGATCTCCATGGGTTCTACACATTTGCTCTTTCACTGGTACTTTGCATAATGACTTGGCTATTGGCTTTCTAAAGAGCATCCAGTATCTCTTTGCAAGCATCTTGTGGTTTTATTGCAGCTTCCTTGCTTCCCAAGGGAAAAGGATTATTTCTCCTGCTTTCTCTCAAATAGGACTGTACAGATGTGATAGAGGAAGAGATCTTGGTTATTTCTGACAATTTGTTGGCCCTTCTGTCTGTATCCTTAATGCTGTAAGGAAAAGGTTAGTCATGAAGAGCGTGTTTCATCCTCAGCAAGTCACATCTCACTAGGAGCACAGCAAAAACTCACTCTTCAGTGTGCTGAAGTTTTTGTTTCTTTCTCAGCAGGCAAATATATTCAGTTCATGAGTTGTTTCCTGGAATGATGGCAGATCATCAACAGGGATCCAGGACATGAAAGCTCTTCTGGAGAGCTTCCTTCACCTTTAGGAAGGAGGCACCCAGAATCTAGATCTGTATATCCACAGGCAGCAGCCCTGTGTACAGCCTAGAAAGTTCCTGTCCCTTTGGCTAATCCCAGGTAATCTCCTGAAATAATTGAGCTGGGTGTGATTTTATAAATACCTGAAGCTGTTGTGGATGCTGCTTCTGGTTCCTCCTGTGCACCCTCTTCAAGAGATCCTGGTGGTGAGGGACCCCCTTAGCGCTGCTGTTGACTTACAGAGCTAGGGTGCCTGTTTGTACTGCAGTAAATGATTAACAGCTGACTTTCCTGCAAAGGTGTGGCTAATCTAATCCAAGGCCTTGAGTCTACCTCAAAAAACCTAGTTCAGCTGTCACTCATTTCTTCCTCTCCATGGCTTTATCCACTGGTGTACCTGCTGAAAGTGGTGGTGGAGAGCAGAGAGCTTTGTTTCCTGGATCCTGACTGGAAGTGTGTTGTGAGCTCTGTTAGGAGACTGCCATATCTAAAATGAGACTCTGAGCAAGACTGCCCTCCAGTCCAAACTTCACCATGACAGTTGAGGTGGATTAAATTCGTCACAGAGCCTCACACTGCTGATAGCTGCAATAAAACTGACTGCTGGTTGTGTTCCTGACTGAAGAAGAGCAGAGGGATGGTGCTGGAGAGAGGCAGGAGGGGGAAAAGGAGGAAAGCATGGCGTGTGAGACTGCATCTGTGTAAAAGGAAACTTGGTTGTCACAAGCCAAGCAAATCACTTTGAAAGCAGAGGGATGATGTTACAGAACAGAAGCTATTCCATTAAGTCATCAGTAGACCTTCCACCACTTCTGCTGGAGGCTTTGGCCTCGCTTTGGTCTCTGGAGAGGAGCTGTTTCAACACTTGTATCATCAAGACTGAAGTCTCTGTATTCCCCTGCAATTCCTGCTCTCTCAGGCTTTCACAGAAGTGGCTGTATTTGAAGCAGTCTTGCCTTAGTCTCTGCTCTTCTGAATCTCCCTCTTTGAAACAGGCAGATCCTCCCCTTTTTGAAAGAGAAGATCCATCCTCACTAGTGCTCAGGGCACTCCAGGTCCCTTTCTGTGGTTAATGATTGATGCCAAACCCACAAAAGCTTGTGTGAGTGCTGAGCAGGGACCCAGAGACTGGCAGGTTTCTAGTCAACAAAAACTGAAGAGCTGCAGTAAGCTGGGATGTACTGGACATCTTTCAGACCAACCTAATCTGTTGCATGCAAGAGGGCAGCAGACTCTGCCCAGCCCAGGCAAGCAGTTGGCATACCCAAAGGAATAAACTGAGCAGAAATAGTCCAGCTGAGTGCAATGGCACAAATTGGTACAAAGCAGAACATTAGGCATTTGCAGAAATCCCTTGAGGGACCCCTCCTCTGCATGGTGGCTGCTCCTCTGCTTCTTCCACCTGCCTTCTCTAGGGAACTGCTTCATTTTCTCTCCATTTTTAAAACACTGCTGTGTTGATTCTGTTTCTAATTCAGGAACTTAGAGTGGCAGAGATAAGCCAGGAGCCACTTCTCCTGTCCTCTTCGCTGGTATCTGTCAGTGGTTTAACTTGTAGCACTACTGGGAGTTGTGTAGCTTTTCCTGTTGAGATAAGGCCTGGCAGCTTGTTCCTGGTGACAGCAACCTGTCAGTCGTTGGTATGTTTCCAGCCTGCTGAGCTTCCTCCTGACTGTTAGCACAGCCTGGTTCCATGCTGCTGAGCCGTTTCTGAATGGGACTCTGTTAAGTCCTGTAGCTGGCACCGTCTGGCACGGGCCAGGAGAGAAAAGGAGCTCTGTCCTTTCACAGCTCTCGTGGTTTAGATACAGAAACATCTGTTGAGTCTGTCTGCTGCAAGGGAGACTTTCTATGGCACCTTGATTGCCACATGTCTGTAAGAAGAAGAAGCAAAGACATATCTGAGAGAGAGGTCAGTGGGATGCATCTGTGAATGTGGATCCGAGTGAACTGATGCCGCACTGGAGCTTAACCTTCCCCAGCACGCTGTGGGGGAGTGAAAGCTCTGGGGCAGCTTAGTCAAGGCCAGAGTCTTGTTAGTCTTGGAGTAACTGTGCAAGACCAGCTCACACTGGAGCAGTCATCTGTTGGCAGTTGTCAGGTTAGGGCTTAGATATTTCCTTTCCAAGGGACATCCTCATCTTCTGCTGGAGAGCTTTCTTTTGTTGATTCAAAAGTGACATTGGTAGTCTGAGGGTTATCTTTTTTCATCTGATTTTTTTAGACTATTCTCTGTGCAGCTGCCTTTGGCTACATTCTAGCACATCTGTCTTCTTTGCAAAAAAAATCAAGTGCCTTAAATGCCCAGTAAACTACTGCTGTCATGTGCTTTTTACTAATCTGGGGGCAGGCATCAGAGAAAAGAGGTTTCTTCACAAAGCTTTCCATTTTTTGTGTCCTTTCTGATGTGTGCAGAATATTTTCAAGCTCTCCAGCTAGATGGTGGCTCTGGTAGGTACATGTGTTAAGCCCTTTGACTCCTCTACACCTCTCAGTTGGGATGCAAGGGTAGAAGATGACTTCTCTACATGCATGTAGCTTTTAATGTCTTCTCATAAACGTGGCTGGTTTCATACATGGGGCCCCCAGCCCAGTGGCTGACAGTTAGGTGCAGCATGATGCTCTTCTGCTTGGCTGTCCCTGTTGTGAAAGTCACAGCCTGGGCCATAGCCTTGTGCTCACATAAATCCCTTCCTGAAGTTCACTGAGGTGTAAACCAAACATACACAGTGGCTGCAGCATGGAAAAGGGATTTATTTGCACTTGGTAACTTCAGCCGTCCAGCCCTTTCTTGGCTCTGCTTTGTCTCAGTGCCTGCATCGCTCCTCTGAAGTGCCTCTGTGCATCCTCATGAACATACCTTAGGCATAATGCTTGTGCCCACTAAAATGAACTGCATACAGTGCAGGGAGCCAGGCACAAGTCCCTCAGGTCAGGACAGGGATTTGTTCATCTCTGTAGCTCCTGTGCTCTGTAAGGACCATTCACCTGCAATAAGCAGAAGAGCAGAACCATGCAGGGAGCACTTTTAGCAGCAGAATGATTCAATTAAGCTGTAACTTGGTGAGTTTCTCCCTTTAGCCTTCATCTTTCTGCTTACAAAGGGTATTGCACTTGATCTGATTTTTTTTTTTTTCTCTTTGGCAATTTCCCATCATTGTGATGTTGATGAAATAAAGCAGGGAGCGTTTGCTGCCAGCTGCACTCAGAGCCTCAGCTGGCATGCCTGGGTCAGGAGGTCCATGACTTGTTTTCAGCAGACATCTCACCTAAGCATGTCCATGACAGGTGGCTTTTGAAAGAGCAGGTTTGGGCTCAGTCCAAAATGTGCTGGCCACATGGACCTCCCAGTCATGTTGGTGGGCCTTGTTAGCACCCAGCACCATCCTTCTGGATTAGCCATTTGTGAAGAGAGCACCTGGCAGTGTGCGTGTTCTCTGCTTTGGTCTGTGGCTCCATGCTCACAAAAGGAATCCTCAGCTGGCCCAGTGGCAGGGCTGTCATTGGGCAAGCATAGAATGTCTGTTTGCTCAGCAGCACGTGTCCATGACCCCCCACCCCATCCCAGAAGAGGGAGACAGTGATGGTAAAGTAGCATTACCTCTCTGGGCACCCCACAGAGCCCAGCAGCGGCTGTCACAGAAAGGAGGGATTCCATGCTGTGATTTCTGGTCCTCTGAGTCATACTAATTAACACTGTTATTGCCATTTCCAGTGAGCTAGTGTAGAAGGTCATTCTGACAGGACTGAGTCATGGTGTCCACACATGTCCTTGATATGTCCCTGGTAGTAGGCTGTGTCACCTCTTCATGGATGGGCAGCTGGGCGGACTTGGGTCTTCCTACGCCTGTGGTCGGCACGTCCATCGCAGCCACAGCAGCTGTAGCAGCAGCAGCTGCAGGCAATGACCATGAGCAGCAGAACAGTAACTGGAAGGAGAAGTGAAGGATAGTCATAGAATCATAGAACAATTAAGGTCGGAGAAGACCTCTAAGGTCATCAAGTCCAAACTTCCACCCAACACCAGAACCACCTTCACAACTATCTGCCATGCTTCCCAACATAGGAACAGTCCTAGCAGGGCAACTCTTATGTCTTCTGCAAGTTGTGAGTGAGCAAAGCCTGGTTTCTTGATGACCTTTTCCTGTTTTGATCCCCATCCTCCTCCTAAGTTCCTGCCCCCTTGTATTAGTTATCCATTTAACCTGGACAATCATTACTGAACACTTCATGATCTTAAGAGCTATGTACCAAACCACAGGGGGGGTATATCTTCACCTGCATAATAGGCTATTATGTCAGAGATGACATGCAGTAACTAAGAGCTGTGTGCCTGGCAAGGATGGAGATCCAGCTCTCTCCATAGCTGTGTCAGAAGCAACTCAAGAGGATCTGGTTAGTCAGACTGGCAGCTGCCAGTCTCAGGAGTGTGTGCAGTGTACTCTTTAATGAGGACACATGCTCAGGACTGGGCTGGCTTTAGTCTTTCTTCTGGATCTGGCTTGCAAAAATAGACACTTCAAATGCAGGGGTTTGCTTCCCCAAGCAGTGAGCTGACTGACTGTTCTACACTAGGCATGATGGTTGGTGTGGGGAGGGAGGTGTAGTTTGTCTGGAATAGAAGAGGCTGACATGTTTGATCCTGCAGAACATGCACAAGTGTGTGAACGTGCATGTGTGTGTGTGTGTGCATGTGGGCCTTGGAAGTCTGGAGCTGGGCTGCCAGGTTAAGGGACCAGGAACCAGCTGTAGGTAAGAAAAACACAAAGCAGCAGGTGTGCCCTTCTGAATTCCAGCCCAGGGAGGAGTGTCCAGGCTGGATACACACCCTTCCTTTTGGCTGGGAGCAAAGTGTGCCTCTGAGGGGGAGGGCCTGCCTTCCTTCCTGCTCCTTTTCCCATACTCTAAACAAACTTCACCCCCTTGGTCCAGCTGCTGTTTGTTATTCCTTCCATGCCATCCCACAGAGCAGCAAAAGGGATCTTGCCATTAACCAGAAGAGCATAAATAGGCTCATCTGAAGCATCCTGGCTTGCACTGAAGTAAACACAGGGATGAAACTCCGTCTCAGCCTTCAGGTGTCTTCTGTGGCTAGGAGATGCCCTGATACCACTTACTGTAAACTCTCTTCTACACATGAAAACATTGCAGCAGCTCTGGCTGGGTTAAAACACTGTTGTTAAAAGTCATGGTTAAATATGAGAGCATTGGAGAAAGCTGTGCTGTTACCTGCCGTGCTCTGCAGGTAAGCAGAGATACACACTGAGCATTAAAAGCTAGACCAAGGAATCAAACTTGGGCCTCTGAGCACAGCTTGGAGCTGCCTATAACAGCCAACAAAGACTGTGGAGCAAGCTGCCCCTGTAGAAGAGAAGAGATGTTCTGACAGCCCCTCTGCCTCCACCAAGCACTCACCAATAAAGAGAAGAACCACACAAAAGGACACAATCTCCACCGGGTCAGCCTTCGGCAGTCTCTGGAGCTTAAGGAGAAGCTTTTCACCAATGGTTTGCAATTCCTTCAGAAAGCCTTCAGAAGACATTCTGGCTCAACCTTTCCAGGCTTTAAGCTGTAGAAGAACCAAACACAGAATGAGTCTTTTCACTGACTAATGCTAGGAAGCTGCCAACCTTCTTATAGAGGTGGTGATCACAAGAAAACAAGTTTGTCTGGTCTCAGTCCTTGCTCCCAGTAGCTAAGGTGGAGGACTATTAATTGTCTGCGTGTTTTGGCACTGTTTTAATTTCAAAATCTGGCTTTGTGGGTGCTTTTGTCAGCTGCACTGTTTAGCAAAGGCAAAAGAGTGTTTCTTCTAAAGGGACAGGCACAGAGTTAAAATTGGACAGTGCCTGCCCTCTTGGCTTTCACCCAGTGCAAGGATCATTTATTCAGTTGTGTTAACTTGTCTTCCAAAATGAAATTCAGTTCTAATTGGACTTGAGTTCCAGGTGCTGAACTCCAGTGATAGCACAGTTTTCAGTTATTTGTTACTGACTCCCTTGAAGACTTCTTCCTCTTTCATCTACAAACAGCCCCTTCCAAAACCAGGTCACTTACTGCAACACCTCACTACCCACAGGAGTATTTTTATCAATCAGTTTTACTATGTGGTGACAGAGAAAACTAAGATCTGTGTTTCCTGGGGACACCTGGATCCTTTTCAGGCTCTCACAGATGAATGCAAGTGGTGCATGGTAAGGTAAATGGAGCTTTTTTTTCCTCTTAAGTCGTTGTTCTAATGAAGCAGTGTATGAATTGAACAGTGAATGTCTACCCATCACTGCTGGTGATCAGCAAAGCAAAAGCCCCTGGATCTGTTGGGGAGATATCACAGGTTGCATTGGGTTGGAAATGATGCTCAAAGGTCATCTTGCCCAACCCCCTTGCAGTCAGCAGGACAACTCCAACTAAATCAGGCTGCCCAGGGCCCCATCAAGTCTGATCTTGAGTGTCTTCAGGGATGGGGCCTCAGTCACATCTCTGGGCAACCTGTTCTAGTATTTCACTGTGCAGAACTTCCTCCTTTTGTCCAACCTAAATGTATCTTGCTCCAATTTCAAATTATTGCCTCTTGTCCTATCACCACAGGCCCTTCTAAACAGTTCCTCCCCAGCCTTCCTGTAGGTCCCCTTCAGATATGGAAATGTAGCTATAAGGACTTCCTGGAGCCAGTCCCAAATCGTTCAGCCTGTCTTCGTAGGAAAGGTGCTCCAGCCCTCTGATCATCTTTGTGGCCCTCCTCTGGATCAGCTCCAGCAGATCTCTTGTGTTGGGGACCCCAGAGCTGGACACAGCACTCCAGGTGAGGTCTCAGCAGAGTGGCAGAATCCCCTCTCTTGACCGGCAGGTCATGCTCCTTTGATGCAGCCCAGGATGCCATTGGCTTTCTGGGCTGCAAGTGCCCATTGTTGCCTCATGTTCAGCTTCTCATCCACTGTCACCCCTAAGTCCTTTTCTGCATCATCCCCCAGCCTGTATGGATATCAAGAGATCTCCCTTGTGGAGCTAACCCCTTCTGCCCTGCTTCCACCTTCTTTATTCTCAGAAGGAATGATCACCATGAAGTGTTGTTACTGAAACCATCATTAGTCCAGTCAAAGTTAGGCACCTCAGTTTTCCCACCAATATTTGCTGTTCTTTTGCCCTGTCAGCAGGATTTTGGAAGATACTGGGGAAAAAAAAAAACACCCTAAACAAACCCAAACAAGCAAAAAAAATCCACCACCCAGGCTTGCATGAGAGCTGGGGAAGTTCCAGTTCTGCTGGAATAGGATATTGTTGAGTTTCACCTAAACTAAGTGTTTTATGGACAGGTCAGTATTTGGGTGAATTGTAGCTCATAGGTCATTATTCTACCAGGATGTACTAGCTTGTGTGTGTGTGTTGTCAAAGTCAACACTGGGTTTTATGGGCCTTGGAACAGTGTAATTTAATATCCTAGTCTTGGTGATAACACAGAGCCAAGTGGCCAGGACAATGCAGGGGAAGCCAGCTCGTTCATTACTGCACATCTGGCTTGGTTACTCAAACAAATGGATGCTTGCAGTTCAGTTTTTCTAAACACACTGAGGACAGGGAGGCCTTGGCTGCTTGGGTGCATGCTGGGCTTGAAGGCGACAGAGGCCAAGTCAAATTACATTCCCTATGTTTATGCAGTTCAAAAAAAAAGGAGTTTCTTTGTTCTTAAAAGTCCAAGATAAGGCCTGAAAAATAGCAAGCAGCTGGTTTCCTAGGGCTCTGGGTGGATGGAAAAATCTGCATCCACAGAAAGACCTCTGTACAACTTCAGCTTAGCAGGGAGGCAGAGCTGTGGCCTTTGAGCTGAGAAGGTCACTTTTGAGACTAGGATTAAATAGTTCTTTCCAGATGACTGCTGTAGCAGAAACTGCTGCTTTCTCCTTTGCAGAGTGCTGCAGGACTGTGTCAGCAGCAGGTCTCCAGCCCTGTTTCCATTCCAAGAGATGGCAGTGCAGGCAGAGGTGAAGTGATTTGTTTTCTGCTCTTGGCTCCAGAAGGAAAAAAACTTTCCTTTTTTTTTCTCCCCAAAATAAGTATTTCTGGCTCTAACATTCTGAAAATGTTTCTTCCTTTTGGGGGTGTTTCTGCTTGCCCAGAAGCTCTCCTAGCAAGGGATCTGCTCTAACCTTTCATACCATGCTTTGGGCTGCACCAGGTGCAGCAAGCAGAGGAGCCAGCTTCTGAAGTGTGGGTGTGCGGCGTGAAACTACTGAGTAGAACGGTGAAACTCCACGTGGAGTAGCAAAGTGCCCAGCCTGAAATGATAAGAGCTTATCCTCTCAGTACTAGACATTCCTCTGCCCCCCAGTACCTAATCTGCAGCTATGTGAAGGAGTTTTTATTCTCAAGCTTGCCAGGAATGTTGCTTGTTTACCTTGGTTTGAACTTCTCCAGGGACGAGGGTCGATGGTGGCGGTGCGGTCTCTAACCTAGTCGTGAGGAAGCAAGCGTTTTTCTGCTTGACTGCACTTCTGTCTGCACTCTGGTTCCACAGGCTCTCACTGCTTTGGGGTTTCTGCTTGTGGAGCAGAAGGGTAAAGAATAAATCACTTCTTTGAAAAAAGAAAAAAGCCAAAACTCACCAAGAAAGTGATTTCTGTTCATGGAGCAACCTTCTGTGCTGCTCGTGACGCAAAGCCTTTGGTCAGGACTAGTTCTGATTGTGATCTTCTTTCTGATTGATTTCAGCAGAACCAAGATCTTATCTTAGAGATTGGCATAAGGCTGAGGCTGGTGCTGGGTGACTTGAGCAAGCTGGCTTCTGTGTCTGCTCATGTACAGCAGATGACTGACACATTCCAGAGCACAGCTGTTAGAATGAGTTCCTCATTTTTAATTGTCCTGTGTTCAGGTAAGCTCCCAGTCACCAACAGCAAGTAAAGGCCAGGTGGTGCAGGATATCTGAAGCAGTAACTGTAATGATTATTCTTAGAGAAGGCAAGTCTGGAGAGATTTGAAATTCAAGGTTGGTAGGTCTTAACTGATGATTTACTTTCTCAAACTGGAGTCCTCTTTTAGAGCCTACAACAGCCACCCAAGTTGGTACCTTACAGATGCTGCTGGGTTTGGAGCAAGCAATAATTGTCTGTCAGTGCTTTTCTCAGTTGGGAGTTTTTCCTTGCTCATTGTTCTTCCTCAAAACCACATCCACTGAGGATGAGAACCCTCCAGAGCAGAGGAGATAATGGCTGTTGTGGCAGCAAAGCTGATGGAACTCATGGAAGCAATGCTGAATGACCACAGTGCAATGTAGTCTTTGTAATGTGTCAGTCTAAGGGGGTGAACTTTTGCTCCATAGCTTTGGGTAGAGATCATGTGAAGTGAGAATAAGAGTGAGGAGAGGTAAGAGCAGAAACTCACAGGGAAGACAGAAAGAAAGTGAGTACAGTGGTCATGGCTTGTGATAGGCAGTGTGGAAGATCCTGCTGGGCTGGGGTGGCAGTCTGAAATTTGTGGTTTCAGCTGTTTCCTCTTCTGGTTGTTCTTCAAAAAATAACTCCTCTAACTGGTGTTACCAGTGGGACAGGATCATCAATTCTTTCACCCTCCTCTGTGTTACAAGGCCTGGCAGGGGAAGGAATAAAACAAATCTCATTTGGGTGTATTTGGTTTTAAGCATCTGCCATGTGTGCTATGTGTTGTCTGCCTTGGCTGGAAAGAGGGAGCACAGAGGCATGCCTGACATCTGAGGTGTTGCTGCTCAACTCCCAGGATTAGATGACCCTCTAAAACCAAAGTATGCCCTACATTTAGGGCTTCTGTAGCATTAGATTCCCAGAAAGTGCTTGTGCTTGTTTTTTAATACAGCTTCATCTTGCTGTGCCCACTGAATAAAGCTGTGAAAATTGCTGTAATGGCACTGAGATGATCCTTCTGAACTGTTTTAATGGGTTTATGCCATGCTGAAGCACTCAGAAGTTGGCTGCTCAGCCCTTCTGAGCCATTAAAAAGCCTCAATCTAGACATTCAAGAGAAAAGCCTTGGTCAGGCTTTCTTTGTACAGAGAACTGGCTGTGTGTGGTAGCTTCCAGGCTTCAAGCAAGAAAAAGAGCTTTGGCATGACCCACATCCCAAGGAGGGGTCCCACATGCCTCTGTCTGCCTTAAGCTACTCCAGTTCTTGTATTTTGAAATGGATGGAGATTGATCAGGTTTGGTTTGGTCTGACATTGGTTTGGAGAGCTGGAGCCTATCTGTGTGTCTACACAGGTGCATCAGAAGTCAAACTGTAGGGAGTGGATGATCTTAAACTGACTGCTGAGGAATGAGACACTTGTTTATCCATAGTCCTGGTGGCATTCGAGCCGCTTATTTCAGTGCAAATGACATGAATTTGGGTTTGTGGTTTAGCCCCAGGACTGGAAATTAAGTAAGTGCAGGCAGTCTTCCTGGCCTGCCAGTGATGTTACTGGTGGTATGACTTTGGATAAGTCATCCCATCCCTCTGCTGGGTGACTTCATCTCTGCAAAACATGGAACCACCCTCAGCGGTTGATTTGCTAATTGTTGTGTGTCCAGGTCTCTAATGTGCTCTGAACTCTTTACATAGAATAAGTCCCTGGCTCTGTTGCAGTTACAAACTGCAATGGCTTTTGCTTGCCAAGTGCTTGTTACACTTCAGTCACTGAGCCTGATGAGGATGAAAGTAGGTGAAAGCATGGCTTCCACTCATGGTTGCTCCTTAGTCATGCTCTACAGGGGTTATTTCTCTTGATGGGACCTCCTGATCTGCTGCTTCTCCTCTGTGAATTTTTGGCCGTGTGGGTTTGTTGCTACAGTAATCTAAAAGAAGAGATGAGTGGGGGAAGCTGTTGGTTGTGACCTGAAGCTGCCAGTGCCTCTAGCCCTTAATGTAGCAAGTGCCCATTGCCCACATCAGCACTGCTCCAGAGACCTTACAGGGTAGGACACCAGTCTTCATTGCAACATTGTCTTTTTCCCAAGACTGTGGCTGTGGAGGAGCAAATCCTTTGTGGTGTTCTTACCTCAGGCAAGCCAAGTGAGGTGGTTGAAAATTGGGCTAGCAGAGCAGAGGGATAGGAAGCCTGAACGGACTGGAGGCGCTTATTTGGTAGGAAATCATAGAAGGCTATTCCTCGCCTCATGGAAGGAGAGTGGTGAGCAGCTGAAGGGGAGGGGAAGCTTTTTGTTCTCATCTAAAGCTTCAAAATAAACTCTGACTGTGTTTGGCCACTTTCTTGAGAACATGAAGGCTTGGCTGGTTCCTGAGCCTACCAGCTTTGTTCTTGGATCCTGAAACCTGCTTCTGACCTCATATGCATGAGGCCCACAGTGCTTCCTGTCCTAAAACAACACTTGGCTGCTAGGTGTTGGTAGAGTTTAGATGCATTTTGGCAGCACATGTAATGATTCTGGTGATTGTTTATTGTTCTGAGTTTGCAGTGTACTTCTGAGATTTAGAAAGGGCTATAGAAATGGACTTGTATTATCAGTGCCTGGTTTTCCCTCACCATTGTTAGTGCACCGTTTGCTGCCATGACTGTAGCTGACCCAGCCACGTGAGACTTAAGGGCTTGTCTGTTGTGTTGGGGTTGTTTTTCTTTTTTTCTTCCCTAAAACAGGAGCAAACAGAGCCAGACAGACCTATAATTCATTCCCAAACAGATGAAAATAGTTTGCAGTATCAAGAGAATTCAGCCTTTTAACGGCACACGCCCAAACTGGTAAATTGCAGCTCAATGGCATGGGAGAAAAGTTTGGCTTTGTCAACTGGTCTGGAAGAGAAGGCCACACATTTCTTTCAGATTATAAAGCTGCCCTGGCTGGGTAACTGTTTGGCTGGGATACCCTGTCATCTCCACCACCCACTATTTGGAGATTGGTCTTGAGGCAGCCCTGTAAATGTTCCGTCCCTCGCCTACAACCTAATATTAGATTAATATAAAAAGGCACTGAATTCCCTGCCACAGCAGCTGCCAGCAGCTGAGGTGCCCACTGGGGCACTGAGCTGAGAGTCTCCACACCTCTGCAGAACACCACTGCTTTTCCTCCACTCCATCCCACAAACAAGGCCACAAACCCCTTGGAGGTCATTCCTTACTACTGATCCCACTCTGAAGTGGGGAAACCAAAACACAAGAGCCATCCAGTGGAAGGCAAAGGTCAGGTTTAAAAATAAACCTGTAGCTCTTCTACAAGAGAACTTTTTTTAGGGTGGCTGGTGCTTGAATCTAGCATGAAAGCCTATTCTAATATTAGCAAAATCACCATTTCCCAGGAAGCTGACAGGGGTAGCTGTGTGCCTGTGCAAGCCTGGTGGATAGTTACTTCACAAACACACTGGGATCCTTCGGTGGTTTGGTGTTTGAGGTAAGGTAGGACAGCTGCAGCCCCCTGACAGTGCTGGAAACACTTTCATCTTCTTTCAGCCACCTCTGTGCCCTGTCCTTGACTGGTCTGAGAAATTACAAGCATTTTTGAGTTATGCTGATCTAATCTTAGTAAAGATGCCACTTGGGTGTAGGGACTCCAAACTGAAGGTTACGACAGCTGCTTCCTCAGAAGAAGCTGTTGTGAACCACATCAGCTGTGGTGGCACAGGGTAGTGGTGAGAGCTTGCATGGAGGTGAGGGGGCTGGGTGTTGCTGTCCTCACCCAGTTCTCTTACAGTCTCTTCAGTCCCTGCCAGTGGCCCACTGCAGGCTGTGGGGGACAGGGGCTGTGCTGCAGAGGGGATCTGCTCTGTCAAACGCGGCTGGTTTTGTACCTTGGCTCCCATGAGTGCTTTTGCTTCGCAGTCAGGCCGAGAGCCCTGTGCGCTGTGACAGCTGTAACACAAGTGCTTTTACCCAAACATGTGTTTCTTATTGCTTACCCCCACACACAGCCTGTGTGCAACACTGCTGTGGCTGGACAAACCCCCAGTCAAACCCAGGAAGATTTTCTTTTGGTGAGGACAACTTGGCGAGTTTCTCTGCCCCACTCCCTCCTCTGCCCTTCTCCCTTCACTCCTCCCTCCTTTTCCTTTTTTGCTTTGTTTGGTTTGTTTCAGTTTGTTTGGTTTTGTTTTGGATTTGGGTTTTTTGCCTTTCCCCCTAAACTTTGTTTTTTCCCCAGTAATTATTTGAGAAACCATCTTAACTGCAACAACCAACCTACAGAGACCCTTCATTATCAGGGTGGAAACTTCCCTCTGTCCCCTTTGAACCTAGGGCTGTGTGTGTGGAGGCATGTGTGCCTCAACTACTGCATCTTCTCACCCCAGCAGTTCCAAGTTGGTGTTTGTACAACACGTAGGTCACAAAGACCTGCCCTCCCTTCCACTTTAACGAGAATGAAGTGGAAATACCTGATCCTTAGCATTCCTCCCTACAGGCATGTGTAGGATAGGGAAGACATGTTTTTTTCCTGTGAGAATTGGCTTTCTGCCCCTCTCCCTGCCTGTTTGTAAACAGCTTGCTGCCCATGTGCCTCCTGGAAGAGGCAAGTGCCATTAGCCAGCTCAGTGCTAGGAGGTGCAAGGGCTTCCAAACAGAGTAATTGGCTTCAGATGGTAGAAAACAGAGGCTTATATGGTCAGTCATCTTGCCCCCCCCCTTCCTGCACCCAGCAGCAAAGCAGAGGTGGGAGCACAGGTTGTGGGACACCTCTCTATGCAAAACAAGCCTTGGGCTTGATCTGAAAGATTTTTTTCTAACCTAGTGATCCTATGACTCTATAATTTCATGTATGTGGGGAATCCTTTTCCTTCCCTTCAGACCTGACTTTCTTGTTCCTGTACACCTCAGCCCGTGGGTACGTTCTCTCAGAGCAGTGGCTTCTCTGTTCTGAGCAAGCCAGCATCTGTGCCTGCTACATGAGCTTTTTTAAATGCTCTTGTAAGAAGCTGTGTAAAACCTTTCTGTTTCTTCCTATTGGACACAGATGCTTAACTTGCACAGTCTGCTAGTTCCCCAACCAGGGTTTCTTTCCTCAGCTCTCTTTATGCTTCAGGATTTGGGAGATCAAACTTGTCTCCAGCAGTGAGGAGCTCTGGAGGAGGCTGTGGCTGGCACCCACTTGGTTTCACCGGCACTTGCCTGTGCTGGCAGCTCGTCTCTGATGGCACCGCTCTGCTCAGCCTCTCTGCCACACCAAGCAGCAATACACCAAGTCATCACCGTGGAGAATTCCCTGTGCTAGACCTGCTTATCAGCTAAGGTCACATTCCTTCACAGCAAGAGTAAAATGAGCAGCCAGCCTTTCTAATCAGCAAAGAAGTTGCTTGCTCCAGCTCGGTGGGAGCACGGCGAGACTCGGGCTGGCCCCTTTGTTAGCAGCGCGGCTGCGGCGCAGGTCTCTGCAATCCTATTAAAAGCTTTTCCTCTAGTCCCCTCTGCTCCTGAGTGCCCCTCACAAACAAATCCAGGCTAGCGAGCTCTGCTCCAGGGCTGGTTCTGCAGCTCACCCTACCGAGAGCTCCGAAGGCTCCAGCTGCTTTGCTAACTCGCCGCGCTTGAGCGGACACCGGCAATAGCTCAGCCTTACCCCAGCCGCGCCGCCAACTCTTCTTCTCCTCCTGTTCTTCGTTTCGTCTTCTTCAAGTTTTCACGTCATCTCTCCCCTCATCCTGGCTTGTGTCTGGCTCCTCGCTCGGCTCCTCTCGGCTCTGCTGCTGACAGCCAGCTGTTGTCTCTGCCTTTTTTTTGTTATTGGTTGTCCTGGAGATGCGAAGTTTCGTGTTACATGTGTGCCAGAGCGGAGGGCGGGTGGCCAGGAGCCACCGCAGCCCAACCAGCCGCTGCTGCGAGCTCCCCGAGTGCCCCAACCGAGCACTTGTTGCTTGCTTCCTCTGTACATCTCGCAGCCGACTTTTTATTTATTTCCTTTTTAATCGCAGCTTTTCTCTTTCTTTTTTATTTTTTTTTTCCTGAAGTGAGACTCCCAATTGATTCTTTTCTTGCCATAGTTTGGGGGAGTGTTCAAACAATTCACTTTCCTTTATGGTCCCCAGTTTCCTTCCGACTCCTGGGGGAAGGAGCTTGGCTCTTGTGTTCTTCTAAGGGACAGAGAAAGCAAGCACAAGGATGGAACAACACCGGGGGGAGTGCAGGGTAGTGAATCTGCTCCATGCCCTTGGCCAGGTCAGATACTCCCTTGACACTGTGGGTTTTGTATTCTGGGGACAGCTGACACCCACTGTCTTGTCCCAGAGGGTTGTTGAAGTTCTGATGGTATTACACAGGGTACAGTCCTTTAGACAGCTGCAGTGTGGCAACTTCTCATCAGCTTCCTAATTTGCTTTTCTCTTTGATAAGGCTCATTAAATGGCTTTTTTTGTTTCAGCAGCTGGAATCTAGGCAACTGATTTGTCCTCCTGTGAATTTTGCCTTTCTTAAGGTTTTCATTTTTTGTCTCTATTGCAGGACTTGATGGGTTGGGTTATTTTTTGAGGTAGAGCTTTTCTGATGAGGCTTTGTACCCCTCTTTGGCTCACGTGAAGAAATGCTTTTGTTGTTTTCTGGTGTGTTTTGGGAGAGGCAAAGCTTCCTTGGAGATTTGTGGCTGCTGCTTCTCTGCCTGTCCATCTGCTTCTACTCATTGCTCCTCTTTCAGCTGGGGTACAAAAGCAAGGAGGTATGGTGCAGGCAGTCATGTGGTCAGTTGAGCACTCTCCTGAAATGTAGTGGCCAGACAAGAACATGTTAATAACCATGGTGGTTATTTGCTCTTCATCCTATCCCATGATGTCAGGTCGAGGTAGGATGCCTCAAAGGAAATAATGATGTTGTTTAGGCCTTTTAAAGACCAATGGTCAGCTCCTACATACTCCTGTTGAAGGGTGGGGGAGGCAAATAGTACAGCTACATATCTGAAAGATGAAATAATTTTAGGATGTGTATGATGATACCAACTACCATAAATGTATGGAAATCAGCTCTTGTGGGCACTCCTCAGGTGCTCATGTGACTTGAAGTTTCCCCATTATGGTTAATGCATAACCAGCTGTGTTTCAGGACCTCTTGCATTCAGTTAAGCTTTAGGTCTGTTGAGCATTAGTTCAACGTTGTGCTCAGTTCACCCAGTTGCCCCCCAGCACCCCTTTTGGTAACTCTGCCTGTGGCCTTTTGACTCAAACTGTGGGTCTGCAATCTTAGTTCTGCAACTACCTTTCTGTGGTGAGCCAACTCATGAGCACCGTTGGCTAAAGCAGGGCTGTGGCCTCAGTTTGAGTAACTCTGCAGGAAAGTGCAGGCAGTGACAGGAGGCTGGAGGGAGAGGGCTGGGCTGTATGAGGGGTTAGACCTGAGAACCCTATATTCCCATGGCTTCAGAGCTGATCTCTGCTTCCACCAAAGGCCTCCCTTGGGGCAATTCTGCTTTGCAGTAAGGGACAGAGGTGTGTGTGGGTGTCCCTCCCCAGCACAAGCCTGGTGAGCAGGCTGCAGGAGTGAGGAGAGGGCTTGGCCGTTCCTGCACGCCTGAGTTGACTCCAATGCAGATCAGCGCGTGTGAGAGCGCCGTGGCCGAGTGAGAATGCCTGCCTGTTTTCTTTGGGGCAACAAAAAGCTGACTTGCAGCTCGCTGACATTTCTATAGTCACGCTGCACTGGCAGGGCAGGCAGCACCAGCGGCTCTTTCGGCACGGCAGGACAAGGGGATCGAATGTGTTGTCCCCATCCCGATCCCCCCACCCTTCCCCACCCTGTGAAAGGAGCTCTTTGAGCACCAGAGTGTGAGTCAGTGTGGCTCTGCAGGGGGACATAAAGGCAGCTTTGTCACAGCCCTCTCCAGGCCCCCAGACCCTGCAGCACAGCATCCCACTGGGGCAGCCCTCCTTACCTGATCAGCGCCAGGTCCGCTGTGCGTCAGCACACAGGGTGCTGTGGCCACAGCGGGCTGTGCCCTGCTGCTCTGCTGCTTCCCTCGCTCTCCTCCTGGCAAATTAACCTCCCAGGCCGTGGGAATGAGTGAGCCAAGGGAGCCAGCTGTGGAGCCTTGCAGGGTTTGTGATGCTGTGGTAGACATGCAGTTATGTTCCTCCCAGGCACGCATACACGTTTAAGAAGCAAACTGCGTTTGTTAGATCTCTGGCAAGTTCAGACTTGCCTTAAAGGGTTCATAATATGAGTAAATAAAGTGCTCTCTCTCTTACTTTTCCCCCTCTGTGACCCACTTTCTGCAGATGAAGTTGGTAAGCCAACTAGGGCACTCCTTGGTAGAGAAGAAAAATCTCTGCTTTGTTCTTCCTTGCAGTAAAATAATTCCCTTCTGAAACAACCCTTGTTGAGACTTGGCTGCAGGACTTGAGCTCTAAATGCCTGATGAAGTGTTTCTGCCTATCTGGTATCAGCATTTTTGATTGAGACAATTGCTCCTGCTGTGAAACCCAAGTTTTAAAAAGCTCTGAATTCTGGCCACTTTCTTAAAAGAAGGGGGGGGGGCAAAAAAGAATGTCACCTCCTGGTGGCTCTTTCTCTAGCAGAATCAGTCTTCCCTGCTTTAAGTTAGGGACTGTTCTAGCAGAGAAATTACTTCCTGCCTGTATTATGTGTCTCTGTCACCAAACTCTCTTTTCTTACACACCCCAAAACACTGCTGTCTGCCAGAAATCTTGTAAAGATTCCTGGAAGAATCTAATCATCTTCACATGGCCAGTGTGCTAAGGCTGGTAGAACTGGTTGTGCAATAGAGCATGAGCGAGTGGAGTGGTTTGCGTGGATGTAGGACCCTGCCTGAGCCTTGGCTGCTGATCTTCAGCATGTGTGAGCAGATTTAGACCTAGGCTCTGTACCACCTGAGCAGCCCAGGACAACCTGAGTCTGAACTCCCTTTTTCTGGGGTGTGATTTAGACTCCTCTTTCCTCAACTGTAAATTTCTTCACCTTCAAAGCCAAACCAATGAAATTAGAAGCTCTCCCATGTGAAATGCACAGACACGTGCTGAACTCTGAGCTGCAGGCATCCACACTCTTTACCTACTTATCCTAGAGCCAGTCTGGTTAGACGTGGAATCTGCTTGGCCAGTGATGCAGAATTGATAACTGCATGTTTAGTCATAGAATCATAGAATGGTCTGGGTTGGAAGGGGCCTCTGAAGGTCATCCAGTCCAACTCCCTCTGCAGTAGCCAGCAGCATCCTCAACTAGATCAGGCTGCCCAGAGCCCTGTTGAGCTTTGAATATCTCCAGGGATCGGCCCCCACCCACCTCCCTGGGCAACCAGTTCCAGTGTTCCACTACCCTCACAGTAAAGAACCTATTCCTAACATCCCATCTAAATCTGCTCTTCTCTAGTTTGAAGCCATTGCCCTTTCACCTGCTTTTGTAAACAGCCTCTTTCCATCCTGCAGGTACTGGAAGGCTGCTATTAGGTCTCCCTGAGCCCCCTTCTCTCCAGGCTGAACACCCCCAGTTCCCTCAGCCTGTCCTTGTAGCAGAGGTGCTCCAACCCCCTGATCATTTTCATGTCCCTTTTCTGGACCCACTCCATCAGGTCCATGTCCTTCCTATACTGAGGGCTCCAGAGCTGTACACAGTACATGAGGGGAGGTCTCACCAGAGCAGAGGCCTTCATGCCTTTTGCAGATCTCAAAGGTCTGGAAGCATTTAGCAGAAGAGATTGACCCCTGTTGTTTGTTTTACTTGTGAGGAAGCGGAGGCAGAGAGACCTTAAACAAGGTGCCAGGAACACAACCCCAGTTCTGCTCCAGGGCTCTAATCCCTGTGATTCCTGCTGGAACAGGCATTCTCTGCAAGAAAAAGACTCAAGTCTTCATCCAAACACTCCTTGCACTTGGGGGGGTTCTTGTCAATAGAAGCAATCACCAGGTCTTTGATCCTTTTGCTTCCCAGGTGCCGGCACAATGCCATAGCCCAGTTCTTTGGAGATGTCTCCCCACCTTGCAACAAGGGCTGTGATTACTGCAAGAACCCAGGGGCAGTGAAGAGGCAACTGGAGTCACTGGAGCACTGCACCAACAGCTGGAGCAAAACCTGCATTGGGCCCACAGGCTCCTCCTGGGACAGATACGACCCGGAGCTATACGAAGGTGGGAGGAGAGGCTGCGGAGGTTTCAGCAGGTCAGTGCTTGGTGGTTCAAATCCAGCTCCCAGGAACAATCTCCCAGCTGTGGGCCTGGCCACTCCTGTTTTCAGCACATGTTTCTCTGTGGTGGTATTTTCCTGTAACTTCCTGGCAGCAGGAGCTGGAATTTCATTTTCCACACACACACACAGACTTGATCACATTCATCTCCCAGAGAGCCAAAAGCTCTTTTGATTGACCTAAGAACTGCCCTGCAGAATGCAATTGGCTCAAGAAATGAGCCTGGTCTTTTTTGATTTGTATTTTTTCTAAGCAGCAAGTGGGCTCAGCCTGTTCAGTCACACAGCTCAAAGCTGTGTGAGACCAACATGACAGCAAAGCATGGCACAGTCCAGAGTTCATTCCTGTCTGTGGGCCAGCAGGCTGAGGGGGCCACTTGGCACAACTTAGTCATCACAGAGGAAGTAACAGAGCACCAGGGACAGCTGCTTCTGCAGACTGCTGAATTTTAGTGTTTCCCTGTCAGGCTGACAGCAAAAGGAAGATGAGCAGTGGGAAACAGGATTCATTCTGTAAAACACTTGGCAGGGTGGAGATGACAACTTCTCTTCCTCCTGGTGCTCTGGCTGAGCTGCAACGACCATGCAGCTCCACTGGGCTGCCGGTTTTGCTGCCTGCACTGCCCATGGAGCTCTGCCAGGGTGTGCAGCACTGCTGGCTGGCCTGGCCCTCTGCTTTACCTTAAACGGCTGCAGACTTGTGGCTTTGTTCTTCTGGCACATCCACCTGACTCAGGGGAAACTGGTGTCCTTGTGACCTGAGCCTGGTTGATCTCAGGACCTGAGAAGACATGGCCAGTGCTGTTGCACAGCACAGTTTGCTGCTTGATTTATTGAACCTCTCCACGACTTGGTTGTAGCTGGGGCTTGGAAGTTGTAATAGTCACCAGCCTTATAGCTCTGATTTGTGATACCTCTAAGTATTGGCTGTGGCAGCTGTGGAAGGCAGGAAGCTCCTGGGCTACATCTGGAGAGAAGCAGCTGCTGCACTTCAGTGTGCTAGTGATGGGGACTTCATTTAATACATTTATATTTAATAGATTCATTTTATTTAACAGTCTGTGAAGAACTGAGTAAGGGATGCTTTGCTCAGCTCCACCCCAAGGGCAGTAGTGACTTAGAGGTGGGGTAGAGTAGAATAGAATAGAATTAACCAGGTTGGAAAAGACCTTTGAGATCATCCAGTCCAACCTATCACCCAGCACCACCTAATCAGCTAAACCATGGCACCAAGCACCCCATCCAGTCTCTCTTAAACACCTCCAGTGATGGTGACTCCACCACCTCCCTGGGCAGCACATTCCAATGGCCAATCTCTCTTTCTATGAAGAATTTCTTCCTAACATCCAGCCTAAACCTCCCCTGGTGCAGCTTGAGACTGTGTCCTCTTGTTCTGGTGCTGCTTTCCTGGGAGAACAGACCAACCCCCACCTGGCTGCAATCTCCCTTCAGGTAGTTGTAGAGAGCAATAAGGTCTCCCCTGAGCCTCCTCTTCTCCAGGCTAAGCAACCCCAGCTCCCTCAGCCTCTCCTCACAGGGCTGTGCTCCAGACCCCTCCCCACCTTTGTTGCCCTGCTTTGGGCACCTTCCAGCATCTCAACATCTTTCCTAAATTGTGGGGCCCAGAACTGGACACAGGACTCAAGGTGTGGCCTAACCACTGCTGAGTACAGGAGCACAATGATTTTCCTGCTGGCTACACTATTCCTTTTACAGGTCAGGATGCCATTGGCCTTCTTGGCCACCTGGGCACACTGCTGGTTCACGTTCAGCCTACTATCAACCAGCACAAGGCTGTGACTCCTCAATCCCATGGCAGAGCTTCTGCAATGGAGCCCTCCATTCTCAGAGCACTGGTCATGTGCTACTAATTCATCCTGCTGCTTACTAGCTCTTGGGATTAACAAAGCTCATGAATTATTTGGAGGACACTCACCACTGCCCAGCTTGAGGGATGGCAGTGAAGCTAAAGAATAAGATGTCCCCCTCTACTCAGCTCTGGTGAGACCCCACCTGGAGTACTGCATCCAGTTCTGGAGCCCCTGTTACAAGAGGGATCTGGAGGTGCTGGAAGGTGTCCAGAGAAGGGCCATGAGGGTGAGCAGAGGGCTGGAGCACCTCTTCTATAAGGACAGACTGGAAAAGGTGGGGCTGTTCAGTCTGGAGAAGAGAAGGCTCCGAGGTGACCTCATTGTGGCCTTCCAGTATCTGAAGGGGGCCTACAAGAAGGCTGGGGAGGGACTGCTCAGGATCTCAGGGAGTGATAGGACTAGGGGGAATGGAATGAAGCTGGAGGTGGGGAGGAAGTTGTTCTTCACCATGAGAGTGGTGAAGCCCTGGAATGGGTTGTCCAGGGAGGTGGTTGAGGCCCTGTCCCTGGAGGTGTTTAAGCCCAGGCTGGATGAGGCTCTGGCCAGGCTGATCTAGTGTGGGGTGTCCCTGCCCATGGCAGGGGGGTTGGAACTAGATGATCCTTGTGGTTCCTACCAACCCTGACTGATACTATGACTTAGAGCACCTCTCATAACTACAGAGGCTTTCCAAAGCCTGTCCCCCAGGTAATGCTGCAGCTACAGAAACGTTTGTTCCTCTTGTTCTCCTGCCCTGTCCAGCTATGATGAAGAAGGCAGTGGGCATGGGGGTGAAGCTGATGAAGAGAGTCGGAAGCGAGAGTGGAACAACTTCTACCAGAAGCAGATGAGCCTGCGCAGGGTCAGTTGGTGGCACGGGTGGGGTGCTGGGAGCTTGTCTCACAGGCATAAAGGCTTCCTGGCACCAAGGAGAGTAAATGATTGCATCTTGCTGCTGCTTGTTCTGGTTTTTCCTTTCTGTACCTCTGCTTTTGCTGTGTTCTCCCTGTCCTGGGTCAGCCCTATGATGCGAGGAAATACTCATGTACTGACTGCTCTGCAGTGCTGATCAAGAGGATTCTGTTGGCTTTTATACCTCTGATACCAGTGAAAACATCTTCCTGGTCACCTTCTCTTGCATATTCCTCTAGTAGAGGGGAACTTTTGGCTTTGATTCTCATTCTTTGTCTTCTTTCTTCCTTTTTGGTGCCTTTGTAACTTCAGCATTGATTTTTCCCTGGGAGCAGGGCTGTAAAATATGCTTTTTGTGCTTCTAGGCCTGCATGTGTGTTGCAGGAATGGGAATGTTTGACTGATCTTTGTTTTCTTCCAGGGCAAAGAACCAGAAAAGGATGATTTTGTTCCTCCCAGTAAATATCTTCTTTGATTTATTGTGGGTTCTCTTGGGGGGAAGAAAGCCTTCTCTTTTGCAGCTGTGTGTAATTTATACAGCATCAACACTGGAGGTATCAGTCCCTAGGCACAGGGGCCAGGCTCTTGGCTGTGAAAACTTGGCTGGAGGAGGTGGATCAGAGCTTAACTTTGGTTGAGGTGAAGATGTGGAATGCATCTTCCTGAGCAACTCTTCCAAGTAAACAAGAGAGGAGGAAAGATGTCTGAGCCGCCTCTGTAGGCTGTTTCTGCGGTGGTGATGCAGCAGTATTCAACTGGGCTGTAAGGAAACTGCTGAAAATCTTTGCTGTCTAACAGCACAGGGTTTAGGCTGTTGTAAGAGAATTCCTGGATGTTCATATTACTCTCTTCAGCCTCTTGGCTTTTGAAGTTTTGGGGAGCAAAAAAGGGCTGTTTCCTAAGAGCTAAGATGGGCAGGTTTGGGAAGGCTGTCAGTCCAACCCTGGCAAAGTTAGGTATTCTCATCCAGAGAGACAAAACCTCACTTTGCCTTCAGGGTTTGAGTTTGTTGCTTCTCCAAGTAGAAAAGGTGACTACAGTGACTTGGGGTGACTATGCAGGGAGGAGCATGCCAAGCAGCACCCTCCTTAGGGACAGCTGAGATGTTCTCCATGAGCCCCAGCCCTTGCATGATACCTTCTCCAAACACCTTCTGTGGCAGGTGCAGACTGTCCCTTGAAGGATGCCTCCAGCAGGAGGATTTCCAAGCTGACAGTGAAGGTAAGAAAGTTAACATCCAGGCTTGTGGACTTGCAAAGAACAACAAAGATTCTGCCTGCCCTGTTCTAACTCCTCCAGGGATGGAAGTCTGACTTCTGCAGAGCATGTCTGAGTATCCCATGTTTCCTAGGGACGGGAACACTGCTTGAAGTTGCTGGAAGAAGCTTTGAGTGCCAATCAGAAGATACCAGCAGCAGAAGGCAAAGGGTATGAGATGAGAGAAAAGGGGAACACAGGGCCTGCTCTTCCCTAAGCAGCACGACTGTTCCCAGAGGATGTAGCTTCATGTAACAGCATCCTCCTTGCAGGGATGTTCAGGGCCAGGTATGAGGATTCCTGTGCCTGATGCTGCTAAGTCAGCTCAATCCTGGGAGTGCCAATTCTTCCCTGCCCCACAAGATGGGGATAGTGTGCTTTCCAAACTGAGCAGCTGGACCGGAGGACTTGGATTTGAAACCTTTTTCTATCACCCTTTCCATTCACCCCTGCATCCCTTAGGACTTACTGGGTGTTATCACTTATTCCTGCTCCCCAGGGAGTGAATTTGGTACTTTCTGGGAGGTGCTTAAGCATTAGTGTTCCCTTTGCAGATGTAGAAGTGTGTCTTGCCAGAAATCACCCCAGCCTGTGTTACAGGTCAGACCCTCATGCCTGTGCTGTGGAGCTGGAGTATGAAGTTTTCCGAGTCAGTAAAATGGCCAACTTCTACAAGGCAGGTGTGCTAAAGAAGGTAGGGCCATAAGGCTGCTCTTGCTCCCTTGAACCTGGTGTGGCCTCAGCTCCAGGGGGAAACAGGGTAGAGTGTGTGTGGGAGAGATGAAGGAGAAGCTCTGCTTTACCTTGAATGCCTTCCAAATCTTTATTCTTGATTCTGTTTCCAGCAGGGCCCAGAATCACATTGGCTTAGGAAACCTACACACTCGTGCAAGCTAATCCCAGATACCTTCTAGGCCTAGCAATAAGGGAATGGGGAGTTCCTCAGACTGTAGCTGACAGCAGAGAAGCCTTGGTTTAGGTTAGCTGGTTGCCATAAATGTGGCTGAAGATGTTTCAGTTCTTGGGAGAGGTGTCTGTCCAAGGGAGACATTTGTTTTGCACTGTGGCTTCTGTATGTGCAAGGGCAGGAACATGTGAAAATTTCTGGCCATTAGAGAACATATTTCTGTTCTCTTTTCAGGTAGCAGAAATCAACAAAGCCTCAAAACAAGGAGAATTGTTCTCAGTCTTTGGGTCTGGAACTGGGGGCAAAAGCAGCTCAGAAACAAAAGCTGAATCTCCAGCAGAAGCTGATTTCCTGCCTGCCTCCCAGGTTTACTCGGTGAGTGAGTTCAGGAGGGCCAGGCAGGGAGGGAATGGTGTGCTTTGTCTGTCTGCCTTTTATCATCTGATGTTCCTTCTGTGGCCACAGCTGTGTATTTCTGTTGTAATTGCTGTCCCTGTCTGTCCTTTGCTTTTGGAGTGAGATCAGCTAGTCCTGCTGGTTCCTGTTACTGAGCACAACCCCTCTGCAGGCCATGCAGTGAGGAAGTTGCTCTCACCTTGCTCTAACCAAGGCTGCTGTCATTTGCACTATGACTTCAACCCAATCCACTCCCCTCGTGTCCCACTTGATGGTTGTGATTCTAAGTCAGTTTTGGAGCCTTCCCCAGTGCGAGGCTGTGCACACTGGGGTGTTGGGTACAAACACTTAGCTCCTCTCAGCATGCTCCCAGGGCGTCCTTACAGCTCTCACACCCAAAAGTTCTTCTCCTCCATTTCTCTGCAGTTCAAACCCAAGCGTGTGGGATTAAAACTACCAGAGGCATCCAGCTTGTTCCAGACAGCTTCAGAAGTGCTGAAGGGCCAGGAGAAGAGCAAGGTAAAGCCAGGCAAAAAAAAGGCAGATTGTGCAAACAGGCAAGACAGCAGCAACTGCAGTCAGGAACTGGACACCAGAAAACCTGCTCTCCAGAAGGAAGAAACAGGAACCAAAGCAAGTAGTGAGGGTGCTGGGGCAGAAGTACTGCTGCCTGAAAAGAGGCGACAGCAGCCCAGTCCAGATGCAAAAGCTGCCCTTCAGGAGAGCCCTGCTAAGAAGTTCAAACCTAGCAAGAAGCAGAAAATGCTTGCAGAAGCAGCTAGAAAGGAGTCCCAGGATATTTTCAAATTCTTCTCCCTTCCCAAAGATGCTTCTAAAGCCAAAGGCTGCAGCTCAGCAAAGGAAGATGGCTGTTCTGCAGCAGCACTACCTCAGGTTTCTTCCCAAAGCACGTGTCAAGAAAACCCAATACCTCAGGAAACGGAAGGCATCTCTGGAGAGGATGCCCCTGGGCAGTCCCAGGCAGAGAATGAAGAACTGGGAGACATGGAAATAACGCTGACTGAGAGAGAGGAGGATTTGAAGACCCAGCAGGCTGCTGAATGTGAACTTCCTCAGGAAGACATTGCTGTCAAATCCAGGTAAAACCTCTACCTCTCTGCTCCCCACATTGCCCTGTGAACAGCTGCAGAACCTTCACCAGCCTTGTCCTGGAAAACTGGGAACATTTGTATTGGGTGTCTGGGCTGGTGAGAGAGGCTCTTGCTTTACCATGGAGAGCCTTGGGAGCACTGCCAGTGAATGCAGTGATGTCTTCACTGTGGAATGACTCAAGCTGGCCTTCTTTCCACTCTTCCCAGCAGTGTTACTGAAGATGCTGCACAAACTGAGCAAACTGTTGCCGGGGAAGGTGAGAGTGGGAAGAGACCAGGATCACATGAGGTAAGACTTTATTAAAGGATGCTGATTTCCTCTCTTTCTCCTGCTCATCTTGGGCCAGCTTGCTCTCTGGGAGTGTTCCTCCTTCACTTCATAGGGTTCTTTCTCTGGGGAGGGCCCATTCCTCTGCCACCCGCTGGCCCAGTGCCAGCAGCTCAGACTGCAGTGGAAAGCTTCCCCTCCACTCAGCTTTGTTCCCTCTCTGCCACACATGTGACTGCACCCTTGCTGGTGACTTGCTTGGAATGAGCCTCTCTACCCTCTGTGGATCTGTAACTATAATTAGCAAGGTGATTTCTCAACTGAAGGGAACAGCCCCAGGCCAGTGACACACAGGGCAAGGCAGAAGCAAGCCATGCTCACAGCCTTCCTTGCCATGTGGTCTCTGGTTCTGCAGATAGTATCTGGGACTGCCTGGGAACTGTCACCTGCAGTCTTCTCCTTGCTCTTTGAAACTGAACCTGGTTGATTCTTCCTGAGGGGTGTGTTCTCAGTAGACATCCTGGGCAATCCTTTGCTGGCAGGCAATAGGATGGGGTCTAGCATTTAGGGTGTCATGGGGTAGTTCTGATTGTGGGCTCTCTTAAAGAGTTGCCCTGCAAGTCCCTCGGTGTAGGAAAGAGGGAATTCTGTCTGCACAGTGAAACAGGTGCCAGATTCCTGCATGGTCTTCACTATTGGGAGAGCCTGCAGGAAGCTGATTCATGGTCTCAGAAGGCAGTGGCTGCTTGGGAGTGTGATGCTGGGTTTCTGATGCTGTAATTAGTGAGTTTGGTTTTCTTCTGCCCTGTCTCCAGGATATGGAAAGTTCTGCAGCGAAGCAGCTACGGACAATGGCAAAATCTTCTATTCTGTCCCAGCCAGAAAGCAAAGGTGTTGGTCCATCAAAGAAGAAGGTGACTTTTGATCCAAACTTATCACAGTGTGATAAAGAAGGAACCAGCAAGACTGTACAGCCAGTGACCAAAGGCATGTCCCTCAAAGAGACAGCAGACATCGTTGTCAAGTATTTGACCCCGTTCTACAAGGGTGGCAAATTTGCTTCCAAGGTAGGGCACAGCTCAGGATCCTCTTTAGCAGAAGGAGAAGGCATTGCCCTAGTGCTCTGGGGCCCTAAGAAGGGGGAGGTGATCTGGATGCCACAATTCAGTTCCAAGTGACATCTGGCTATGTGTTGTCTTGGTGTCTCTGGGTGCAGCAACTCGCCTGTCTCAGAAAGGCTTTGTGTGTGATTGGAAGTGGCATCGTGTTGCTTCCACACTTGAAACTAGACTCCTGGAATTGTTTTGGTTGGGAAAGACCTTTAAGAGCATTGAGTCTAACCATTATCTAACTCTACCAGGTCTGGTGCTAAACCATGTCCTTCAGCACCACATCTCTGTGTCGTTTAAACACCTCCAGAGATGGGGATCCAACCTCCTCCCTGGGGATCCAACCTCCTCCCTGGGGAGCCTGTTCCAGTCTTTGAGAACCTTTTCAGTGAAGAAGTTTTTCCTCATGTTGAACCTGAATGTCCCCTGGTGCAACTTGAGGCCATTTCCTCTTGCCCTGTCACTTCTTTGTGACTGTTCATGTTGTCACACTGAACTCTGGCATGTTTTCAGAGCTCCCACCTGTGGAGTGGCCACAGCTCAGCCCCAGTTCTGACGTCCTTTACTGGGGGTGTTCTGTGGGTGGCACACGTGTGCACTGCTGCTCCAGCCCTGTTGTAGGTTTGCAACACTCCTCTAGTCTAAATCTAGGAATGGTTTGTGCTGCAGCCAGCCTGTGCTGAGGGCAAGGCAAACATGGGAAGAGCCTGGTGAGGTAACTGATGCCTGCTTTCTGCTCCTGCAGGATCTGTTCAAGGGCTTTGCTCGGCACCTGTCTCACCTCCTGACTGAGGAGCAGAACCCTGGCCGCAAGACTGGTGAGTTGGCCACAGATCTTGGGTTCTTTGGGTGCTAAGTGGATTGATGTCTCTGGAGGGGGCAGGAGTTGAGTATCATCTCAGAGGTGGTGCTTCCTCTCTTGCAGTGAAGGAGGAAGCACAGAGACTCATCAAGGAGTTTTTCAAGACGCGGGTCAGGTGTGAGAGCGAGGCAGACTGGCAGGAGCTGCAGAGCTCAGAGAGCTGATCCATCCTGTTGGCTGTCTTCCTTTCTCCAGCAGTGGGACCAGGGGATCCAGAAGAATGCAGCCATGGAGGGTTTGGGGAGCCTGCAGAAGTGAGGAACAACAGCTCACTGCTGTCCTTAGTGACGTGCACCTTTCTGTGAACTCATGGAGAGTCCCTCTGATCAGCAGGGTGCTGAAGCCCTCCAGTGTTGCTTGCCCAGAGGGTTGAAGGCTGTCTGCTGTGCTCAGTTACAGGCTGCTGTCCCATCTTTTGCAGTCTCCAACCTCTGTCCCTGCAGCACTCTGGGAAGGGCTCAGCCCTTCCAACAGGGGCTCTGCTTTGGGATGGCTTTTCCCCTCACTCCCTGCTGTCAGTTCCCCTTTTGGTGTTAACCAGTAGAAGCCTTCTGCTGCAGGTTCACATGCTGTGCTCAGGGCTGCCAGAGACAACCTTGGGGTTGGGTTCCTGGATGGAATATTTCCCTTGGAGGGCAGGAGGAGGGAGCATTTTGTTTTTACCATGCAGGCAGTGTCTGCTTCCTGAAGGTGGAGAGCCTTGGATTCCTTTTTTTCTTTTATTCTGAAGGTTTTCTACTTTGTTTACTCCTGCCTGCCCTTTCACTTAGGCAGTGATGTTCTTTCAGTGGTAACTCCTCCAACAGTTGCACCAAGGTTGCTGACACCTTCCCAGCATTTGCTTGTAACCCCTAAAGCCATATTTGCTCTCTGTGCCTCACCCACAGTCTGCAATACCAAGGGCACTGCTGCTGTTGCAGCCTGGCCCTCCAACTGGCACTGTGGTGCCTCTGCTGCTATATTTATATAAGGACCTGAAGCTTGGGGTGGCAGTGGGCTTGAAATAACCCAATTCCCTGGCCCAAGTCCTTTCTGTTGGGTTCTGCCTTTGTGCCATGCCCATAGAGGCTGGTGGCCCCAGGCACAAGTGCTGCTTAGAGGAGGCTGCAGCCTGAGAAGCCATCACCCAGGCTTTTGGGTCACTACTAAACAGATGTATTTTTTTAGGTGTACTGAAGGGTAGGTGCAGAAGTGACAATAAACCAATGTTACAGCTGCTGTGGACTCTTCTGGAAGCTTTTTCTCACCATTCAGTCTTACAGGCTCCATCACTGTGACCACAGCCATCTGAACAGACAGGTAACAAATGCAAGCAGAGGATGGGAGGGGTGGGAAGTACCTCCAACCCCTTGTAATTGCAGGGCTGCTCCAGCTGGAACCAGGAGAACTTGGGAATGTGTAACTCAAAGTTCACTTCCATCAGCAGCTTGCTGTGCTCACTGGAGTACAAAGGGCTTTACAGGAAGCCTTTTACACAACACAAGTGGTTTTCAGCTGTTGCTTGTTGGCTGCTCTTTTGCCTTCCCTTTAAGAAGTGCTGTTTTATCAGCCACTCAGGTGGGGTTACTATCTCCCCAGTTGAGTGCTTACAGAGTTGAGCTGCTGCCTAGGTGAACTCCTCAGAAGTGCTTTGTTTATCTTCTAAATCAGGAGGCTCCCAAAAGGGCTGGCCAAGGCCTGGGGTTGGGTGACAAAGTGCTTTATCACAGTGTGTGGCACTTCTAACCAAGGGAGTTGTGCCTCTGTGTGAGGCAGCAAAAGTTGAGTGAGAGGGGAAGATGAGTGATAAAGGAAAGTGAATCTTCAGCTATCTTCTCTCTTTTCATGTCATGGTGGTGTTTTACACTGCTGAAGGGGGAGGGTGGGATATACTTCAGCTAAGCTCTCACGGGACACAGTGAGCAGCAGTTGAAAAGAAATTCCTAACACAGAAGGTGGTGTAGTTATTGCTGGCATCTACTCATCAGCAAGAAGCTGGCTGTGCACCATGGTTTGCAGTGAGCACCCTCCAATCTGTCCCCTTCCCAGCTGCCAGTAACAAGCTTCTCCTCAAGCAGGTGAATCATCTGCTGGTGGGTATAAAGCAGTATTTGCCAGGTCACAGCTCCAAAACATCACTGTGATTAGTTTATTGCAGTCTCCTGAAGGGCAGAGACTTTACAGTTCCAGGGGATAGCTGTAGCAATAAAAATAACTTAAGCAATTTTGTACAACCCAGGACAATCCTCTGCTGGCAAACCAGCTCCCTTTGGGTACCCTTTCACCATGGGCATGGAGCCATCATTATGTGTGACAGCTGCAGGGATGTGACTGACTTCTTTATATGAGAGGGAAACAGATGCAGATCATTATGTCAGTAGGAAACTAATTAACAATGAACTGTCTTACCACTGCAGCTCAATCTGTGCCCCAACAGATGTGTTAAGTGTGCATTAACACTGATCTGCTTTGCAATTAAGATGCTTTCTGCAAGCTCCTGCTTCACAAATCCTGCTGTGGGGGCCCCCTTGCGTGTCAATACAGAGAAAAAGCTGGGCTGTGGAAAGCACCAACAGCCAGGGCAGGGCACAGCCTCTGCTGGCTGGTGTGGCACCTCTAGCAAGCCTCAGTCTTTGCTCCTGTTAGCTAATTCAAAAAGCAGGGAGTCCCACACTGCACAGTATGAAGGCAGCTACCTTCATCTGTTCAGCTGCTCTGCTGGAAGAGGCTATGAAGAAGCAGGGATGTGGGGAAAGGAGGTCTGGTGGTTTAAAGGAGGTCTGGTGGTTTGTGTAGCCACTGCCTGCATTGCTGTGAGGAAGAGTACTTGAGGGGTGAGGTTGTGGTCCAGTCCATCAACAAACACTGTGGTGGCAGTCTGGGAAAGCAGCTGTCTGAGGTCATGGATGTCTCTTGGAAGAGTCCTCTCCAGAAGACAGGGTAGGGAGCACTGAACAAGCTCAAAGATAGCAAAACTGTGCTGCTGGGTTTCACCATTCTCCTCTTAGGCTCTATGGGTGCAACACTGTTCTATCCAGGATGGCAATGATGGTGTGGTACAGTTCTTTAGCCTGTCAAGACACAAATCACTGCCAGTCATTCTCTGGCCCAGAAGTGGCTGCTTCTCAGAACTAAGTACCCCCATAAACCACTTGCCATGGTTAAATGTCAGGTAGGTGCTGCACTTTGGGGCCTGGGCAGTGCCCCCATGCACCTCTGGGACAGGAGAGATGTCTTCTGGCAGAGTCTTTTAGCAGAGTCTCAGCTGGGCAGTGAAGGGCAGTTTCAGAACTGCCAGGAGGGAGCTGTAGGTGCAGGCTGGTCTTACCTGCGACAGTTCAAGCCACATAGCCTTGGGGCTGTCAGCTGAGCCATAGTCCAGTTCTATGCCAGGAAGGCCTCCCTCAGAGATAGGCCTCAGGAGTCGCATCTGCTGCACCTCCTTGAGGGGAATGATGCAGGAGACCTCCTGTTTAAGGAGAAAAGCCACAGAACACTCTTCTGGTGCAGCCCTTACAAAGAAGAGCAGCTGAGTCTCACCAAATAGGATTCACCTGGAGAACATGTTGAAGGCTGGGACAGTGGGAAGTGTGTACAGAATACAGGGCAGGTTCCTGCTGCCAGCATGGCCCTAGACTGGGACAATCAGGACTGTGACCTAAGCTTCTCCTGTGGACCTTGCTGTTAGCATGATCACTGGGCTTACAAAAGAAGACAATGGCAGTACTCAGTGTTCTACCACTCTTGTCTTTTCAGTTTTCCTAAGGTTGGAAGGGACCTCAAAGATCATTGAGTCCAACCTGTCACCACAGCCCTCATGACTAGAGTAGGGAGGACACTAAATGCCCACTGCAGACTTGAACTCACAACCTTCCCATTAAGGGTCTGATGCCCTACCAACTGAACCACCTGGGGGGTTTTTGCTTTGGGGTAGAGCTGTGGGCTGCTGTGATGCAGATAAATGCAGTCTCCTCCTGCACAAGTCCTTCTAAAGGTCAAGTTAACATCTGACAGACATCTGCACTCTGGTCTCTAGAAGGTGTTGGCTGGCATACCTGGGTGATGCTATCCACTGCAATGATCTCCTCTTTGTTCACACCAAAGAAGCAGGGCACAGGGATGGTGTCGTTGCTGACTCTCTCTACCATGTAGGTGTTGTAGCCAAAGAAAGGCAGCTTCATCACCTGCTCTGTAAGAGAGCAAAAGGTGGCTTGCAGGCAGCAGCTTCAAGCCATCAAGCTCTAGCCTGAGGTGGGCAAAAGCTGCAAGTGTTCCCAAGCTTTTTTACATTAACAAGGAAGATTGACAGCTTCTCCCTCCCCCCCAGGCTGCTGCTAGTCAACTCTCAGCAGCCTGAAGGGATGTCCTTTTCTGACCAGAGAACAGCCAGAATTCCACTTGAAACACAACTTGTACAGAGCTCTGCAAAACCTACTGCAGAAGAGGTGGAACTTCTGCCATCATGGGCACATGCTTGGGAACAAGTGCCAGGCTGCAAGGGGAGGCTCTCGGGGAGCTCTGTGGCATGGCCCGTTCCAGGCTGCCCCAAGAGTGCATTCAGAGCACCTTCCATCCTGCTCTGGAGTCACACTGAAGCAGGGCTGGGTGTCTCCTCACCTATGAACTGGATTTTTGCTTCCTTTGGCTGGAGGGGCTGCCTGGTTCTCAGCAGGGTGCCCACATGGCTCTCCACAGCCTGGAGTCTGACGGAGGGGTGCAGGCTCTTCGGCGTGTACTCGTTCAGCGCTTCCCTGTGCCAACAAGCAGGGAGTAAATCAGCCCCGGCCCAGCTACAATCAGAAGGCCAACTAGGGGGATTAAGAGGAAGGAAGGGACCTGACAACAATTTTCAATTGCATGGCTGGGGTAAGAGTGAAGGGAGAGGAGAAGAGCACACAGGATAGCATAGAGACATCACTCTCCACACAGGGGCAGCTGTGCACCACTGAGTAGAGCACAGGGAGGAATCTCCTTTCTGCAGGCAGCAGGAGCTCTTCACACAAGGACTGTGGCATGGAAGCAAAGGCCCAGGCTGTGCCTTTCAGCAGGCTCAGCTGAACACCGTCTTGCTTTAAAACTGTTTTGCCCTTGTGCGTGTAGAGCACTACACAGAGCAGGGATGTGTCATTGCCCCTTGGTGATGGTGCTGGGAGGAGAGCTGGAGGAGATACTGCTTCCACTGTGAGCCAAAGAGCATAAAGATGTGGGAAGGGAGGGAGGAGTGTGGAAGGAAATATGGATCAGAGATGGTCAGCTTTAAGAGTGTGAACTGGAGGTAAACTTCCTTGATTATAAGCAGAAGTCAATCACTAAGTGACCTTAATTAGCAGCTTTTGTTCTCCAGAAGTGCCCATTCTGTAATTACCCAGAGAGTACTCTCAGGCAGCCACCCCAACCCCTGCGGTGCCAGCAGCCATTAGAGACAGAGACCCAAGCCCCAGACAGCTATACCTGGAGAGCGCAGAGCTCTGCTGCTCCCTTTTGGCCCAGTGCTGGAGCACTGCCAGAACTCCCACCTCCATCTCCATCTCTTTGCCTCGGCCCAGCAGTATCCTCCCATCCAGGTAATCACTCAGGATCTGAGAGACAGCGAAGGAGCCTTTGTTACATGTGCCAGAAGGTACGGGCAGGTCTGGGGGGAGTCAGGCTGTGCAGAACCACATCCTGCCTTGTTTGTGACACATCCAGCTCAGGCTGGCAGCACCAAAGCAAAGGCTCAGAGCTGCATAAGCCACGTCTGGAACAGCACAGCTCATAGGCTGGGGCTGCAGACAGGCTGCCTCCCTTGCAGCCATAGCTTCAGTTCTTAGTCACGCCCAGAAACAGCACACAAAGCCCATCAGCCAGACTCCTCCCGCTCCTTCAGCTGCTCTGGGACCTTCCTGTTGGGTAGGGTCCTGGTGCACACCCTGGCCTCGTTGCTTACCTGTCCATAATGGATATCAGTGTAAATTTGGTTCTCAAAGTGCAGAGGTGTCCTCCAGATGAGCCTGCGTAGAGTCATGGTGACCAACTTGTCCTCCAGCAGGTAATCATGAAGGTATTCCTCTGATCTGATTGGCCTTGTAGCTCTGCCTGCAGGTTCACACAGAGAGAGGCTCAGAGCTCTTGGTGCTGAGGGAGGGGGCTGAGCTCCGTGGGCTGGGACAGGAGTCCTCCTGCACACTTTTATCTCACCCTGCCCCTGCGACTCCAGTCACTGGCCATTCCAAGGGGCCATGGAGCCTCAGGGGGGCACACATCCCTCTTTCAGGAACAAGCAACAGAGCCCCAGAGAAGGCACAATCCTTAACCCCAGTACAGAGGGAAACTGCTGAAGAGGAGAGCTCCCCAGAGCCAACAAGGGTGGAGCTCTTCAAAGCAGTAGCCATGGTACTCCCTGCTGGAGTCTCTACTTGCCAAGGTTGTTGCTGTTACTCCTGCTGGCAATAAGAACGAAGTCCTGTATCTCTTCATGGTCACCTGCCCCCATCTTCTCACAGATCTCCTGCAAGAGCTCCTTGGCCACCTGGAGCAAGGAGAGGAGCAAATAAATACCATGGGACAGACAAGCCCAAAGCTGGGCTTTGCACAAAGAATGAAGCTGGGTCAGGCCTCCCAGCGTTGTGCAAGCCCTGCACAGAGAATGTGGCTCCAGGGGCTCCTAGGAAGTGAGTGGGAAACTGTCATAACATTATAGGAAGCAGAGGCAAGCCCAGGGTTTGGTGGGTATGGGAGTACCCTGGTGTGGCTCAGAGTCTAGATCAATGAAGATATTCCAAGCAGAACACTCACAGTGAAGGTCTGGATCTTGGTGATGTACTCCACACCTCCAGGCATCAGCACCGTCAGCCGGCGAGCGCTGCGCCCCTTCTGCAAGGGACAGGGCAGCAAGAGGGGCAGGATGTCATCAGCTCTGTGATTGTTCTTCCCTCTTCTTCCTCCTCTCTCCCTCTTCCTCCTCATCTCTATTTCCTACTGCTTGCCCATAGCACCTGCCCATAGTCCTGCCTACTGCATAGCAGTGCTCTTCCCAATCCCCTTACAAACTTATGCTTCATCTCCTCTCTTGGAGCACCAACCACCCACATGCACCTCCTGGCAAGCCTCTGCCCTCCCTCTCTCCCCAGCATCCCTGCCCCTCCATACCAGCATTGCCTCTAGCTCCACGGGGAAGGGGAGGTGCCGGCGGCCCCCGTACATGAAGTTCTTGCGCAGGTTGCTCTGACAGGTCTTGGCTATGTCTGCAAGAAAGGGAGAGAGATTCAGCTGCAGAGCCACACAGAGGGCCCAGTGGTGGCTCCTCTGGAGGGCAGAGAGACTTCAAATCACAGAATGGCTCAGGTTGGAAGGGACTTTAGAGATCATCTACTCCAACCTCTCTGCCATGGGCAGGGGCACGTCTCAACAAGACTCAGCTGCTTAAGGCCTCGTCTTGACCTTATCTCTCACTCTGCCACCCCAGACAGCATCCAAGGGCAGCAGGGAGAACTAGAACCCACTTCCAAGGCAGGATTCCTACCCAAATACTTCACAGCTGATTCTGGAAGACCACAGGCTGCCTGTTCCCCAGGGTCTAGATGTCAAACTGGGCCTAAGCCACAGGGCTAAGCTGAGCCTCAGAACAGTGGTTCCACCTTGCCTGTCTGAAGATGCAATGGAAAATGACCTTTGCAAAACCAGAAAGAGTAGAGGTCTAAAGCAGACACTTGCCTGCAGGCTCAGCTCCCTCAGCACTCTAATGATTTCTCCTGCCCAGCAGGAGATAAGGAAGATTTCCCCATTAGATAATGTCCCTGCTTGGATCCTGTCTTCTTTCCTTGACCACTGGGCCTTAGTAACAAGGGGGCAGACGTTTACCTTACAGGACACAGAAAGAGCCATACCATGGTGGGTGCTAGATGGATCACTGCTGGCTAGCTGCAGGAACTTGGTGGCATAGGGCATCAGGATGTTGGAAGGGAGGTAGTACCCAGTTAGCAGGTTTAGGAGCAGCCAGCCACGCAGCATACTCTCCCTGTGGAACAGAAGGAATTGTGGGCACCTTGGAACGAGACAATTCCTGCTCCAAGCAGCTCAAAGCAAGCCTCTGCCCTTCTGAACACCTGTGGCAGGTGGCAGAAAATGAGGTGGTGGCCCTTGGTCTGAGACTTCTTAGGCTGAGGAAAGGATTGAGCCAATTATTCTAACAGCTAACAGCAGTCAAGGTCACTCTGATGTCACTGCTGCCATATTACAGGGCAGTCTGGTGTCAAGCCAGTCCCTAACTCAGATCCCCAGGGCTGTGATGAAGGAATCAGGCCAGCACCACTACCAGGAACATTTGCCAGTGCCCAGATGTGTCAGCAGCCAGAGAGAAAACAAACATCTGTTGAAGTGAAAATGCCAACACAGTGACTGGCTCAATTCTCTGAGTGCCCAGCATCTGAGCAGGCAGGGACAGTACATCATTAGGGGTCAGCCTCTTCCCTGGCCCTGGTGTGCCGGCAGTGAGGCAGACGGTTCCCCTTCAGCTGTTCACACACAGGACAGTGCTGGTACTCACTGGTTAGGGTTGTGGGAGACCTGTTTGATGACCTGGCAGTAGATTTCATCATGCAAACTCTCCTTCTCCTTGCACAGCTGCATTCAGAGAGAAGAGAGCATCAGAGAGGCCCCAGGTCATCCCTGTGCCCTTCCCCTCCCAGCTCCAGAGCTCTGCCAAAGCTGAGGCTTTGCAGCCTCTGGTCTCTAGTGCTTTCTAGGTTGTGCCCTCTTCCAGTGATCCAGGGAAACCACTTACATGCAACCCCTTCCCTGTGTGTTTTTAGTCAACCTCTTCCAGCTCACTTCCTCATGAAGGAGGTTTCACTATGGCTCTTCCAGCAAGATCTTGGCCCTTCATTCCCACTGGTGCTTCAGCACCTTGCCCAGGGGAAGGTCACAAACCTGAAGGATCTCATAGATGCATTCAGCCTCCTTCTGGTTCTTGAGTTTTGGTTGATCTCCCATGAACTGCATCAGGGCTGCAAGGAGAAGCTACCATTTAGGTCTGAGCAGAGGTGATCCTGCCATGGGGCAGGCAGTAGAGAATTTCCTGAAAGCTTTTCTGCTCCACAGGCTATTAAGAGGCTTGCAGTGGACATGTGTAGTCAGTGGGGCACCATCCCAGGCACTGTGTCTCTCAGACACTTTGCACTTGAGGCAAAGTGCATTTTGCTGGATGCTTTCAGCACGGACACTGAGAGTTACTAACTGCAGAAATGCCTTGGGAGGGACCTTCCTTTCTCAGCTTTCATTGCCTGCTTTGGGCCTCATGATGCCTGTGTGTGGCTACCAAGGCTGTCCCACTCACCCCTGCCCCAGCCTCTACAGTTAGTGTCCTAGGGAGGTACTTACTCTTGAAGTTCTTTGTGGCAAGCTCATTGAGGTCACTATCAGAGTACTGGAGCAAAGACTCCTGGATTGGGACCTGCAGGGCCAGAAGACAAAGGTAAGCTGGGATGGCAAATCCCACAGCCTGTGCTGCAGGCTTCCTGTGAGGCACAAGCTCCCAGGATCTTGCAGGCAGCACTGGAAGCAGGGGGATCTACACTTCTGCAGAGACTACAGCCAAGGATCTGCTCTCTGTGCCTCTGCCTTGTGGAAACAAAGCTGGAGGCAGTGGTGGAGCTGGGATTCTGGCTGTAGCCAGGGGGAGACACTTTGCTTACCTTGGTGTGCTGGACCAGGTCAGCCACACTCTTCTTTTCAGCAGACATTTCCTTCAGCCTCTGCCTAGACAGAGGAGAGGGAACATGAAAACCAAGAAATATCCCAGAGACTGGCCTGGTGTGGGTCAGGCCACACAGGTCCTGTGTATAGTTCAGGAAGGACCACAGCTTACTCACATGGACTGAGCATCTCGGAAGTAGGCTGTGGCGAAGTCCACCATGGTATAATTATCCCCAGCAGGGACTAACATAATGCTGTTGGGTTCTGATGTCAGGCTGGGAGTAGAACTCTGCAAGGACAAGCACCAAACCCACCCCAAAAGTCAGCTGAGGAACTGCAGTGTGCCTCCTCCTCACTTGCCAGACCTGGGGAGGCCTCATCTGCAGCTGCTGCCTCCCCCTCCTGCTATGATAGTATCTGAGTGTCTCAGCCACCTCTTCCCTCTAGCCTTGGAGGTCAGATGGTAGCAGGACCACAGACCCACCCTGGCAGCTCCCAGAGAACCCAGCCACAGCCCCTAGAAGCTGCCCAAGGACAGCTCACCTCCCTGCTGGTGTTCCTGCTCTCTGAGGAAGCTTTCACGCCCTTCCACCGCCTTCCACGCCGGTCCATGCTGATGCTGAGGTAGTCAGGGGCTGCAGCCAGCTGCACCAGGCTGGTGGGGAAAATGCCACAGCGGCCACCAGTGGAGCCAAACTTCCAGCCTGCAGAAACAAACAGGGGAGAAAGACTCAGGAGCCATGGCAGCTCCCCAGAGAAAGCAGCAGTGAAGTCTTGCACCAGGGCAGGGTTAGGTTGGATCTTAGAAAAAACTTCTCCACTGGATGGTTCTCCAAGGCTGGCACAGGCTCCCCAGGGAGCTGGGTGAGTCCCCATCCCTGTCCCCATCTTAGAAGTCTTTTCCAACCAAAATGATTCTATGATTCTGCTGGCAAAGGAGAGCATCAGGCTGACCAGGCTTTCCTGCATCCTAAGACAACATCCCCTGTGAGCATGGCAGCTGGCACAAGATGGGCTGTGGTCAGAGAGTGGCAGTGTTGAAGGCGGACTGTGCCAGCCCACAGCAGCCTGCTTTCCTCTGGGTTACTGGACAGCAACATGAAGAGCTTCTGGGCACTGTGTGTGTCCAGCAGGCCCTTGAACTCAGGCCCCACCTTTCCTGCCAATCTCAACAATCTCCCTCACCTGACTCCATGTCTTGCATGGGCAGTAACTCAATGAGGTCACCCTTCTTGAAGCTAAGAATGCTCTTGTCATCCGAGATGTAGCTGCGCAGAGCAACCACGTAGTTGGTGTCCTGGGGAAGAAGTGATGGGGAGGTCAAATCTCGTCTTTAGGACGTGAAGGACTCAAACCCTGTCTTCCCATGGGCCCTCTCAGGTCCATATGGGAAACCACTTTCATTCTCTAGTGCACTACAGCCATTCCCTCACCTGCCTCAGCTCCTGGATGAAGAGTTCCACCATGGCCTTGATGCGCGGAGCCTTCGGAGAGTGCAGGGAGAGCTGCTCTGTCTTCAGAGAGAACTCCAGGGCACTGCTGCCCTTCAGTTCCACTGACAGCACATCTGCAAAGCTGAGAACACAGCCAGCGTGCTCAGGCTCCCCCTGCCAGAGCTGGGGATGCAGATTATGGGGATGGGAGCTCATTCCAAGGAATGCAGACAGGCCTCAGCACGCTCCAGAGAGCAGCTTTTCATCAGCACTGTGTTACAACCTACACCATAGGCTACTCATGGCTTTCACCCCACCACTCTGAGGACCTCCCTTGTGATGATGTGCATGGAGCTGGCTCACACCAAGCACTCACTCACTGTAAGCAAAGCAGAGGGTAGGAAGGGGAGGGAAAAGCCAAGCTGACTAGAAGAAAGGGTCACTGAGTCCCACCTGGTTTGGGGCAGCACAACCAGGGAATTGTCAGCTCACCGGTTTGGATTTTCTCCCAACACTCTGAGAGCATCCTGGGGGCTGCACTGGATGACCTTTGGAGGTCCCTTCCAGCCCAGCCCATTCCCTAAGTGACACATCACCATCCTGCAGCCCTTCTGCTCACCTGTAGCTGCGGAGAATCTTCAGGTGCTCAGGCTTATAGCCAGCTGCTTTCACCACCTTCAGCAGCCGCATGCCCCGGTGAGAAACACCCAGGATCTGCACATCGCTTCCATTCTCACCCTGCCAGGGGAAAGCAGCAGAGAGCATTAAAGGCTCCATCCCACCTGGGCAGGATGCAGCAGGGGAAGAAGAAGATGCTACCCCAAGTACCATAAATGGGCTGACAGAGGTGTCAAACCCAGGGAGGTAGAGAAGGTGATGTGTGGCTGGGCAGGGAGACAGAAAGAGACTGCAGGTGAATTAGAACCACCCAGCTGAAGTTAGCCCAGGGTGTGGTGAGGAGATTAAGGCTCACATGAACTGGGAACAGGCGGGAGAAATAGTTGGCCCAGTTATCCCGAGCGGCCAGCACGATCCTCTTCTTTATCCCATCCTCCAGAATGGACTGGGCACTGCTGCCAACCCTCAGCTCCACTGCAGCAGAGGAAACAAAGAAGAAACTCTCTCAGCAAGACAAAGATGGCCAAGTCTCCTTCTGCACAGGGCCTCATTCCCACCAGTCCCCCTCAGTGATTACAGCACAGCAGACGGCATGCAGAGGCAAAAAGAGCAGCCCTGAAGAAAAGGGCTTGGGGGTGCCAGTGGATGAGAAGCTCAGCATGAGCCAGCAGTGTGCGCTTGCAGCCCAGAAAGCCAATCACATCCTGGGCTGCAGCATAGCCAGCAGGTCCAGGGAGGTGATTCTCCCTCTCTACCCTGCTCTGGTGAGACCCCATCTGGAGTACTGCATCCAGTTCTGGAGCCCCTATTGTAGGAAGGATCTGGAGGTGCTGGAAGGGGTCCAGAAAAGGGCCATGAGGATGAGCAGAGAGCTTGAGCTCCTCTGCTGTGGAGACAGACTGAGAGAGTTGGGGCTGTTCAGTCTGGAGAAGAGAAGGCTCCAAGGACACCTTATTGTGGACTTCCAGTATCTTAAGTGGGCTACAAGAAAGCTGGGGAGGGACTTTTTAGGGTGTCAGGGAGTGATGGGACTGGGGGAATGGGAAAAAAATAAATTGGATGTTGGGAAGAAGTTCTTCCCTGTGAGGGTGGTGAGACACTGCAACAGGTTGCCCAGGGAGGTGGTGGAAGCCTCATTCCTGGAGGCTTGTAAGGCCAGGTTGGATGTGTCTCTGGGCAGCCTGATGTAGTGTGAGGTGTCCCTGGCCATGGTAGGGGGTTGGATCTGGATGATCCTTGAGGTCCCTTCCAACCCTAACAATTCTATGACCCATGATTCTAAAAGGACACCACGTTGCTTGCACGTATCAGCCTACTATTAGTTTCTCTCTCCCTCTGCATGAAGTTTCTGTTAAAGAAATTCTGAAACAACTCAACCCCCCCACACACACAATAAACATACCCAGCCTATGATATTTCTTTTTGCTCAGATAAATTTCAGGGCCATTTTCTGGCCAGTTGGAATGAACGACCATCCCCAGGCTGCACTGCACTGCACTGCGCAGCACATACAAAATGCTTTCTTGCTGCAGTGACAAATAGTTCTTCTCTGCCCCAAGTCCTGCCTAAAGGGGTGGGGAGGTTGGTTTCTCAGGTCCAACCAAAGCTCTGGGATGGGCAGAGGGAGGAAGGGATGATGGGGCTGGTAATTACTCAGGAGATCTTTCATCTTGCGCTTCTCCTCCCTGGAGATCCGAAAGCAGGAGTCGGAGAAGGTGTCACGCATGATCTGCAGGGGGAGGGAACAGAGAGGTTTCTCTTGAAAAGGCCACAGCTGGTTGTCTTGGGGCATCTCAGGCTTTTAAACAGACTGACTTTCAGGAATGGCTTCAAAGTAGAGAAGGGCAGCTTTAGATCAGATGTTAGGAACAGGTTCTTTAGTATGAGGGTAGTGGAACACTGGGGCAGGTTGCCCGGGGAGGTGGTTGGGGCCCCATCCCTGGAGATAGCCAAGGTGAGGCTGGACAGGGCTCTGGGCAGCCTGGCCTGGTTGAGGATGCCTCTGCAGAAGGGATTGGACTGGATGACCTTCAGAGGTCCCTTCCAACCCAGATCATTCTATGATTCTAAGGAATGAACAGGGGCTTGATTGAATGGACCTGGAGAAGAGACTGATGCCACTAGGCATGCAGACATGCAGGTAACTTATGGAATGTCACTACAGAGTGATTTGTCCCCAGAGACAGCAGGCCTTGGGCCATACACCAGTGCATACCTGTTCACACAGCAAGTTCAGACAATAAGGGTGACCAAAATTTTCTTTGGGATAAAAAACCTGCAAGAGAGAGAGAGAGAAAAACCCTAACAGTGATGTTACAGATGTTTACAGATGTTGCAGAAATAACTCTCCAGGGATGTTTTGTGCTCTATATGCCCTACTGCCAGGGAGGAATGAGTCTCCAAAGCCTGGCAAGGAGGAGACACTGTGAATGTGACCAGGAGTGAAGGACCAGCAGTAAAGTGCTGAGTCCATGGGACCTGATTAGCTCAGTGCACTCCACAGTACTGGATTTTAAACACATTTATACTATTTTAACAGGAAAGCACCAGATACAAATTCATTTGTAGATTTCTCAGTGCTTTACAGAACAAGGAAAGGACAGGGAAGGAAGCAAGACACCTGAGTCAGTAATGCAGAGCAGGGCCCAGATCTCCCATCAGATGATCCCCTGCCTCCAACTCCTGTGCTGTGTGACCTCCTCCCAGAATTATCTTTGTGCTCTTGTATCACACTGGGTGACAAGAAGTGGTTTTATCCACATGTGGGCCCGGTTCCCTCCCCCTGTAGCCAGCCCTCAGCTAATGAACTGCACCTCTTTGCGCAGGAAGAGCTTCCAGGCAGGGTTGGCATAGGAAAAGCTGACACTGGTAGCAAGTTTATACAGCTGGGTCTTGATGTCATCATCTTCTGTCATTGTTACAGTAGAGTCTGTGTCAGGAGAGAGCACAGAAGATCACAGAATGCTTTGTATTGGAAGGGACCTTAAAGATAATCTGGTTCCAACCCCACTACTATGGACCTAACCTACTAGAGCAGGTCACTCAAGGCCTCACCCAACCTGTCTTTGAGCACTTCCAGCACTGGAGCCTCCACAACTTCCCTGGGCAAACTGTTACAGTTCCTCACCACCCCCACAGGGAAGAGTGTCTGCCTTATGTCTAATTTGCTTCCTATAGGGTCACCTTCCCACCTGTCAAAGACCTACCAAGAGAAAGAGGACAGTGCCTGACTGGATATTGCCAGGAACACTCTTGAAGGTCAGTGATCAGCCAATGTGAGTGCATGCTCCCAACAGCCATCATGTGAGCAGCAGCATTTCTGAGAGCCTTTACACTTGCTGCAGGAGCACAAAGTTCAGTGCTCCCCCTAGAAGCACTCCAGAGACAGGGAGCACACAGCATCCCAGGCAAAATACTATCCCTCTGCTCAAGGCAGAAGACATAAGCTTCATTTCATGTCATTACCAAAAGGCTGCTAGAGGTTTTAAAAGGACATTAAAGTTCTCCCCTGAGCTGCAGACTGCATGGTTCTGGTACAAGTACTTGCACTGGTTCTGGCACCCAGTACTTGCACTGAACTTCTTCTCTGCAGGAGATCCATTAAAGGCAGTTTGAAGAGGACCATTCAGAGGAACTGCTTTATGAGATAAGGATGTCTTCATGCAAGCACTCCCAGCTTTCCAAACTTCAGAGCTCACTGACAGGAACTCTCCAGTAGAGTCTACAGTTCAGCTGGTTCGATATCCCTCATCAAAAGCAGATGAGGCTTTTCCAGGCTAATCCAGGCACTTTGATTTACCTTCACAGGACTTCTTAAGGAAATGTGTTTTAAAAGAGAGAGGAAGTGAAACAGGGGAAATCTATACCAGGGAAGCTGCTTCAGCAATGTGTTTGGCTGGCTGTTCCTTCTATGTCATAAAATGTAAAGCTTGTACATGTATCCAAAATAGCAGCAAAGGACAGAATGAATTATGGCTCCAGGCTCCTGCTAAAATTCAGAGGCACAACTTAAAACACTTCCAAAGGACTGCTGAGAACAATTTAGGTGGGCAGCATCCAGACAATCTGCACATGGCCAATGTTCAAGCTCTCTTTCTCCCTCTGAGAAACATTCCCTCATTCCTCAGCCTATCTTTAAGGACCCTTCAGAGTCTCTAGAAGGTAGAACACTTGGCTGCCCATTCCTCCCTGGTCTAAAGTCCACCTGTTGAATTGCAGCTTTGATAAAGTAATTGTGCCTCAGGTAAGTAATAAAAGGTATCGTGTGCTGAACCTTGATAAAGCTGCAGCCCAAAGGTCCCTTCTGGGTTTAGCTGCATTCTTCAGGGAAACCCAACCCCTCCTTCTTCATTTATGCCTGACATGCACATGGGAAGACAGGGAAGAGCTAGAACTGGCAAGTGCCATGCTGATTACTGGGCCAGACTGGAGCCATGACAGTCACTCTGGTTTCATACAGCCCACTCAGTCTCTAGCCAGCTGGCCGATGACAGATCATGAGCTGTGACTTCTCCTGGGCCGCTGGACTGATTCTGACCCCATCCCCTCCCTGCTACCAAATGCCTTGGGTGAAGTCAATACTCACCCTTCCCTGTGGCATCTTCCCAGTCTTGGTTCCCAAGCTCTGAGAGAGGTGAAGGCGATGGTGGGGGAAGAGGAAGAGCAGAAGGTGGAATAATCGGCTGGCTGAGGATGCTCAGGAGAGGCAACTGCTTCTCCTTGATGGAGCTAGAAGTTGAGCTTGGCTTGGGTTTGGTAGGTGGAGGGATTTTCTTTTCCTGTGGTAAGGGGGATGGCTGCAAGACAGCAAAACCATTTGACCCAGTCATCCTCTGCATTACTGTGCCCTGTGCTGACACTGCTGTTATGAACCATCCCTAGGGCAGCAGTCCAACCCTGGAAGCAAGATGTGTGTGAACAGGGACACCAGGACTGTGAAATCCACACACTGTCCACAACGAGATGAAGATTAACCAAACCCAGGTGCAGAGAACCAAGTCAGTGAGATCAAAGCCTCCAGTTGGGAAGGGGAATAAAGCATCAATGGGCCAAAACCTTGGTGTCAAATGTGGGAAACAATGTGCTTGTTTTCAGCTCAACCTCAAACCTCAACAATAGGACTTGCTGCTCCAAAGCCTTCCTCAAAGTGACTTTACAGACTGGAATCCAGTCTGGAATGGGCAGCACCACGCTATGGGCTCACAACTCTCTGGTAACCCATCAAGAAATCACCTGCTGCACTACCAGATAGCTTCCAACCTATTGCAGGATGGGTATGCAGGCCCTTTCTGCTAAGCTCATAAGGTGATCAGAGAGCAAAGAACTCACTGATACAGGAGATGGGAGGTTCACCATTCCCAGCTTGGCCAGAGCCTCGTTTTTGGGGTCATTCTTCTTTATAAATGGCGTGGACACTCTCCTGAAAGGAAATGGGGAACACAGCTACAGAGGGGTTGTAGCCACAATGGAGCCACGTGGCAGTGCAGAGACATATTCCCAGCCATCTTCCTGCCCCCCAGGAGGACCCCAGCCTCTCACCTGGCAGGGATGACGGGCTGGGGCTCGGGGGCTGGCCTGCTCTGGTACATCTTGATGATGTTGCGGATCTCCCGGCTGGGTTCAGGCCGCTGCTCGGGGCCTGAAGGCTTCACCACGGGCGGCTCCTTCTTTGGTTTTGGGGTCTGGCTTTTTGGCTTCGGCTCAGGAGGCAGCAAAGCAGGAGCAGGAGCTGTTGGGGATGACAGCTTCAACCAACAGACCAGCAAAGACACAGGAGAAAGCTCTCTGTCTCCTTGGAAGCTCCCTCTCTTTCACCCCAAAGCTGACTGGCCACAGCCTTGCGTAGGGGTCCCACTTCCCAAAGCTCAGCCTTCCTCTCTCCCATCTCAAACTGTAGACTTCCAAGAGAGCCAGATGCTTTCCTCCTCTGCATATATCCTGGCCTGCTGCTCTTGAGAAGTTCCTGCTTGGCAGCCTGCCTGGGGCTCCGCTGCACAGCATCTTACCTGCTTCTGGTTTAGGTCTAGGCTTCTCTTCTTTCCTTGTCTCCTGCTCTTTCTTCTTCTCCTCCTCCTGCTCTGGCTGGGGATTTGCTGGAGGGGTCCAGGCTTTGGAAGCAGGCCTGATTTTCTTCACTCGGATCTTTTGCTCTCCTGCATAAAAAGTGGCATTTGAGCTGGTTAAGCTCATGGCCAAACCCCAGCACTAACAGCACAGTGCCCACCCTTGCATCAGCCAGCAGAAGCTTGTGCTTTCTAGAGGCAGGTGTCAGCCACAAGTCCAAAGGTTCCTAGAAAAGATGGCAACTCAACACCTCACAATCTGAATGCAGCCAGCTGAGGAGGCACCCAAAACTCCTGCTACACACAGCACCAGCAGCTCCTGCAGGGATTAGCTGGGCTCCAAACAGGGAGATAAGAACTCCCTGTTTTGCCAGGAAGGCTGCAGAACAAGGAGCTATGATGAGTGAAATTCCCACAGTGGGAGATGCTCACCCTTCTTCTGAAAATATTCCCTCTTCTCCTGGAAAGTTGTTGGAAGATGTTCATCATCTTCACTGCTGGAGGACTGGTCTTCTGTGTACTCATAAACCTGCAAGCAGTTCACAGCATGGTCAGTCAGCACTAGCCAGCCCACACCTCCACGGTGCCCTTAAGTTCAGAGGGGAGCTTCCCTCCTCATGTTCTGATCTAGAACTTCATCCCATCTGGGAGTGTCCCAGGAGATCAGTCTCTGAACAAAGGAATCATCAACCAAGTCACAGGAAGGAGGAGTACATATTAGAGACCCAAGACAACTTGCTGGAAGGTAAAGGACTATGGGGAAGTACAAATCAGCTGGGAATTAATTGGCCAACACTGCAGCCAAACCTCCACAGAGCCAATGCCAACAGGGTTTGGTCCTGTGTCTTAAAGACTCAGCAAGCAGAGTTTGAAAGGCCTCAGCCATCACAGGTAAGCACAGCTCTCTGCCCCCCTCTCTGCCAAACCACTGCCACGCTGGAAGAGAAGCAGAGCAAACTCAAATCGTGAAATTCAAACCAAATTCACCGCCACTGTTTGTTTCTCATACCAATTCTTCTGCCCTAGGTGGTGGCTTTGGAGCATCCTGGCTTCTGGAAGGCTTCTTGAGTTTTGGGGAAGTATCTGAGACTGGGTCTGAGGTTGGACTTAGGGCTCGGGCTTGTGGTGGACTTGAGACTCTTGGCCTTGAGTTCTCAAGAGACTTTTGCCACCGCTGCTGTTGCTGCTGCTGCTGCTGTTGAGAAAGGGTCATGGCTTGAAGGGTCATCTGCTGGGCCTAAAGGAAGGAATTGGAATGTCTGTGAGCTCTTGGCTGCACAAAACCACCACCCACCAGTCAGGCTGCCCCACTCTTTCCCTGGCAACCACAGAATATCCCCCTGCCACTCTCCCAGTGTTATGGACAAGGTGTGCTCAGGGAGTCTGCTCCCACCTAGGCAGAGCTCCTGACATGTTACACCCCAAAGACTCAGCTGCCTATGAGGTAGCCTGGGGGCTCCATGCTCTCAGAAGCCTTTGTGCAGGAAGCAGAACACTGCAGATCTGCAGCTGTAGCAAATCCCATCTTAAAAAATGTGTGAGAATTACAGCTGAGGCTCTCTTTTGTCCCTTGAAGCTGCTTCTGTCCCTGCTACTCACTCACCTGTGGTGCCTCAGTGTTCCCATGGACACAAAGGGGCAAAAAGGGAGTTCCCAGTTTTGCAGTCTCAAATAACCCCAACTATACTTAGCTGAACCCCAGCACTAAGCACAGAGTGTTACAGAGCAGGCCTAAGGCAGGAGAGGAGCTTGGCTGACCTCTTCACACCACACACACCAACCAGTTCCTTGCTTTTCCCCAGCTCCTGGGCCCCTCCCAACCAGTCCCTTCCACTCACCATGAGCATGGCTTGCTGGTTGATAAAGGCTTGCTGTTGTGCTGCTAACTGAGCAGGATCTACAGCTGGAATCATAGCTGTGGAAGACATACAGGTCTGCAGAAGCCCACAGGCAACAGTTCCCCACAGCCCAGAGATGAGTGTTCACTGCCCACCCTGCCTGGCATTCAAATGCACAGGCTCCATGACAGCCCCCACCCCACCATCCTCTTCCCCTGGGCAGTTACTGAAGCACTGTGGTGTACCTGGCATAGGTGCAATCCCACCAGCTGCTGGCATCATAGGCATGGCTGCTGGCATGCCCAGCATTGAAGGCACAGGCTGGTAAACTGGTGCTTGGGTCACTCCAGAGAGGCCTAGAGGCAAAAGACCACATGCACAATGGTTTTGAGGACTTGCAGATGAGGAAGCCCTAATCAATCCTGAAGAGCACAGTGCATAGGCTGTGAACCTCTAGTTCCCCCCACATGCAGCAACCACAGGGAGATGTGAGTGGTTTATCTCTTCCCACACAGGAGGACACAGCAAAACTCAGGTGGAAAAAAGAAATCAAAGAGAAATGTGTGGCCTGCCAGACTTTACAATAGCAGTGTCCAGACAGTGCTCCTGCAGTCTAGTTTATGTCACCACCATCCTTCATGGCTAAGCCTATAACTAACTCCTGCCTGTGAATGATTACACAGAAGGGTTTCTCTTGAGGGATGGGCAAAGGTCTCTGGGACTGTCACATCCATACTGGGCTTCTTGCTGTTGGTAGCAAGGGCGAACGAACAAGGAGCCCTGGCCTGGGTGACTTGTGAAGGAACTGTGGGGAGAAATGAATTCTTCTGCTCTCAGCAGTCAAGTCCCACAGGAGGCCACAAACCAGAAAGCCCACTTGAGGTCAAAGCCAGAAGAGCAAGGGGTATGGAGATCCATCTCAGCCTGGGGTGAGTCAGCACACAGCACAGGTTTACTGAATCGTGATGTCCCCATCAGTGAGAAGGGCCCTGGGATGCCATAGAGAGATTTCACATCCCCCACTGATCTAAGCACAGTGAGTGATAAACTGGCTTGTCATACCCCAGAGAGTCTATAATAGCCAAAAATAGTCCCAGACACAATGTAATGGTCTGCCCAGGACATTCCCCACCTTTCTGAGACAGCTGGGTGTGTTCCTACACATGCAGATTTCTCACTGCCATTAAGGTACTGGTGTTTGGCTCCACCCAGCCTTAGCTCCATGGAAACAAGGAAAAGTAAAGAGACCAAACACAAACCCGGGCTCAGACTTACTAACCCAGGGAGTAGCTAGAGATGATGGGAAGGTCTGTAAGGAAGCAATGAGAAAGATTAAACCCCTCCCCTTTGAAATGCAGCAACTGCTTTGTGAAGGGACAAGGTGGATACAGAACTTAGGAGTATTGGCCTAGGGAAGAGGTTGCTGGGGTCAGAAATCAGCTACCTGTTGCCTGATCTTCCCAAGATTAACTTGAGAGAGAAATTAAAAGCAGAACAAAGGTGGTGCCATTGCCTAGCACTTCCCCAAAGCATCTGTCTCCCAGCACCTGGGAGTGAGGAGTGCACCTTCTGTTGATCTATGCTGAAGATCAATGTTCTTCAAGAATCAGCCAAGCCCGTGCAACAATTGGGATTTAAGAGACTCCCTGACTTGTGCACCCTGAAGTTTATGTAGCCCCACAGGTATTCCCAGCTGTCCCCACCCCCTCACAGACCTGCAGATGGAAAGATTCCTCTCTGGGGGGGTCCAATCTTCCCACCTCCTTTCATGCGTCCAGTCAGAACCTCTCTGTTCTCCATGTCCTGCATCAAGGAAGAAGTTATCTGAGCCCAGAGAGAGAGGACTTCACAGAGGGAGAGGCACCCAAAGGTGCTGAGCTGAGCAGAGGCAGGGTGAGGGGGCAGAGGTGCACTTGAGAGTCAGAGAAACAAGACAGCTGCACAGAGCAAGTAAAAGTGAAGATCAAGGAACTTACTGGGACTCTGGAGCCTTGATGCAGCACAGTGTTGAAGAGATCATCCACATAGTGATCCAGGCCTACAGGGGTTCTCAGGTTATCTCCAAAACTTGAGCCTGAGAGCAGGGAGAGAACTCTGGTGACAAAGCAGGTAAGGAGCATTCCCTTGCCTCCAGTCCCTGCTAGACAGTTGTCATTTGGAGAGAAGTCCTTCAGGAAGTGTTTCAAGCCCTTGGAATCCATCAAGAAGGATCCTCTGTCTCCCTGTCTGCTCTGATTCCCTCCTGGGACCCATCTGTCCCTTTCCCATGCCTTCTACAGTCCTGGGCAAGAGCTCACCTGAATGGAGACTGTTGAATTCTGGAGGCAGGCTGGGTGGGGGGAAGGCAGGGGCCTGGATGCCTGGAGCAGGAGGGATCCTGTTGAAGGGGATGATAAGATGAGGACAGCACAGAGAACGGAAGGATGAACCACTGGGTGACAGTGCCATGAGTGGTGGGGCAGGAGGAGGAGATGACTTACGAATCGAGGTCATGGAAGCTTCTGTCCCTCTCAGGAGTGATGGGGTACTCAGGTGAGGACCGAGAGGAACTGCTGAGGTTGCTGACATCCTCCATCTCGCCAATGAGGTCCAGCACAAAGTCACAGCCCAGCAAGTCCTGCCATGTGTTGCCAGTAAACATGGAGATAGACCACCCTCGAGACTTCTTATCACAGCCCCTGGTAAGGAGGAAAAGTAGGAGAGAAAATGTGTTCAGGGGAAAGGGAAAGAAAGGAAAAACACTGCCTTCAGTTTCCTCTTGCCTTGTCTACCCTGACTTAAGTCCTTAAGATTTAGAATGTGAAGCAAGTGTTAAGTGTCCAAGGTCAGGAGGAAAATAGAATCACTGCAGATTTGTCCTTTCGTTTTGATCTGAAGCTGCTCCAAGAAGCTCACACCAGTGGGTCCTGTGCTCCTGGAGAGGTCTGCAGCTGATGCACACAGATGGAAGGGTGAAGGAGAGAGCACAAGGCACAGTGGGTGAGGAGTGGCTATTCCACATCTGACCATATAGCCTGCAGCCCCAACCAGCCTGAACCTTAGAACTAGTGACAACTTTTTTCATACCCCCAAGACCTTCTCCCATCCTCTGGCAGTACCTTGCACTCAGGATGCAGCCTGCATACTGCTCCCCAGTCATCCAGGACTCCACCTCAGCTGAGAACTTCTCCTCTAGCATAGAAAAAGAAGTCAGTGCACAGTCTCCCCAGCAGGGCCCAAAGCAACACCTAAGCTCTGCAGGACACATAAAGAGCCCAGCTGAAGTCTTACACACTCCTGAGCAAGGGCCACAGGAGGAGTGGAAGCACGTGGAAGGCTGCACATGAACACATTCACATCCTAAAGAACTGTTTGGTGGCACAGGTTGCCATTTCCAACCTGACAGCTGAAACCCCTCACAGTATCCTGGCTCACTTGGGTCACCACTCCCACTTCACCAAGGAGCCAGAGCAGGGATGTCTTGCATTCGACTCACAGAGCTTCTGATCACTCAAGAAGCAGCAGAAGCCAGTACTGGAGAAGGGAGAAAGGCAGAAAGTCCCTGTAACAAAGGCAGCAGTTCTGCTGCATGGGCTGGGCAGTGAGGGGTAACAGGAAAACTGGACCACAGAGCTAGACAACCAGAACAGTCCCCTGTTGAGATGGGCCCAAATCCAGAAGCATCTCATCCCTCAGCCTGAGAAGCAGGTCCTGTCAGGCCCAGCCTTTGGAACTTTTGGGTCTAGATTCCAATGCTTGTATCCCCCATGGTTATACCATCCAGAAGCACCTGGTGTTCTGATCCCTCTTCACTAAGCTGAGGGGAGTTTAGTCTAGTAGAGTTTGGTAATGGTTGGACCAAAGGATCTTAAAGATCTTTTCCAAATGAAGTAATTCTGTGCTTCTAATTTCTGAATGATGATTTCTGCAGTGGAGAAGTCCTTAGGGACTAGAAGCCAGCGGGAAGGCAGAAACACAAGTTACCATTAAAAGTATGAACATCCAGCACCATCCTCCCTCTCCTCTGGTTTGCAGTCCACTCCAGCTGGGTGGGAGGGTAGGCTCGAGCCAAGGCAGAGTCTGTCTCTCTGTGCTGTGCTGCTGTCAGGATCTTGTGCTGGCAAACAGCACTGTAGCCTTCCATGCCATGGTCTGACACAAACCTAGGGGCAACAACTGCATTTAGCACACTGATCACACTCTCTCAACCTTAATCCAAGGGTAGCTAGGTCTTTCCTCCTCCACCTTACTTCAGCAATGGCTTCTCCAGCACTGGTGAAGGGGGGAAGCAGCTCAGCAAGGTTGCCATCAGGACCCAGGCTCGCTGGCTGTGCTCCATGTCTGGGTTTTTCCAGGCCTGGACAACCACCTGACTGAAGATTTCGTTGCGTAGAGCCTCATTGTTCAAGCCTCTTGCAGCAATGTAGTTGCCCAGGAGGACCTCCTGCCAGCCCTGGAGGTTCTTGTCACCAATGAACCGCAGGATCTACAAGCATCCAAGGGAAAATACAAAACCCAGCAAAATCAATGGAGAGCTCTGCTTGTAAGCCTCTGCTCCAAAGGTGGCAGCCTGGGCTGGAGGCACCAGGGTGTTTGTGAGCCCAAGAGAAACGGCCACCACTCAGTCAGGATCTGCCCTCAGGTTCTGTACACCGCCTGTGTTCGGTGGAATTTGGGTGGCAGTGCTCACAGAGGCTGGACTAAAAGCCAGGGTGGCTTCAGACTCTTCTTAGATTATGTCTCTGACTCAGAATTTGTTATTGAGCAAAACACTTCCCCTTCTTTGGGCAGAGCTCAGCTACAGAAGCAAGTCACCCCAGGCTGTTTGGTTGCTACTGTCTGAGCCCACAGGCTGCCTGGCTGTAAAAACACACACAAGAAATTGATGCCCTGTTGGTCTCTGTGGAAAGCTCAGAGAGGCAGGCATGAGGAAACACCAACAGCTAGATGGTAAAAATCATTTGGTGAAGTTAATATCACAGCAAGTTGTATGACCTGTGGTTAAGCCTTGTTTTATGACTGAGAGATAAGTGTTGGAGAAGAGAGGTGTCCCTTGTGGTGTCATTGCTGCTCAGTCTGGAATACTGGGAAGCTAAGGCTCAGCAGTCTAATGCCTCTATGTCCTGCCAAATTCAGAGGCTTCATCATTTTGATCCCATTGGTCTATGGCTGGCCTATATCTCACCAAGAACACAGCAACCCTAAGGGGCTGCATGCAATCTTGATCAGACTGCTCCACTGCCTAGGAGGAATGATTTTTTCAGCTCTCCTAACACCATCAATGTTTAGAACAGTAGCCCCCACCACCATCTTATTAAACAATCAAAACATCATCTTATGCCCACCTGTACACATCCCCAAGGCCCTGGTCAAGATGTCTCTTACCAGTTTGTTGACCTCAAGTGCACTCTCCTGGTATTCGGCATCCAGTTGGGTCAAGGGGTGCTGCAGAGGCTGGCCAGGGGCAGGGAAATCTGTCTTCTGCAAAGAAACAAAAGGACAGAAACACAGAGGTTGATTCTGGTGTTACTAGAACTAGTGTGCTTGCCCAGTGGGGAGGCAATGAAGAGATGTAAAGAGTTCTTACCTGGAAGTGTGACTTAATGAAGGAGGAGAAAGGATAGCTCTTGATGTTGGGTGGGAGGGAAAGGTCATCTTTGACCCTGACTTCTGGAGGCAATGCCTCTGTTACCTGGTTGGCCTGTGCCTGGTACCAACCTGCAGGAAAAAGGTGTTTTGTGTTGTAGCAGTTGGAAAGGCAGCCAGAACACATCCAACTCACAGTGCAACACATGGATAACATGCATCTCTCCTTGCCTGAGCACCTGTACCAGCCCTCTGGCTCCAGGGACATCCAGTCCATCCCTACTGCCCTAAACCCCCAAGCAGGCACATTCTTGCCTCCTTGGAACCCCACGGACTAAGCTCAGGAGAGAGATCTTGCAGAGTCTTTCTGACTCTCACCCTGGGTAACAGCCAGAGGGCATTCAGCATGCAGAGTTCAATTCTCTTGTGCAGAGTTTACAAGGCAGGAAACGCTGAGCCTGTGCAGAGGTACTGCAGAGACACTGTTCAGTCAACAGGTGGATGAGAGGCCTTCATGAAAGGCACAGGATGAGGGATTTATCTTGGATAACAGAGGAGCAAGTAACGATTTCTCAATGCAGCACAGCTTCTGTGCATTCCTCTCTCTCCACACCAAGGTGTTCCCTGACACTCTCCCTCTCCTCCCTGCTCACATCCCACCAGCTTTCATTTGCAGCAGCTTGAGTGCAGTTTGTCCTTTGAGCTCCTCTAGGCAGCAGTGCTCACTGGACCAGCTGCTGGCCCCTAGAGGGGTATGCTGTGAAGGACGAGGTGTTTGGGAATCCAGCACAGTCTGCTCCAGTTCTCAAGCTGACCAGTTCTGTCCTTCACTTTACTATGCAGAAGACCAAAGACAGAGCTACCCTTCTCTTAGATGCTGTACCAACCAAAAGGCAAATCCTCAGCCCACTTTAACTTCCATGTATGTATTGTACAAAGAGTTACAAGAGGACAGACAACTGCAAACTTCAAGTTGGCAGCTTGAGAAGTTCTTTCATTTAGTGGTGTTCTGGTCATTTGAAACCAAACCAAGAAACTTTCCAGCCCAAGCAAAACATTTCCCTTAACTGCTTACATTGTTGCACCCTTAAGTGTTGGACTTTTTCTACCTGCTTCTATTTTTAAATAATTAGCTTTGAACAAGTAATTTTTAATGAAAAGCTCCAAGTGCTTGCTTGAAAGTGCCAGAAGCTGTCAGTTTGGGCTTCTCCACCTTCAATTTGCTTGAAGGCTTTTGAGTAGGACAAAAAATGTGTTTCATAGTATCATAGTATCAGTCAGGGTTGGAAGGGACCACAAGGATCATCCAGTTCCAACCCCCCTGCCATGGCCAGGGACACCCCACACTAGATCAGCCTGGCCAGAGCCTCATCCAGCCTGGGCTTAAACAGCCCCAGGGACAGGGCCTCAACCACCTCCCTGGACAACCCATCGCAGGGCTTCACCACTCTCATGGGGAAGAACTTCCTCCTCATGTCCAGCCTGAATCTCCCCACCTCCAGCTTCATTCCATTCCCCCTAGTCCTATCACTCCCTGAGATCCTGAGCAGTCCCTCCCCAGCCTTCCTGTAGCCCCCTTCAGATACTGGAAGGCCACAATGAGGTCACCTGGGAGCCTTCTCTTCTGCAGACTGAACAGCCCCAACTCCTTCAGCCTGTCCTCACAGGAGAGGTGCTCCAGCCCTCTGATCATCCTCCTGGCCCTTCTCTGGGCACCTTCCAGCACCTCCAGGTCCCTCTTGTAATAGGGGCTCCAGAACTGGACTCAGTGTTTGAGTTCCCATACCCCAGATATCCAACCCTGCAACAGACCTGGGTTCTCTCAACAGCTTCTGGCCACACAGCTTTGACCATAAAGGTTTTGCACTGCCACCCTCATCAGTTTTGTCAGCACAGCTCAAGAGAAGAGCTGAAAAGGTGACAGAGAGACTGAATTCTCAGCTGGTGTTGTGCCCACAGCAGCTTTTACACCCTGTCATGTTGGGAAACAATACACATGACACCATTTGTCTTTAGCATATTTACACTGCAATCACCATAAATCAAGCACAAGCCAGGTGACAGGCAGCAGGGAGAGCAAGCACAGACCTGAACTGCTAGAAAATAAGGAAATAAACAGTGCAGGAAAGGGAGGGAAGGAAAGAGGATTTCTCACCTTCAGCTAACTGCAGGAGGGCAGCAAACTCTGCAGGGATCTCCAGCAGCTCCACATCCTGGGGGGGAATAGTGAGAGCATGTCAGGCACTGGGGTACCAGCAGTGAAACAACATGATCATAGAATCATACAATCAACCAGGTTGGAAAAGACCTCAGAGATCATCAAGTCTTGATGATCTCTGAGGTCTTTTCCAACCTTATTGTTTCTATGATTCTATAAGTCCAACCTATTACCTAATACCTAACATCTCTTGACAACTAAACCATGTCTCCAATCCTTTTTTTGAACACCTCCAGGGACATTGACTCCATCACCTCCCTGGCCAGCACATTCCAATGGCCAATTACTCTTTCTGTGAAGAACTTTCTCCTCACCTCCAGCCTAAACTTCCCCTGGCACAGCTTGAGACTGTGTCCTCTTCTCCTATGGGAGAAGAGACCAACCCCCACCTGGCTACAACCTCCCTTCAGGTAGTTGTAGAGAACAATAAGGTCTCCTCTGAGCCTCTTCTTCTCCAGGCTAAACAACCCCAGCTCCCTCAGCCTCTCCTCACAGGGCTGTGCTCCAGACCCCTCCCCAGCCTCATTGCCCTTCTCTGAACACATTCAAGTATCTCAATGTCCTTCTTAAACTGAGGAGCCCAGAACTGGACACAGGACTCAAGGTGTGGCCTAACCAGTGCTGAGTACAGGGGCACAATGACATCCCTGATCCTGCTGGGAATAACCCTGAGTTCTTCTGTCCAGACTGGGTAAAGCTACTTTGACAGCCTGGTCAGAACAGGGCTTGGGCAGCAGAGCAGAGCCAGTAGTTTCTGGCTGTGCCATGTTCAGAACCCTTCCACACAGGGAAGGATCAGATCAACCCAGGTGTATGACGTGGGAGGGAGAGCTGAGTAATTCTTACAGCAATCAATAGCCACAGGGACAAGTGACAGGAAAGGTGACCTTCTTTGACTCATCCCTCATTACTCACAGGCATTGCACAGATTGTAGTTGAACCATGTTCTCCTTCTTTCTCTGCCAGTTTTATTTTTCAGTAACCAAGCATAAACAGAGACCTGATTCTGACCTTTGATGCACAGCACTATTTTGGAGGCTCCTCAGGAAGCTTAGATCTGTACCTGAGTAATTCAGGTGAGAATCTGGCCTTGGATTTGCACTGGTTTTGCACATGACTTTGTGCCAGGCAAGAAGCAGATGGGCCAATGCCACACAGCGTATCAGGATCAATGTCTGCACACAATGGCAGCCCAGGGCTTTGCAGGAAGGAATACTTAGATTAAGACCCTACAAAACCAAGCCAAAGGCACAAACCCTTTGGAATTTTCTTTGTGTTTTGGTGTGTTGGGGTTTTAGTTTAAAAGATCTGCACACTCACCAGCACACCACTGACACAACCTCCACATCTGCTCTCAGCAATGCTTCAAGACAGATTCACAGGAGGGTTTTTTTGGTCAGTTTGATTTTGCTTCTAAGAACATACTTGACTGTGAGTCTGGCTTTACAATGGCATGCTCTGGAAATGGACTGTGAAATTCCACAGTCCTGGATCCACACCTGAGGAAGCAGGTAGCATTGCAAGAGTGCCCAGTGCTGAGTGTTTCTGTTGTTGGTACTAACAAATCCATGCAAAACTGTGGATGGGGTCCCTGCCACACACCTCACAGCAAACGTGTGCCCGGCCCAAGCACACCAATACTGGCATTAGTTAGTGTTACTGATGGTACTTGATACAGCTAAACTTGTTATGAAGCCTACATCTTCCATAAACACATCTGTGCAGCACTGTCCCATTCCCACCCTCCACAGCAAACCATGATTGTCACAAAGAGTTTTCTGCCCAGCTCCAAAGAACAGCTCCAGTGCTGTGAACAAACACGGTCCCCTGCCTCAGGACCACCTCAGTAGGCTTGGACAGGGAAACCCTGACCTAAAGAGAGCTCCTTACACTAGGCTGGACTGAATTCTTGCTGCTAGCTTTCTAGCATACCTGTGGGCTCCATGCACTCTCCAGATATTTGGATGTTCCTCAGCAAGCCTGGGCTGAGGGGATGGAGACCATCCTGAGAGCCTGGCTTGTTCTCTCTCAGACTGCCCCAGACTGTATGACAGCTTACCATTCCTTGGCTGGGACTGTTCTCCGTGTCACCACACTCCAGGAATCTCCTCCTTTTCCTTTCCTCTAACTCCTGCTGTTAGGAGATATAAGGGGGATGAGGGGTAGGGAAAGATGCAAACTGCTACTCTCAGGGGGCAGACTCTGGATGGGCAGGAGCTGGTGTCCTGCTCTAGCAGGTAAAATGACAGAACAGTTTCAAAGCCTTCTGGGGACTCATCACAGTGTATCAAGAAAGAGATGCCCAGATAAAGTTCTTAACTTTGCTGAAACACCTCATGCCCTGCTCAACACAACTCAACAGCACAAGCCCAACACCTGCCCAGCATCCCTGCCACCCCTTTCCTCCCAGCATAGCATTTGATGTGCCTCAGGACAAAAGCACACAGAAGCTGTCACAAACGTTCCCCTGGCTCCTCCAGCATCAAAGAACAAGGGAACAGAGCCAGAACACGAACACAATGAACTTGTCCACGGAGAGGGACCCCTTTAGAGGGGTTTGAGGGACACCAAAAGCCAAACTCCCTTGCAGCTCTGCCCCTGCCCATCTGTTTCACTGTCCCCCAGCCTCACCACTCACCTGACTCCTACTCCGAGAGAGAAAAGGAGGGTTTCTGTCTCTGCTTCTGTCTCTCCTGCTTGTCTATATTGCAGAGCAGTGTGAGTAGATGGGAGGTTATGAGGGCTGGGCTGAGAAAGACAGCAGGCTTGCTAAAGTCCAAAGGGCAGGGCTGTGGGGTGGGGGGGAAAGGAGGAACTTGGCAGCAGGTGAACTTTGAGACCTTTATTGTTGCTATTGCATGTGTAGAGCCCTCAACAGGCAAATGTTGGAGGAAGTGAAACAGATTCAAAAGAGGTGTGCTGTTGCGGTTACCTGAGCAAAAGAACAGGTGGATCCTGTCCAAGTAGGAAGGGGAAGGAAAAGGCAGAGGAACACACAGTGCTCTGGGCATGGTGTGGCCGAATGAGCCTCTGCAGTCTTCCAACAACACTCACCACAGCTGTCTGCCTCCTCCTTTGCTAGTCACCACTGGTTAGGCTTGAGTCCTGTGTCCAGTTCTGGGCCCCTCAGTTTAGGAAAGATGTTGAGTTGCTGGAACATGTCCAGAGAAGGGCAACAAAGCTGGGGAGGGGTTTGGAGCACAGCCCTGTGAGGAGAGGCTGAGGGAGCTGGGGTTGCTTAGCCTGGAGAAGAGGAGGCTCAGTGGAGACCTTATTGCTGTCTACAACTCCCTGAAGGGAGGTTGTAGCCAGGTGGGGGTTGGTCTCTTCTCCCAGGCAGCCAGCACCAGAACAAGAGGACAAAGTCTCAAGCTGTGCCAGAGGAGGTTTAGGCTGGATGTTAGGAAGAAGTTCCTCAAAGAAAGAGAGATTGGCCATTGGAATGTGCTGCCCAGGGAGGTGGTGGAGTCACCATCACTGGAGGTGTTTAGGAAGAGGCTGGATGAGGCACTTGGTGCCATGGTTTAGTTGATTAGATGGTGTTGGGTGATAGGTTGGACTTGATGACCTCCAAGGTCTTTTCCAAACTGGTTAATTCTATTCTATTCATGCCAGAAGCTGTGCTGGGTCCCTCCCTGGTGAAGCTGACAGCTATGGGGAGGTCAGTTGCTGCTCTAAGGATCAGTGGTCTGATTTTCTGGCTTTAATTTCCTTTTCAATAGCTTATGCAAAATACATTGAACCCACTTGACAGAGCCATGCCTCTCTCCTGCATGCAATTTTCCATCTTCTCAAACCACTGGCATCCTATTCTCACCTCAGCTATCAGCCCAGATGACATCCAAGGGCCAAAGACTTCAGCAAGCTGAGGTAGCTGTAAAGGGTCAGGAAAGGATCACTGTGGACTGAAAAAATCTTGCATTTCAGTCATCATCTGGGAAAGCACCAGAGCTTCAACTGGACAACCAAAAGACCAAGATGAGTGACTCCTTATAGCTTAGGCAGTACAGCAGCTCTGGAGGCCACAGGTGGAGTAAGCTCATGTGTGGTGTGGGACAGCTTGGAGAAGCTGATACACACAGCTGCATCTCAGTACCTTTGCCAATTCTGAACTTTGTCTAGAGAGAGGAGGCTGACATCTCTTTGATTCTTTCTTTTGACTATATTTGTGTCATCCAGAGGTGAAGGACACCTCACTGAATCATTGCCAATAAACTTTTGAAAGCCATCCCTGCCCCGACCTCACCCACTTACCAGCTCTCCCTGTTTAGAGCAGAAATAGCTCCTGCAGTAAAGCTCCTGGGCAGAGTGTTGTTACCTGGCAGTGCTTCCTCCTTTGAATCAAAGATCTGGAGATTAAAATCATGGTATTAAATTGCACCAAGGCCTTCTTCAGCCTCCTGTAACGCTTCCTAGAGGGATGTGAGAAGAGAAGAACTGCTGATGAGGGGAATACCAACAAAATGTAGGCAGGCTGTGACTATGACTTGAGGGTATGGGCCAAACAGAACATCACCACAGCCAGCCAGTCCAGCTTTGGTCTTACTGTCTTAAGCCTGGTCCTCTCTTAGATGTTTTCCCTCCAACTTTTACCCTGTCACACTATCAGCCTTACCAAAGCAAAGCACTGTAGCAGTTTTGGCTGCAGAGCTGCCAAACAGAAAGGGACCTGGGGGTACTGATTGACACCCAGATGAACATGAGCCAGCAGTGTGCCCAGGTGGCCAAGAAGGCAAATGGCATCCTGGCCTGCATCAAGAACAGTGTGGCCAGCAGGAGCAGGGAAGTCATTGTGCCCCTGTACTCAGCACTGGTTAGGCCACACCTTGAGTACTGTGTCCAGTTCTGGGCTCCTCAATTTAAGAAGGACTTTGAGACTCTTGAAGGTGTCCAGAGAAGGGCAACGAGGCTGGGGAGGGGTCTGGAGCACAGCCCTGTGAGGAGAGGCTGAGGGAGCTGGGATTGCTTAGCCTGGAGAAGAGGAGGCTCAGGGGAGACCTTCTTGCTCTCTACAGCTACCTGAAGGGAGGTTGTAGCCAGGAAGGGGTTGGTCTCTTCTCCCAGGCAACCAGCACCAGAACAAGAGGACACAGTCTCAAGCTGCGCCAGGGGAGGTTTAGGCTGGAGGTGAGGAGAAAGTTCTTCCCAGTGAGAGTTGTTAGCCACTGGAATGTGCTGCCCAGGGAGGTGGTGGAGTCCCCATCCCTGGAGATGTTCAAGAGGGGATTGGATGTGGCACTTGGAGCCATGGTCTAGTAGTCATGAGGTCTTGGGTGACAGGTTGGACTTGTTGATCCTTGAGGTCTTTTCCAACCTTGTTGATTCTATGATTCTATGAATCTCTGCTCAGTGTCAGGAAACCAGGTGGGAAGTCCCTCCTCTACCACCCCCTGCATTGCAGGCCAGGAGCCAACGTGAGAAGGGACCTGGTCAGGCACATTTCCACCTTGCTGTCCTAAGCAAGGACAAAGGGCTGTGCTTTGCCTGGCCCTTGTCTCCTGACCTTGCCTGGTAACCTCGGAAGTGAGCCTGGATGACTGTGACCTTCTCCTGCAGGACACGGAGGCGTCTGCGGCGCAGGAGGCATCGGAAATTCCTTTGCAGAGTAACTATGGCCCAAGCCAGCCTCTGGTTCCAGTGCCTCTCCAGAAGCTGCCTGGCCTTCTCCTTCAGAAAAACCTGGGCAAAGGGAACAGCTGCTGACCCACAAGGAAAGCAGACAGCTTCTCTGGGAACTCATCAGTAAGACAAGTGGCTGGCTGATAAACATCATCAAGGAGTAAGGTTAGTGAGTGGGAAAAGCAGAAGCCCAGATCTCCATCAAGGAATGCTGGGTCAGTGAAGGAGCTGGTCATGCTACTGCAGCACCTGGAGTCAGCCTCCTGTTTCCTTATCTGAAATGCTAAAAATCCCTCCTCAGTACTTGAGACAAGAGGCAAAGCCAAAGGGAGGTGAGGGCATGCAACGATCTCCCTCATTGAGCTGAAATCCAAGCTGCTCTCTGTCCACTGACAACCAGTGAATAGATGTCTGGGTCTGTGTGATTAAAGTGGGATTCTCTATAGGCATCACCTTTGTCACTCCAATCTGATAGAGCTCTGAGGGGTTTCCCACCACATGAGACAGCACTGCCAAGCAGCCTTCTCTCTCCTCCAAGCGGTTGTGCCTTCGCCCAGCCAAGAGGCCATACCTGGAAGGAAGCCAGGGCTGTAACTTGAGTCCACATCCAGTGCTGACAAGTTCATCCAGGCTTCAAGTGGCTGGAGAATCCCAAGCCAGTACAACACTGTACCTGGCTAGGAAGCTGTGGAATGGAAGACGGACTGGGTATCCCTCCTTGCGAATGTGGACAGCCTCCAGGATCCCGGAATGCCGCAGCTGACAAGCGACATGCTCCACATCAAAGACATTTGACAGCTGTGAACATAAGGCAGAAGAGAAATGCAAAACAAGAAGTAAAGAGAGGAAAAAATAAAGGAGATAGAAGGCAGAGAATTTAGAAAGAGTCTCTTTCTATTGTCCTGTTCTTGGGTTAGGTCTTGTCATGGTCTGGGGGTGATGAAACACAAAAGCCAGCACGTTGTCTGGTGTCCAGCTGACACTGGCTGCAGCATGTGGCCAGTTCACATGGTCATGGGGAAGGGTGAGAGACAAAAAATTACAAGGGAAGAAAAGTTTCAAGCTACCAAATGAAGCAAAGAAGTCCAAATTCCAGCTGTGAAAGGATAGCTGCTGGAGAGGACTGGACTTCAAGGAACTGAAGGATTCCATCAGGATGCTGCCCTACCTTTTGGGGATTAGGGCTGATGCACCAAATGAAGAAGGCATGGCTCCTGCAAAACAGAAAGGAAGAACCTGTGATCATCCTCCTCTCTGTGCTGACTTGGGAAGGCTTCACACACTTCTGCATGCAGCAGTCAGCCCAGTGCAGGGATGGCACTATAACAATCTCTCTCACCTTCTCAGCCTGGCCGTGAGGTCTTGCAGAGACTGCTGGAATTTGGACACCAGTGTGGAGGCCTGAGGCTTGAGCCCTTTGCCTCTGGCCCCCAGCTCCCTTTGCTGAATATAGGCAGCTTTAGCCTTCTGGAAAATGTGAGACACCACCTGCAAAAACAAAGAAAAGACCAAAGCTCCCTGAACTACATGGAAAGAACAGTCTCTTCTGCCAGAAACTGGATAATCATCCTCCCTTACCCCTAGCTGCGCCAGGAACCCAGCAGCATTCTCAGGCACCCTGTGCTTTTCATATATCAATTGCATCAAATGAGAGCAAAGATGACTTGCTCAATTCCCAAGTGTGCTTCAGTAGAGTAAAATTCCTCTTGGTTTCTCCAGGTTCTCCTGACACCTGAACAGGATCTTACTGCTTCTCTTATGGAAGCAATGAGCCCCTTGTTAGGTGTCTGCAGTAGAGATCTTCATCCTGAACCACTACAGTACCTTGAGGCGGCTCTGAGAGAAGATATCCAGCACCTCTGGACGCAGCTGGTCACGGTTTTTGTTAAGAAACTTGTGGACCTGCAGAGGCAAAGTCTGATTTAATGCATCATTCAGACCGCCAACCACACAGGTAAACACTCCTCTTACACCTTGACTTGGGGCAGGCAGCTGGAGAGGTGGAACAAGGGGAAAGCCCTGGAGAATGAGGCTTGCTCACTCCTATTGCCACTAGGAGAGGAGGGGACAATGACTTCTGCTTTTAGGAGGGATTGCACCTTTGCTAGCAAGCTTTGACCCCTCACTTGTCTTCAGCAGATACAGTTTTCCTGAATTTCCAGGAAATGTAGGCTGTGTGGAGCTCAAGCCATTACCTATTTTGCTTCTGCCTACAGGCAGCTTAGTTAACTTTCCTAATGAGAATCTTACTGTTCCAGATAGCTCATGCTCTACAGAGGTGTGCTGTTACAAAGAGAAGCTTTGCTCACAGCACTCAGAGCTGGTCCATCACGACATCTACAGCATGCTTCCAAGGTGACCTGTTGCTCCAAGTGCTCTGAGCCCCCTGCCAGCTCACCTGGTAGGTAACAGGGCCTGCATAGTGCTTCACTGTGAAGACTGGCAAAGGCAGCTTGGGCTTGGTGTACCAAGGGCTGTTTTCATGATGGTAGTGACACTTCTGGAGGAAAGTGTGGTCAGTGGCCTGCAAAGGAGATGACAAACATGTTTGCCTGCTGCTGTAACGTATTTGGTAGGCTGACAAGCAGATGCTAAACCAAAGGTCAAAACATCTAATACTTGTGTCATCACAGTCCCTGCTCAATCTGTTTATCTGCCTCACCGTAACCACCCTGTGAAAGGGATCACAGGAGAAGGACAAAAGCTTCTCACCTGAGTCAGTGAAGTCTGGTCATCCAAGATGCACAAGATGCCATGGGGCTTTGCAGCAATGAAATCTAGGCAGGACTCACTGTACATCTTGGAAACAGGAATCCATGCTAGCTGCTCTTGGCTGTATTCCTCCTGCATGTTAAAGACCAACCAGTCCAATCCAGCCATGCAAACAAGAGCAAACAGAGGAATTAACGGAAGGATTTGTGTATTTATCAGGAAGTTAGAGCTTCACTGCTGCTAGGAACTTCCCCAGAATTATCTGGGTTTGTCTTACAAAGCTTCTAAAGCCACTAATGATTTTTCACATTTAAGAGAGGAAGTCTGCTAAACAAGGTAATAAAATTAACTGTAAAAAGGGCAATTCCATCTTCAAGACATGAGTGGTACACAAAATGCTGCAATCAATCCACCAAACAGGCTTTAAAAGTGGCAGCTGAGCTCTGGAATCCTTCATTCTGATCAGCTCAGTTATAAAATCTGTAAAGGGGAGCTAAGCACTAACAAGCTCCCCTGAATTCATTACACAACCAACATAAGATGTGAATTAGCCAGCTCTTTGGACTAGGATTCCACAGGTACTGCCTTAGAGGGCCAGGTTTGTTCAGCTTCTTGTCTCTCCACTACAGGATTGCTCTCCAGCTGAGGCAGCCTCAGCTCATTCTGTACATGCTGCCTTTCACCTGCTGGCCTGAGTTCCATTTACCTCTTCCTGGGCAATGACAGTCTGGCTGAAAAAATGCTGGAGGTGCTCGTTGGCAAAGTTGATGCAAAGTTGCTCTAAGCTGTTCACACCTAGATCCTGTGAAGACAAAAGGGCATCATCGCTTCCAACCCACAGGCTGTGTCTTCTTACCAGATGGTGCTGATCTGAGCTGCTGGTTCAGGCAGCTCCTGCTGATTGGTAAGTGTGAATGAACCTGAGGAATTCAAATCATCTTCTGTCTGCTTTGCAAGCTTGCAGCCTGGTTTTTTTGACTAAGCTGAACAGCAAGAGGTGAGACAAGCTGTAAAGGAGCATAAAGACTGTGCTCATTCAGCTCACCTCATCAGTACAACAAACATATACCAGGTTTGGTTCTTAGGGCTCCTCCAGATAGCAATTCAAAGCAAGAGTCTATAGTAAGTGTTAAGTCACACCCTGAAGGAGCACTTCTCCACTGCATCTGAACACAGACACCTACATGAAGTGGTACAACTGCTGTCTCCTTTCTGGAAAACAAGAGAAAACAGAACCAAAAAGAAAGCCAACCCATCAGATCCCCTTCCATTTCTGGTAGCGACTGAGGAGAGCCAGCACTCACAGCCCAGGTAATATCAAAAGGATAGAAGCAGCAACCTCAAAACCATGGATGTCCACAATGCCCAGGGCACAATCTGATTCCCCAGGAGCCAACCACTCGTTGATTTGCAGCAGCAGCCACTCAAAGAGCAGGTAATAGAGAGTCTTGGCAATGGAATCCCTGAGTGGAAGAGGGGAGGGAACCCAGTTACTGTAAAGACAGAACCCTTGGGTGCACCTCACCAACCCAGAGAGCAACAGCAGAAGTCACCTGGCATCGATGGCTCCTTCTACAGACAGAGGGGTGAAGATCCGATCATAAGATGTCACCTGGGCACAAGAAGAGCTGGAGTTTGCTGCTGTTATCTCACAAACACATCTATTTTTAAAGCCACAAGGAAATCAGCCCAGTTAATAACAGGGTGGGTGTTTTTCCTATCTGGCTTGAGAATTTACTCAAGTATCAAAGCAAAAAGTAAAACCAGAGTTTTGCTGCCGCATTTCAGGGTGGGAGTTAGCTGGCCAGCTTGTTAAGCCTAAAGACACCTCATGTCAGAAAAAAGCCCTCCTAGATGTGAGTTCTGCCATCCTTACAGAGCTGCCTGGAGGGTTTTCAGCTCCTCCTCATTACTGATCATAGAATCATTTTGTTCGGAAAAGACTTTTAAGGCCATCAAGTCCAACCAGTCTCTACCTGTACCAAGCCTGGTGCTAAACCACATCCCTCAGCACTATGTCTCTGCATCTTTTAAATCCCTCCAAGGAAGGAGATTCCACCACCTTCCTGGGGAGCCAGTGCCAGTGTTTGAGAATCCTTTCAATGAAGTTTCTTCCAAGATCCAACCTAAGCCTCCCCTGGTGCAATTCGAGGCCACTGATCCAGGACAGCAACCTCCTGCTGTTTGACTCCTGCTGTTACCTCCCAGATTTTGGACCTGCTAAGCTGGTGGTCTTTCTGCTGACAGAGCCCTAGCATTCCATGCTTCAGGATGAAGGAGAAATCACCACAGTGGGACTCACAGTGACACGGTGAGTGACAGCACTCTGCAGGAAGTCTGCTGAGACGCGCAGCAAATTGGCCACGATCTGAATCTCAGCATCACTGGCGATGGCTGCGTGTTCATAGGACTCCCTCTGAAGAATGGAGAACAACAACAGTGTCACCTCTGGATGGGAATCTAGGGTCCACTGGTATTAATGCTCTCAACAGCATCTCAGCTGCACCAAGCTAGCCACAGCACCTAGGTTCATGTTGGCTCCTCAAACAGCTACCCAAGCTCTAATGAGCTTTGGTTGCCTCCCATCTTCTGTCCCTACTAAGGTCAGCCTAGAGCCTAATATCAAAAGAACAGACTAGTCTTCAAAGGATATCTCCTTCAGTCAAGAATAAAGTCCCACCACAGAGGACAAAAGCAGCCCATTCCCAAGCTGCCAAGGGTTAGCTTACCTCGTAGGAGGTGAAGCAGATATTCCCCAGCTGCAGAATGGCAGCCAGGACAGCCCAGGTGGAGGTCAGCTGATCATCGGAAAGGTTGATTCCCTCCAGAGCTTGCACCAAAATCAGAAAGTCCTGACTGTCCTCCTTCCCCAGGATGTCACAGGCTCTGCCCTGAGAGAACAGGGAGAGATAATCGTGGTCAGCCCCTTTTGCCCCAGGGTGGAGCTGAGTTACCAGCAGCAGTCTTCAGTTTAGTATTTCAAGGACTGGAGGAACCTGAAGTAAAAAGACCAAAGAACCACTAGTGGGAGCCCAGCATTCATGACAGACCAGTCTCTTCTCCCCAGAGTTTTTGAGAGTCAGATCTCTCCTGCCCATAGATGCTAAGTTTCTGTCATTGTTCCAATAGAGACACCCAGCCACCCCTTGCCCACTGCTGAAGCGCAGATTCAGAGAGGAAGAGATGCCAGAATCTGCTCCCAAGTAAGTCATGTCAGAGTTGCTACCTTAGATAGCACCAGAACCCACTGTATGGGGTAGCCCTTGGACATAAGGAAGAAGTTCTTTACAATCAGAGTGGTAAAACATTGGAACAGGTTGAGCCCTCATCCCCGAAGACATTCAAGATCAGACTTGCTGTGGCCCTGGGCAGCCTGATCTAGTTGGAGGTGTCCCTGCTGCCTGCAGGGCGGTTGGGCAAGATGACCTTTGTGGGTCCCCTCCAACCTGACAGAATCTGTGAATCTGTATTGAAGCACACCGGGTTCTGTGCACCTGGGGAGCCACCCTGAGTCTTCATCTCACTGCCCTCTGCCACAGAGCTGCACTACAGTATGGGCACAGCACTCTTACTCTCCTGAGTGTGAGTGAGGATGCTCCTGACAGCCTCCTGTGACCCTACAGTTCACAGAAATCCTGGGCCAAGGGGGTCTGTAGAACCTGCTTCTGTGCACAAGAGCATTCTTTGACAGAATGTTTCCAGCTGACCAGATTCAAATGAGGACAAGAATGAGGTCCAGGTAGCTCTTGGTCTTCTTCTTGCCAAGACTAAGATCCAAGAGAGATGTTTGTCAGTCTCTGATAACATCTTTACACATGATCTGATATTTTCCTCTTTCCTGGGCAGCAGGATGAGGCACTCCTGCTAGTGACCACTTTGAAGGGTTCAGTTTACAATACAGGTCCTTTGCCAACCAGGAACATCACCCTGTTAAGGGATGGGCCCTTAACTGCCCTCCATCCTGCTCTGGCAGTGGGGTTTGGACTAGATGATCTTTTGAGGTCCTGTCCCACCCCAACATCCTGCGATCCTTCCAGCCCCTAACATTCTGGATGCATTCCTGTGTGACCTGTGCTACCTTCTACGGTCCTGCTCTGGCAGAGGGGTTGGACTCGATGACTTTCGGAGGTCCCTTCCAACCCCTAACACCTTGTGAGCCTGTGATCCTTCCAGCCCTTAACATTCTGTGCTTCTATGATCCTCGAGTAATTAACGGTACTTGCCCACTCCTCGCCCGAAGGAAAGAGGGCAGCAATCATTCCTCTGCTGAAAAGAGTTTGCTCACCGGGGAAAGCTGCCTCATACAGCCGGAGCTGGAAAGATATCTGGCAGCTGCTGCTGTGAACTCCTTGAGCATGGGAAGGATTCTTAACCCAATGAAACAGAGCTCCGAGGGGATGGTTTGTCACGAGTCTGGCAAACACTATCCCAGTTCAAATGGACTGAAATCAGCAGCACCTTGCCGGGGTTTAACATTCCCACCCATTTACTCAGACAATGAAGTAAGTGTTGTGCTGGGGTAGAAAAATATGTTCCCTGCTCTTTCTTTCCAGTCCCGCGACAAACTGCAAAGGCAAGGCAAGATGAGGAGAAGGTTTCTCTTCCACACGGTGGAGCTGTGGACCTACACAAGCTCTGCTTCTGTAAAAGGCTTGAGTTGGAAGCAGAAAGGGGTCTGAAAGGGGTCTGAAAGGTGAGACAACAAAGAGGCAAAGGGAGACCTTCTTAAGTCAGGTGTGATAAGGAGCTGAGTAGACTTTAGCACAGTCCTGTGAGGGACACATCAGAAAGGAAGACAAGTCAAGTGCCTCACTAACCAAACAGAAGTGATGTCTTGGCCATTTCATGCCTGGCCCCACTCACCTGATTCAGGTAAAAGTAAGACTCTGCCTCTTGCAGGTACAACTCCTCTTTCTGCTCCACAGGCAGCCCAGCCAGCAGCTGATAGAACACATGGAAGTTCCTCTCACCACGGGCCTGACAGGGGACACAAGTCATCCAGCTGACTCATATGCAGCTCCCAAATCCTACAGCACAAATGCTGCCATGAACAAAACACTAAGTGCAGGACACTGAAGCTCAGGTCAGCAAAAGGAGGCCAGAAACCACCCATGAACTATTTAGTTTCAAAAGTTTTCAGGGTTTCTCACTGACACATCAAGAGCAGGTCAGCCAAAGGAAGCCAGGCATCACCCATGAACTATTTCATTTAAGTTTTCAGGCTTTTGCACTGGCACCTTAAGATCATCCTATTTGAGAGTGGTCCCTCTCACACAGCTCCAGTCTCTGATGTCTTCCACATGCCAGACATGAAGAAAAAATTACTTGAGGACAAGTTTAGCTTCCATAAAATCCCTAAGAAGTAGCTTGATTCAACCTGGGACAGAGTGACCTTCTATCTTATTCAAATAAAATAAGCAATCACCTTGTGCTACACAGAGGGAACGTATTTCTTCCTAACAGAAAAAATGAGAGGCACTTCCCATGCTTATTCCCACCCCTGTTGTTTTACACTAAATCTAAAGCTAAGTATGAATAAGGGGGAGAGGGAGCCATGGGTACTCACCTGAAATACCACACGAGACTTCTCCAGCAGGTACTGGGAGATGGATGTGCCCACCACAACACCACTAAACATAAGACAACCACAGAGCCTGTCAGAAACCAGTGACACATTTTCTGCTGATCCATTTCTCTGAGGGTTTAGCAGAGGGAGCTGCTGCTGAGAAGCAAGGGTATGACCTGACCAACTTGGGCTTAATTTTGTAGCTTTCCAACACTGGTGTTCTGTGTCACACTGCTACAGAGAAAGCAGCTATGAAATACAAGAGTTCAAGTTTGGGTCCTGAACAGCCTCCAGAGTGCAAAGGAGCTTGGGTTTGAATGACCCTCCCAGTATATGTCTTGTGAATGGTTCAGGGAATATTCCATGCCCCTTCCCTTCAGTGGTACCTGATCACTGCTGCATTACCACTGGCACCTGATCACTGCTGCATTACCACTCCTCATTTGACCTTACCCACCCCTTTCATATGTCCAGCTGACAGCCTGTAGGGATAGGAACCACCTTTTTATTTGGTAATTTAATTGCATCTTGCACAAAGTGATCCTGGACCAAAATCAGGATGTCCAAGTACTAAAGCAACAGTGGAGCACACAGCCAGCAGCCTGGAATTGAGCTGCCTGCAAGGACGTACAGATCCTTTAGCCTGCCATGTGTCCCATGCAGATCAGGCAGCTGATAATGAAGGGCTGAATTAGCAGGCACCTGAATATGTGCAGCTGATCTGAGGAGACCCAGCATGGCTTCTATAGAAGGAGATCCTGTCTTGGCAACCTCCTGCAGTCATTTGAAGGGGATGACAAATTTGCAGATAAGAATCATGGAATGGTTTCGGTTGGAAGGAACCTTAAAGTTCATCTGCCTCCAACCTGCCATGGGCAGGGACACCTTCCACCAGATCAGGTTGCTCAAAGCCCTGTTCAACCTGACTTTGAACAATTCCAGGGATGGGGCATCCACAACTTCTCTGAGCAACCTGTGCCAGCATCTCACTATCCTCACAGTAACTAATTCCTTCCTCAATCTCATCTAAATCTATCCTCTTTCAGTCTGAAAATGCTATCCATCATCCTAGCACTAGAATGAACACTTGGAGGTATTCAAGAAGCTGTAGATGTGGCTCTTGAGGATATAGTTTAGTGGTCATGGTAGTTGGGTTATGCTTGGATTCAAAGATCTTAAAGGTCTTTTCCACCCTGAACGATTCTGTGATCTAAGAGATGAAGTCTGAGTTTCCAAAAGGTTGTGACAATGCTGTGGGACTTCCATAGAAACCAAGCAACCTCTGCACGAAAAGGAAAGATCCAGCCACGGGCAGGAGGAAATGGCTAATCCTCTTCACAGTGGGAGGCAACCACCAAGTGTCTGTGCTCTGTCCTGTGAGTGTAACCCCAGGTTGGGTAAGTGACCTAAAAGAAGGGCTGACCAGCAATGTGACACAGCTTCAAGGCAGTGAGGGTGAAGGCCAGCTGTGAATAACTGCAGACAGACCTTACAATACTGAGTGAATGAGCAAGGCAAAGGCACATAAAATGCACTGTAGATAAATCTAAAGGGATGCCTACAGGGCAAAGTTATCCCAGCTCCACACAGAAACTGAGAGGCTCCCAGCTAACCATTGCTGCCTGGGACTGAGACCTTGGGGCTATGATCGACAGGTCCAGGGAAATATCAGCTCAGTGCTTGGCAATGGCCCAAAAAACAAAAGGAGGCAAGGTCAAAACAAAAAGAAATAGTGCTTTTCACAGAACTGGTTAGACCTGTAGAACACTTGCCAAAGACTGCTGCAGAGGCATGAAGTTTGTGTGAGTCCAAGAGGAAACTGGAAAACCAGGAGTCTCAGAAAGACTCCTGAGCTGCTGCAGGTGGGTGAGAGCTAACAGAGTGCTAGAGAAAGGCATTAGTGAATCAGTGAATGCTTGTGGCCAGGGCTGGAGACACAGCATTGTGTTAGATGGCTCCTTGGTGTGAACCAGTTCAGCCATTCTTATGTTCTTGATCTGTCACACATCCTGAGAGGTGAAGGTCTGTTCTTTTGTGGAGGAAACCTAAAGGCAAACTCAGGGTGTAAACTCATCCTCTTCCTATCCTGATGAGAACAAGAGTGTAGGGAAGGGATGACTACGGCATGAGCTCGGAGCGTGGCTAGACCTTATCTCAGCTGAGCACCCTGTGGCAGATGCAAGGGGCAGCTTCCCCAGGTGCTCCTTTAACTCACTGTTGCAGGTGGACATTCAGAAGCTTTCCAAACCGGCTTGAATTGTCATTGAGGATGGTTCTGGCATTCCCAAAACTCTCCAGGATGGGTAAGACACTGCAGGGCTTGAAGGAAAGAAGAAGAAGAAGTCACTTCAGTAACAATCACAGGTTTTTAAACCCCAAAGGGACGTCAAGTAACTGTTCAAAAGTGCAAGAAAAATAGGGCTCCACTGAAATAATTACTGCCTGGCTAAAGAGTCTCTTTTGGAGTGTATCTTGGTATCATTGCCTCTACCCATTTGTGAGTCGCTCTACGAGGTTTTTACCTTCACTGCTATGATCTTCCACTTTATTTCTGCTCTGTTGAGATACATCTCCCAGGCTGCTGCAAATTCTCTCTGGCTTCTACTCCTCGCTGAAGCATGGCAGCATAAAGCCATGCTCAGCTGCCTCTTACCTGCCTGGTCCTGTGGCTGTCTGATCTCTGGTACAGCATGGTCAGGTATTGCACAATTGCTTTGGCAGCTTCTGTTTTACCCGATCCACTGCGTCCGCTGCAGGCAGAAGAGGTAAGGAAGTTGGCATCAAAGCAGAATGATCTAATTTAGGCTTATCAGAGGAGCTGCTACAGTAAATCAGGGGAGTTTACAACAACTGATTTACAACAACTGAAGATCTATCACATATTGTTTGAAACCCTGAGATAACTTGACAAAAGAGGCCCAAACAAGATTCCACTGTGAAATGCCAATGCTTTCGCTTCCAGCCTTCCAAAGTGATGTGAAGATAAAGTCAAACAGTGTTTGCACAGGGTGAAATAAAAATCCATCTTATTTATGGTCTCTGCTGACAGCCTTCACACAAGAGCCAGAATGATAAACTCATGGAGTGTGAAATGCAAAGATGAAAATCTTACAGGAAGGAATTAAGAAGCCTTGGGAGAAGCAGCCTTCTTTCCTACCTGATGATGACACACTGCTCTTGCTCTGAGGACTGGGATAAACTGTAGGCCATTTCTGCTATGGCAAAGATGTGTCTGGATGTACAGGAAGAAAACCCCAGTTAGCCAAACTTGTGTTTCTACCTCACAAATACAGCACCAAAAGGTTACTCAGCAGTGATCTACATTAGAGCTGGGCCAGTGTCTTGATCTGAGAGCAGGGAGGAACCAGGGAAATCAGAGCTTTGCTCTTAGCTGACACCAGGTTAATAGCACTGTTGCAAGGTATTGCAGAGTTCAGGTTCCTCCAGGACCTCTTCAGCCCAGCCTGAGTTCAATTGTATGGGACACCAGCAGTATTAGCTGCACTAGAGAAACCTGCAAACCAGCTGGCAAACCAGCTCAGGGGGGGCTGTACCAGTGTTAAACCCAAGAAACTTCAACCAACTGCCTCAGTTCTTCAAGCTTACAGTCACTGCTGCTAGCAATGTGGGGAGCACACACTGCCAGAACTGCTCAGGTACAGTCCCAGAGGGCACCTTCAAGCAATAGTGAAGGAACTTGACCTAAAGAATTTAGTTCTGTGGCATTACAGGTCTGAGCAACTACAGCTTTGCCAAATGGGTTGTGCACTTCCCATGGCATTCACCCTGCTCTATCAGGCAGCTGGAGGAAAATAAAACCCTTTCTGAAGCACACAGAGAACAGAGTTCAGGGAGGTAGTAGAGGAAGAGAAACCTACGGGGCATTCCTTGAGGGAGTCCCTTGGTGGTACTTCGTAGCCACATCTTCAGAGTAGATACTGAGGTCTTTGAAAGGATTCACAGAAATCAAAATTTGCCCAATATAAGTCTGAAAAACAAGAAGAAGGGCTGGGGGAACAAAATCTAGTGGCTTCTTAGAACTTTCTGCATGAGGAATGCTACTGAACACATTTAATACGAAGACTGAAATGACCTCCAAAGGAGTACTGTCTGTCCTGACAGCCTGCTCAGCCCACAGCACAGGTTTTTCAGTGGTCCTTTTCAAAGCCCTGTCATTAATATTTTGGGATAAGTGGGCACTCACTGGTCCATGGTCATCTTCACTGGTCACTGCCCATTCACCAAGCTTGACACGAAATTACAGGCACAGGTTTGACCTCCTGAGCCAGCAACTGAAAGCAAGAGCAATTAGCCATCCAGAACTAGCTCTGGACTGCAACACTGTGGAATGTTTGCAGAAACTGTGAAGCTTCTTCTTAAGATCCCAATATATTTTTTTTTACTCATAACTGCTTTGCTAAGACAGGAGAGATCCACTAGCAGCAGCTGAGGCAGTGACCCCAGACCACAAACATCAAAATTTAAGAGAGACTTCCAGGATTTGTCACAAACACCCTCCCCATCTTCTCAGCAAAAGCAGCGTGAGTATCCTTCTTATCACTGCTCCCACTAAGGAGAGAGCTCTTGAGCTACTTGTTGCCTTATTTAAAGCTTGATGGAATGACAGACATTCTTTTCTCCTAAAGCTCATTGTGCAGAATAAATAATCACTGAAGAGACCAAAACCAAACCAACCACCACCCCCCATACGTACATAAATAAGATCTTGATGGAACCTCTTCTTCAGACACAGCAGAACTGAGCTCTCACAGACTTCCCTACAGACAGGAAAGGACTTGTCAGCCATAAGCCTCACTTGCACATGTTCACATTAACCTCTCTGCCCTCCCAAGGATCTTGGAAGGGGCTGGGATCTGAAACTGTTTGCTGCCTTCACCTGGTTCCAACATGCCCACAATTAAGCATGCCAAGGAGCAGCCAAAGCTCAGAACATCCAACCTGTCCAGCTCCATGTGATCACACCTCCTTCCACACCACCTTTACAGATGTTTATCTCAACAGGATAGCACAGTTTGAGGTGGAGGGCATGTGAGAAGCAGTGCTAGGTGCTTCTCCTTCAACAACAGCAGTGAACCCATGATTTCAAAGCTGTTAAAGATGTAGAGCCTGAGCTTGCTGTAGCTGAAGGCAACTGGAGTCACAAAAGCCACAGATGCCACTGGCAGTAGGCAAATGACAGAGAAACATGCCTCTCCTCCTGCAAGCCATCCTGACCTACCACCCACTTCATGCAACAGGAGTGGTATGTTAAATTCCCAGTTCTGTCCCTGTGCAGCACCACAGGAGTCAGCCTCTAAACCTGGTTTCCCCTACCCATAAAATATTAATTGAGTTTTTTGAAGCCCATCTCAGGACCAGGAACCCTCTAACAAGAGAGGTAGAGTTCCCAGGGTGCATTTGCAAGTCTGCTGACTGGGATGAGCTGCTGTCTCTGATGTGTGACTGCAGATTCCATGTGCTCTCTCTGTGCAGCAGAGCTTGGGGACACGCTGTAGACAACAGAGTTCTCCTGTGCTACTCCCCACAGGATTCAGCACAGGTCTGTAACTTAAGCAGCTCAGTTAAGGTTTCTACTCAACGTGACTGTGGAGTCAAGTTGATGTGTGCCTCAGCTATGGCACACTTCACATCAGTTCTATTTTCTCACATGGTGGGCAAGGATCTACAATGTGCTTTCAGTTGTTGAGGCTAGAGTAGCTTTGGAGGATAGCAAACAAGCATCTGGGACCTTCAACTAGCTGCAGAATTTGAACTGAAAACACATACTCCAGTCTGGTTAGATCTTCAGTCTCCTCAGCTTCTACACAGTGGTTTTCACACATGCACACCTGAAATGCAGAGAAACATCACTGAAAATCAGGAGAAGTTCAGCTCCTTTCCACTGCAGGAGACAACACTCATACCTGTTTCTGCCTGAATTCCATCTCCAGTGTACTGTCTGTGAGGTCTTCTGCCTCCCACTGATCCTTGCAGACCTTCATCAGGTGGCTGCTGGCCAAATGCGGCTCCTTGTAGATGGCCCATTTGCTTAGGTTCTCAATGGTGACTCGTGGTAGCAGCAATTCAGAGCTGAGCCACGCTGCAGGGTCACATCCCTGAGCCTGCTGCTGAGTCCAGTGAACACAAGGTGCAGTTACGGACCCTGCAGTCTGGAGGACACCTGAACCCTCTCTGACATCTACCTCACTGGAATAATCTGATGTATGTATTAGATCCTCTTCTCGATGTGGAAGGAAGCCCTGTTCACTTTGTCTGTGAAGGCCTGGACCCATCACAGATCTGTGAAGGTCACGTTTGAATCTGCAGCCCTTTTGCACAGGCATCACAGATTTTCTGTCTGAGAGAGATCTCAGTTTCTTTAGGGAATAACCAATTCCTGAGCCCCTGGAGAAGGAGCTCTTTGTCTTAAGCATGCTGGGGACGCCGGGGAATACTACAGCAAACCTGGCATCAGTAGCATTGGTTTTGCCCTCATCCAAGCTAATCAAGTACGGACAGGAACCGGTTCCATGAAGAGGGGAATCACCAGAAGGCAAATCAAAGTGTCCCACTTCCTCTGCCATTACAGGACCTCCTTTTCCCTCCAACAATGGGGAAGATTCTTTGTCACTCAACTCAGCCCTCCCCAGCTGTCTGGCCGTGCCGGGGAAGGCTGTGCCAGACTGACCAAGCCACCTAGCAGCGCTTACAATCCTGATTGCCACCCTACTTCTGAATCCGAGAGGTTTGCGGCGCCTCTTCCTCTTCCCAAATTTCTTCAAGATCCATTTTGAAATGCCAATGGCACGTGCCACACTCAGCAGACGAGCTTTCAGGCTCCCATTCTTGGCAGGCTTTTGCCCAAGCCAGCTGGTGACTTTTCTGAAAGCAGAACGGGTGTGCAAGTTCTTGGCTCCTTTCCCGTCAGGCACGTCGGCTTTTCCTGAAGGTGCCTCTGCAGCCACTTTTCCCGCCTCTAAAGTATGGCCTGGACTCAGTTCGACTTTTCCAACGTTCTTCTTCTTGCCAAGGACCTGCTTGTCAGAAGATTTTTTGGTAGTAGTGGAGCAGCTTGAAATATTTGAAAGACTGCATCTTTTCTCTCCAAAATCCCCAGCTATGTTGGCTTCTTTCTGTGTGCTGAGAGTTTCTAGAGTCATGGATTTTGAACAGATGCTTTCAACATTTTTCAGGTCAGAGTTGGTTTCCAAAGCCATCTGGACAGGATTTGGTTTACAGCTTGTTAATAGTTTGGTCTCAACATTTTTGTGTTTGTTTTTCAGACTGAGAAGGATTTGGGACCGAGAAGAGCATTTCTTTGCAAGCATCATTGCTGCCAGCTCCCGCTTCCTGAAGTCTGACAGACTGTCCCCCTGTCTCTGTCCTACTGCCTTATCTTGTTCTGCAGTTTCACACTTCCCAGCTCTGTCTTTCAATGTCCTCCTCTGCTTGGCAAGCAAAAGGCTACCTTCCAGAGCCTTGCCTTCATCATTCCCCTTCTCTTCCTGTTCAGTTCCTTGAAGTCCTTTGCTAAGGCCAAGGTGGAGTTTTGCTTTCACAGCAGTAGGCAGTGGTGGTTTTGTTGCATTTTCTTTTCCTCTGTCAGTGCTCTCTTTGGTGCTGTCCTCCCCACTGCTGCCAGGACTCTCATGTGCATCTTTGGACACATCTTGAACTTCATTGTTTTCTAATGTATTTCCCTTGCCTACTTCATTATTGCCATTTTCTCCCTTCTTAACTTTTTTGCTTTGGGTTCCTGCAATGCTTACATCATCCTCTTCCTCACTGCTCTCTCTTAGAATAGATTTCAATTGTCTTGGCATAGCATCTTGATTCTTCATTTTTTCCTCTGCCTTCAACCCTGCAAAGTCAGTGCCTTCATCCTGAGGTTCATTCTCTCCCTCTGTGGTCACCTGCTCCCTTTCAATTTCAACAGATTCATTGGTTTCCTCAAGCAGTTCCTTGCAGCCCTTCTTCTCAGCCACTGGAGAATCTTTGGGCATGGCTTTTTTGTCAGTGACCCCATCTTCCTCTGAAGAACTGCTCTTCTCTTCACTGCTTGCTGTGCTGTCCACTACAGTCTCTTTTGTGCCTTTTTTGTGGGTCCGATGGCCTTTGTTGCTGGAGTCAGAGTTACCCGAGGTTTCCAGGAGACTTTCCTCTGCACTTTCAGTCACAACAGTCCTGGTATGTTTTCCAGCTTGCTTTGTCCCAGTTCTCTTACCTTTTCCCCGTGTCATGCTGCCTGGGCATTTGGGATCTGCCCTCTGCTGAGGAGCTTCCTTAAAGCCATGACCCTGACTGCGCCTTCCCCTCAGCCTGGCACCACGTGCCCTCTGCGGCAGGACGTGTTTGGGAAGGGAGCCCTCAACATGTGGCACTGCAGCAGCCTCCATGGGCTCTGACTCAGTGACTCTTTCACTAACAGCAGGATGCTTTCCATACCTCCTTTTGAGCCTGTGACCCTTGCTCTTTGGGGGGGCTTTTTCCTCCTCATCACTACAGTCCTCACTCTCTTGGCCTGATGGCACTGCCTGCTGCTTGCAGGCCTCTCCTTTTTGGCCCTCCAGCTTGGGCGCTAACTGCTCTCCACATTTGCTCCCTGAACCAGGCTCTCTTTTATCAGTTCTCTTGTAAGCTCTTCTTCCCTGGAACAACTTTTTGTGGCCATTTTCTTTGCTTCCCTGAAGCCTCACCAGCTTCTGGCTTTTTAAAGGGTTTTCTTCAACGGTGTCATCTTCTTCAGGCAAGGATTTGTTGCCCTTCGGCTGGCCTCTGCTCTTAGCTTCCCGCCGTCTCCTGCAGTGGATCTCTGCATCCCCTGGGGAGTTTGCCTTTTTCTCACCATGCAGCACCTTCTCTTTTCCAACCTTTTTGTGCTGAGTCTTGGATGGAGGCATTTCTCTAGTGCTCAGGATTATGCAAGAGCTTATCTCGGTTCACCTATGAAAGGAAACATTGTGCAGTTGGCTGTAAAAATAAGCTACAAAGAAAGGCCAGGTCCTCCCAGGCAGTAATTTGCCTCTTTTCCAGAGAGCCAAGCAGACATTTGCAGGACTGTACCTGTGCAGCTGAAGAGTGCCAGACTGGCTGTCCTGTCCCAGGTTAATCTCTGGCTCTTGTCATGAATCACCCTTATTTTCTTCTTTTATTAGGAATCTCAGCAGAGGCCAGTCATACACAGACAACTGAATGGATGTCCATGATTTCCCACAGCTGGCAGAGGCCTGATCACACTGTAATTTAAGGAAGAATGATTATCATGGAAGCATGGTCTGGGTTGGAAGGGACCTCCAAAGGTCATCTAGTTCAACCCCACTGCAGTAAGCAGGGACATCCTCAACTAGGTCAGGTGGCCCAGAGTCCTGTTGAGCTTGGGTATCTCCAGGGATGGGTCCTCAACTACCTCCCTGGGCAACCTATTCCAGTGTTCCACTAGCCTCATTGTAAAGAACTTACTCCTAACATAGTTTCATTCAGGGTTGGAAGGGACCACATGGATCATCTAGTTCCAACCCCCCTGCCATGGGTAGGGACACCCTACACTAGATCAGGCTGGCCAGAGCCTCATCCAGCCTGGGCTTAAACACCTCCAGGGACGGGGCCTCGACCACCTCCCTGGACAACCTATTCCAGGGTCTCACCACTCTCATGGTGAAGAACTTCCTCCTCACATCTAGCCTGAATCTCCCCACCTCCAGCTTCATTCCATTCCCCCTAGTCCTATCACTACCTGATATCCTGAGAAGTCCTTCCCCAGCCTTCCTGTAGGCCCCCTTCAGATACTGGAAGGCCACAATTAAGTCACCTCAGAGCCTTCTCTTCTGCAGACTGAACAGCCCCAACTCCTTCAGTCCAATGTTTTCATTTTTTGCTTCTCCAATAACCTTTGTGCTGAAGAAGAGGAACACTCCTAATGATCTACATCAGATGAAAGGACACTAAATAGTTAACTCAGTTTCCTAGAATCACGGTTAGAACTAGATGAACAACACTGGCCTGCAGGTTGAAAAGACACAATGCTGAGTAGATGCTGTACTGCTGACTAGAACTGAAAAGATCACAACTGACTGTTAACCAAAACAAACAGTTTTAACTCAAAGTGTAAAAGCTGAATTGATGCTGCAGCTCGAGAAGCTGTCCAAGCTGAGCTGATGTGCAAGTAGTAGAAAAGATGCAAAAAGATAAACCCTCCATTTTTGGTGCTTATTTGTTGCTCTTCCCCATTTATCTGGGCACTTCTCCCTTAACAAGCCAAGTACTTGGTAAATATAAATCTGTACTGCAATTACAATGAAATAGTTTCTGATTTCCCAGGGAATAAGGTTTTAGACGTTATGCAGTGCAAGAGAAGAACATTAACGAACAGATCACACCCCAAAACAAATAACACCTGTCCCTGAACAGCTCTCCTGAAACCTTACTGGAGGAGAGATTAAATAAATAAGGGCAAGAATGAGGAATGGGAAGGGGGGGGGGGGGGGGGGGGGAAGGGGGGAAGAGAAGAAACAAAGCATTAGAAAAAGAAACATAACAGAGTGGAAAACAACCCAGTGGTGTAAAACTGACATAATCTCTACAGGGAAAAGGCAGTTGAAACTAAGTTACCTCTGTAGCATAAATCTATGTTTCAGAATTGCCTCTGAAGAGGTGAAATAATGACAGAAGATGGATTGATTGTATTATTTATTTATTTATTCTTTAAGGACAGAGTTTTAGTTGCCCACAGCAAAAGGATTTTCAAATCCCAATAGCTGATTCTACCTCAGGATTGTTGTTGCTGCACAACTGTCCTGCAAAAGCACACTGAATAGATCCTGGCAAGCATTTGTGCATCAAAGAAAATTCCTAATGTGGGCCTTGTACTTGTCCCTGAAATTCCCTGGTTCCAGCTTTGCATTTGGTGTGATGGAGCTGGTTTTGAACGGCATGTTCCATGAACATGAGGCATTCAATGCCCTCCAGGATCTGGCTGAGCAAGAAGGCAAAAGTAAATAGATTTCCACCACCTAACAGCATCTCCACACAGCTCCTCTGCAGTGCATTGTTGTTAGCTGTCAGTCTAGGAAGCGTTCAGTGTTCTAAGTGTTAACCAGCACTACTTACCTCTTTATCTTTCCTCTAATCACAGGCAGGAAATAAAGGATGTAAAAGTGCCCAAAGGATTAGCCCTGACCTTCCAGCCTGTTGGAAAATACCACTACTATCCTTTCCACTTATGAAGATCTTTTATTTTATGAGTCAATCTCTTGCTGCTTCAGACAGACCAAAATACCACTCAGGCTCCAGACTCCACTTCTGCCCTTTTGTCTGGATGAAGTGCTAATGGCAGAGCCTGGTTTTGATTCCCCAGTCACTAAACACTTTAAGGCAAAGGTCCAAACCAGAAAACAGAAAGGGTATAACTGAGAGGAAACAACGAACCAGAGAAAGGAAAACTTGAAGGTGAATGGAAGACGAGAATGGGGCTAAGGGGAAAAAAAGAACCCAAACTTAGGAGCAAGGAAACCAAACACTCTGCAACATCTTGACAGAGGAAAGAATGGTAAAAAGCCTCCTGTTGGGTGCATTTGTAATTACCTTAGAGATTACCTTAGCTGATAATGGGAGAGGAACAAATCAGCACACAAGACAAAGAGCAACTCCCTGATTTATTGTTGCACTTTCATCTAATTCTCTGTTAAATTATTCTCTGCCTTTGCTCCTTCTTCCTCTTTCTGTTTTTCAGCCACTCCATTGGTTCTCTACAAGCAAAGAGAAACTTGCACCCATTGTAGCTTTAGTTACTCTCAAGATATAAGAGGGCACAGCAGACAAGATTTTGTTACTAACTCCTAAGCTTTCCACAGAGGGTTAAGTTATTTATTTAAAGGCTGAAATACTGCATCTGGAAGCCTTCAGTCAGATGTTGGATTATTATGGGATGCTGGCAACATATTTACCTCACAGCTCTGAATCCTGCATCTCAGTGATGATGGTTGCAGTCTACAAGCTCTGACAGCCACAGCCACACCAACAGGGACTGCAAAGATACCGAAGGGCCAGTGGGGAATTCCCGAGATGGGATTGAGCTGGGAGGATTAGCTATGCTACATGGCACAAATGTTTTCCTCCCCATAATGACAAGCAAACCCTTGTACACATGCTGAAAGCCCAGAAGAGTTCTGGCCAAGCTTTGTTGAAATTTGCTTCCATCCACAGGCCTCTGCCTTCCCCTAGGGGAAGGGGAAGAGGACACAGGGGGATGATTGCAATTCGGCATTAAGCCTTAAATCTTTGCAGCCACTGTAAAACCTGACAAGGAATGAGAATTTTTAACATTTAGTACCCCAGAAAGGGAGCCTGCTCTGCTGGATGGAAGTGCAGCCACTCTGCAGAATGCTCTATGACTTGCTTGCAGCCCCAACACTTGTGCAAGCTTCCTCACGAGCTATTTAAAAAGCAAAAGCCATCCAAAATATGCATTCCAGTACTTTGGGACAGACTGGCAAAGAACAGTGAGACAAAGTTTGCCTCACCTCAGTCACCCCAAGGAGGGCAGCAAAACCACATTTGAGACTTACACAACCCAGGAAGGCTGAGGCTCTTTAAAATGAAAGCAGCAGACTAGGTGCATGAAAAGTTTCATTGCAAATAGGTTTTTTTTTTGCTCACCACCCATTTTGGATTACGCTCTAGGAGACAAAAAATATCCTCCCCAACTGTTAAAAATCCAATATCTGCCTTTTCCCCCAGCTGCAGCTCTGATGTTGAACAAAAAGCTGCTGCCCTGGAGCACTCTTATGTACCTTTAAGGGCTCCTCAACAATCAATCTTCAGTGCTCCCTCTGAATTTGTTTGGGTTTTTTTTGCTCTGGTCCAGAGTTGGCACAGTTCAAAACATCTTGGGCATGTATAGTGCACAGGAGAATTCATCCTTTAACATCAAAGCCTCTTCTTTTATCCCACTCTTCAAGCAGCACTCTCTACAATATGCAGGTGTCTGGGCACCTTATTCCAGTCCCCCTCCCCTTGCTTAATATACCAATAATAGTGGCCTAGATCTCTAAATCCTGCACCAAGAGTTTTGTTACTGAGATTAATGGCAGCTGAATTAGTCTCTAAATCCTCAGTACAGAATAGTTGTTAATATTCTATCCTCCTAGGGGCTTAAAGTTGATACTGCTGCTCTACAATGCCAAATGCAGGAGAACAGAAAAGAAAACTAAGACATTTAAAAGTCTGCTTTTATGTGCCTCTGCTAGACAGTCATGTGTCTGCAAAGCTAAAGCCTTCTGCAACACAAAAACACTGCAATGCTTGGATCTTGGATGATGAGGAAGATCAGGAACACCGCCCAAATTTGTAGGCACAGGACTTTGGTTTGACTCACTCCCAAGCCTCCAGACCCCAGACTGACTGAATCCAGGTTAGAATGTGAAACCCCAGAGTTCAGAGTTCTTCTGAGACAGGGCTTCAGAGCAGATTGTTTTGTAACACCCCTGTCACTACTGGGAATGCTGAGATGATTCACTGCTTATATAAACAATTCCTTTGACATCAGACCTGCGCTGATTAACTGCCCTTGGACCATCTGCCTCCAGGACACACTGCAGCAGGTGAAAGATCCTCATCATCAGTTTTACACCAACTTTAGCTAAGCAACTACAGGGAAAAGAAAAATTAACAACTTTTGTTCTTCTTTTTTCTTTATAGAAGAAATGCTACTTCACATCAGAGAAAGGAGAACCTCAATGCTATTAAGAATCACAGCATGAATCTACAGACAAAAGGAAGAGCAGACAGCTCATGCTAATGTAAGACCAGTTGTGAGGTGAGCCTCTTCTTCCCTAAATACATTGATTCCTCCCAACTCATACAGAGAAGGTAGAATCATCAGCCTTATAGGGAAACACTTAGAACTTAATTCTTAGCAGGTTATGTTTTCATTGACCTCTACAACTTGCTCAGGCTCCTTCTTTATCGCTCTGCACAGTCACTTCTTCAACATACCTATGCTGTCCACCCCAGTTCCAGCCAGCTTCTCAGCTCCAGGTATCACAGGTCACATTCATGGATATGGTAATGAATTCCCTCTCCTGTACCTCACTTCCATGCAGCCCAGAGTTTGTTCAGAGTCCTGGCAAGTCTGCCCAGCTGTAGAGTCTGACATCAGCGCTGGCTGGGCTGTGCCCCAGCAGCAGATGATTACAGGCATATGGAAGGAAAGTGGCATCAATAATTCAAGGTTTCTCGTGGTGCCTGTGAACTTTTCAACCAGCAATACCACCAGCTGGCTGGCAGAGTTTTGGATAAAAGAAGAGGTGGGATTTCACCCAGGCAAGGGTCAGGCTCCAGACATGGCGTGTCTAGGTACGTCTCCAAAGAAAGACTGCAAAGGAGAGGTCAGTTCCAACACCAAAACATGTTTGCTATAAACCAAGAGGCTAGCAGACAAGGCACAGTGAATACTGTCTAAATAAGAGCTTAGGCTAGTGAACAGGCTTAAATCACAGGCCTCTTTCTTCTGCATCCCTGGAGTTTTATTTCAGGGAGCCAAGCACGGAGAGCTCAACCTCTACTCTCTCCCCCTTGCCAACACCAAGCTCTCTGCTGACAACAGCAAAGTAGTTTCCATCTTGGCACTGAAAAGACAGCAAAAGTAGCACCATTTTTGTCCTCATTATGCCTAAATCTCAGTCCAAATCTATCAGAGTGACTAAATCTCCTTTCAACTTGGATTTTCAAACAAAGCCATGCTCTGCTTTAAACAAAGCCTTTGCAGACAGGCTAAGGTTACTTGGAGAGCTGATTGTGTCCATGCAGCATTGCTAACTCAGTGATGGTTTCCCCCTCCTGTGGTTTTCCCCAAGAAAGCAGATGACAGAGCAAACACAAGTGCAGAGTGTAGTCTGTACCTGCAGTGCTCCTCTGCACTCACCAGATTGTGAAGGGACAACGTGGTTAGGACAGGATTTAACTCCCCTGACAATGACCCTGGTTCTTTAAGACAACCTACTCCCTCCCAAAAGTGCTTTCCAGAGGAGCTGGTGATTAAACAAAAAAACTCAGGTGTGGCCAGCAACCAGAACAAGTGACCCTAACCTAAAATGTGATGAGTTAAGATAAGATACTAGATGTCAGCAGCTCTAGTCTGGGTGTGGCCTGTTTTCCTATCTTCTCTCAAGAACCCCTTGGCTACTATGTGCTGTACTCAGAGGAGAGATAGGAAGGTAACTCAAACTTTAAAATGGCTCAATCACATCAGGGGGAAAAAATGAGAGTAAGAACTGATCAGAAAAGTGCAATTCCCTATAAATTCACAACCACCTTGTTGGGTTGGTAGTAGTTCAGGTAAGGAGCTGGTCAGTGCTGTTCCTAACTAGTTTTAAAATGATATTTGATGAATGTATAAAGAGGGTCTCTTCTTAGTTTCATTCCGTTGCAAAGCAGAACTGACAATCCAGTCAGCACCCTGCAGCCCATCAGACTGGTTTAAAAATAGCTTCCTCCTTTTTTGGGGGGTTGTTTCCCCACTAGGTCTCATCATATTAATCCAGAGAAGGGCAACAGAGCTGGGGAGGGGTTTGGAGCACAAGCCCTGTGAGGAGAGGCTGAGGGAGCTGGGGTTGCTTAGCCTGGAGAAGAGGAGACTCGGGGGAGACCTTATTGCTGTCTACAACTACCTGAAGGGAGGTTGTAGCCATGTAGGGGTTGGTCTCTTCTCCCAGGCAGCAAGCACCAGAACAAGAGGACACAGTCTCAAGCGGCACCAGGAGAGGTTTAGGCTGGAGGTGAGGAAGAAGTTCTTCATAGAAAGAGAGATTGGCCATTGGAATGTGCTGCCCAGGGAGGGGGTGGAGTCACCATCATTGGAGGTGTTTAGGAGAGACTGGATGGGGTGCTTGGTGCCATGGTTTAGTTGATTAGATGGTGTTGGGTGATAGGTTGGACTTGATCTCAGAGGTCTTTTCCAACCTGGTTAATTCTATTCTCCTAGAGAATTTCTATCTCCTAGAGAAAACACTCTACCTTCAGCCTGTTACCCCAAACTAATGAGGAGAGAAGATCCTCAAACTGCTCTCTCAGCTATTTTAAGATGAGCCAGAAGGTCTCCAGGGTCTTCTCCAACAACAACCTGAGGAAGTCAGATAAAGTATTAATGACTGCAAGGAGAAACCAAAACAATTAAGTTACATAGGTTCTAAAACAGCCTCCTTAAATATTTCAGGAGCACTTTGTTGCCCAGTTGTCTGCCATTCAGTGAGTCTGGGTGATCCTGTTACACTGGCAGCCAGCATCCCATGGCCCCTACTCAGAGGTCAGCCAAAACAGCAGACCCACACCTGGCACAGATGACATTGTGCCATCCCTTTATTTTTGTCTGTGCTGACAGACTCTGCACTACACTAAGACACAGCTCAGGCTTCCTCCTTTTAATCCCCTGGCCAACTGCTGCAGTTAGTGCCTAAAGAGAGCAAACTGAGGATGCAAGCCCAGGCAAGCCTGTATTACCTTTCATAGAACCATGGAACGGTTTGAGTTGGAAGGGACCTTAATGATCATCTAGTTCCATGGGCAGGGACACCTCACACTAGATCAAGTTGTTCGAGGCTTCACCCAACCTGGCCTTGAACGCCTCCATGACCTCCCTGGGCAACCTGTTCCAGTGCCTCACCACCAACACTGTCAAGAATTCCTTCCTAATCTCCAGGCTAAATCTCCCCTCTTCCAGCTTAAAGCCATTCCTCCTCCTCCTGTCACTACAAGCCCTTGTAAAAAGTCCCCTCCCAGCTTTCTTGGAGGCTCCCCTTCTGGCTGCAACAGATACAAACCATATCCTAAGAAACAGAACAATTAAGCTATAAAAGAAATTATTTCCTTCTTTTTGCTAACCAGACATGCCTCAGGCCTTATGACTAAGATGATAAATACTTTTCCTCCCAGCATTATGTTCTTCTAATAGAACTGTTAGACACATCCAGCAGATATTCAGTTGCTAAACATCTGAGGAAAGTTTGCATTACAACTGGAAAAAAAAAAAAAAAACACCAACCCCAAAACCACCCAAAACAAAACAAAAGAGCCCCAGGCCAAATTTTTCTAGGACTACAGAATTTTGGCACCAAATATGCAACTCCATAAAAGAGTTCATGTTACAAGAGAGCATTTGACCCAAAACTCGGGCCACTGTAAACCCGCATCCCATACTAGGTACCAAATATGTGTATTCAGATGGGGAAAATTTGGGCTGTTCTTTAGTTGTGGGCCAAGAATTTCCCCCTCTGCAGAGAAAAGGATCTGCAAGGGTTAGGGAGCATGCTGCCAGCATGGCTGTAAGAAGGGAATTTTTTTTTCCAAGGGCTGGCAGTTCACAGCAGCTCAGCTCCTGCAGCAAAGGGGCACTTGAGAGTGCCAGATCCCAAGGAGGCTGCATAAAGCAGGAGAAGGGGAGAGCGCTGCCAAAGCCTGACTGGCAATAACATTAATAAGAGCCAATGAGCCCTCAGAGTGCTTCCAAGCATTAGCTCTTGGAGACAGCAAGCTTCTCTCAAGGAGACAAGGGGAGCTCGAGAGAAAAGTAGAGGTAGGCACAAAACCCAAGGAGTTTGGCAGCAGCTGATTCCTCTGATCAGAACCAGGCTATTATTATTACTGTCAGCTGATGGGCAGACTAAGGGTAAGAGAATGGCTCAGAAGGCAGCTCCTGAAAGGGAGAGATACAGAGGGATTTTTTTTTCCCATTGCATTCAGAGAAGCTGCTTACAGACATTCATTGAAGACTCTACCCTTCATGGATGTCTCATCCCATCACTGATTTCACTTGCTGGTGGTTTTCTGACAGTGCAAAAAAATCCACCCTAGATCTGTCATGAGCCTTTCCAAGCTCTCCTGCTCAGCTCAGAATAAAAGTGAAAGCACCACACACAAGTTCCAGTGTTCCCCTGCTTTGGCCCTTTTGCTCTTTCTGCTGAATTTGAGGCATGGCAGCTCTAAAAGGATTCTCAATGCTGCTGCTCACAACAGTTAAGTCAAGCAGCTTACTCCACTGAATCCTTCAGTTGCAGGTTTCAAAGCATTGCTAAGCAAAATCTGCCATACATCAGCACACATCCTACACTCCTCAATCCCATTAACAGTCTGCTTTGTGCTTCCAGGAAAATAACAGGAAGCCTAGATAAAGTTGGTTCTGCTTTGACATCTAAATCCACTTTAAGGGGTACAAACTGGGACACTATTTCTGTCATTTACCTAACCCTTCCAGTGCACCTGTTGGATGTTTGAAGTTATGTAGGTAAAAAAATCATAGAATGGTCTGGGTTGGAAGGGACCTCTGAAGATCATCCAGTCCCAGCCCTTCTGCAGTAAGCAGAGGCATCCTCAAGTAGATCAGGCTGCCCAGAGTCCTGTTGAGCCTCACTTTAAATATCTCCAGGGATGGGGCCTCAACCTCCTCCCTGGGCAACTAGTTCCAGTGTTCCACCACCCTCACAGTAAACCTGTTCCTAATGTCCAATCTAAATCTCCTCTTCTCTACTTTGAAGCCATTGCCCCCCATCCTGTCACTGCAGGCTGTTGTAAACAGTCTCCAGCTTTCTTGTAGGTCCCCTTCAGGTACTGCTATTAGCTTTTCCCAGAGCCTCCTCTTCTCCAGGCTGAATACTCCCAGCTGCCTCAGCCTGTCCTTGGAGCAGAGGTGCTCCAACCCCCTGATCATTTCCATGGCCCTCCTCTGGACCCTTTCCATCAGGTCCATGTCCCTCCTATACTGAGGGCTCCAGAGCTGGATGCAGTACTGCAGGTGAGGTCTCACCAGAGCAAAGTGAAGTGGCAGAATCGCCTCTCTGGATCTGCTGCGCCAGAACCGCCTCTCTGGATCTGCCGCACCAGAATCGCCTCACTGGATCTGCCGCACCAGAACCGCCTCTCTGGATCTGCTGCACCAGAACCGCCTCTCTGGATCTGCTGCACCAGAACCGCCTCTCTGGATCTGCTGCACCAGAATCGCCTCTCTGGATCTGCTGCACCAGAACCGCCTCTCTGGATCTGCCGCACCAGAACCGCCTCTCTGGATCTGCCGCACCAGAACCGCCTCTCTGGATCTGCCACACCAGAACCGCCTCTCTGGATCTGCCGCACCAGAACCGCCTCTCTGGATCTGCCGCACCAGAACCACCTCTCTGGATCTGCCGCACCAGGATCACCTCTCTGGATCTGCCGCGCCAGAACCGCCTCTCTGGATCTGCCGCACCAGGATCACCTCTCTGGATCTGCCGCACCAGGATCACCTCTCTGGATCTGCCGCGCCAGGATCGCCTCTCTGGATCTGCCGCGCCAGAACCGCCTCTCTGGATCTGCCGCGCCAGAACCGCCTCTCTGGATCTGCCGCGCCAGAACCGCCTCTCTGGATCTGCCGCGCCAGAACCGCCTCTCTGGATCTGCCGCACCAGAACCGCCTCTCTGGATCTGCCGCGCCAGAACCGCCTCTCTGGATCTGCCGCGCCAGAACCGCCTCTCTGGATCTGCCGCACCAGAATCGCCTCTCTGGATCTGCCGCGCCAGAACCGCCTCTCTGGATCTGCCGCACCAGAATCGCCTCTCTGGATCTGCCGCGCCAGAACCGCCTCTCTGGATCTGCCGCGCCAGGATCGCCTCTCTGGATCTGCCGCGCCAGAATCGCCTCTCTGGATCTGCCGCACCAGAACCGCCTCTCTGGATCTGCTGCACCAGAACCGCCTCTCTGGATCTGCCGCACCAGAACCGCCTCTCTGGATCTGCTGCGCCAGGATCACCTCTCTGGATCTGCTGCACCAGGATCACCTCTCTGGATCTGCTGGCTGTACTTCTTTGATTGCAACCTAGACTGCCATTCACCTTCTGGGCTGCAAGCTCACACTGCCTGCTCATGTCCAGCTTCCAGTCCATCAGCACCCCCAAGCCCTTTTCTATAGGGCTGTTTTCTACCAGCTCATCCCCCAAGACTGTATTGATAATGAGGATTTTTCCAGCCCGGGTACAGAACCCTACACTTGATCTTCTTGAACCTCATGAGGTTCACCTGAGGAATGAGGAGAATGCTATAAATGGCTGCTGCCCCTCCTGAGCAGGATTGCCATGCCATGAGCCTGTCAGCAAACCAAATACTCAGAAGAGGCTGATTAGAATCAGTCCATCTGTGAGGAGCAGAAAGCAGCAGCTGGGTGATGCACGTGGACAGGATCACACCAGCTCAGAAGCTGCTGATTAAACCATAACTTCCTCTAAATTTGCAGCATCAGTGCCTGGCACAAGAGGTGGAAAACAGCAGGCCACCTTTCCATTAGCCTCCAGCCTGCAGCAATAGGAACAAGGAAATAATGAGGCTAGTAGAAATAAGGAAATAGAAACTAGGTTGTGAGACCACAGTGGGTGGGAGAGAAGGCTCTCTAAAACCTCATTAGCAAAAAAAATTAACTCTCAGTAGTTCTAGAAGGAAGAGTGCCTGAAACACTACAGCTGGGCATTCAGCAGCAGCAACTCTGCAGCCATATTCTCCTGCAGAATAGAAAGTGCTGCTCCAGTACTCTTAAGATAAAGTAAGGATCCCTCTGCCTTGCTTGGGAAGACAAAAGCAGAGCTCAAATAAAAGAGGGCTTTCAAGGAGAGGTTTCCAAAGCATGATGATGACAGCTCAGCACCCAGCCTGGGAAGACTTAGTTCTTTCTCACTGCCTCTTCTAGTGTTACAAGCAAGTTACAGGAGAGAAATGGGAGAATACTCTGTTCATTTCCTTATGTGGAAAGGAACGAAGCAGTGTCAGTTCAGGGACAAAGGAAGCAGAACACTTAAAAGAGTAACAAACTGCTCAGCATGGAGTTCTTCACCAGTTTTCCTTCAAAATCCATTGGTTCAGCAGCCTTGCCTTGTTTCTCCCTTCAGAACAAATGTTTCTCCCTTCAGTATGCTATCACCCAATTCAATTCAGGACAATCCAGCAGATGACCTCCCAGGGACAATGAGCTGAACCACTGCCCTTTCCTGTCAGTGTGATGCATCAGTCTGCTTGCCACAGGTGTCTTCTCCAAACCAGGCCACTTAATGTGCAGGAATACCCTAGGCCTCTCCAGCACACAGAGGGGAGAGCTCCACCTTCTTCAGGGGGTAAGCAGGCACGAGCCTGCTGCCAGGGGGAAAGAAGCTGCTGACGGAAAGAACAGAGATGAGAGCAGACCAGGATCACAAAAGGGAATTTATTTCCAAACAAAACAAAAAGAGAGCAATGTAGTGTTGAAAGAAAACAAATCAAATTCAATTAGTTTGGGGTGTGGTTTTTTTTTGTTGTTGGTTATTTGGTTGGTTGGTTTTTTTTTTCCTTTCTGATTGGAATGGCTACAAAAATAGATTCTACCCAAATCCATCAAAAGTTAACAACAGTACCATAACAAAACAAACCCCACCCCCACCCCCCAGAGTTTACTCATTCAGGTACCACATACAGCAGTCACAGGAATCTAGCATATATTATTTAAATGCCTTTTTTTTTCCCCCCCTCCCCTTCCTCCTTTCTTCTCCTTTGAAAAAGTCGATCTCTAAAAGGTTTCTGTTAAAACTGAAATACCCACAGGCTCTTCACAAAAATATAGATATATAAAAAGAAAACCCATCATCATTTTAAACCAGTTGGAGGTAACAGTGTGCATTTATTAAAATCCTGCCCCCCACAGGCAGTAGAACTTTTCATAATTTAAAACCCAGCCCAGTAGAAAAGAAATGTGCAAACGTCTGTCAAAGCCGGATGTACTCGAAGAGGCTTGCGGTGCGCCGGGACCTGGCGATCGGCTATCCGTCCTAACGCAAGGCAGGGCTCCGACAGGAGAGGTCTCCAATGAGGCACTAAGAGGGGAGGGCAGAGGCGGAGGCTGGCAGGCAGGCAGGCGGACGCCGGCGAGGTGCAGCTCAGGGAGCCTGCGCTGCCGCAGGGAGCGGTGCTGCCTCTCCCCAGGGACGGTTTGCCCCAGTCAGTAGTGGTTATGGCACTTGATCCAATGCCGCAAAGTCCGTGGTGAGTCCTGGTCACTCTGCTTTGGGGTGAAAGAATGCAAAAGCCCTGTTAGGAAACAGAAGCTGAAACCTTATGAGAGCTAATGAATGAGGTTGATAAACTTATGAGAGCTAATGAATGAGGTTGATAAACTTATCATAGTATCATTCAGGGTTGGAAGGGACCACAAGGATCATCTAGTTCCAACCCCCCTGCCATGGGCAGGGACACCCCACACTAGATCAGGCTGGACAGAGCCTCATCCAGCCTGGGCTTAAACACCTCCAGGGATGAGGCCTCAACCACCTCCCTGGACAACCCATTCCAGGGCTTCACCACTCTCATGGGGAAGAACTTCCTCCTCACATCTAGCCTGAATCTCCCCACCTCCAGCTTCATTCCATTCCCCCTAGTCCTATCACTCCCTGAGATCCTGAGCAGTCCCTCCCCAGCCTTCCTGTAGCCCCCTTCAGATACTGGAAGGCCACAATGAGGTCACCTGGGAGCCTTCTCTTCTCCAGACTGAACAGCCCCAACTCCTTCAGTCTGTCCTCACAGGAGAGGTGCTCCAGCCCTCTGCTCATCCTTGTGGCCCTTCTCTGGACATGCTCCAGCACCTCCAGATCCCTCTTGTAAGAGGGGCTCCAGAACTGGAAGCAGTACTCCAGGTGGGGTCTCACCAGGGCTGAGTAGAGGGGGAGGATCACCTCCCTTGCCCTGCTGGCCACACTTCTCCTGATGCAGCCCAGGATCTGATTGGCTTTGCGGGCTGCAAGTGCACACTGAGAGCTCATGTTGAGCTTTTTGTCCACCAGCACCCCCAAGTCTCTCTCCTCAGGGCTGCTTTCCAGGCAGTCTCTGCCCAGCCTGTATTTCTGCCTGGGATTGCCTCGACCCAGATGCAGGACCCTGCACTTGCTCTTATTGAACTTCATGAGGTTGGCTTGTGCCCACCTCTCCAGCCTGTCAAAGCTAATAAATGAGGTTGATATGCTCAGCAGATGATTCCTAGAAGGAACCTCAAAGATCATCTAGCTCCAACCCCCCTGCCACAGGCAGGTACACCCCCTCCACTAGACCAGACCGCTCAAGGCTTCCTCCAACCTGGCCCTGAACACCCACCTCCCTGGGCAACCTCTCCCAGTGTCTCACCACCCTCACTGGAAAGAATTTCTTTCTAACATCCAGTGTAAATTTGCCATCTTGAAGCTTCAATCCATTCCCTCTTGTGATGGAAACCTGCACTCATTTGTTAGTAGAAAAATCTGCACTATAGCAAACCAAAAGGAAGTTCTCTGCAACTTGCTCTCTACAACTACCTGAAAGGAGGCTGTAGAGAAGTGTGTGTTGGTCTCTTCTCACAAGTCAAATTGATAGGGCACAAGGAAATGGCATCAAGTTATGCCAGGGGAGGTTTAGGTTGCATTAGGAAAAAAGCTTATCAAAGACTGTCCAAAACCCATCTCTGGGTATATTTAAAAGCCACCTAGATATGGTGCAGTCGTGGCTCTGGTAGAGTTAGGTAATGGTTGGACTTGATCATCTTTCCAGCCAGAGTGATTCTGTGATTTAAAGAAGCTGAACTTTATCCCCAGACTTCATTCTACTTTCTGCTGCCTTTGGCTACTCCACTGCTCCTGAGGTAGCTTTAGCCTCCCCTACCTCCTCCATTACTTAGTCCGTGTCCTAGGGGATTTCTTGCCGAATTTCTTTCTGCACAGCTCCTGCAATGACACAAGAGAGGACTCATTATTGCACTGCACTCATCAGCCCATCCACTCCCAGCTGCTGACAGAAGACCAGGATTAGGTAGTGTCCAGAGGAAGTGCACAGAGCAGAGCATGTCAGGCAGTCACCTGTCCTTACACACCAGCAGTTACCAATCCCACCAAGCCTCCTGGCAGACAGTAGGTCCTTTGCCTACACTTCCATAGCCCCTGTCACCTGAACATCAGTCTTCTAGGGAGACAAGATAAAGTCCCGCACCCGCGGTGGTAGTTTAGCTCTACTGTACAGATAGAATGGGAGCAGAGAGACTGAACGTGTCCAAGTGACAGTGTCAAGCCAGGATTAAAACTCCAGAGTCCCATCCTCGGCCAGCTGAGCCCATGTGGCCTGCCCATAGATCAGTATGGGTTGACACAAATAGAAACCTGTATGCGAACACTCAGAGTCCTGTTCCTTGGGGCTGTGGGAATGTGATCTCTCCTGCTTTTCGGAGAGAAAGAGACAAAGCATTACTCATCAAAAGTACCGAGGGACAACACCTGCAAGAGAACCTGCCTCTGTCTTACTACTGCCCTTTGGTAGCTGCTGGGACACATACATGACCAGACTCCAGTGCGAGGGGTCCCTCTCATCGTTGGGCATCCCCCTGCTTTCAACTAGAAATGCCCTCCCTCCCCAGCCCCCGCCATCAGGAACAGAAGCTGGATGATACTCACCCTCTGCCCCCCTCCAGAGTACTCTGGATCTCCTTCAGGACTTCTGGAAAGCAGAGGGTTAAAGCAGTGAGCCAGACCGGTGGAGATCTGCTTTCAGGCAGCAGCCCAGCCACATTCCATCCCCCTCCCCCCAACAGCTTTTAAGATCTGCCTCCCACACCACCGAGGTCAGACCTACTGCACTGCCCCTGCAGCAGCACCAGCTCTTTACAGAGCAGGCTGGCAGAAAGGACTGGAGCAGGCATTTGCTAGAGGAAATGTTGCCATTCCCAGAGTGCCAGAGCCCCAAAGGAGCAGTTTGTGCCAGCTGTCGTTTCACACACAAGTCCTGCTGGGAAGCAACTGCAGCTCTGGGGAACAAGCCCTGCCTGAGGGCCTGGCTATCAGTCTGACCTTTGCACCCATTCAGAATTTCCACCTCTTTTGTGTCACTGCAGACTCCTCAGAACTGACTACAGGAACCCATAAAATTCCCAACAGCTTTTTTCTTTTCCCTCCAAGAAAGGCACCTGCCCTGTCAGTAGCAAGGACTCATCTCACTCACTTTCATCATTGAGCAAGGCATGTTCCATCAGCCTTCCAGACTTCCTCTCTACAAAAAGAGAAAGAAAAAAGCAGCTTTTTACCTAACATTTTCCCCTTTTCATGCAATATGTGCAGTTTTGACAACACACAGTAGAACTGCATTATCTTTTTCCTCCTGTTAAGTGCTTTTTGACTCAACTGAATGCTTCACATTCTGAATCCTTAAAGCCTCTCACACCCTGAACTGTATTTTCCAGCAATACCAGTTTGGCTAACAGAAGATCTCATCTGTAATTTCAGACTTTATCTTGCCACAGCCTCCTCCTTCCAGCAGGAGCTATCTTCTGTCCTTTCAAGGCAGCCTTGCCACATGCAACTTACTTTAAAGCTAGCAACTACTATGTCCAGGCAGTTTTCCTTACTTCCCCCATTTTCAGGTAGGAAACACCAACTGTAGCATCAGGAAAGACTGTGTCAGGCTTGCACCCCACCATGCTACATTTAGTACAGTCACTTTTTTTGCTTACCATCTTCTCCATAGTCACCTGAACTCCTTCCTGGTGCCCTAGGAAAGGAGGCAGAAAACAAACACTGACTGTGAGGCACAGGGGGGCAGAGAATTCGTGGATACTCCTGGCAGCTCCAAGAAGTTCCACTCCATGCTAACAAAATGGTTTGTCGAGCAAGAATGGAGGAAAAGGCTTCATCACAGAAATCTGCAGGCACCACAGAACATCTCAAAACTTTGGAATGAAATTCCTACAGGATCTCCATGACTGTCAGATCTGCTGCTTACTCCTGACGTTCCAAGGGGAGAAGCAGCGCACTGGATTTCCCTTACACAGAGCAACAGTTTGGCCACGCCAGTAACACCCAGTCCCTGAAGCATGCAAGAGCCAAGTGGCAGTCAGACACATCATTAGGGAACAAGTACAGCAAGCCAGAGCTTACAGTTTATGGCTCTAGCTTAGGGATACTAATTCCAGTGCTTCACTACTTTGTCCCACCAGCTGTACTACTGCAGGTAGGAAAGTCATCAGGCAGAAGGTTGCATTTCCTCCTGATGCCAATCCATCCAGGGATGTTGTTAACAAACTTCAGCCATTTTTCTCTCCTTTTTTTTTTTTTTTAAAGAAAAGTCCTCAACATAATGCAGAGCTTTGCTGGAAACAGTTGAGCAGATCACAAAACAATCACAGAACACCAGGTTGGAAGAGTCTCCAAGGCCCAACCTTTCTAGGTAACAGTATAAATGAGACAGCCTAGCATGCTACCCTGCCAAGCTGAGTCTTAAAACTGTCCAATACAGGGGAATCCACTGCTTCCCTTGGGAGATGATTCCAACCTCTAACTGTTCTCATACTGAAACATTTTCTTCTGGAGTCCAACAGGAATCTCCCCAGGAGTAATGTGGACCCATCACCCCTTGTCTTTTCCATGCAGCTCTTTGTTAAAAGGCAGTCTCTCCATCCTCCTGGCAGCCACCTTTCATGTTCTGGCTCATGGTAATAAGGTCTCCCCTGCATCTTCTCTTTTCAAGGCTGAGCAAAGCCAGTTCTCTCAGCCTTTCCTCATGTGGCAGGGCTCCCAGCAGACCTCATTACTCAGTCACAGACAGTGGGTAAGAGTTTTAGAGGCTTTACCTGGATTTTCTTGCAGCATTCTCCACACCAGGCTTGTTGTGCACATGATTGTTGCTTGTAACCTCGGGCGCGTCCACAATGCACCGGGGCTCCACCAACCACTTGGTTGAAAGGGAAAACCTCTCAAACTCTGATGGTGAGATCAGGTAGAAACCTGCAGATGATTGGGAATTGTTAAGTGATTCTCAAGTTCAAGACTACAGCTCCAGAACTAGAGGTGATCCACAACCACAGGATCACAGAATAGCTTAGGTTGGAAGGGATCTCAGAGATCACTGATCTAAGCATCCTCTGTGTTTGGCAGAAAGGGTTTGCATTTCTTCCTATCTAAATAAGGAATCATTGAAGGAGACATTACCCCAGTTTCCCAAGGACTGCTTAGCCTAGAGACTGGGCAATTTAAGACTATGCTGAGAGTTAACTGCATTGTCCTGTGCTGACACTTAGAAAAAGCAGCACAGAAAGATGCAAAAGCTGAACTGCAAAGCCCCGTCAGCAGCCACAGGATGTTGGATCCCAGTTTGGCAATTTGAATGTTGAGCCACAGGCATGCAGAGCAGGCCCAATGCAGCCATTCCCCCAGTGTCTGCTGCTCAGAGAGCCATCCTCCTGATTCTAGAAAAGAGGCAGGTGGCCAGATGGAACCTACCTTTGGGGCACGCCCAACCTGTAAGCTGAAAACCAGCATATCCCTTCACAATAATGGAATAAACTCACTTCTGCTTTTGCCAATTCGTGTGTCTATGTTCTTTTGGCAACAGGTACTGTCCAGAAGCATGTAACACAGAGATTTGTATACTACTACAGATACACAGAACATGTCTGGTTGGAAGAGACCTCTAAGATCATGCAGTTCAACCTTTGACCCAGCACTGAAGGGTCAACACTAAACCACATCCCTAAGCACCAGGCCCACAGGCTGCTTGAACTCCTCCAGGGATGGTGACTCCACCACTGTCCTGCGCAGCCCATTCCAGTGTTTGAGAACCCTTTCAGTGAAGACACATTTCCTAATATCCAGCCTAAACCTCCCTTGGTGCAGCCTGTAACTATTTCCTCTGGTCCTGTCATTTGTCATGAAGAAGAAGACTGCCCCCTCCTTCCTCCAACCTCCCTTCAGGGAGCTGTAGAGGTCTCCCCTCATCCTCCCTTTATCTAGACTGAACAACCCTGGCTCATACAGTCACATATGTACACAGCCCTAACACCAAACTAATGCCTTTTTGATTCTCTCAAGCACACAGCAGAGGCAGATGACCTGGAAGGGCAGACCTCACCTTGGCCATACTTGGTGAAGACGCAGGAGGCGATGCCACTCACGTCCTCTTTGCGGATGCATGGGTAGCGAATTTGTAACTTGAGGAAGGGCAGTGAGATGATCTGAATGTCTCCCAGGTTGGTCAGGACAGCCAGGTCATTCTCACTGTAATCATCAGTCTTGCAGCTGCCAAAGTTTGCAACTGTCACCTTTCGTACCCTACAGCCTTCCAGGGCAGTCAGCTTGAGCTTCAGTTTGGAGCTAACCTTGGGTAATGTGAATACCTGTCAACAGAAACAGGATGCTGATGTCTCTCTCCAGCACCACAGCCACACCCCAGGACAGCTGCTGCTCCCTTAAACAAGGTTTTCATTCACATTGACTACACACAGGTGTCATCTGAGCCACTGGCTCCCCACTCATGGGACCAGTAGTAATCAATCAGAGTCAGAAACTATTTCTGGTCTGACATCCATCGGTTTTACCCTTCAGGCTGCAAACTGCATTGCTCCCCTAGTCCTTTCAACACCCCTCCAGAGAATTACTGCAGAAAGAGGACAGAGTTTACACCAACCATGTGCTCTTCTGCATTAAATAGCCTAAAGCAGGATACTTCAAGTCTTCTATGCTGACTAGTTAGTGTGCAAAACAAGCAGCTTTTTAGCTGCTTTACAGAACTCCCTACCCATTTCTGCTTCTGTACCAACCATGGCAAAAGGTCTTTCCCAAAAGCAGCCTTGTCCAAAGAGTGTAATGTAACACAGGAATGCAATACCCAGTTTGTCAGCTCACTTCTGATTTATGGGCTGCACCAAACTGAAAGGCTGTCCCAGGGGTATTGTTCAGGTACAAAAGAATGAGCACTCCCCCAAGAGTTCTCTCTCCACTGAGCACTGCTCAGTGCTTCAGCAGATTTTATGCACAGTCCATATCCACCTCTTGGGTGATACTTACCTTAAATTGCTCCTCAGATACCACCAACAACTGGTGGCTGCCTTGCATATCTGGACTCTTAGAAAGATCATGTGCTACTTCTAGAGGCTCTGGGAGAGGAGTGCTGCGTCCATCCAAGACAAGTATACCGACAACAGGAGCTCTGTGCATCAGCTGAATCTCTTTGGCTAGACAAGCAAGATAAGGAGGGAAATAAACAAACAGAAAAATCAACCAAGAGTCTAGTCAGAGACATTGCATTAGAACTTCACTCTCATCCTCTCAAAGCTAGAGACCTCTACAATGTAGTTCCAGAAACCCTACCTGAAAAGGTTTACTAGTTAAAGGGCATGTGGACTGAGCTGGTTCTTGTTAAACAGTAATTGTTGTTATCTGTAGATAGCAGGCCCAGCTGTCAGAATAAGCTTCAGTGGCAGCTGACACAAGTTTACATCTCTGCAGTCAGCAGGAGGTGGGGCTGAGGCAAGTTGGGCAATGCTGGGGCTCACTGACTCCAGCTGCTGCAGAGTTCCCCTCAGCTCAGACACCACTCTGCTCCCACGGACAAACAGCAGTAACTGAGCTGCCTCACTTTTCTCTATGTACCTCCTGGTCGTATGAGTGATACTCCAGGACCTCGCTTTCAGGAGACATACTCACCCTGCTCTGCCCTGACAGGTTCATCCATCCTCCTCTCTGCTGGGGGGACACGCAAACAGAAGGCGTAGACTGTACCTCCATTGGTGCCTGCCCACAGGGACGGGCAGTGGCGGGAGCCTGCAGCAAGAAGGGGGGGTCATGAGCAGGGCACTATCTGTGAGAGCCTTGGGTAACTGCTTTCCACTAGCTAAACATATCCTCCCTCCATTTATAGCCTTAAATATTAGGGCAGAATGGCAGGTTCTTAGCACTTCTTTTCCCAATGTGTGTCCCTCAACAGCCCTGATAAAGGACAGAGCGAGTGAGTAAAGGGAACAGAGTGCTGCCTCCATCAGACATCACAATTGCTGCACCCAGTTTGCACATTTGTATCACATATAAGCAGAGTAAACTTGTGCATAACCTCAGTCTGGGCTCTGATGCACAGCCAGACACCACCCTGACCAAAACCAAAAGGTTCTGCTGGGAGCAGGGATGAACTTTACAGAGCAATGAGACAAGGAGAAGCTTATACTAAAAATTCAGCTGAAATTACAGCACATTTGAGAACCACACATAAAGGCTGCATCCAAAGATGAACTACCTCCTTGCTTTGGACTAACCAGCAGCCAGAATGGCTAAACAACAGCTCTGCATGGCAACATATGCTCTTGTTCTATATTAGTTCTTCAGCACAGCACAAAGTAGGGCACAGGAGGTGCCCAGTTTTCCTGGCAGTAAATTCTAATATATTCCTTGGCAGGAGGAGGAAAAAACCTATGTGGAAGAAAAGAGAGAGGCTTTTTCTACTCACTGTCTCTCAAGAAGGTATCAGCAAAATACAAGGTTCGCACAAAGCCAGTGAAAGAGTCTTCTGCAGAGCGGGCTTCGATCTTCCGCTGAACGGGAGCCAGCTCCATCTCCTGCAATGCGTCCTGGTCAAACTTGGCATTTGCTTCTTGCACCTTCACAGATGAGGAGGCAGTTTGTCAACCAGGCAAAGACACAGGGAAACAGACACAGATAGTAAGAGCAGCAGCAACAGAGTGGGAAAGCGCCATCAGCCCAGTGAACAAGTACATGGAATCATAGAGTGGTCTGGGTTGGAAGGGACCTCTGAAGGTCATCCAGTCCAACTCCCTCTGCAGAGGCATCCTCAAGTAGATCAGGCTGCCCAGAGCCCTGTTGAGCCTCACTTTAAATATCTCCAAGAATGACACCTCAACCTCCTCCCTGGGCAACCTGTTCCAGTGTTCCACTACCCTCATAGTAAAGAACTTGTTCCTAACATCCAATCTAAATCTGCTCCTCTCTAGTTTGAAGCCTTTGGCCCTGGTTTTGTTACTGCAGGCCTTTGTAAACAGTCTCTCTCCATCCTTCTGGTAGGCCTCCTTCAGGTACGGGAAGGCTGCTATTAGGTCCCCCTGGAGCTTCCTCTTCTCTAGGCTGAACTCCCCAAATCCCTCAGCCTGTTCTCATAGCAGAGGTGCTCCAACCCCCTGATCATTTTCATGGCTCTCCTCTGGACCCTCTCCACCAGGTCCATATCCCTCCTAGACTTAGAGCTCCAGAGCTAGATGCAGTACTACAGTTGAGGTCTCACCAGAGCAGAGTACAGCATCAGAATCACCTCTCTGGATCCTGCAGTGTTTCTCTCCAGGCAGGACATCTGCTCTAAAGCTATGACCATCTCATCTAACAGCAGCACCAGAAATTGCTGTTCTGTCCCTTTTACTGATAGCAGAGCAGGACCACCTCACGCTCTAGACAGGCCTCTGCATGCCCCAAGCTGTAAACAGATGTGATCTCCCAAAGAAAGTGGCCCCCCTCACCTCTGAGGCATTGCCACTACCTCCCCGGCGCTTCCTGCTGGACACCCTGCTCCTTCTGATCCTCCTGAACGACTGCCGGAGGGACTTCTTCAAGGATTTCACCCGAGACAGGGGCCCTTCTAAGGCCAGCTGGTCACTGGGATGCAGTGTACACCTGAAAGGAGGAGACAGAAAGCACATGGACACTTTCTACTGGGTGGAAATCAGGTCCAGAAGTCCAACAGGACACACAGATATGTCAGTGTGTTTAAATATTCTTGAGGGGTCTTTCAAGGACAGAGTCCAAGGCGGTGGGGCCCCTTGCTACCATGACTGCTCTTGAGAAATTGCTTATCACAGCTTGCTTTGTTAGCAATTCCAGGCCATCTGTAGCAGAGGATTACCACAGACCTCCTGGAAAGAAGACACTTACTTGACAAAGACCAGTCGTTTCTGCTGGTGGTCAAAAAGCCCAAACCCATGACTGGTACCAAAGGCCACAAGCTTCCATTCAGAGTGAAGGGCCAGGGAGGTGACCACAGCTGGTGGCTGGCATTGGACAAGGACAAAGGGCTGAAAGCCAGCTTCAAATCGAACAGCTCCATCTCGAGTTCTTAGCTTCTCGTGACCTTTCCACCGATAGCCCTCTTGGTCCTGCAGGAGATCTGCTTCAGCATGGTCCACAACATGCTCTGCATCTTCATCATTCAGTTCCATCACCAGCACCTGAAAGGAGGGGGACGAACTGCTACAGCTTTTGCGGTTCTCCGAGCTGTGGGCCCCAGCAGCTGCATCCCTCAGGGCAGACACACAGCATTAGATAAAAGTGTCTAAAATACAGGGTAGAGAAAGCAGAGAACTGAGAGACAACATTTCCAGCAATCAATTTGCCACTAGAGAAATGAGTATTTCAGACTTCAACATTATCTCCAAGGTGCACTGTAACAGCCTGCACCAAAAGCAAGGTCCATGCTGACTGGATTTCAATACCTGTCCTGCTGTACCAGCTACGGCCAAGTATCCGCTGTATTTACACAGGTAGATCTTCTGGATGCCAAGTCTTGGATCATCACTGTAAGGGTCAAAGGTACCAACCTAGACAAGGGAAGACACAGTGGCTGGGATTTGCAGATGGATTAACTGGGGCAAGAATCAAGGCCCTTAGGTTCTCAGGAAGCTTCCACAAGCAACAGCTTTCCTACCTTGCGAAGCGGAGGCCACTCGTCCTCACCCAGCATGTTCATGTTGTCATTGGGGTCAGCATCAGTGAGAAACACCCTCACTGTGCTTAGCTTATAGAGGAGGTGTAGGCACACACCAGATGCATCCCAAAACCTCACAGTGCCATCTTCATGCCTGTGTGGGGAGGGTTACAGAAACACAGCTTGTACAGAACTGCAAATCACCCACAGGAGGACGACAAAACAGAGGGGGGGAAAAACACAACCAAAGGTTAAACCACGGTGCTTACAAAGCCCTGAGCTCTGGCAACTTAAGAGCTTCATGGGAAAGGGTTTGGGTTTTCTTTTAGTTGCTTTTGGGTTTGCTTTGTGGAGTTTTTTTTGGTTAGATTTTGTGTGTGTGTGTGAGAGAGAGAGAGGAGAGAGGTTTGGTTTGGTTTTGTTTTACATCGGTTGGGTTTCTTCTTCAACCCAGTTTGCTCTCAATGATCTGACCCCAGTGTGAAAATTTAAGGTTACTCCAAAAAAAGCATTGAAAAGGGTTAAAAACACCAAACCAAACACCAGGGAGGACAGAAGGAACAACTCATCCTGACAAAAATACTATTGCTGGGAGGGAAGGAAATAAATCAAGCTTTAATCTTAGTTCTCCAGCTGAAAACTGGCAATGCTCTGCCAGCATAAGGGTGAAGACTTCTAACAATGTGTTGCATCACAAGTGAAATCTGAAGAGAAGACCACTGAAATTCTTAAAAGTGCTTTGGAAAGAAAAGGGTTTGCTTTTATCTGATGAGACAAACTCTGCCCAGCTACTTCCACCCTTCAGTCCATGCTGATCAAAGCAGACAGGTGTCCAAGCCAACCTCTCACTTTGAGGTTCAGAACAGTGTAAGGGAGGGGAGAAAATGCTTCAAAACCTGTAAGATTAAGCTCCCCTTTCTTACATTGCTCCCTTTGAACCAATCTGGCTTACCACCTGCACTTCTACACTGATATCTGAGGGGGAATGGATAACAAGTCAGAGCTACAAAGAAGCTGCCAGCTTTATAAGTCATCAATGGACATCCTGATCCACTTCCTCAGAAGCAGTACAATCAGTTACCTTCACAAAGCCAAAGCTCTATCACCAAGTTGGAGCCCTCTAAGATGAGTAGACTTTAATCCCATGGGGAAGCCTCAGTTAGTTCAAAAGGAAGAAGAGAAAGTGGAAAGGGCTCCTTGCTTGTGATCAGGCAGGTACATACCCTGTTAGCAGCAAGTCCCTCTGCGGAGGATCCGGAGCTATGTTGGTGCCACCATCGATTGGCCACGGCTACAAATACATGAAGGGAAGACTGTGATTTCCTAGGCAGTGACAGCATGAAGAGAATGTGCAGTCAGCAGGAGAGCATGAACTCCAGTGCAAGTGGCAGTGAAACAGTCCATGCTGTTAGCTTTTGTTTGGATTAGATGTTCCTGTTCTGACACCAGCTGTGCTTTTTAGAAGTTATGCTACACATTTCCTCAAGAAGCTGTGCCGAAAGCCTCATGCTTCTAAACCAAGAAGTTTGTTACCACTGACAGCTGGAAACACTCAGACTTTCCTTCTAGCTTGTCAAAGCCTGAAAAAAATATCACATTTTAATCCCCCAGTGTGAGCAACTGTATTGGTGGTGCTCTGGGAAAGAGCCTTTCTTGACCCTATTAAGAGGCAGGACAACGTCTGCTGGGACTCATCCCTGCCCAGAGTCAGCAGCACAGACCACCCACAGTCTCAGCACTCAAGCTATTCTTAAATGCATGGGAACACATGGATGCTTAAAGCTGCCATACCATAGTGGAGTAGTGAATGTTCTGCTTGCTCCCAGCACTGATAATCCTCTCCCACAGCTTCAGTGGGATGTTGGAGACGTGGTGCGAGCAGGTGATGGCTGAGCAATGGAGGGAAGCCAGGTAGGGAGGATGGACTGCTGGCCAGCCTGGAGTTTTCAAGTCTATGACCACCAGCTCTTCTTCTGCCAGCACAACCATAGCAGAAGGGTCATCAAACTCTGCAGAAACAAGATTCATTGAGACTGACAGAAATGCCCATGCAAGGCTAATAGAAACAAGCTTCCTGTAAGGCTTGTTTGAAAGCTCTTATCACAGAGCTCTACACAAACATTTGTGTTGGCAAAACCTCTAAATGCTTCTGTGTTAAGTGAGCCTGTTGAGGGACTAACACTAATAGACTCCTAGATGCCAACAGATTTACTGCAAATTCATGTTCCTGGGACTGTCAAAGTGATTTTCTATAGATTGCACTGTTAACAATACATACAGCTAAATAAGAGCAGTGAGTATGAACTTGGGTGAACAGCCAGAACTCAAAGGACCTTACCTACAGCTAATTAAGCAGCGTGGGGTGGGACAGACACATGTCCACCCCAGCAGTGACCCATTTAGTGCACTGTTAGGACCACAGTCCATCTAGGCTAAGCTGCTTAAACCCGGTAATGCCATGGGCTCTGCAGAATGCTTCTCTGCTGGAACTGACAAGTATTTACAGTTCAGCTGTCTTCTCCTTCTCCCTGCTGCTCATTCCTTGTGACACATTCTCTGGACTTCCAGCTTTCAAAGAGTACATCATCTAACATGTAGCCATTGTGTGGACTGGACAAGATTACAAACAAAAAGAAATCTGTTAATGTAACTTGGTAGAGAACACTGGCCACAACCAAGAGTTCTAGTTCCAATGAAGAATCTTGAACTGAAGTGGAAAAAAAATGTACTCTAAAGGACATGATTGCAGCAATGCCATGAGACAGCCACAGTGGCAGCTGGGGAGGAAAACCAAAACCACCAATCACTTCACACCATCAGTAATTAACACTGCTACAGAAATCAAAGCGAACACAGAACTCTAATGCCACACTGGGGGAAGGCGTGGGTGCTAAAGAGTGAGCCACAAGGAAGCCAGCAGCTTCTCCCTGACCTTCCTTGCTAACCTGTGCCTTAACTTCCCTCCTGCAGTTGTTTGACTACCTGCAATACACTTGCAAGGAGGCACGGCTGTGAGCGAGCGCATACCAACGCTGTTCACTCAGCAAAATTAACTTCAAGTCATTAGCACTTGGCACCACTCTGGTTGGACACCCCAAGTTTCACCTCTGACTAGCCACAGCTCCAACACACCACTAACCAGCTCAGTTTCTTAATACTAATTAAAAAAGAGGTTTCTCTTCAGTTGGACTTTGTTTCCTTCTGTGCCCTCACTTGCCGTTGCCTGCAGGACTTTCTGAGAACAAGTCACACCATACCTGTCCTGCTTCGTGCCTGACCAGCCCTGCACTCTGCCTGCTGCTGCCAACATCAACCAAATATACTCTGTTTTAACCATCGTTTTCTCCCTGCAAAGCCACACATCTGAGCTCACTGCTTATGCCAAGAAGCTATTTTAAGTTGCTGAAGCAGCAATCATACCAGAATTTGTCATGACTGCCACACACTCATCCACCTGCTAATTTAAAAAACAGAAAACAGGAAGGGCCAGCCTTTGAAAAATTGTTTCCACAGCAGATTCAGAGGAGTGGAAAGTCACCAGCTCCCACCATGCTGCAACACAGGAGCTCTGTGCTTATTAAATTAAGTGGCTTTGGTATACAATTAATACCTTCGTATTGCCGTCGCAGGGAAGGCTGCTTAAGGGCAAACAAGGCAAGCAGTGTAGGTCCACTGAGCTTAGGCAGTCAGCCACAAGGAAGCTTCTCAATCACAGAAACCTCTTTTTATTGTGAAATACTTCCTCATCTGAGTGCAACAGCTTCAGCCTCCTGCAGCAGCTCCTGGCTGTACCCCCCACCCCAGAAGTCATGTTAACCAGATAATACAGGCCTTGGGAAGTAGAAGTACTAAGCCTGTTATGTGCAGTTACTTCATCCTAAAGGGCATCTGGAATACTGTGTCCAGTTCTGGGCCCCTCAGTTCAAGAAGAACCTCAGGGAACTGCTTGAAAGGGTCCAGCACAGAGCCACAAAGATACTAAAGGGAGTGGAACATCTTCCTGCTGAGGAAAGGCTGAGGAAGCTGGGGCTCTTGAGCATGGAGATGAGGAGCCTGAGAGGTGACCTCTTTCAGGTTTATAAAGATGTGAAGGGCAGGGTCAGAAGGATGGAGCCAGGCTCTGCTCAGTGATGTCCAAAGGCAGGACAAGGGGCAATGGGTGCAAGCTGGAGCAGAGGAGGTTCCACATGAACATAAGGAAAATTCTTCTCACTGTGAGGGTGACAGAGCCCTGGAACAGGCTGCCCAGGGAAGCTGTGGAGTCTGCTTCTCTGGAGACGTTCAAAACCTGCCTAGATGCATTCCTGTGTGACCTGCCCTAGGTGATCCTGCTCTGGCAGGGGGATTGGACTGGACAATCTTTTGAGGTCCCTTCCAACCCCTAACATTCTGTGACTTCTAATAACTTCAAGGAATTGAACTTCAAGTAGTCAGTCTCTCACCTAAGACTCAGATGTTTTTCATCTTTAAGACTTCCATTCCAGCATCTAGAACCTCAATTCTCAGCTTCACACAACAGTAAAAGAGTCCAGTTTCTTCCATGATGAAAAAGCTAACCAGCACCTCAAGTTTAATGGCAGTGCTAAACTTGAAGGTTTAGACCTACAGGATCTGCACATTTGGAAGATGCTTATAAAAGGCAGAGTTGTGTAGGGAAAATTCAGCTCAGTTACATTCTGCCTATTCCTTCACTGGTTTTCCAGTGACTTGAGAGGCTCTGTTAAGATCCAGGGATTGAGTTTCTTTATGCCTGCTCTCCCAAGATGGTCTTGCCCAGGGATCTGTGGTCTCCTTTGTACATAGGCCAGAAAGAGCCAACCTGCATTTGCATATTGGAATGCCCATGCCTGCACAATGTGCAGCTGGGAACTGTCACCACCACCACTGGCAGTACCCAAGACAAATGGGTTTGGAAACCAGTCTATGAGGCAAGCTAGGAACTAGAAAGCTTGAGAAGCTTCAGTAATAGAAGATGGAAAGGATCCAGAGGAGGGCCACAAAAATGATCAAGGACAGGCTGAGGGAGCTGGGGTTGTTCAGCCTGGAAAAGACTCCAGGAAGACCTAATAGCAACCTTCCAGTACCTGAAGGGTGCCTACAAGAAGGCTGGAAAGGGACTGTTTCCAAAGGTCTGCAGTGATGAGGGCCAATGGTTTGAAATTAGAGGTTAGGTTTAGGTTGGATGTTAGGAGGAAGCCCTTTATCATGAGGGTAGTGGAACACTGGAACAGGTTGCCCAGAGAGGAGGTTGAGGTCCCATCCTTGGAGATATTCAAGGTCAAGCTCAACAGGGCTCTGGGCAACCTGATCAGAGAACAGAGAGAACATAGGATGTCCCTGCTGACGGCCATGGGGTTGGACTAGGTGACCTTTGGAAATCCACTCCAACCCAAACCCTTCTATGATTTGCCTACAAGCACCTAAAGAGGATCTAGACTTCCACAACTTGGTCTGACCCATCTTCCACTAGTGCACATGCATGGAGCTAGAAAGAGCATTTTCTAGTCAGTTACTTCAAGTTAACCAGAAGCAAGGACTGCACCAGCCATAGACAAAGAGCTCTTGGGACACTGCTTTACAATTCCATGAAAAGAAATAATATTACAACTACTATGGAAGCAAAAGCACCAAAGCTCTTCAAGAGGCAAGAACCTGACAAGCTCCAAGGATGCTGTGGAATGAGTGCTATTCAGTTTTAGAGCTTCTTACATTCACATCCACCAGCAGCACATAAATTCTGTATATTTACCCTCAGTCCTCTGTCACCTATGGCTGATTTATTACCCAGAGCTCTACTCATAAATCCAGGTAGTAATTAGAAGAAACAGTGTCTCAGTGGGAGTAAATTCTGGGTTTAATTATTGCCTCCTTTGAAGTGCTGTTCCCAGACAGCAACACTCAGCCCCTTAGTTCACGACCTGGTTATGTCCAGTGTCCAGCTCACACAGGCATGAGCCTAAGAGATCTTTTCTCATTAATGGAGTAGCTGAATTTTTCAAGGAATGTGTGGCATTTGGAACCAGCCCATCCTGTACACCAACATTTTACACTTCACTTTTCAATGGCAAAACTCTTTCAAAGTTAGATGCACTCTCCAGGGTCTTTTCCAACCTCAGTGACTCCACGACCCTCTCTTAAAGCCTCTGAAAAACCCCACACAACCGACCTCCTTATCACTTTTCATGCGCTATTTATACCAGGCAGATTTTCACACACTATTCTAACTTCCTCTGATGGCCCTTTCACCACATACCTGCAGTAGGCTCTGAACTGAAGATTATAAAGAAGTCTATCACCCGGGACGTGAAGTCAAAGGCTGTTTGCTGACTGCCATGGACCACGGAGATGCTGTGCCGGTCACCATAGCTAGCCCGGGGCATCCCTCCTTGGAATATGATGTAAGGAAGCCTTAAGAGAAAGACAGAGTTAGAGTGGTGTGTGCTGAAGGGAGGAAGAAGCAAAATGTCACAGACATGAGGCAAGGGCAAAAAAAATCTTATCTCACTCTAAAGGGTTCTTATGGCATTGCAGAGTGTGCCCTTCAAATGCCTTGGAAGAGGGAAGAGGGAAGGGATACACCACAAACTTACCCATTTTTTGTTGTCTGCCAGTAGATCTTGGAGATGGCCTTGCAAGGAAATGGACCTAAAAGAACAGAGTTGTTTGCTGCAACTCAAGAAGGAGCAGACTTGGTAGTGTTGGGTTAATGGTTGGACTTGGTGATCTTAGTCTTTTCCCACCTAAACAATTCCAAGTGCATTTTTACAGAAGCAGCTCCTGGGCTGCCCAGGGAGGTGGTGGAGTCACCATCATTGGAGGTGTTCAGGAGGAGACTTGATAGGGTGCTTGGTGCCATGGGTTAGTTGATTAGGTGGTGCTGGATGATGGGTTGGACACAATGATCTCGGAAGGTCTCTTCCAGCCTGGTCTTGTCTATTCTATTCTATGCTATTATGCTTCACCTGGGTCACTTCAGCCTCCAACTTGAAAGGAACCACCCAAATTAGACACCACCTTCATCTCCCCAGACCAAGACACATCAGACAATAACCCTTCTGACCACAGCAGTCCTCAGCAAAACAACTCAGAGGAAGTTTTGACCCACGCTGCTGAAGGCTAACAGGAAGTGCTTGTTGTAGAAGCTGATTAACTGGAAAGGATCATTAAAAGCACAGGCATTCCTGAAACTAATGTAAAGGTGATAGAGCTTTAGAAGCTTCTATATGTTTGGAAGATGAAGTCACCCCCACATTTGATGGGTTTCAGCAAATCAGAGCCTTCATTTCATCACTGCACAGGCTGACACAATGCACATAGCTCACTATTAATTACAGAAGATCTAAGCAACTCCTGCTGAACAGGACACCTGAACTAAAACAAAGAGCTGAATCACCAACCCTTCCTCATAAGGGGCACTAATTTCTTTGACACATTTGCTCTCTGTGTTTAAGACAGAGCTCAGTGTTGTAAAGGAGCTGAAAATCCAGGAAAGAGACCTGGACTGAACTCCCTCAGTCTAGGCTGACAACCAATTCAAAAGGCAACTCTGCATTTTGCTATGAGGATTAAACAGTAGAGAGAATGTGACCTGAATATCCCACACAGACTCAAAAGGAGTTTTGAGTTTAGACAAACACACAACAACCAAACCTCACTTACTGACCATAAGGCACAAGGTTTTCCAGAGGCTCAGGCTGCCTGTTGTCACTGGATACTGGCCACTGGGTGTAACTTCCATCATAGTGACAACTAATGAATTTACTGCCATCCCTCTGCCAGTAGAGGTTCTCCAGTTGCTGAAGAGAAAGACACACAATGAGTGCTCTCCAGGGAGCTGTTAACCCTGCCAAAACCAATGCCTTCTTACTCAAACCCAGCTTTGCCAGCCTCTCCCTGCACCTCCTTGTCTTCAGAGTGCCCTGAGAGCACCCTTCCTCCCCTGCTGAACTGACCACAAATGCAACCCATTACCTGGCTGCCCAGGAAATGGTGTGTTGCTTTGTTATTCTGCAGGTCCCAGAGGACAACCAAGCCCCTGCTGTATCCAATCAGGATCTGGTCAGGGTTCTTGGGGTGCTCTCGAAGAGCTTCCACCAGCTCACACGATCGCCTGTTACAGGAATCCTCTGGCACCCTACAACAAAAGAAAACCAAGAAGTCTATTCCAGCAACAACCCAACCTGACTGTAACAACAGTTAAGGTTTAAGAATGAGTAATTAAGCAACACACAGTTCACACAACCTCCTCACAAACCCTTCTAGCAGAAAGAAGGTCTCAAGACACCATACCAGGCCTGCCACATGGACATGCAGCCAGTCCCATTTTCTTCAGGGGAAAACCCAAGGCTTACAAAGAACTCCAGCACTGTTGCACCAAGGGAAGCTGAAGTTGGATATTAGGAAGAAATTCTTCACTGAAATGCTTATCAAGCATTGGAATGGGTTGCCCAGGGAGGTGGTGGAATCCCCATCCCTGGAGGCATTTAAGTGGTGTGTAGATGCAGTGTTTAGGAACATGATTTAGTCAAGGATATGTGGGTGTTAGGCCTGGTGACCTTAGAGGTCTTCCCTAATCCAAGCAGCTCTGTGATTTTGTGCCTGGATCCCAGGAGTGTGAAGGCAGCCTGAATCACCCACCCTGCTCTCTTGTGACTCTTACAGAGTAAAGGTAACAGGGAAATGGCAGCAGGAAGCAACAGTGACAGGATGTAGGACAATTTTCAGCAGCACTTGAATCTCCAAAGTGACAAAAATCCCTATTTGGACCAAAAAAAAAGGGGGGGGGGGGGGGGGGGGTATGGGGGTCGTAATTACAGCTAAGTGCAATATTTGCTGCAAAGTTAAACACAAGGGACAGGGCAACAAGGTTTGGAGATTAATTCCAAGTGTCTCTTGTAGAGTTTTGCCTAGATGCTGCAGCTCCACAGTGACAGCAGGACAGAAGCTGTTCCTTACATGGTTCCACATAGCAGGACTAAAAGCTACATTCACAGGAGTCAGGCAGCGCTGGACAATGCTTAACACAACAACGAGGCCCCAGTATTAATCCAGGTTGACATTTTAACAAAGGATTATGTCTGCTAATGGCATTCCACACCTCTCCACAGCAGGGCCTGTGTGCTCACTCACCGCTGCAGCACAGCCTCAGAGGTTATGGTCCTGTCCTCCAGCACTTTGAACGACGGAAGCTCCACGACAAAGATGCTGCCGCTCTCCGTGCCAAGATACAGGACTTCCCGGGAGGAGTGGGGAAGGACAGCTGTTATCTGTGTGGCACTTGGTGGAGACCTGGGGGGGTGCAAAAAGACTCTCATCAGCTGGATGCCAGACGACTGTTGTAACTACTCCTGAGAGAGCTATGAGGTCAGCAGGGATACCTACAACTCATTTGTTTTATAGGCAGTTGTTTAGAGCCAGGCATGATTTTTCTGAAGGAGGAAATCACTAGCTTTAAGGTAAATGGTGTCAAGAGACTTTGGGCAAGTGCATGGACAAAGACCCAGACACCTTCTTCACAGAAGCCTCTCTTATTAAATGTCCCAAAAGAAGCTAGAAACAGCTCATCCAAAACTGGCAAGATCAAGTGAAAGGACAAACAAAGTATCACAGTACCACAGTATATTAGAGCTTGGAAAGAACCTCTAGAGGACCTTGAGTCCAACCCCCATGCCAAAGCAGCATCACCCAGGGTAGTCCACAAAGGAATGTATCCAGGTGGGCTTTGAAAGTCTCCAGAGAGGGAGACTCCACAACCTCAATGGGCAGCCTGCTCCAGGGCTCTGTCACCCTCACTGTAAAGACGTTTCTCCTCCTGTTGAGGTGAAATCTTCTCTGTTCAAGCTTGAACCTGTCATTCCTTGTCTTATTACTGTTCACCACCAAAAAGAGCTTGGCCCCCTCTACTTGACCCCCACCCCTCAGATATTTATACACACTGATGAGATCCCCTCTCAGTCTTCTATTCTCAAGACTGAACATCCCCAGGGTTCTCATTCTCAAGACTGAACATCCCCAGGGTTCTCAGTCTCTCTTCACAGGGGAGATGCTCGAGTCCCCTAAACCATAGCAGTAGTTTAAATTTTGACTTAAGGGATGCTTAGCTTTACTTAACCTTAAGGTTTAGTTGCTCTATACACAGAAGTGGGTGCACAGCATCAAAAAGAGATGTCACCCTTTACATTGGTACAACACTCCTAAAAGGTGGTCTCCCAGGCCCTATCCAGCTCCTGGTTGATCCCCCTTTAATGAATTCATAGTCTGTAAGAACTGAACAAGCCCTAGCTACTACAAGAACAGAATCTCCTTACTTGCTTAGCCCCCCACACTAGCTCAAAACCCACTGGATTACCCAGGTGGCCCTTTCAAGGTGAAGCGGTGCTCCTCCCGCAGCTCAGATGCTCCACTGTGTTGCTTCAGGCTCCAGAGATGCAAGCTGTTATCATCTAGCAATGTCACCAGCTGGCACTGCAAAACCACACAAAATGCCTTGTTTTCAGACTCACAGTATGAAATGCAACACAGTAAACCTAGCAGGAAAGTTGCTGCTGTTCCTAACTCTGCTCAAACAGAACTGGGGAGCCAGCCCCAGCTCTTTATCACGGTGGGTACACATTGCAGCACCACTGCCAGCCAACAGCCAGGGATTTGGGACTTAAGGGGAGACAAGAAGTAGCCTAAAGGCTAAAAACTCTGTTCTAGAGGACAAAGGCACAGGCTATCAGTGAGGGGGATGACAAAGATTTAGGCTTTTGCTAAAGATCAGCCTATGCCTGTAAAGCTCAAGCAGGCAGCTGCAGGCTGTTAGCTCTCCACCTTCTCTCTCAGCAGGGTTTGCTGCAACACACCCCAGCTTTGGGTGGGGCTGACAGTCTACTACACCACACTCCTTGCATTCTTTGCGTCCAACCTCATTCTGGAAGGTTGTGTCAGAGTCCTTTCATGAGCCCAGCCCTGCTGGCTGGATGTTCAAATTGAAGCATTTTACCTGCAGAACCACACCTGGCGCAACACTCCCCATGGGAGTTTCAGTTTATACCATTAGTTAAGCAAACAACCAGCCAAAACCGCCCCAAGAATCAAATCCCTCTCGTAAAGAGGCCACTCGTGCTGAACTGGGGGGGTGTCAGGCAACAAAGTATGTGGCCAAGACACCAGCCTGCCACTCAAGGGAAAGGAAAACAGTCAGACAGCCACAAAGACATTCAGAAGAATTCTGCCTTCCTATTTTTAGTTTGTGGCAATAGCATTTAAGCAAGCCCCAGGAGCAGGATTCAGTACCCCAATGCACAAAGGCAGCCAGCTAGCAGCAGGTGAGGTTAGCAGCACTGGGGTGAACTCCTGAAAGTAACTAAATCAGTCCAGCTGCAGCTACTGTTCTATCTGTTCTGCAGAAGAAAGACCACCCAGACCCAGTGAAAGAATAGGGGCTGCAACAGGCAAAGGAACTTCTGGCTTCTGCAGCAGGCTGCCTGAACCATTCTGGCCTTATTACCATGCCCAATCTGCTGTTGGAGATAAATGACTAACAGTTACAGACAAAGCAGCTACTCTCATGTTTTAGCAAGCATCTCCACAGCAACAGTTCTGGAGCCCCTATTACAAGAGGGATGTGGAGGTGCCGGAAGGTGTCCAGAGAAGGGCCACAAGGATGAGCAGAGGGCTGGAGCACCTCTCCTATGAGGACAGACTGAAGGAGTTGGGGCTGTTCAGTCTGCAGAAGAGAAGGCTCCCAGGTGACCTAATTGTGGCCTTCCAGTATCTGAAGGGGGCCTACAGGAAGGCTGGGGAAGGACTTCTCAGGATCTCAGGTAGTGATAGGACTAGGGGGAATGGAATGAAGCTGGAGGTGGGGAGATTCAGGCTAGATGTGAGGAGGAAGTTCTTCACCATGAGAGTGGTGAAACCCTGGAATGTGTTGTCCAGGGAGGTGGTCGAGGCCCCGTCCCTGGGGGTGTTTAAGAGCAGGCTGGATGAGGCTCTGGCCAGCCTGATCTAGTGTGGGGTGTCCCTGCCCATGGCAGGGGGGTTGGAACTAGATGATCCTTGTGGTCCCTTCCAACCCTCAATGAAACTATGAAACTATGAACAAGTGCTGCTGAGAGCACAAAATACACTGGGATAAGCACTCCCAACCAAGCAGCATTCTGAATATACCTGGTAATAGCAGCCCAGTTACCTGGAACAAACTCCACACCTGTTTGAGGTCACCATGAGTTGGAAGGGACTGAAAATAGACTTACCTGATCAGGTATAAAGTGAATCTGCATTACAGTATTGTTTTCTTCATGTAAACCCATGAACTCCACCCCAGGAGCACCATATCTGGAAGAGTTTGTTGAGGATCTACAGTATTTAAGATGACCCACAGCTGCAATTAATTGATAAGAAGCTTGCTAGCAAGCAAGATGAAGAGAGATTAGTTTGAATCCATGTTTTACTGTTAGTGATCCAGGCTGAGAAGAAGCAAGGCAAAAATCTACTTTCCTTTCACATGCTTGGGACAGGTTTTGCATGCTACAGGAGAACATGGAAGTCTGCTTCACCCTTTGAGCATATGCAGAAGTGTCTGGACCCTGGTTTGGTGTTTTTTTTCTTCCCTCTCAGAGATGTTTAGTGGTTTCCCAGACACTACAATCCTGCTTAACTAATTTGTAACCAAGAGACAGATGGCTACCGCCGGCGTGTGCAGTCCAGCCTCTGAACACACAAACACCACCGGGAATGAATGATTAAGCAGGCAGAGAGAGAGAGAGCACCAACTTTTGCTTTCTGAGCTGAGTGGCATGCCTGGTTTACAGCTTGCCTGGCTGGTACTGTGCCATGGGAATCACCTCAGTGTCTCATGTGTACACATGACTAACTGAACAACAACAAAATAAAAGAGTCGTTACCTTCGACGTTGAGGTCTTTAATGCCTGCATGGTCAAAAACTCAGGAAGCTGAAAGCATTTCTGACTCTGAAGTTTTAACCTTTGAAATAGAATTGCTTACAGAAGGGGGAAAAAAAAAAGAAAAGAAGGAACCCTGCCCCAAATATTTAAACAAGCCTGGAATTTACAACATGAAGGATTGCTAAACATAGGCCAGATCTAGTTTGACCTTCTGCATTGCAAGAGCAAGGAGTCTTGTCTAAATATCTGCATCAGCTCAGCTTCTGTTTGAGCTGTAGTTCAGCTCTGGGCAAGATAATCCCCTCCTGAGCAAACTTCAAACCTAGGCAAACTATTCCAGCGTTCCAGGAACCCTTGCTTGCAAATTTATACTCAGTTTAACCTTTTTTTTTTTTCCACAGTGTCTTCAAAAGCTGCACACCCTGATGTGGTCAGAGGAGTGCAGCCCAAGGTGATCAAAGGGATACAGTTTGATGGCTCCTGATCGTGTTCCAATGGCCATGAGGCGGAGGAATGGGCTGTAGCCCAGGGCGCTGGGCTGATGGGGAAATCCATGCTCCACAGTCTGGGAGAGAGAAAGAAAAAGGGAGAAAAAAAAAATCACAATCAGCAGCATGTTGTCCATAGTTAAAAACCAGAAGTTAAATATGGCATGGCAGTCTGCAATACAGCTCTTAATGGCAGCTCCTTCCGTTGAAAAGCGTTCAAACACAGGTTAGATTTGCTCAACAGCAGCCCAAGGATGAATCTCTTCCAAGAACTAACTCCCCTGGCTCTGCAGCCAGGATATGCAGAAATGTAACAGAAATGAAAGAGAAACATTCTCAAAGCAGTAAGCCAAGCAGTATCCCTCTGTATGCTAAGACTTCAACTGCAGAAGCCCAGCTTACTCATTCACCACAATACACTGCATCACTCCACATCAACTTCGCTCCTGTAAACCAACTGCTCAGCACAATCCCAACATCTGCCTACTGTAAGGTCAGCCTTATCTGCCAAATTCCACACAGGCCAGCCTTCATGACCTCCTCCTGTTGACTGACATCAAGAAACAAGGCAAAGCTATGAAGAACATCAGTGCTCTTCAAGACAACTAAACTGATTTCTTGTGGGGCAGTCAGGAAAGCTAACATAACCGAGATCCAATTTCCAGAGGTAGCACAGAAGGCTGGAATTACATGAGAGCAGGAGCCAGCTCAGCCACCTCAGACTAATTCAAAGCCATTTACCAATGAAAAGATGTCAGTGACTGTCATGGGGAGCAGCAGTATGTTGCTTGGCCTTAGTGGCTTCCCTGAAGTGCAATTTACACTGCACCAAGACAAATCACGGAATGCACCAGGTTGGAAGAGACCCTCAAAGGTCATCTTGTCCAACCCCCCCTGCAGGTGAGCAGGGACATCTTTAACTAGATGAGGAAGATGAGGAGCATGCTGCACACACCACACTTAGCACAACCAATGCATTTAGACTGGTCTAGTGTTCTGCCTTCCTTACAGGATGCTGCCAAGCTGCTGGGCAAATAGCTCACCGGAGTTTTCAGAAGTGCTAATGTACAGCTATCATCATCCTTCACACAGAACAAGTATGCCTGAGTGTTCAACAACATAGACCCATGTACAGAGAGATCTGTGTGCCCAAAGACTCATAAGGCCACTTCCTGGAAAACCCTTATAGTCCCAGCTTCTGGAATATACATTCTTTTAAGGCAAGCTGTTATAAAACAGCCTCAGGACCACTCACATAATAGAATAAGCAGAGGACACTCCATCTACAGGAGTCAGCACTTGTACCTCACTCCCATCCTGATATTTCCATCATCTTTTTGAGACAGAGCTACCACATCACTTGGCTTTAGCGTTTACTCAGCCTACAAGTAACACCTGGACTTTATTTCCTGCATAGTGATTTCCCACACAGTGATTTCCCAACTTAATCCCTTGCAGGGGAATCACATAAAGCCAGTTTCAGTTCTGTGGTCATGCCATTCGCCTGAGGTCCTCCCAGCTGCTACAAAGGAGTTTAATGCCCCTTTTACAGTTCCTGCTCAAAGACACAGGCACAGGCGGGGATGTCTGCCTCCATCCGCCGCCAGATTGCTTCGGTTTGGGTCGTTTGATCCCAATTCACAAACTGTAAAAACAGGCTTCCTTCCTCTAACTCACCAGTTACCCCAGTCTGAGGTCCTGTCAGGGGAAGATGAGCTATTGTGGAAGATTATAAACTGGAAACCTTGGAGCAGTTCACTTGTCAACTCCTAAGGCTGGGCAAAGGAGAAGCTTCTACTTTTTAACCTTTCACATGCATTAAAACCAAGATTAGCACTGCTGGCTCTGAGACCACTGAGTTTATTTCCCTTTATGATAACTTCATCTCCAGCCTTGCTTGCTTCTATTCTAAGAAGGTAATTTAAGTCTTGGCTTTGTGGTATTAAAAACAACTTTGGAGAAGTCAGCTTTTTCCTGTCACTCTTCAAACTGTTGCTAACCAACCTTTGCTTAGCTACAAATCTAAAACTTCCTGGAGGAGACTCAGAATTGGAGCAGGGCAGCTTCCTAATCCAGCACAGGCATAAGAGGAATTTCTTTGTACCATGACAGCTATTGAGCTAAGACAAAAGCTTCCAAGTTGTCAAAGTATGAAGCCACAGCCACACAATTCTGGGAACAAGAGGGGTTTGGATGTGGCACTTGGTGCCATGGTTTAGCAGTCATGAGGTGTTGGGTGACAGGTTGGACTTGATAATCTTCGAGGTCTCTTCCAACCTTATTGATTCTATGATTCTATGATTTTATCTAATGACAAATCAGACATTTAATTGAACCAGGTGTAGAATGGCAAACAGACACCATTCCACTGTCCTCCAAAACACAGTGAGAAGCTTGAGAAACTTTTTAGGGAGACAGTAGAAGGGAACAGAAGAGAACAGAAGAGATTCCATTGTTAGTTGTAGTTTCAGCCTGTTGACAGTCACTGCACTGTCACGTCCTCAAGCACACCTTGGTGCTGTTTCCAATTAAAACATCAATTAGAAACTCTATTTATTCCAAATTTCTTCCAGCAGGAAAGACAAAAAGTTTCAGCCTAATTCTTGTAAGAGAAACCCATGACTTACACCATCCTGCACTGCCTGGTAGGAAGCTGTCAATGCTGGCTTTAATATTTGCCTAATTATATCTTAGCTTTGATGTGTTAATTTGTAAACACATTAGCCAAGTCAATAAAAGCTTTAATTTTCAAGTATGAGAGCTATGAACTGATAACTGACTGTGCACCATTCAGGAATCATGATAATAGGAGGGCAATTTTTTTTCCCCTCCAGGTTTTCCTTCAGTGGAAGGTGGGAAGTAACCCCCACATCCCACATTCAAACTTTACAAAAGCTCCAGCAGCTCTCCCATCCAGGAGGAAGCTGTTAGTAACAGAAGGCCCCTGCAGAAAACAGTACCACATGTAGAAGCACAAGAAGAGAGTTACCAGTAACAATCACAGTGTGTTATTGCTTATGGAGTAAATCTGCCACTGGTTTCTGACAGCTCTGGATTCTTCAGCCAGGATGCCCACAACACATCACGAAGGTAACTCCAGCCTAAGTCACTCATTTGTTTCCACAGCTGAGCAGGAAAGGCTTCAGGGTGGCTTTTGGGTTGTAGTTGAAGCCACCGGGGCCAGGCATTCACATTCATTGTACTGATTACTCAGATCTTTTGCCTGTGCTTCTTCACACCCTGGTGTTAGATGACATCAAGTCAGCTTTTCAGCAGGCTTCCTTTCCTCCCCTCTCTGGAGCAGCTTTCATCAGCCCATCCTTTCACCTGCTCAGCAGGTAAACCCAGCAAGGGGGAGCGAGGGGGGCAGAAGGCAGGAGAGGTTACAATGGAGCCTTTCAGCTAGGCTGAAATAAGAAACTAAGAGTGCCCACAACGTGCCCTCTTTCTCAAAAGAGCCTTTGTTCCTTTGAAGAGAGGTAGGAGCTTTGGGTTTCCTTCTCCTCAGACTCAGTAGCAGTGAGCTGGGTGTCAGCAGCATCAAGGAACAGAAATGCTTCATGTCAGTCGTGTTTACTGCAGGAAAAATGCAGCCAAACTCAACAGTTGTTCCCAGCCCACACTAAAGCTGTGCTGATCAAACTCGGTGCTGCCTTCCTCCTTTCATGCCTCTCCACTGCTCCTCTCAGATTGTTTTATGACAAAGCAGAGACAAACCCAACCACAGGCAATACAAACCCTATACCTTTGTTAACGTGTCTTTGGAAGGAACAATGAGGCCTGTAGGTGTTAAATCTACTTTGCATAGACACTAGTTCAGATGGAAGGGAAGTTATCCATCACAGCCAGTAGCAAAGGGTTAGGAAGACTGAAAAGAGGGAGAAAAAACACAAAGCCATAAATTAAATGCAATGTTCCCAGTCTGGTAACATCCAGCTGTAAGACAGGCTGGTTCACCTGTGTGTTACCCATCATCTCGTCTGACAATGCCAGCCTGGACATGTCTGTTCTGCAGGGCTTGGGCTGAGCCAAAGGCATCCAAATACTACTTCCAAAAGCAGGATAAACTTCAAGAAGCAGACTGCCAAGTCCACATACCTTATCCTTCATCCTATCCACTGAACTAAAAACAGATTCTTGCAACAGGTACACACAAGTATGGGAAGTTCTTACTCATACAGAAAAACAGATAGGCAGAGCTGAGTGACTGGCAGAATTCAGGAAGGTGGATTTTGAAACAAACAAATCTGAGGGCAGTTTGAAGAGCCAGTCCAGTGGTCAATCAGTCCATTAAAACCATCTGGACCACCTCTGACCTGGAAGAGAAATGTAAGAGGGAAGCAGTAAAAACATCACAACCTATTTACACTTGAGGGACTGAAGCAAACCAAAAAAAGCCACCACCACCAATTAACAAGAAATTGAAGTCCTTTACTAGGTCAGCATGGCCAAAGATATTCCACTCTATTGACACTAAACTTGTGTGGCAGCATCCACTCATACTCAGCTCCAATGCAAACAATAAAACGAAGGCAGGAATCCCCAGCACTTGATGTAGAGACCTTCCACTTAGTCCCCACCAGCATCACACACTGCAGGGATGCAAGCACACCAGGGCAGCTTCTCTGATCAGCAACTTTACAGTGCCACAAAATAATTCCCAAGTAGGTTCTTATCCAGAAGTGTTCCAAAGACCTCAAACAACAAGTGTTTAAAAACTTGCTTGCCAGCACTACTGTGCTTGCTTTACTAGCAGGAGACAAGGACAGCTTTGGCACACAAAGGACTGTGTTTCTTGGCTCCCTGAAGCCACAGCCTTCAACAGGTCAGAATTAAAGTCTGACTTCCCCAGACCATAGAATCATAGAATGGTTTGGGTTGGAAGAGACCTTAAAGATCATCTAGTTCCAACACCCCTGCCACGGGCAGGCACACCTTCCACTAGACCAGGTTGCTCGAAGTGTCATCCAACCCGGCCTTGAACACCTCCAGGGAAGGGGCAACAGGGAGACTGAGATCACAGGCTCACAGGATGTTAGGGGTTGGAAGGGGACCTCTGGAGATTGAGTCCAACCCCCCTGCCAGAGCAGGACCATAGGATCTAGCACAGGTCACACAAGAATACATCCAAATGGGTCCTGAAAGTCTCCAGAGAAGGAGACTCTACAACCTCTCTGGGGAGCCTGTTCCAGTGCACTGTGACCCTCACAGTGAAGAAGCTCCTCCTCATGTTGAGGTGGAACCTCCTGTGCTGGAGTTTATATCCATTGCCCCTTGTGCTATCACAGCATGCAACTGAGCAGAGCCTGGCCCCTGCCTCTTGACCCCCAGCCCTCAGATAGTTATAAACATTAATATGTTCTCATTCTACCTAGCTAGGAGCAGGTGTTTATTATATCAAAGGGTAGGGGCTTTCAAATGATCCATTATCTCTGGAAATACTGGACTAGGACACAGAAGACTTGGGAAAAAACCAACAACAAAACAACTTTATGCAAAACCAAAATGCAATGTAAAAGACTCTGGCATAATGTTAATTCCCTTTCCAATTCTTGTTAGAAAAGAGCAAGTTACTGGGGCTTAAAAAGTGCAAATGCATATTGTAAGGCCTTTAATTACCAAGTTGTTAATGAGAATATACCATTAAGGAGGTGACTACTTTGGACACTTCCTATAAACAAGCTGCAGGATTTACCTTCAGGACTGAATCAAGTGGAGTGACAAATATCCTGATGTCAACTCCTGATGCATCAGGAAGTTTCCCTCAGCTGCAGAATCTTGTTCTTTTAGCCCTGTTTTGCATCAGCCAAATTAGTCTGTCTCTGGCAGGTGAAGTTTAGCCAAACATTCTCACAGGAGAAAGGCATATTTGAGGAAGAGACACCCCTGAAATAGCAGAGTTTTTTTTCCCAAGGTATATACCATTTTATACACTTATGAGCAATTCTAACCCATCCCTGGGATGCCTGTTCTGAGGCTGGCATTGCATTCAGCCAAATGCAAGCAACTCAGCCCTGGTCTTTATTTACTGGAACTTTTACTGCATCTGCACTAGCATTTCCTCATGGCAGCAAGAAGAAAATAAGCCTGAAGCATTCTTGAGCTCCTTCTGTCTCCCCAAAGGGAGGGAGGTTTAGATGGGAATGGTGCATTTCAGCCCCAAATTACATTAAACCTTTCATCTCAAAGTTCCACTTTATGGATCCACCCCAGAATTTTAATGAATCAAGGAGGTCATCTCCTAAGCTGACTTCATTTATCCATTTTCCTTTTCAGCAAGATTCCATTTAAACCTTGGAAATACCAAAGCCACAAATATATTTCTGATAGGCAGTGAAGGTGTAAGTGGCCATTAGCCCAGCAATGAATTAATACCAGGCCTTTACAAAGATGAAAGCACTATGCTCCTGGCCAGGGCTCAAAACAAAAATGCCCAGAATGCTGGGGAGGTAACACAGCCAGGGCTGTTTCCTCCTCAGAGGGAAGGAAAAAAACCCTAGATCCAGATTCAGACCAAGATAATAGCAATTCATTATTAATGGCCATCGTGCTGCCTAGGTGCTGCCACATTTCCACCACAGTCTTTTAAATGCACATTTAGAAACAGATCTACACTTAGAACCCCAAAGTCTAGTCAGGGAGAAAAAACTCTGGTTTCATCTCTATCACAGGTTGTGGCTTACACAGAACCATCATAGAATGGCTTAGGAAGGGACCTCAGAGATCATCTACTCCAACACCACCCCCCCCAACATGCACACGAGCAGGGACACCTCTCGACTAGACTTGGCTGATCAAGGCCTCATCCAACCTGGCCTTGAACACACCAGGGAGGAGGCATCCACAACCTCCCTGGGTTACCTGTTCCAGAGTCACACCACCCTCATATTGCAGAACTTCTTCCTAAGAGCCAGTCTAAACCTACTCTCCCTCAGCTTAAAACCATTCCCTCTTGTCCTATTGCAAGACACCCTTAGGAGAAGTCACTGTCCAGCCTTCCTGTAGGATCTATAAGGTCCCCCTGGAGTCTTCTCTAGGCTGAACCAGCTCCCTCAGCCTATCCTCACAGCACAGGTACTGCTTAAAGAAACACACCTTAGCAAGTCTTTGGAAGATGGATCTAATCTCAAGGTCCTCACAGCTCTCCTCTAAAAGCTAACCCCTGCTGCACATGCCTGACTGCTAGAGCTTAAGGGCATGTTCACACCATAGTGTGCAGCACTGCCTGGAGGTCCCAAGGAATAATCAGTTCCAGTAGCAGAAGCAGGTTGGTCTCTGTGCATTTCTGCTGCTCATGTACCTTTAGAATAAGGCTGACTTTCATAGCAGTGCTGCAGAGACTACCTGTGACAGAAGCAGCCCCAGCACACAGCAGGGCAAACCACACAACACTGAGTGTGTAAAAGCTGCTGAGCAGATCCCTTCTTTCAGCAAGTGCCACTCAACAGCGTGACAATATCCTTCCTCTCACAAAAGGAATAGGCAGGACTGAGAACATGCTCCTGAGCCCAAAGAAAACCTGTCAGGCACACTGCTGGGGGGGGGGAAAGAGGACAGAACTGAGGAGAAAACAAAGCAAAAAGGAGCAAACCACCTCTCCTAAATTTAACTTTTCCACCCACACTCACGTAGGTTTTGCTTCCCTTTACACCATGCAGTGGCTCAGGATAATGCTGCCTTGCACACACACACACACACACACACATGCTTTGAAGTTTGAGGAAAACTCTGTACCTTGTTAAACTGGAAAAGGTCACGTTTGAGCCTCTCTCTCACTGGATCATGTCCGGGTCTTAAGAACCTTCTCATCTTCCTCGCTGTAGTATCTTGGCACCAAAAATCCTAACAACAGGGGAGAAAAAGAGTCAAAAAAAACCCCCAAAACAAAGAGCAAAGCACATAAACAAAAGCAGCCTGGGAAGAGCAGCAGGCAGAAGTAGGTTATTTATTTGGGTTTTAGCAGGTAACACAAATCAGCCAGGGCAGAACAAGACAACATCGCTATCGAGTAACTAAAACCCGACACCACCACGGAGCAGCAGCATCTCTGGGGCAGGACTTCCACAGCAACCTTTTCGCACTGCTGAGGCAAAGCAGCCCAGAAAAATCCGGAGGGTTTTAGGCGTTGTTACACTCGGCCACTTTGGGATCGCTTCGGCTGACCTTCTCCGAAGCGGAGGCAAGCAAAACTGCAGCATTTGCATAAACATTCAGGCAAGCCCAACCTAAAGGCTAACTCCCAGGCTCACAGGCATTATCGACTAGTATCGGTTTTCACCTCCGGTAACCCCCCCAGCTACTGAGCTAAAAAGAGGCAAGAAACCCATTTTAGCTCACTCCATGGGTAGGGCAGAAAGGGCGCTGCGCTGCCTGCGGGGCAGCCGCATTAATTATTAACTTGCCTTTGTAAAACATCAAACCTAACTCCCTGCCCAAGGTGGGGGCAGGGGCAGGAAGTCTTGCACCTGCAGTTCAGTGCCCAAGCCTTTCAGCCCATCTCACTGCCGTGTCTCTCACGGCACCGGCAGGATCCAGGCAGGACAAATTAGACCAGACTTGTGACCTAGCAATCACACCAGGGGAACCAGGATACAGCCTCGCGTTCTGTACAGCTCAAGAGAGTCTTTGTCACATCTCCCCTCTGCAGAGGTGATAAGTGGCAAGTGAAAAAAAAAAACCCAACTCTGCCAATTCAAGGTGTGAATCACATTTGACAACTTACTTCCCCGTAAGTGCTCCTGCCTGCCCTGGCCATCCTTCATAAGCTCCAGTTTCCAGTGTACAGACAGCTTGGCTGTTCATGAAGCAGCTACTGGACACCCCAGTCAGTATTTTATTGTAATTTGTCAGACAGGAAATTCCAGCAATTCACCAGCTGCTGTGTACACAGCACACATGCACACTGGGGGGCAGAACTTCTGAGAGGCAATGAAGCATCGGTACAGATATTCTTGTCTGCAGCAACCCATCATCAGAAGAGGTACAAACACACACGGCAGGGAGCTGCCAGGAGAAGGCTGGGGCCTCTCAGTTTAAGAAAGATGTTGAGATGCTCAAACGTGTCCAGAGAAGGGCAACAAAGCTGGGGAGGGGTTTGGAGCACAGCCCTGTGAGGAGAGGCTGAGGGAGCTGGGGTTGCTTAGCCTGGAGAAGAGGAGGCTCAGGGGAGACCTTCTTGCCATCTACAACTACCTAAAGGGTGGTTGTAGCCGGGTGGTAGTTGGTCTCTTCTCCCAGACAACCAGCACCAGAACAAGAGGACACAGTCTCAAGCTGCACCAGGGGAGGTTTAGGCTGGATGTTAGGAAGAAATTCTCAGGAAGAGTGATTGCCCATTGGAATGTGCTGCCAGGGAGGTGGTGGAGGTGTTTAAAAAGATACTGGATGAGGCACTTAGTGCCATGGTTTAGTTGATTAGATGGTGTTGGGTGATAGGTTGGCCTTGATGATCTCTGAGGTCCTTTCCAACCTGCTTAATTCTGTAAAGGAAAGGTGGGGCTAGGAGTGCCAAAGGGACTGCCAAGGGGAACAGAGAGCTTCGAGCCCTTCTTCAGACTGTGGGGCTTGAGGGTGACAGAGGGATGAGAGCTTTCTCTGCCTGTGTAGATGGGAGCAGCACAGCTGGCAAACATAAGGATGGTCTTTGGTTAATGACTTCAATCAGCCAGCCATTCCTGAGGAGCTTGTTTTGTTTTCTCAAATGGTTTCTAGCAAGGCCTTACCAGCTGTGAAGGACCCCCAAAAAAGGGGAAAAAAAAGGAAATGTTATTACAAACAGGATGCTCCACAGCCATCTTTTGAGAAGACCCTTTAGAAACTCCCCTGAGCCAGAATTTGTACATCTCTGTTGCATTGCTCCCCTTGCAGCTTTCCTGTTCACACTCCGAGATCTTCAGCCACCCACACAGTACTGTCCAGAGCCCTCTAAGAGGACTGCAGTGCCGACCTGGTTCAGAGGACCAGATCACATCAGCACCAAGAGCCTGAGTCACTTAACTCTCCACCCAGAATCTCTAGCATCTCCACTCCCCACACAGAGAAAAGTGGTGCTGAGCAGGCAGCTACAAGCATCTCTGTGTGTGAGTCCTGCCATCAGCACACACAGGGGTGAAGAATGTGCACAGAAACACACAGAGGGCACCCCAAAAAAGAAAGGAAGGATACAAATATAGTTTTCTTGGAAAGTATACCCTCCCACAGTGAATCAGGTACCTCAAGTGACATTTCACATCACAAGTCCTCTTTCACCAGACCTTCCTGACAGAAAGAAGGACATATTCACACAAGGCTGTATTTAAGTTAGCAAAAGTTCCAGAGCAGTGACAAGCTGCTGTGCTATGCAAGGAGAGCACATCACACCCATGTAGAACACACAGCTTGCCCTTAGCCAGACAAGGAAAGGAAAGTGCCAGAGACCCACCCTTTCCCACTGTCAATCAATATCCTGGACCTGCTAAACTAGGCAAACCCACAGAGGAACTCTACTAATTATCCTCCCCACTTAGAAAAGAGATCTCCTCAGCTGTGACAGCAGAGACAAACCCACTGCTACGAGCGAAGTAAGGAACAGGCTTGATCTGAGACACAGCTTCAAATTTAACACCCTGCTAGAAAGTTTTGCCCTGGAACATTAATTGCATCCAGGAGCATGCTGTATGAACCTGCTTATGCAAGAGATCCAGCGTTCACACTCCAGCCCACAACAACTTGCTCAACTGGCTGAGGAGCCTCGTAGCTCAGAATCAGGCAGTAACTCACTTGAAGAGATGTCATCCTGGCAAGCTGATGTGTCCATCACCATCAGGGAAGGCATGCTACAAAAGCCATCTCTCATCAACTTGTGCCAGGGTTTTGCACCTGACCAAAGAATCCCTGCCTGTCACAGCGTGGGAGGAGGTGAGAGGCAAATGGCAGTTTGAGCAAAGGGGAAGGCAACAGAAACCACTGCAGCACAGGTTGCCCAAACAGAATTATCTACGACAAGCTTACAGGGCTCTTGTCAGTGAAAAGACATATTTAGTACAATAATCAAGTGTCTCTTCCAATTCCAGAAAAAGAAAAGGTTCCACAATCTGTATGATCTTATCTTCCAGATGCACATTTCCATAGTAGCCAACCAGTTTCTCTCCCACACACCTTCAGAGTCTTACATAAAACCCCAACCCCAAGTGCTCTGCAGTTATCTGCCAGTCAGCATTCACAACCATATGGTAACAGTTGTGGCTACCAGTAGCCAGAGAGGAATTCTCCAGTAGCCTCTGAAGCCATGCCAGGTCTGCATGTATCTAATGTTCTCATTTTCCAGGGAAACCATTCTTTAGGCTTTCAAAGATGAGCCTTCTACCAGAAACTATGTGCAACATTCTCTTCTAAGACGCACTGAGGTCTGCTGTTTACAGGCAACAATAGCCCAGGCTGAGTCAATTCCAGTCTTGCTCCTATTCAGTACATGGACACCAGACAGCAGAGTTCAGAGTGCCCTGTACACTGAGCACCTGCTGCTTTGTTAGCTGAGTGCTTAGCTAAATATCACAAGGTACCCTTTTTTTCACCTTACTTGATTAGATCCAGCCACAAAACAAAAGCTCTTCGCTAATTATACAGACATGCAGTGAGAGCATGAGCTGCAGGATGATCCTGTTTCCAAACACAGGCTGAGGAGCAGTTAACATCCAAACCAGGCTTCATTTGGTTTCCTTGCTCAGCTCCATCCATTCTAGGTGCTGAGATGTATGGAAGCACACATGCCACGTCCCATATTCCAAAGGAGGCCAAATACTTCTTCTTAGGAGAAGCATTAATTGCTCCTTACTGCTGTGTGTCAGCAATCCCATCAGAGCTCCACGGTTTGCTTTGTCTTCACTGCTTTTGCACACAGCAACATGTCTTGAGGCCCATGCACAGCTTGCTGAGACACTCTGGACTTTCTCCACCAAGCTAGGTATGGGATGAGGGGAATCACTCCCTGTAGAAATTTGTTACAATATTTTTCTTATGTGCTCCCATCACAGTGGAATTTCTAAACAGGAGTATAGAAGAACCAACAGTCTAAGTCCCAATCACACAAGTTAATCCAGTCTTACAAGATGAGGAAGCCCAGGTCAGAAGTTTTTACTACACACAGAGTATTAAGTGTGGGTATGGTCCCAGGTTAACCCCACAACAAAAAAAAACAAACCCATAATGAGTTTATTTTGCTCATGTAAGAGTTGCAAGGTACCATCTGTTTGCTTCCTAGGCAACCTTTACTCAACTTGAGCAAGTTTTCATTGGGACTAGGTCCAAAAGCTTTCTTTTCAAAGTGCCACAAGTATCTCAAGAGCTCTTCAAGCTTGCCTTGCTTTAGGTCTCCTTTTCATTCCTTCCTCATCATCCCTTCCTGCTTACAGGTCCTTAAAGGGAGAACTTCTCCCTATGCATCTGATAATGCTTTTATCAACCCTGCTAAAATAAAAGAGGCCTTATCAACGAGCTTTGTTTGAACTGCAGGCAGTTACTGCTTCTATAACAAACAGTCACCACCATGGCCTCGTCTGAACTGGGTTTCCTCCCTCAGCCAGCAGCCTGCCTTGTTCCTGTTACCAACAGTCAACAGTGACGGAACAAGAGGCTGGATCAACTGCACAGGAAAAAACTATTCCTGAGCACCAGGGAATCTCACAACAACAAAAATGATCAAAGCATCACTTAAATACCAGCCTTATCAAGTTTATCAATGGCAGGAGCCACCAGACATGACGTGCTGTGAGGCTGCAAGTTTAAGAACAGCTTCAGCTTGGAGTTGGCTATTCTTTAACTGGGTTGTCACCGTGAAGTTCACCTCTACAGCCAGGCTCAGCTGTAGTGCACCATTAAGCCAGACACTCAAGAAGAAAGCACAGGGCAAGCAGAACAGCTAGAGCAAGGGAAGGAGCACTGCAGCATGTGGAAAGCTTGGAAGATTAAGAGGGACATGGTTTAATGGTAGTAGCTCAGCAGTAGTGGTGGGGTTGTGAGCTCTCGGCAAGTGACTTGACGATCTCAAAGGTCTCTTCCAGCCTCAACAGTTCTCTGATTTTACCAGGATAAAACTTAATCAGCAAGGTGTTCTGATACATTAATCTCATAGGTTGAGGAGACCATGCACAAGTGCTGATCCCTTACACAACTGCTGATCACCAGCTAGTCCCCAGCACTCACAGCATTATGACCAGGAGAGCGTTCAGGTGCACCCTGCACAGAGCAGCCAGGCACCAAACCAAAGATCCTCCAGTCAAAAGAAACAAAAAGAGATGTATTTCCACCAACCTGGAGACGCAGCTAAACAAACAACTGAACAGGCTGTGTCAACACCTCCTTCAGGTGGCTGCCCTCCCACAGCACAGAAAGCATTAAATAAAAGATCAGAGATGGACTCCTGAGAACTCTTGGAAAATAATGAAGCGCCGATCCCACCAATCAAGCAAGTTCAGGTTCGATCGCCGCGCCGTGCCTGGAGATACCAGGAACCGCCCACTTGCAACGATTTTTCACTAGTTGTGCAAACCCTGTGTGTGTCATTACGACTCCCATTGTGCTCTCCCCGTCATGGGAGCATGACAACACCGCGTTTCAAAAGGCTACGGCAGAGCAACCTCTTTGCACCGAACAACACTATTATTGCTATGACTGCACACCAGGCAGAGCTCTTTGTGGGCTTCTCCTGAGAAGCACGATTCAGATGGAAGAGTAGCTGGTCACTGGAACAGCACTTCACACCACAGTGGGTCCACAGAGTAGGCCACAGAAGCATTTGCTTCTTAAAGCAACACAGAGACATAATTAGAAGAAACTTCTAGTTGAGGATTGGAGTTTCCATAGAATCTCCGTGCAGAAATCAAACTGTCAGCTACCACCAGTGCCTCCTTTGGTAACTGTTTTAGAGGAAGATCAGGCTACTAGCAGCAGTACTTCTTTTCATTGCCATGTACTAAAGGCATTATATATGTTTACAAACATCTTTGACATCTCTCAAGGCTCCATGTCAGCCAGGAAAAACTTTCACCTCTTCCACAAGCAGTTCCCAGTAACAATTGTATTCCTATCACAAGAAGCCACTAAAAGATACAGGAGCCTCAACTGGTTTAACTCCTGAACAGTTTCCTTCAGTCACTACTTACAGCAGATGCAATCTGTTAAAAACTAAATGAAAGACGCTCCTCAGCACCATCCATGAAGATGTTTGAGAGCCCTTCTCCCTTTTCAATACTCTAAACAGAGCCCCTCAAGTGGCTCCAAGACACCCTGAGCTGGATTAGGGACTGCTCACTACTTGCACAAATCCATGGGCCAGGCTGTCTTTACAAGAAACGTGCCAGGATGCACGGAGAAGCCTCAGGACCTACCACCACTTTGCATTACACTTGCCAGAAGCGCCAGCTTCCCAAATCAAAGCAAAAATCACCAGGCATCTGCTTTGGGCATATAGCTTCACCTGGGACTTGGTAAAGCAAGATATTCCAGTTGACTGCCAGTGCCCTCAGATGACTACAAAGGGCAGCACTCCCCATCAAGTAACATCACCATGGACAACTTTTGTTACCCTTCTCTCTTGTCACTGTTCTCATAGAAGCCTAAAGATTTGTGACACTACACTGCAGACACCCTGACTAAGAAGTCTTCCTTCAACTGCTCCACACGGTTAGCAACACTAAATACAAGCACACAAAGCTTTCTCCAACGCCAAGGTTAAGTCTCACCTCCAGGAGAGAGATCTCAGTAACCAGCTTGTTCCCACGCCACAGCTGCAGGGCAACCTGAGACAAGGGCTAAGCAACTTGTTCCACCTTCTTGTTTCACCTGCTCGCTGCTAGAAGCAACCTTCTCCCTCACCCATCAACCTCTGACAGCTTTAGGGAGAAATAAAAGCAAAGAGCAACACGATACATTCAATATGGGCAGCGACCTGAAGGGAAAAGAAAGGAAAATGCTACCGGAGCGTCCCAAAGAGACGCTGCAGTTCCCGATCACATCTGCCCCGAGCCAGCCACACCAGATGGAGACCCGCAAGGCCGGGCTGCGGGCAGGGACATCTCCCACTGCGGGACAAGGGACTGCTCCGGGCCGGTTCCCGATCTGCGGCGGCTCTCGCTGGAGCCTCCATCCCGAGACCGTTCCCAGCAGCCCCCCAAGGCAGCCCCGGCCAGGACCCACTCCCGCGAAACCAGGAAGTTATGGAGCAGGCGGCCAAAGCCGCGACCTCCGCCAGAAAATCCCAGGATGTGCAGCTGCCCGCCGTGCCCCCCGGCTGCAACACACACGGCACATGCCGCCTGGGGAGCCAGAAACCGACGCGCAAACAAAACCCCGAGCGGACCTGAACCAACCCAACCCCTCAACGCTGCTGCCTGAAGTTTTGTAGGAGAGCCAAGGCCGGTGTCTCGGGATGCGCCGGGACACAGGAGCTCCAGGTACGGGCAGCCCCAAGGCACCGGGAGCAGCAGCCGGGCTCGCCAGAATGGGGCAGCGCACAGGGCCCCGGACAGCCGGTAAAGCGGACGGCCGCCGGGGGCGGGGGCACCGGCGAGCACCTGCCAGCCCCACTGGAGGGATTGTGGGAGCAAGCCCGCGGGACGCCGCCAAACCCAGAGGGGCGGGCAGTCAGTGCAGTCCCGGCCCGCCGCAGCCAGTCCTGCCATGGGCAGCGCTGACCGGACCCCCCACCCCGGGAGGACCCTCCGTGGGTAAACCCCACCCCCCCTTCCCTTCCTCCACTCCCCTCCCGCCCCTCGGAGCCTCTCCCGCCACACCGGCCCCGTTCCCGCACCCGCGCGGAGTCCCAGCAAGCTGGGCTCACCTGCGGGGCCTGGAGCCGGGGCCGCCCCGGCCTCACTCGCTCCGCGCCCGCTGGTCCCTCGTAACGCGGTTGCAGCGGCCTCGGCCTCCCTCCCTGGGCACCTCCGGGAGGGGTGCGGCGGGGCGGGGCATCGCCTGGAAGCCGCTCCCGGGGGCGGGGGTCGGGGACGTACCGCCCCGGGGCGGGGCCTCGCATGCAAATCAGGAGGCCGGCAGCTGTCCCGCCCCCCCCCCTGGGGTGCGCTCATGAATAATCCAGCACTCCGCCTCTCGCAGCCAATCTGAAAGCGGCCGATGGGCGGCCGCGCTGCCTGGCTCGGGGAGAGGGACCCTACCCCGGGGGGACCCCGGCACTGAGCGCTGGCAGGGAAGACTGCATGCCACCCGGTGCCAGGCCCCCCTGCTGCCGGCTCTGCCCTTCCACCAGCCACACAAGGGATAGGGAGCTGTCGCGAAGCCCAGGAAGGTGCCAGCCTCCCTAAGAAAACAAGAGAGGGTAAAGGCTGAGCAGAAAGCTAAAGCCTTATCCAGAGAGCGCCACTCAACTGCCAGCACAACGCCCTGCACAAGGCGGCTGTGTCCCATTGCAGGAAACCACTGTAGTCCAAGGTCTCCCAGTTCCTCTGCATCCACGCAAAAGCTTGACGTGACAAAGGGGTTGTAACACTCCAAGTTCAGCCAAGCTTCCAGAAGTGATGTTTTTTCAGTTAAAGTGTGTGTTTCTGTCATCTTGCAACATCCAGCCAGGCTGCATCACAGCCCCAACTGAAGCAGCGGTATCAGTCTGCATCATAATCCCGTCCCGGTGAAGGCACTGTCGGATGGTGTGGTGCTGAGCAAGGCAGCCACAGTTTCTCAATCCTCCCTGCAGTGGTTATTAAATTGTAATTGTTTTGTGCTGAATCAGGGAGTCTCTGCCCCAGCGAAACTCACTGGGTGGCTCTTGAGGAGTTCATCGATGCAGTTCCACCTCGGCATAAGCAGATGAGACTGATTGAAATCAACAGGAGGGAGTTTGACCTAATTCCAGGACAAATGTGAGCCCTGTGGGTCAGACTGGAGCTCTTCTGGCTACGCCTGTTCTTAGAAACTCTCTTCCCACTCCTTTAATCTGCAAAACAGTCTGGGAGAATGCTGAGAGCACAGACTGGAGCTACCAACCCTGGGGTTTGAAGGAGTAGCAGAGCACAAGCACTGTTCAAGGAGGAAGAGGAAGGGGAGTTCACGTGGGTGCAGCTGTCAGACCCTTACAGCACCCTGCTGAGTTCCAGCATCTGATAACAGGGGTGTGTGCGCACAGAACAGGACCAGGCACAGAGCTTGCAGCAGAGCCCTGCCACCCTGGGCTATGATACCTCTGACCACGCAGCAGGAAGATGAAGATGGGAAGGTGTTGTGTGCTGATGGCAGCTGCAGAGGTTGGGACTCCTCCAGGCTCTGAGGCTTGCTGCTCTCCCAGGGAACAGGCCAGCAGCTAGATCCAAACACAGAGGGGTGTAGAAGTGGAGCTGCACAGCCAGGGTTGTACAGCCACGAGCAAGCACTCACCAGCTGGTGCTACTCAGGTCCCAGTAGCTTCCCCAAGAGTGTCTCACTCTCCCTGTGTTATTTCCATTTCTGCAGGAATTAAGAACCACACTGAGGAGCTCACACTGCTGGAAAAGGCTTTTTTTTTTATTGTTTGGCCTTCTCCCAGGCTTCAAAAGGAACTAAAAAAAAAAATCATCAAACAAAAAGCATCCAAACCAGTTGCTATTACAAACCTCAGTACTGCTCTGCACAGCTGTGCTCAGCACACTCCTGCCCAGCCAGCAGACCACCTGGCACCAGCACTTTTGCATAGAGGCTAAAGCAAATTTGATACCTGGATATCCTGGTGGGAAGCAGCCACAGGACTGAAAGGCTCAAGAGGAATTTGTAGCTTTTCTTTTACTCAGGGATCTCTCACTTGCAAAACAGAAGGATCCACAGCCAGGAAAGAGGAGGTCAGGCTGAAACAGGGAGCTGCAGCACAGCTCTGGTGAGGCTACTGGTGGCCCAACTTTAATATGGCATAATGCTGCGTGGCCAAAACACATCCCAGAACAGCTGCTCCAGTGTGAGGCTGGAGTGCCATCTGCAATGCTCCAGGGCCTTCTGTGACCTCCAGCTGATCCAATAGCATTCAAGGCACAGTCTGCTGCTCCCAAGTGCCTGGAAACTTTACTCCAGGTGGCTGAGCTTTACAGCTGTGCCTTCTGCAGATCAGAATCTGACCCAGCAGTTGTTGACGTAGCTGAATGACAGGAGCTCAGGACACCACCCCTGATCTGATCAGCTTATTCTGTCCCTGATTGACCTCAATGACTCTCCAACCATTCAACTGGTGTAGCACAGTGGTTCTTAACATGTGACAAAAGGATCACCAGTGTTTTCTAACAGTCCACAAGTCAGCCAAAAATGACTCAGAAGAGGCAGACTAGTGGTCCACAAGATGAGAAAGCAAAGAACCAGTGGCTTCAAGAACAAAGCAGTGTACTCCAGTCCAGAAATGCCCAGCTAAGCCATCTCACTTAACTGCTGTGAATTTTGGTATTTTCCCTGAGCCACCTGGCTGGGTGAAGTCCACAACAGCTAATAAAGCAGTCAGCTATGCAAGGTTTCAGTTATCAGAGCCCTCAGTTTCTCTGGTATTGCTTTAATCAAGAAAACAAATCCTTCCCTTCATCCCACACCATTTCTGCAAGTGACAGCAACTTCAGTGATTAACATCAACTGGCAGCTTGAATTCCTTCAGTGAGTAAAAGGCAATGTCTCCATGATCCACCAGAGCAAAGACCACCGGCACGTCCCAACTCTGACAGGTAACCTGCTTCAGAGCCCGAAGGGATGGGATCTGCTCGTCAAAGCTGCAGAGAGAAAGACATCCCTTGTTCTCAAAGCAAGAACAACACAGACACCTGGTAGTGACCCTCCCCACCCCTTTCAGGAGGCTGCTGGCCCTGAGACAGTACAACTGCATGCTGGGAACTGAGAGCTGTCAAATCCTTTGCCAAAACCAAGGCCAACTGCACGCTGCTCCACGCTGTGCCCATTAGATGCGGCTCACAGGGCTACAGGCAAATTGCCAACCCAGTGCAATCTTAATACCTTTGTGCCAGGAAGATCTTTAGGTTGCTGGGATCAACACCTGACCTGCTTTCCCCTCCTTTTAATTCTGCAGAGTCCATTTGCTTGTAAATGAAAATATTTCTAAAGCAAGGCTCATCCTATTTGCTCACGACAGGCCTTGGTAAAACTGCATTACCACCTTCCTTGCTCTGGCTACTACAGCTGCAGAGAGCAGAGGAGGAACAGGTTTAGTAGATCTCAAAATCAGAAAGGGCAGAGACTGAGCTTTGTACCTCCCTATGGAATTTAAGCACCAGATTCCAGATCCAGACAAAAAGGGGTCACCCACCCTCCCTTCACATTGATCTTAAGGTGGCATTTGGCAAAGACAAAAACACTAAACCCATGGCCCTTAGCCTGTAGCAAGCTCTGGGGAAGTCACAACTCTGCAGAAATCCATAGGGATCTGCACTGCCTGAGGATTCAGGCCTCACACAGCTCACTCCCTGCAAAACTGAGCTCTACCTGAGTTTCACCAGCATTGCATAAATACAGCTGTGGCTTCTTATTCCTGACTCCATTAACGCTCAGCCATGAACAGCAAACAGATGACCAAGGAGTGTGGGCTGAGAACAAGGGCTGGGGGAACTGTCAGCCACAGCCTCCAGCAAAGAGGAACTGAAAGGCAAAAAACCCCACCAAAACTCCTCCTGGGCAGGACCACCCTCAAGGGTGATGATCTGTGAAGCTCACGAGATGCTGGGTCATTTACAGATCGTTAGGACTTCATTTTACCAACAACAACGTTTCACAACACAGCACAAGATCCACAGGTACCTCCTAACACACATCCTGACACATGGCTTCCCAGGGTTTGTCTTCTTAAACTTGGCCACGGCATCTGCTGGATACACATTGAAATCTATCTTCATGGCCTCTGGGTCCTCCTGCAGCCTACAGAAGAGAGAACATACCTACACATGTATAGGAGTGAATCACTGCAAGGTATAGATACAGCAGAAGAAGGAAGGAGCCTGAGTTTTGAAGTCTGGCTAGTCTGGACCCTTTGAAAGGCTTCGTTCCTTAAAGGACTGCACCTGCAACCCCAATGTTCCACTTGGCCTGCAGTGCCCCAGCTCTGCTGCTGCAGGACCTGACACTTCACAGAAACATCAGCCCCCCCACTACAGATGCAACAGGGTCACAGAGCAGTGCTGGATTCTCCCAGCATCTTGGGTACCAAGCAGCTCTCAAACTGCTGCCATGTGCATCTCTCAGACCTCACAAGCAGGGACAGTCACAAGACCCCACCCCCCACTCCCTAACAGCTATGAGCTGGCTGGATACTAACCGGGAGGCTCCATCCAGGATGTGGGAGGGCTGCAGCACGCTGATCTGCTGGAGGAGCTCAGCTGGAGGGAGAAGGAACAGGAAAGGATCAAACCAGCTATTTCTCTCCAAGGCTACTCCAAGCACTCCACCACCACCCACAAGCCTTCCTCCCCTGACAATGGCTGGCAGCACCACAGTCATCACTGGCTACTTCAAAGACCTCAACTTCCTGGTCTCCCCCCAGCGCACAGCTCAGCACACCCTGCAGTGGCTTTGCAGCATGCTGGCCCTGGGTTCACATGCCTAACAGCCTAGCAGGAAGCACTGCAATACAGTTGGACATGGGGAACGCATTAGGAGACCTCCCAAGGCCCCATTTACCCTGGCACTTGAGTAGGCTACAGAAACAGATGGAAAGGCAGAGGAGAAACTTTCTTCTAACTCCTCATGCCTGTGGCCGGGCTCCTGTTTGCCTGCTTTACCTAGGCCTGCTAATGATCTTCTCCTTCTCAAGGTACTGTCCTCTAAACTGACATTCACTTTCTCCACAGAATCACAGAGGTATTTTCCAACCAAAATTATTCTAAGAACACCAAGTTCAACCATCAACCCAACACCACCACACCCAGTAAGTCATGTCCCAAAGTGCTATGTCCACACCTTTCTTGAACGCCTCTAGGGATGATGACTCCACCACTTCCCTGGGCAGCCTCTTCCAATCCCCAACCACTCTTGCAGCAAAGACATTTTTCCAATCTCCAACCTTAACCTCCCCTGGGGCAATTCCAGGCCATTTAATCTCCTTCTGTCACCTGATACTAGGGAGAAGAGACCAACCCCCCACCGCATTCCAACCTCCTTTCAGGTAGTTGCAGAGCACCTCCTCTTCTCCAGACAGAACAATCCCAGTTCCCTCAGCTGCTCCTCACCAGATCTGGTCTCCAGACCCTTCACCAGCTTTGCTGCCCTGCTCTGGACCCACTCAAGCAACTCAAAAAACTCATAGCAAGGGCTCCAAAACTGAAGATAGTATTTGAGGGGACCCCTTTTGCTGTTGCATACCAGGCACTGTTTCACAGAGCTGGGGAGGGGGGGAGAAGGAGCTCCTAGAGCCACTACCTGTTGAGGTAGCTTGGTCCGGCCGCAGGAGCGGTGTGACAGCCTGGTCCCAGAGATGCGGCGGTCGCCTCCAAAGCCTCTGCTGGCTCCTCTTCTGCAGCAGGGCTTTGTACTCCTGCCAGTTGGAGCAGCGCCTCACCTCCCGGTCAGCATTGACGCTGCTCTTGTACCTGCTCTCCCTGTCCCGCTGCTCCCGCTCCTTCCGCGACAGCCGCTCCTGCTTCTGGTTGAGGCGCGCGCGCCAGCCCGCCGCATCCACCTCCCTGCCGGGCACGTTCTCTGGCAGCAGCCCCGGCTCGGGTAAGGGCAGACGTGTGCACGGGTGGTCTGAGGCCACGTTTGGCAAGATGATGGTGGTAAAATCCCAACGGGGTGCACGGGTACCAGTGCTGCCTCTTTTGTCATCTCCAGCTCGGCTCCTGGAGGGGCTCAGGGAGTCCTTTTGTCCTGTATCGAGAGGAACAGGGTTCGACTCCCCCTCTCCACTGCCAGCATCTGATTCCTTTGACTGCTCTGACAAGGACTTTTCATCCATGGGCAGGCAGTTGGCGCCTCCACAGCCATCTCCAGCTTTTTCAGAGGCCCCTTCAGCTTCTGGAAGGTCCTCAGATATCTTGAGTTTCTTCTCACATGACCTAAAAACAGATAAGGAAACCATGAGGTAGAACTTTATTCCCTTTGAGCCTTGCCTTTTCCCTGCTACCAGGAAGAATGTAGCCAGTAAAGCCTGAAGGAAGCACAGCAAAGGTGGCAGGAATCCTCAGAGAGGTCTGCAAACCCTTGACAACAACTTCTTGGCTGTAAGGAGGGCATTTGCTTGTGTAACAAGACAACAAGAAGGGCCAAAAGCGGGCCAAAACAAGCACTGAGTGCCAAAGGCAGAGCAAACTCCTCAGCAGTCCTGCCTCAGGTTTGACTTCAGCACTGAGGAGAATCCCATCTTGGATTTGTACAGACACATTCTCAACCTACTATGCAACCTCCACCCCCACCATACTGACCCAAACACCTCCCTGCAAACTGCAGCCAAACCAGCACAGGCCAGGCAGAAACCTTCTTGTCAGCACCTCTAACTGGTATGAGATTCAAGGCTCTGGTCCCAGGGAAGATGGGACTGTCCCAGCACTTTTATCTCCCAGCTCCTAAAATTTCACAGCTCCTCAGACACTGGGTTACTTGTTAACAGGACAGGACTTGCAGACCAGTCTCCTCCTCCTCTGTTTCTTAAAGGATGATGCCACCTACTGGAAACTGTCAAAATTATTAGCAAAATTACTAATTATGTCACCACCTCTTTGCATTCTGGCAACATCTAGGGGCTGTGTGCAGGGAAGGACCCAACTATGCTCTCAGCTGCACAGTCCTAGCACAAAAGCTACACCGAGGGGCTGGACAAACCCAAGATGTGCACTGAGGGCTCTGAGCTCCCCTAACAAAGAGCAAGGGGAGGCATATGTGTTTCTCCTGCACTGGCCTCTCTGCCCTTCTATTCTGGCTTCTCCTCACTGCAGTTGGAGGCTCAGTTGCAGTTGGCCCCTATTAGCCCTGCATGAAGTACAGACATGACAAAAGGATGCTGCAAAGCTTTCAGGTAAAGCACTGCATTGCCTGGAGACAGCTGAGAGCAGCTGAGCCTGAGCAGTCACCCACAGTACAAAGGGCTGAGGATGCTGTTCCCAAGCTGCAGAGCCTGGCTGAAGATGGAAGAAGGCTTTGGGCCATATCCTTACCCAGGGCTGGAACTCCCCTTCCTCTTGCAATGGTGTTTCCCAGAGCTCTGGGAGTGGCTTTCCAAGTTCAGTTGCCTCTCATAGGGAGATGGGAGAGTGCTGTAGGGAGACACCAACACAGAGGCTGACAGCAGAGCGGGGCAGCAATCTACCCTCCTGCTCAGCCCCCAGCATACAGCCACAAAACCTTTTCTTCCAGGCACAGAAAATCCACAAGCAAGACCAGGATGGTCACCAGTTCATTGCCCCATTTCATGTTCCCAATTGCCTCCTCAAGAGAGAGGAGCAAGAAAAGGTAGAGTGCCACTTTTGGCCTTTAATCCTCCCAAGAGATGGAATGCAGGGTGTCAAAGTCCTCTTCTCTGCCGTTCCACTGGGGCCATACAATGGGCACAGAGCTGCTCAGAGTCTTCAGAAAGGAGAAAGCAGCATGGAAAGGAAAAGCTGGTTACCTGGGGTCGAATCTCAGTACAATATAACCCAGTTGCTTCAAGTGGCTGAACACCTTAGAGCAAAGGAAAGCAAGAGGGTTAAATGACTGCCCTAAACCCAAACATTTTACTTCAGTTCTGCTACAACTGAGTAAACAGTGTGGCACTGGCAGAGGAGGAAACACCAGGATTAAGACCCAAAGCAAAGGTGGGGAAACAGGAACTGATCATCTGGAAGGTGAGCAGGAAAAGCGGAGAAGGACTTCCCTTCCCCCCCTAATTCTTCTACTCTGCTCTCAGCCACTGAGAGAAGGTTGTGTGGCAGAGGCTGGGCTCTCTGCCTTCATCCTTCCAACACACCTGGTAATGTGGCAGGCTCACTGCCTCCTGGGACAGCAGGATCTCATAGGCTTCCTGGATTGACAAGGGCAGATCCCTGTAAAAGAGTTGAACAGAGCCCTGCAGGGCAGAAACTTGGTTTTTTAGAGAATCACAGGGAACAGATCCATACAAGCTCCTACCAGCCTCTCCCTCTGGTCTCATCACTCTCCTTGCCACAATATCCATAGCTCTTCATGTGCCACTTGGATTGCTTACAGTCCCTCTCCCACACCTAGGTTTTAGCAACCAGGTAAGAAGTTCCCACCCACAGCTGCCAGCTCCTACTTCACCACTGCATCTGTTTGGAGGATGCAGCTGGGGGCACAACACAACTGTTAAACTGACCATTGCTCTGGGAGCTACCTTTCTTTAACTTTGGTGATCTCAGTGACTCAGGACACAGCTCAACTACAAAAAAATAAACATTTAGGACCAGCACAACAGAGAGAGATGAAACAGAGGAACTGATGGCATCCTCAGATTGGTAGCTCCCCAGAAGCTTTACTGCAGCCCCAGTGATCCCATAGGTAGATTCCCCAGGCCATAGCAACTAACCTCCAGGAGGCAGCTTTAGGCTGTGCTTCCTTTTCCTCCTTATTTTCCCCCTTCAGAATGTGTCTACTCATAAACCAGGAAAACAAAACACTAGGAACAACACCTCTCCCATGGGCTGGGCTGAAGGCATCTAACTGGTCTGTTCTGCTTCTGGTGTGAGATTTTTGTACTCAGCAACTGACTTTCATCCATTTGTCTGCAATCTATTGTTTGTCAAAACACCAGAAGTGGGGAAAAAAAGCCTGACCTCTGCAGGTCAGCTTCTGCTATGGAGAAAAAAAAGTTTCCCTTTAGATCAGTGTATTGGTATAAGGCTTTGGTGGAGAGACCAAAAGAAAACAAAACCAAACAACCCTCTCTACAGCAAAAAAAAAATGCAACTGAGCCCTAACCAGCGCTCTGCAAGCAGAAGAGCACTGAAAGCAACCTGGTCTCACTCCCCTGTCTGCCACATTTACATTTCCCTCTGCTGTAAATGCTGGAAGAGATGCCAGATAACAGCCCCAAGATCTCTGCTGAAGTGGAAAGCATGTACAGCACTGGCTGCTCTAGAACTGCCTCCCACACCAAACCCTTTCACACGGAAAGAGCTGATCTGGAGGCTAAATGTGGCCCTAGCAAGCTGGATAGTTTCACTAATTCCTATCAGCTTCTTAGAGAAGCACAGAAGAACTGTGCTAATGAACTTATGAACCCTGCCACTGCAAAATATGCAAGAGAAGAGGATGAGAAGGGAAGTCAACTAGACAGAGAAGGCACTGACCAGTCTCAGGTGTCCTCATTAACTGTACACCAGTTCTGAGGAAAAGGATTTCTCAGTATCAAACCTTTTACTCCAACTAACTCCTGCAAGGAACAAAACACAACAGTTTGATCTTGCTTCCAGGTATTCCCAGGGCAGTCAGTTTTCCTGAACTGAAGTTCAGTCCCTATACCTACAGATTTCAGCAAAGAAGTCATTGGTACATCAATGTGTGTCCTCCCTCCCAGAGGAAGGAAGCAGAGATCCCCACAGGAATCTTTGTCCCATGTTCCTCTGGCTTCTCTCACTCTGAGAAGAGAGCTGACTTATCAGCTACACCAACAGAAATCTGGATCAGCTAAAACTCTCCTCTCTCCTATTTGACAGCGTGGGCTAAACACAATAGCAGCTGAATAAATGGGCCACCAACCCAACTAGCACAGTGTCAATGGCACAAGCTGCTCTGAAGCACACCATCTGAACCCATGGCATGGAAGCAAACAGCTCCATCAGCAATAGGCTAAAAGAGACAATTGCTGGAGAACTGGGTGCTTGCTGGCTGCTCAAACTGCAACAGTGACCAACACAAATCAAGAGATTTCAGAGTTCAGTGTAAAGCTGCTGTAGCTCCTCCAGTCATTCAGGAAGGACCCAATGCCCCATCCCCATGCAGGTATCCTACTCACACACTCCAGCAGGTACAGAGCTTCCTCAGGCAGCAGGCACTGTTTGCCATGTTTGGAGAACCCCATGGTGTGCCAGAACTTCCCCTGGAACAGAAGCACAAATCCCTGATGGGCTCTGGCTGTTCACTGATGCCAGCCAGGCTTTCTCCCATTTCAAGCAGCAAATTAAGGAGTCTGCAAAGGCCAGCAGGAGATGATGGCACTGAGCACACTCTGCAGCAGACTCACCGCAGGGGACTGCAGCTCTACGATGCCTTGTCCTGGCTTCCACTCAGCTTTGACCAGATTCCCCCTGAGAAGGTTACAGGTTAGCTTGTTATCACTGGCATGTCCTACAATCAACTCTTATGGTAGCAGCTAGCAACACAAGCTTAGGATGCTATCAAAGGGCAGCAAAACTTCCAGGTAGCAGTTTTACAGGGTAAGGCCTTAGAAAGACACCAACCTCTGGATCTAGCAACACCAGCTCAAGATTTTATCCTCACCAAACAGTTAAGGGTGTCTTCAGTCAGCACTGCAGACACCTGTCTACAGGCTACTGCAGGCTGCTGCAGATGTGTGGCCTAAGCCACGGTACAACAACATGTTCAGGTGCTACTAAGACACGCTCAGATTGCTGTATCCCACCCAGAGACTCACACGAGAAAACTAATAGCTGAGAAGTGAAATGTAAATATGGAATGTAAGCATGCAGCTTTAGCTCAAGGGAAGAGAAGGCAAGACAATACCTGCAGGGCCCGCCACAGACTTGCTCTACACCCTTAGTCAGTACCACAGTCACACTATCTGAAAGGAACCCAAAACCTAAACCTACCCCAGACACTCCCAGCCCAAGGGTCTCCAGACATGCATTGATGGATGCAGGTGAACAAACTCAACTGCAGCAACAGTAGAAGGTAACAGCCCACCCTGTCTGCCCTGCCCGTCTGTTCTCTCTCTGGAATCCCCAGTGATGTGATTTAAGGTGGATAGTTTCTGCTGCTACTGATCAGTGCAGACAGAGCAACTGTTACCAGACAACAGCAGATCAACCAGGGAGATGCATGCTGAGAGGCAGCCTGCACAAAGCTCCCGAGACTGGCAGTGCTGTTGAAGCCACCAAAACTGACAAGCCAGAGACACGGAGTCGGCCGACGTTGCACAAGGCCACAGGTAAGCATCAGCAAGGGGGTTTGTAACGCAGACCATGCCCGATAAGGCAGCGGCTGCTCCGTGCAAAGGCTACAGGATTAGTCACACGCCTAGGAGAACTAAAAGACCTTGGAGGAAGCTTCCGAACACCCACACCGAAGCCAGTGGTGTGCCAGGGTGACCCTCTGCCAACGAGAGCAGAGCGAGGCTGAGCTGCTCCACCCAGGGCGCTGGGCAGAGGTTAGCTGAAGCAAGGACCAAGAGAACTTACCGTGCTAACACCTACAGCTCTGCTCCTAACACCAGCGGCAGGGACAGAGCCCTGCTCTGCCCCCGCACACCATCCCCCCCGGCAAGATACGAGAAGGGCTGGCTCTGGACACCCTGCGACCCAGCCCCGGGCACTCACAGCCGCTCCACCCGCTCCTCGGAGAGGATCTCCCACTGCTCCTCCTGGCACAGCCGCAGCTTCTCCGCCTGCTCGGCCGAGCCGTCGGGGAAGAAATCCTTCGGGCCGTGAGGCCGCTGCAGGGCCTTGCGGGCCGCCCGCCGCTCCGCCGCGCTGCGGGGCGAAAGGAGGAGGCACCGTGAGGGGAGAGGACCCCGGCACCCCCTCAGCAGCCTGCCGGCCCGGGCACAAGGCCCCGTGCGGCCAGCAGCCCCCGGGACCCCCCCGCCCCGCCAGGCGCTACCTGTGGCGGCGCGAGCCGCTGGGCTCCATGGCGGCGCCGCGGGAAGCAGCCTTCCGCCAGCCTGCCGGAGCGCCGCAGCCCTTCGTGCGCCCCCTGGGGGCTCGGAGGACTGCGAGCGGCGGGGACCCGGACCGGCAGCTGCGAGGGACTGGCAGCGGAATGCGCCCGGGGCTGGGCGCTGAGCTGATCTGGGCTGGGCTGTGTGCTGCACCTGGGCCCGGCATCGAGCTGTAATTGTTGGACAATTGACTAAGATGCTTCACAAGATAAAGCCTTAAGGAAGCTGAAAGACAACCGAGGAGTGGTGGATTTCTGTCTTCATGTGTGAATTTGGGAGCGGTGAAGCGACTTCCTTGCCATCTTGTGTATAAGATGCAGTCTATGTCCTAGAAAGTGGGTTAGCTTCTCCACATCACCCTGCTAGCACCCACTCCTGATCATGATCTTAATAAACTCGAAATCTTGTCTCTGTGTGTGGGCTGGACTTTGCACACTGCGTGTGGAAATCACTTTTGGGACAGCATGCTGAGCTGCACGTTGGGCTGTGTGCTGCAGCGGGGCCAGGCACTGAGCGGTGCACCAGCACAGAATCACAGAATCATCTAGGCTGGAAAAAGCCTTTGAGAGCACCTAGTCCAACCATCAGCCCAACACCGACTGGTCACCACAAAGCCATGTCCCTCAGCACTACATCTGCAGGGCTTTGAAACCCCTCTAAGGGCGGGGACTCTACTACTGCCCTGAGCAGCCAAGTTCAGGGCTTAACCACCCTCTAAGGAAATAAATTGTTCCTCGTGTTCAACCTAAACCTCTCCTGGTGCAACTTAAGGCTATTTCTTCTTGTTCTATCATATCACTGGCAGGCTCAGCTGTGCTCTGTGATGTGTCCATTGGAGCCACCTGAAATCAACCAGCACAGGGCAGCTGTATCCCCTCATAGAATCATAAAATCATTAAGACTGGAAAATACCTCTAAGGTCATCAAGTCCAACTGTCAACTCAATACCATTCTGCCCACTAAACCCTGTCCATGTCTACACGTTTTCTGAACACCTCCAGGGTCCTCCAGAGCCCCTGCAGCCTCTGCAGCTGGTGCTGTGCACACTCAGGCAGATGCTGTAGCCCCTGGAGCAGAAGCAGTAGTGCTGGGGGGGAGGAGGTTTCTCCCTTCAGTGGGTGTCACCGTTTCTTACGGCTCAGGCTTCAGCAGTGCCCAGCACGGTGCACGGTGCACGGTGCCAGTACCAGTGTCACCAGGCTGTGTGGAGCATGCAGTCATCTGGCTGGGCTGGAAACAAGAAACCTCCCTGGAACTCAGCCTCGTGTCTCTGCTGACACGGCTGGATTTGCTGTCGGGGGGGGGGGACATGAATGGGCCTAATGGGGAAACACACCAAAAGTTCAGGTTTCACCTCGAGCCCACCTCCTGTTGCTTCAAGGCAGCTGGCAGGAGCCACCGAGCCTCAGGCAGGAAAAACACAGCTTCCCCCCCAGCGGAGTCCTTGGTTCCACTGTGGTTTCCCAATAACAGTCCTTTGACAAGATGCCAGCGTAGGCAGATGAATGCAAAAACCATTCCCCTCAATTTTCCACTGAATAGCTTGATTTTTTTTTTTTTTTTTTTGCTTCCTGCCTGATTATTTCCTGCTTCTGAGCTAAACTTTCATCCCATAGAGGGGTCAAGTGATTTCTGTCCTGGCACGTGTCAGGACGCGGACCTGCAGGCAGTGCGTGGGGCGGCCGGCACGTGGTGGCAGCACTTTTGCCCCCATGATTTCCAACCCCCAGCCCTTCTGGAGGCTACTCGGGCTGCCTGATTAGAACATAATCCCAGGACACCACATCCTGCAGCTCCCAACTTGTGGGCTGTCACCCCTTTGTTTGACTCAGGCTTTCTTTAAAATAGATGTTTAAATTGCTCGGGGAAAGGCTCTGATCCAGAATTTGCTTTTGTCGCCCACTGTGATTACAAGACCCAGAAATGTCAAGACTAATCTCAGTTCATATTTCTTTTCAATACTGGGATCTTAGCTGTCACAGGGCAGGGGTTGGGGGGGAGGGGGTGTCTTGTTTCACACAGAGGTACCAGCAGAGCCTTGCCCCTCGTGGAACTCACTAAGGCTCTCCCAGCTGAAGCCTCTTAGCAGCTCTAATGGAGTGAGTGTCATCAGCTGGGTGTGGGTGGTCCTTGAGGGGGCTACACTCACTTTCTTAGTTTACAAATGGAGGGTGAGGTTCAAGTCTCCCTTTTCCTTTCTTTTCTTTAGTTCCTTTTTTGGGTTTAAGTTGAAGGTTTTAATGTGATGCCTCTGTGCCACGGCCTTGAAATTACAACTGTGGTGTTGATGGAGGCCATCCTGGGTTTTCTGCAGTGACTCTTTGGTAGGGTTGTGAGAAGGTGAACAGCTGCAAGGTGTTCCTCTTGGAACAGACAATGGTAACTGGGCTGAACAGTGGCAAAACTTGACTGTGTGAGTGAATGGTCTGCTCAGGAGGTCCTGTGAGCTGAAATAAGGATGAAGATGGGACTGTGAGTCTGGAAGCTGCCAAGAAGGAAGAGTACAAGTGTGTGGCATCAGGTAGCAGAGCAGGATCCAGCTCTCATCAGTTGTTGAGGAGGCATGGAGGAAGTTATTGATGCTTTCTCATGTCCCTGTGGGATGCTGCTCTCTCTCCAGGGGAAAGAAGGCTTGATTTGACCAGAGAAACACAACTCTGAATGTACCAGCACTGCCCCAGGACCATGGGCTCTCAGAGCAGGTAAGTCTGGTGGGTTTGCCTGCCTTTTGGTTTTTCCCTTGTTTTCCTCTTGGGGGTAGAAAACATGCTGATAAATTGTAAATACAGTGTCAGGATTGAAAACATGCACTAGCTGCCCCTTCTGAATGGGGGTCAACCAGCTCCTGACCGTCCCTCCTGCTGCTGACCCCTGGTGCTCTGAGTGGAGCAGAGCTGTGGTGCAATGCAACAGGTATGAGTCCTCTCAGGTCTTTGCTGTTGTGTCCAAGTTGTGTTTGTGTGGTGCCTGTAAACATGAGTTCCTTGTGGGTAACTCCTGGATGAATTTGGTGTAAACAGAGTCAGTATTTTGGGAGAATAACAAGGGAAAGTGTGGCCTTGGGGTTGTTTGTCTAGCTTCATCTAGCATGCAAGGCGTAGCCAGGTGGGAATCATGTGCTCTATGCCTGAGCTAAGCAGCACTGCCAGGTATGGGGCTACCTGCTGTAGTTCCTGTGGTTCTTGGCATGGTGTTTGGAAATATTTTAGTAACTCTGCAGAAACCAGCTGTGCCACAGCTGTTTGTGGTTCAGACTTTATCTACTTGTCAGCAAATGGGAACACTTGGAAAACAATGTGAGACAGATACCACTGCCCCATCCAGCCTGACTTCGCTGCAACCCATGGAGCACATCCTGGTACCAGGAGGGTTTGTGTGGAGATGCTGTTATGTGATTTGGGATGGAAAAGGCTGTTGCAAGCTCCCTTTAAGTGGGAAGTGCTTTAATGCCTCTGTATGTGTTGCAATACGTGTGGTGGTACCACAGTGGCATAGCCCTGAGCTGTGCTCACGTCACTGCTGCTCAAGGAGTCTGTTATCACAGGTTAGCTGCAGGTCAGCACACGGAGGTCTAATTATTATCATTGCATTTAATTGCCTTCTAGTGGAAAGTATCTCCACTCTGAACTTCCAGAACATCACACAGGTGACTTCTTACAGCAGAACATAAGAAGGGTTGGGCAATCAACTTCAACAAGGTTTGGCAGGCCTCTAGATAAACGGTAAACTGCTTGGGTTTGGATGAAAAGGAGATAACGGTGTCAGGTGTTGCAGCTTGTCTGGGAGGTGTGGGACCAGTGTGTTTTCTGGCCTCAATAAGGAGACTTTGGTGAATTCCTTCCTGGTTTGGCATGCTCCTGATGCTTGTGTTCATTCCTCCAGCATGCCACAGCTGGGACTTTGAGCAGGGCAATAGGAAAACAATTTTGCCCCAAAGTGAGATTACTGAGAAGTTTCAGGGGGCAAGCTGCTGTTGTCACATCTCAGGGCTGGGCGTGGGAGGTGGAAGGAGAAGATATTATTATGGTTATTAAAACAAAGCAAAAAAAACCAATTCAATTTTCAAATAAATATAATTTCCCCCCCCTCAAACAACAACAAAAACCTTAAAAAAATAAGAATAAAAATGGAATTTAAGGCCCCTAACCAACCTGTCTTTGAGTACAGGACTTTGGGATTCAGTGGTTAATGTGTCTGCACGACCAGTGTGTGTGATGTGGTTGCCTGGCATCTGCTGCTGCCTTCTGATGGATGAGAAATGAAGCTTAAATTTCACCTTCTCTCTTCTGCTGGGTGTGTTTGTAGGAGTTGCCCTGGTGTGACTGTCCACGGGCCACATGTGGTTCTGCTTTGCAGCAGGGAAACTGATGCAGTGTCATTAAGCAGGCTTATGGTGTACAAGGAGCCAGCTATAAGGCTTCAGGTCATGAGCTGAATCAAGGCTTTCAAACACCACTGTGTGAATTTGTAGAGCTGCTGTCTGTTAGCTGTCTAAGGATCTATTTGAAATCATTTACTGGAGGCTGCCCATTGTTAATTAGATGTGAAAAGCCAAAGAACCGTGGGCCAAATCCAGCAAGATTGATTTAAAAGTCAGAAGCCTTTCTTGCCTTAGTGATGCACAGCTTTAGGCTGGGAGAAATGCTTTGTTATTTCCACCTGGAGAGAAGGGCTGGAGCTTTTCTCATTTCCCCCACTTGCCTTGGCATCCTGCTCATGGTTCTTTTGAAGGGACTGAAGATTTACCCTGGGATGCCTACCTCAGGATAAAGAAGCCTCGTAATTTCAATTCCAAGGCTATAGATTAGCTCCTTGCTCAGGCTTCATGATTTTCCCTGCAAGGTGTTTTTATTCAGTGGGTACATTGAGATGTGTTCCCTGGGCTTTGGTCTGGAGAAGCACTTCAGACACTGCTGGGCTTCATATGAAAGGAGGTACCTGGTAGTGATGTGCCTTTGGGGCAGAAACAAGTGGCTGGGTCAGGACTCCTAGAGTGTCTTTGGCTTGTGCTGGTGACTGAAGAGGGGGAAATATTGTGTAAGACAAGGAACTGAGAAATCAGGGATCTGCTCTGCAGTGTCTCACTAGTTTGTGGAACTCCAGGCTGCGTCTCACCTGTTCTGGGTGAGACCCTAGGCTTCAAAACAAAGGGGATAAACACTTTGTGCTGTGTTGCTGAGTCCATAACCACAGCAAGGCTGGGAGCAGTGGGTGATTCAGGTGCATGGAAGGCTGAAGAGCTGCTCACTGTCTGTACCATCAGCTTTCTTCTGTGTTGCTGCCTGAGTTTCAAAGGTCTTTGCACTGATTAGTTGCAACACTGATGTGTGCTCATCTGAGCTCTCAAGTTTCTGTTCAAGTGCTGCAGCAAGAGGTTGGCATAATAAAGATATTTTGACAACTCCAACAAACAACTCAGCCTTGTGAATACTGAGTCACCTCTACAGCTCTCTGATGGTGACAGGTAGAGACCTCTTCAGTGACAGCACTACAGTGTGGTGATTTGTCCTCTGTATGAAAGGCTAAAAAGGATGTTACTTGCTTCTACTTGTAGGTAGAAAATTGTCAACACAGCTACTGAATGGGGTGGGAAGGGATAAGTCTCCAGCTACTACTTTGCTTCTCTTCCTGCTAGCTCCTGTGTTTCTGCTTTCCTGCTACCCTGCTTCCAGCTGCTGGGTACCCAGCTCTTGCTCCTGAGCATCTCTTGAATGCTGGGAGAAGGTTTGCAAAAACACAACACTTGCAATCCTTAATATCCTCTTGGGTCTCCCTCCCTCCTTGGCTTTAGAAGCCAAGCTGGGATTCTGGCAAGTTTGGTGAGATGCCCAGAGGATCTTTAGTCCTAAGTGTGACTTGTGGGATCCTGCAGGGTGAACCTTATCCCTTGGGAACCTTAGATGTTAAAGACTCTGGCTGAATTCTTGCCACCCTTGCATTGGGCTGACCAAGTGGTGATTCTTACGTTCCAAGTTGCACACAGCTTTCAGAGCCTACATCAAGGCCATTTTCTGGCTGTGGCTCCCTTTTGTTTCAGACTTGCAGCTTGAGATCTTTCTCTCAAATGTGTACATAGTATTTCAGGTAGTTGGGTTCCATTTGGACTAAAAAAGTCAGCTTTGTCGAAGTGGTTCTTTTCTGCACTGAAAGGGCTGTGTAAGTGGAAAAGCACCCAGTGCCTAAGGGCAGTTTTCTTTCTACCAGTCACACATGGGTCTGGGTCCAGCTTGTCTTAGAATTCTAAGTGAGCTGAACTGTGTGTTAAGCCACTTACCTGATTTTTAATCTTCAATGAGGCTCTATGCTAGAGTAATTGTCACCTTACTTGGTAATGGTGTTTTTCAGTCACCTGAATCATGCTGGGAGCAGATAAGTTAGGTGGAGCACTTTGGGCAGGCATGGAGTCCATCTGTCTGCCTCCTGGGGCATCCAGATTAGCAGTACATTATGGGGCAGCTCCTGCCACAGAAACAGGGATTATCCCTGAAATCTTTCCCAAATAACCAAGCTGCTTTCTCTCTTTCCTCCCATAAAGTTGTTGCTAAAAAAAATGAAATAAGTTGGTAGCCTGCACTTATGTTGGGCTCTGCTGCCTGTGTTTGCTTGGGAGGGCAGCCAGGGGAGCTCCTGGATGCTTTGGGGAATAGTTTGTCTTGTCCTCAAACACCAGAAGTGAGATTTCAGTATGAAAGGTGTAGCCTTAATCTGTCTTGCTGGAGGAAAAGCTACTTATATATATACATACACACACACACATGTCTTTAACAGAGCTAAGAGTTCAGTGTCTCTCTGCGATGGGGAATTGAGGATGTGATGGAATTGGAACTTCTGCAGCTTTGTTTGATCCTGGCTTGGCTTTTTGGCTTCTGTGCCAGCTGCTCCCTTGCTTTGTGCTTCTGTGCCTCTTGATGTGACCCTCCAGACACCTGAGGGTGTGCTCTGCCTTGCATGTGGCTTGAGTGGCTCCCATTACTGTGCAACTAAATTAACAGCTTCTACTTCATATATTGCAGTTGGGAACACTGAGCACTGGCATTAGGAATCTCCTTTGTCCATCTCTGAGGCTTTCAAATCTAAAAAGTATTCTTGGGCTGAACTTGGGAGGCAGCCTGGGATGTAATCTTTGTACACAGTGCTCTGAACAAGGTACTTAGAAAAGTGAGGGAAGTGTCCCTGAAGCGGACAGAGCTGTTTCTTTCTCCTGAAAGCCTCATTTTCCTCCTTTCAGGAGTTCCAGCTGTTGCTGAGAGCTGTTGGGAGATGTAGGGGTGGGTAGAGGTGAGCAAGAAGCTGTTCCAGCAGAAATGGCAGTGGAGCATCGACAATGAGCCAGGTACAACTTGATCCCATTGCATCTAGGGAGACTGCTTGGTGCACTCCTAAAATGAAGTTTAATTTATGCTTCTCCCTGAGCTGACTGAAATACCTGCTAGCAAGCTATGCAGATACAGGGAACAGCATTAGGAAGGAAGGAATATTGTTGGAAACCATCTGCTGTGTGGGTTAGCAATAATCCTGCCAGCCTAGCAGGATCTGGGGTGGGAAGAGGAAAGGCTAAGCTCTTTGATTATACCTACACATCCAAAGGTAACCCCAGACGCAGAACGCCTCCTGTCATCAGTGTGCGATGCTGCAACAGATGCCTGCAGCAGGCTGATGTTACTGATGCATTGCTACCAAACAGTGGAAATGCAGGAGCCTCCAAGGGGCTGGAGGATGTGGAAGGGTGTCTCCCTGCTTCTTGCTGCTGGGTGGGAAGGAGGAATGGTTGCAGGGTGGAGGGCAAGGGCAGGGAGATGATCTCTTTGCCCTTTGGGCAGTGGCAAAGACAAAAGTACTGAAATCACCCTGAGGCTTCTGCGTGGGGGTATTTCAATGGCTGATGAAGGTTTGGAAGCCCTGTGGAAGGAGATGCCTTGGAGGGAGGGAACTCCGTCTGCTCAGTCCTTATCAAATCAAGGACTGGGTGACTTAATTACACTGTAAGTACATTCCCTGATAAAGAGGATTTTAATCTTGGTAGGGGGGAAGACACAACGAGAGCCTGTGTCTGAAGGATAAAATCAGACCAATTGAAGCCAGAAATACTGGGCAGTCTGCTAAAGGCTTCCACCTCAAGGAGGAACTTTTGTCTCCTGGTAGGATGGTATGACTTGGCCAGACTTGTCTTGCATCTTGGCTAAACCAAGCACCTCATTTGGTGAACAAGGTGATAGTGATTAGTCAGAGGGGCAGAGGAGGTGTTTCCCATCCCAGGATAGGTGTCAGAGTTCCTGTTGTCAGTCCAAGTTCTGGCTCAGACATCTGGCCAACCTTTGTCCTGGCCATGACAGGACAGCCATGTGGTTAAGTGGGATGATGGTCCTGTGTTGGCCACGAACTCTGACGTCCCAAGCATGTTGGATGAGCCACAGGCCGACGTGGTCCTCCCTGGTGCTGAGCTTGCCGGAGGCAGTGGGTGGAAAGCAAGCTGTGCTCGTTTGTGAGCAGAAAGATGACTTCTGCTGGCTCCCTCCTTGCACTTTTCTCACCACTGTTGGCATTAAAAGGACGTTGCATCCAGATTATTCATGCACTGCTAATAACTCCAGAGCGCTAGATCTTGATTTCAGTTGCACCCAGCGCTTCAGTTGCGCTGAAGCCAAGGGAGCTGTACTGACAGATCTGAGGGAAGTCAGAATTTGATATGTGCATCCATTTCCAAAGCATGGCTACAGAACAGGAACAGCATGATCCCTGCTGCTGGCATAATTCCATTTAAATGACATATCTGCAGATGGAAGAGCTGCCGGTGGGTCTGCCTGGTGGTGCGGAGAGAAACGGAGCACCGGGTTTAGAACACCTGAGAAAATAACACTTTGTTGTCTTTAGGAACTGGGGATGAAAGGTGTGGGGGTCAAGCAGGTCTCCTGCTGTGAGCTGAGAGGAGACAACAGCTCTTTGAAGGAGGATGCAGGAGCGTGGAAATGTCCACCTAAAATGCCGCTCCCTCTTGCCCTTGCCCTAATACTGGAGAGACCCCAGGTCCGAGCCCCGCGTGTAGGGATGCCAATGGGATGGTGCCGCATTGGGGTATGGCACCACTCAGGGATGGGAAACCTTCAGGGCTCTGTTGCTCTCTTGATGAGCTCCATTTGCAAGAAAATGGAGTGGCTTTCTCTGGCATTGGAATTGTGATGTGCTGGCACAGCCCTGGGGGCTGTAGGCAGCTTGGTTCTTCTTTCAGCTGTCACATGGCTCCAGCAATCTGATGGTGCCTTTGAGGAAGAATCCTTCGTTAATTAAGTTGTATGTGTTGGGAGATGACTTTGAGTGATTCCCTTTGTTAGCTGCTGTCTTGCTTGGGGAATGGCTCCCTTGCTCATAATGAAACCTCTCCCTTCTGCTGCCGATGGAAAACTGTCTGGAGACTAATGAAGACTCAGACCTTCCAGAGATGCCCTTGCTTCTTAGGGACACCAAAGTTGCATTTCCTTTCTTGTGGGGAAGTGGCTATCTAGCAGCAAGATTACCAGCTCCCAGACAAGCAAATAAATGAACTGGATGTGTTGGCCCAAAGGGTGACACCTCCTAGGGGTGAATGGAGCCAGTTTGGAGAGGTGTTGGGGGCCCAGGGGCAGGACTGGGGCCTTGTGTTCAGCACTGACTGTTGCTGGGTGTTGGTGTAGCAGAGCAGCAACTTTGCCATTGCATGGAGTAAAATCTGTGACCCATCCTCTCAACCCTTCATGTCAAAACTTGCACACAGCTGAAAAACAAAACATACACTGTGTGGTGTGGAGGAGCAGAGGAGCTCAGATAGTCATGGGCAGAAGAGGCAAAGACTCCCCTGTTGGAAGATGAGGCTGAAATGACTCACAGCAGGATGGGGAGCTGGGCTTGAGCCCTGGGCATTCACTCTGCTCCCTAGAGTGATGGGCCTGTAGCTCCAGCTGTACAACCAGATGTTGATAGGGATTAAGTGCTGCTGACACTTGCTTTGACTTCGGGTGAGGAGCATGCAAAGCTCCTCTCCTTTATCACTAATAATTCTCCAACCTAATTTCTCTTTCTCCATTCAAATTGAATGTTTCCCAGCAGCTGTCTGCTAAATCACAGGCAGGTTTTGTAATTGGCCCCATTACCCTGGGAGCTCTGCAACAGCAAAGCAGCTTTTGTCATCTTTTCATTCCTCATGAAACTTTTATATCCTGGTGAAGAATGAAATTCTTTTTTTCCCCCCTGCTTTCTTCAGTCCTTCCAGGCATGGCTCATGGGGCTCTCCAGGGGCTGTAGGAACAGTTTATCTCAGCTCCCCCTGGCAGCATTGCTAATTTCCTATAATGCAGATCAGCAGAAGACATAAATATAACTCAGGATTTCCTTATTTCCTTTATTTATTTAATGGTTTAGAGTTGGGAAGTAGCTTGGGGTGCAGATGGGGCTCTTCTGGTTTGCTGGGCAGGAGCCCTTTGGGTTAAGGAGAAGTCAAGATCTCTGGATGATGTCAGCTGCTGCCGCTGTGGGGCTTTGGACTGGTGGAGGGGCCACGCACCTAGCAAGCCCTGTGCCAGGAGCATCCTGTGCATCAGGGGGCCTGCTGCTGCCAAAAAGCTGCATTTGGGAGTTCAAGGGAAGAAGCACGAAGGAAATCCTGCAGTTATGGCTGCAAAGATTCAATGGTGACCTATTTTCATCCTGGAGAAGGATCCTGCTGCATTCACGTGTCTCTGAACACAGTGTTAGAGGCAGCTGTAGGTCTGTGCTTCCTCTGCTTTCCTGCCAGGTCTGCCTCATGTCAAAGCTTGGTGGGAAACAGCAGAGCATCGATGTTGAATGGATCTCACCCTGTTGCAACTTGGTTTGGATAACTGGAGGTGGTGCCAGGGCCTTGCTTGTTTGAATGGGATGTGTTAATGGAGGGTTGCAGGCAGCTATTCCATGCAGATGTGAAGCTTTTTTTTTGCTTGATGCATCTAATGCAGGCAGGGTCACAGCCCTGAGTGGTGTCCTCCTTACCTCAGGGATACTGGGGGCTGCTGGGTTTTCCCAGCAGCTCACCACGGCTGAGTGCAAACTCAGCTTGCACACAGTCTCAGGTAGGAGCATCTCCCCCTGGGAGCCTGAAGGCTTGCTCTGGATAAACTGGCAGTATTAGCCCTTGTGTTGCTGAGCAACCCTGTGGGCCTGCAGTGAAGGAGGGGGCTGTGAATTAGAGAAAGATCCACATCTCCTCCTGGCTCTAATCAAGGTCCTGGCCCTGGATGCAGTTTGCAACCTGGTTCAGCTGTTCCTCTTAGCTGGAGTCCTGGATGAGTGTTTGTGATGCTGTAGTGTTCATAGCTTCCATCCAGTGGTGTTAACATTTGTTCCTGGTGCTCTGATCATGGTAATCAATCCCAGCTCCTCTAGCAAATTGAATCTCACCTGGGAGGCTACAAGTGTTGTTAGTGTTGATGGACTGGGCTGCTCAGCTGTCTGCTGGCTTCCTCCAGCTCTGCAGGACTGTCCCACTTTTCCTTGGCAATGCCACTCGTCCATTTTGGGATCTCCTCCAGGGAGGTGAGAGGTTTTTCCTCTGCCTCTCAGACTGCCTGACCTGGCAGTGCTGGTGCTGTGCTGGCAGTGTGTGCTTGGGCTGCCAAGGCAATGTGTCATGGGATGAGAGTGGTGGTGCTGTGGAGGGGGAGAGGTCACCTGGACATCATTCAGGTGGATCATGAGGGAGAGAAACTGCTGTCCAAAGCTTAAGACCTGCTGTGGTGGAAAAAAAACCCCAAACCACCAAACTTGCCATGTTTCCAGTTTGTCCTGTCTTAGAGAAGATAACACACTCAGGCCTGCTATTCTAAAGCTGTTTCTGCTCTGGGGTGCCCAAGGGCCTTGGGCAGAGATAAAAATTGAAGCTGAAAATCTGGTTTCTCAAAAAGGGAGTCCCAAACAGAGCCAGAGCCTGGCCCTGCTGAGCAGTGGGACTGCAGCCAGCCAAAAGCAAGCCTGGAGTTCCCACATGGGCTGGTGTGAGTCACACCAAGGACAGCCAACTGTGTTCCTGCTCTGGCTGCCATACCAGGCAGGTGCCACCTGAGGCAGCCACTGCAGTGGAAACAGCCTGTCTCAGAGCTTCCTTGGGGAGGGTGAGGGGTGTGTTGGGTGTTAGCATTCATGAGAGAAACCCAGCTGTCCCCTGGCCAGCGTGGGACTTGGCTTTGGAGTCTCTTGTGTACTCAAAGGTCCCATGGGCACATACTCTGCCCCAGGCTGAGGATCTGCTGCACTCAAAGGATATTGCGAGAGAATAGCTGCTGTAAGACAATAACTTCACAGGGATGAGCTGTCTATGGGTGGATGATGCTACTGAAATCCAGGCTTCTGACACCCATAAAAGTTGTCATCTGCTGCACCCTTACTGTTGGCTGAATGTTACCCCCCCTTCAGATCTGTCTGTGCTGCTTCTCACTGAGCTGGTGAGGCTGGAGCTGTCCTGACCACTGCCTCACCTCTCAAATCTGCTGTCCCAGCTGCTTCTGAGGGGGAAATTCCAGCAACTTCCATCATAATTTGCTGTTCCCTGAAAACCCTTCACTGGTTTTGCATATTGCTCCTGGGGGCTGGTTTGAATGGTACTGAACATTTTGATCTCTTCTCTTGTTTGCCACCTACTCGCTTGACCTGCTTTGCTCTGCGGCTCCTTTCCTGCTGGCTGTAGCTTGCAGTTCCTCAACATCCCTCTGCATTAGGTGACACCTCTTTACCAACATTTACATGCTTAATGTACAACCAGGTAATTGCTGTGCAATTTCACACTCCAGTGATTTATTGCAAGCTCATCCAGTCAGGCTATAATAATTAATCTGGAAATTAAACCTGCTTTTAAACCGAGGCCTGCATTACAGCAGCCTGATGGTTAACTCCTGACTCTTAGGCATAGAGTGGTGTTGCTTGCTTCTCTCACTCAGGCTGTGGTGGCTTTACTGTGGCTTTCATGTGTCTTCTTATTCTCAAGCAAAGCAAAGATGAGTCTAGAGACTGAGAGCAAAGGGTGTGGTGATGCCATGTGTTGGAAGCCAGCAGGACACCAGGCACTGCCATGGCAATCAGACCAGCTCCCTCGCCAAGAAGGTGAAAATGAATCCTAATCCCAATATTTCCCTCTAATCCTCTGAGGTTGGACTTGACTTAAAATAGCTTCAGAATAAGAGGGAAAAGAAGATTTAAGTTTTGCTTGTTTTGCAGCTTCCACAGGGCTACAGCTCCCTGATCCAGCCAGGAGAGTCAGCAGGTCTTAAATGAGCAGTGCTTGGTGTAAATACCTCAGTAAATACCAACTGCCTTTGGCTTCCTGGAGTTTGTAAGGCTTTGGGAGGAAACTAGCCTCACATAGGTCTCTCTCAAGGAGAACAAAAGCTGCTGGGATCTAAGTGGTGTCAGCAGGCAGAGGTTCAGCATTTCTCCAAACCAGCCTTTCCTATGCAATATGTGGTTGGTCTAAACTCTAAACCCTTCCTACCTTTCTCTTTGGTTTCCCCTCAAGTGAATCCTTTTCGAGATCTTTGTTAATTCATCCCCATCTGAACAGGGTGGAGGGGGGTCCTAGGAGCCCTTGGTGATGCTAAACACAAGCTACCCTGCTCTGGCAGCCCCTGCATTGTGGCTGCCTTCCCCTTTCCTCCTGCAGCTGGGAGCCCAGGTCCCACTCATTCATTCATTAATCCCTTTCATTCCCTGCTCGTTTGTTCGTATCCTCTGCAGCATGGGGAGAAACGGCCATCCTGAGAACAAATAGGGAGTCCTCTTCTCTTCGGGAATAAAAGGCAGTCCATTTAAATTGTTTGTTCTCTTTGAGATGTGCCTGGGTGCAGATGAGCTGGAGGTCTCTTATAATGGAGTGGAAGCCTTGGTGCTGAGCAGGAACAATAGGAGGGAACCCATCCCTCTTCCTTTTGTATCGCACTCTCCTTGTGCCTCCCCCCAAGAGGGGATCAGATGAATCAGTTTTAATGGTGTACTTCTGTGCTTCTCTGGCCTCCAGTAAACATGATTAAAGCAAAGACATTTGCTGAGTGTTTAGGGTTTTTTTTTAGCCTTTTGAGGACTGCAAAGTTGCTTTGTGGCTCCTGCCTTGCAGCATGGCCACCGCTGCAACACTTCTTTCAGCCTGTGCTCAGTGAAGGTGCTGGGCTTGTGGGTTCCTGTGACTGCAAATTTATCTGCTAGGAAGGACATGGGGACATGGACCCTTCTTCTGGCTGTGTGTGCACAGAGAGCCCTGGCATCTGAGGAGGGGATAGAGCCTGCTCCCTTCCCACAGGCATGGCACCCTTGTCCTCTTGGCTTTTCCTCTCATTCCAGCTGATCCCTTTTCTTAAGCTTGTCTTCTGACAGGAAATTATAAGCTCTGCCCCTGGAACTTTGGAGAAGCAATTTGAATTCCAGACCAAAAAATACCCAAAACCCACTGGGGCTTACCCTGTGAAGCTTCCCACCAGAGCTGGACTGGGGCAGAGTCTGTGTTTGTGGAGAACAGGCCTGCAGCAACCAGTGCAGGGTGAGTGTGAGCCTCAGCTTCTGCTCTGTAGTGGAGATGGTTGCCTGGGGACAGGGGAGCACCAGTAGACCCTGAGCCAGGCTGCTGACATGGGTGATGGAAGAAGGCTGGGGGAACTTGCTCTGTCTATAGGTGCATGGAGGCTGAGTTTTTTTTTCTCCCACAGAAGTAAAATGCAACACGTTGTGCCAGGATGGATGTGAACAAGAGATTTAGCTACTGCAGCCCAGTAAGTGATTCTCCAAATCTAAGTTTCCCAGTTCACAGAGATGTTGACCTGCTCAAGTGTTTTAGGTGCTCTGGAAGTGGGAGCTGCTTTCTGAAGTGTCTCTGTTTAAAGCTGAGCAGATCCTTGAATGTCTTGTCCCTGCCTCGTTATAAGAGGCTTCTTTTCCATCTTGAAGGCTCCCCAGCTACATTTGCTGTCAGAAAATCATGAGTAATGAACTCTAGAAACTACTTACCTGTCTTCTGAAATAAAAATGTTTTTGTCCTGGAAACCAAATGATCTCTTGTGCTTGGCAAGAACAACTAAAACATCCTCCATCTCAAATGTCATCAGCTCACAAACCTGCTCTTGAGCAGCCCACAAAGCAGAAATTGTTTCACGTGTGACTGACAGGGTTTGGTTAGTATCACTTTCTGGAGGGGAATAAAGGAAATTAATTACTTGGAAAGTGAGCTGTAGGAGCCTGCTTTGGTTTTTGCTTTGGATGAGCCCTTTCACCTCCAGCCAAGGGAAGTAGTGCTGTGACTTTTCCTGTAGGATATAACTTACCTGAACAGGATAAAAGGATATTGTTACCCAGTGCTGGCAGTCCTTCACCATGCCTCAGCCATTCCCCAGTGTGCTTGGAATGCTGGATAATTCTGCCTGCCAGTTTGGGAAAGATTCACCTACCACAGTGCCAGAGAGCAAAGACCTTCTGAAACCTGCCCTGCATCGGTGTGGGTGATGTGCTCATGCTGGAGCCTCAACCCTCCACAGAGGCAGAGCTGCTGTGATCCCCCTCAAATGGGTGTCTGCAGCATGTGAAGGGCCTTGTCTTATGAGGAACAGCTGGGGGAACTGGGGTGGTTTCACCTTCTGAAGAAGAGGCTGAAGGAAGACCTCAACCTCCTTTCAGGGAGTTGTAGAGGGCAATGGAGTGAGGTGGGAATTGGCCTCTTGCATGCAACAAGTGATGGGACAAAAGGAAACAGCCTCAAGTTGTGCCAAGTGGGGTTCAGGTCGGATATTAGGGAAAATGTCTTCAGAAAGTGTTCTCAAGCACTGGAACAGACTGGCCAGGGACGTGGTGGAGTCACCACCCCTGGAGGGATTTAAGAGATGTGTGGATGTGGTGCTGAGGGACATGGTTTAATAGTAGTGGTGGGATTGTGAGCTCTGGGTGAGCAGCTGGACTTCAGAGGGAAAGTCTCTTCCACCTCAACAGTTCTGTGATCCTATGTGGAGCCACTTTCTGCCTGCATAACTGTTGGGAAGAGTACTGCTGACTTTTTCCTTGTCCAAAGCCTCTTGGGTTTGTGCTTTGCCAGTTTAATTCTCAGTAGGCGTAAGTGAGTCTCCAGCTCGATGTGAATGAGCAAACTGAGCCGTTGTGAGCAGCTGTCACTCAGCTCCCAGCTGCAGCATCAGCAGGGTCCTCTCTGGAGCATGCAGCACACAGGCTTGGGCTGACCAACAAAGGGCATCTCTGAAGATGTACGACGTTGCTCTGACAACTTGAGCCTAAAGCTCCCCCAAGCCTTGCTGCTTTCCCAGATTCATCCTCTCGGGCTTTACATCTCAGCTCTCTGCTATTCTCCTCTGGTCAGAAGCAACCAGCAACTGCACAGCCACCACCACTAAATCAGCCAGAGAGGTGCCATTGCCGTTTCTTGTTTTAAAGCACTAAAAATACCTCTGCCCCTGCAACCCAGACGGTGAATGGAGGAGCTGCAGGGGCCCAGCAGGCTGCTTAGCATGACAATCCATCACTCTAATTGTTCCTGTGCAATGTTTGGTGCTGGGTGGGTGAGATGAAGAGGCTGGTTGGTGATTCATAGCTGAGTCATAGGTCCTTTGACTGGAGGGAAGTTTTGTGTGTATGTGTCCCCACACACACACCTCTCAGCTGGAGCAAGGGGAGAAGAGTGAACTGAGCTCTGAGCTTTAAATCCACTGCAGTCAAGGGTGTCCTTCCACAAAGGTCTCACCAGCTGCTGGCTACTGAAAGATGTCCAGCTTCTTCCTTCTGTGGCTGCTCAGCAAGCTAGGCACTGGCCTGGGTTGGGTTCAGCGTGTGCTAATTTAATCCTGAGCTGTTAACTACTGCACAAACACAGATCTGTTGCCCCATCTCTAATGTAGGATGACCTGGCCCTGCTCAGATCTGAAGGATTTTCTGGTTTTGCAGCTCTTTGAGGATAAAGAACATAAAAGGCTGAGCTTTAATGGTGGCATTAAATGAATTTAAATCTCTTGGAAAAAGCTGCAGGTAGCAGTAGAGATTTGGGAGGAGAAAGTGCCCTGCTGCAGGGGCAGCAGGTTTGGCAGGCTGGAGTCCAGGGTTTGGGGTGTCTGTGAAGAGGCCAGAGCTCAGCAGCCTTCTTGCAGGGTTAAAATTGGATGAGGAGCAGCAGCTGTGGCTGGGCAGGGTCTTTTTTCAGCGCTGTAAAACTGGAGTGGGTGTTAAAGCCACCTCCCTCCTTTGCAGGTCCCCAAGAGTGCTGCCTGGTTGCTTCTCTACCACTGTAACCTAAGAGGAATGAGTTTCTGGAGCTGTTGCTTGGCATTTCTTTTCAGAAGTGGGGAAATGCTGATGAGGAAATGCAGCACTTGTCCTGACCACTCCTTATAGATCTGAATGAAAAAGCATCTAGGCTCCTGGGAGGAAGAGGAGTGCCTCCCATATGGTAGCCTTGGTCTTGGTTTTCCATTGAGTTTAGCACAATTCCATGGCCTGTCTCTGAAGGTAGGATGTGAATTCAGTGTGAAGGCACTAGGAGCAGCACTGCCTACAGCAGCAATATGCATGGTGGTGGTGTTCCTAGTCCCAACCTAGCTGTCTGGTTTGATTTACAAGAGGGATATGGACGTGCTGGAGCGTGTCCAGAGAAGGGCCACGAGGATGAGCAGAGGACTGGAGCACCTCTCCTATGAGGACAGACTGAAGGAGTTGGGGCTGTTCAGTCTGGAGAAGAGAAGGCTCCCAGGTGACCTCATTGTGGCCTTCCAGTATCTGATGGGGGCTACAAGAAGGCTGGGGAGGGACTTCTCAGGATCTCAGGGAGTGATAGGACTAGGGGGAATGGAATGAAGCTGGAGGTGGGGAGGAAGTTCTTCCCCATGAGAGTGGTGAAGCCCTGGAATGGGTTGTGCAGGGAGGTGGTTGGGGTGCCGTCCCTGGAGGTGTTTAAGCTCAGGCTGGATGAGGCTCTGGCCAGGCTGATCTAGTGTGGGGTGTCCCTGCCCATGGCAGAGGGGTTGGAACTAGATGATGATTGTGGTCCCTTCCAACCCTGACTGATACTATGATACTATTTTCTTATTATTATTATTAGTTTTTAACTGCTGCTGCCCTTTCCTTCAGAGGCAGCTTCCTTCTCCAAGTGGAGGAAATTCTATGTGATCCTAGGGAGAGATTTGTCACACCCAGCACTGCTGCTGACCCTGTCATGGGAGAGTCAAAACGCCAGGAGGTTAGAGTCCTGTCACATCAAGCACCCACAGTCAAGGATAGGAACCCAAAATGACTCTTGGTTGTAGGGTGAGAGGGACCTCACACACACCTTACAGGCACTCTCCAGGTGTTTGGAGAGCTGAGAACCTGCTGCTATCTGTCCTTGTAGCCCTGGAAAGGCTGGTTGTGTGTGCTGGAGGGAGAGCTTTGGAGCAGGCAGGGTGCTGCCCATGTTACTGGGTTATAAATGGTGTTGAGTCTGATGATCCTGAATTCTTGGGGGCTGCACTGCAGGGGTTTTATCACAACCATGCCCAGAAGGCTGGAATTGGAGATCCAGGATGGGAGTTGCTGTGTCAGACACAAGAAGCCAGAATGATCCTTTGGGCTTCCAGCTTTTGCTGCTTGAGGAAAGGAGGAGAGAAAAACCAAAACCAACCAAACAAAGCAAAAAAGAGACCAAATAATCAAACCACAATCCCCAAAAACCAAAACCAACTAACCAAACCCCTCAGAAATCTGTATTCATAACATCATGGAACTGTTCTGTTTGGAAAAGACCTCTAAGATCAAACCCAACCATCAATCTAGGACCTCCATGGCCATGTCCCCATGTTTCTCAAACACCACACTCAAACCAACAGCTATGCAGAGGCTGCTGTGTGCTGATGAGCAGGGCAGGAGGCACTTGGTGCTGTGAGTTTGCACCCCCCCGGGGAGCTGAGCTGCCTCCTGGGGTCACTGAAGATGAGCCCTCCCTTGCTGTCTGGATGCACACAGGACAACAATGGCAGAAGATGCAGCACCAGCCCTGGTGAGCTGGTGGAGCTCCTCAGCTATGGGCTGGAGGCACTGTGAGAAGCAGCATGGCCAAAGCTCAGCATCTCACAGCTATGTTTGTGAAACCTGATGGAAATGGCCCTTTCTGCCCTGCCTTCATGCAAAGCCCTAGCTTCTGGCAAGAGCTAGAACTGGGTAACAGCATCCAATGGGAGCTCCAGGCTCTCCTCTAATGACTCACTGATATGGCTATCAGCTCATTACCCTGTGCTGCTCTGCCTAAATGGACAGTTAATTTGCTTGTAGCAGGCGCTACCAGTTTGCATCCCTTCCCCACTTAGCTATTGATGTGACTGCAGCCAGATGCAAATTAATTGGCTGTTCCTTTGTTGGTCCAGAGCAAACTGCTTGAAGATCTACCATAAATTCATAGATGCTAGACTAGATTGGCAGAGTGCTGGGTGTCCTCTACACCCCTCTGTATCAAGCTGATGAACAGCTTATAGTGATGGGAGGGAGGGAGGTATGCTCCAGAGCAAAGTCACAGAATCACCGAGGTTGGAAGAGACCTCAAAGATCATCAAGTCCAACCTGTCACCACAGACCTCATGACTAGACCATTGGACCAAGTGCCATTTCCAATCCCCTCTTGAACATTTCCAGGGGTGGTGACTCCACCACCTCCCTGGGCAGTACATCCCAGTGGCAAATGACTCTCTCGGTGAAGAACTTTCTCCTCACCTCGAGCCTAAACTTCCCCTGGTGCAGCTTGAGACTGTGTCCTCTGTCATCAGTGCCCTGGGTGCCTACAGGCTTTGCCAAGGAGCTTGAGAGGAGATGAAAATAAGAAGAGGGTGGCACTGGGTACCCTTTGGAATTAAAAGCTCTTCGTGGAAGTAGCTTAGTGTCTTCTGTCATCTCTCTCCCCTGCTGCTGGCAGTTGGGGTCTGTGTTGCAGGGAAGTGTTGTGGATGGGGGCAAGCTCTGTCGCAGGGCAGAGCCAGCCATGGTTCTGTCTTGCTGTGAGTGAGGGTCTTGGTGTGGCTGAGCTTGAAGGGCTTTAGCTTACACAAACTGTTTCTTAGCCTGGTTTATCTTCAACCAGCTCAAGCACAGTGTAAGTGAAGTATTTCCTCTTTCCACGGCTTTGACGAAAGCCTAAGATCAACAATCTTAAATTAATGATACGTTGAAAGCTCAAGGCTAAAGGCAGCAGGAATTAATATCCTTGAGAACTGTCTAGTTCTGCCTTTTCTGACACCTCCTAATTTTCCATGTAAATTGGCTTATGGATCTTTGGCTGAAAGGCTGTGGTGTGTGCTGGAGGGGGGGGGGGGGGGTTGGGAGGCTGGTGTGTCTGCTAGGAACTTATCCAGCCTGATGGCAGGGTTCTAATTGTGGTGCAGCTATTCAGATCTGTCTCCCCTGTGTGGCTGCCCTATCTGTGACTATCTGAGTAATCACTGCATTGCTAGCAGCTCTGTGTGCCTTCCTGGTTTGTTAAATGCTCTGTGCCACAGGCCCGTGTGGGCACAGTTGTGCTCATAATGAAACCTTGAGGTTTAATCCTTCTCTTCTATTGACTCAGCCGTGCGTGAACAGCCAGGATTGTTCTTAGGCACACACCTAGAAGAATAAGCTCAGGCTCCAGCTTATCCAAGGAAAATAAATGTGCCCAGTGTTTCACAGGAAGTAAACAAAGGTGTGAGCACAGCTGCAGGGAAGTCCATTCACAGGTATCAGAGAATCATAGACTTATTGCAGTTGGAAAAGATCCCTGAGACTGAGTCCAACCCTTGACCTAACGCTACCGTGCCCCAAAGTGCCATGGCCACAGGTTTCTTGAACACCTCCAGGGATGGGGACTCCACCACCTCCCTGGGCAGCCTGTTGCAATCCCTGACCACTCTTGCAGGAGAGAAATTTTTCCTTGTATCCAACTTAAACCTCCCCTGGTGCAACCTGAAGCTGTCTCCTCTTATTCTCTCACTTGATACCAGGGAGAAGAGACCAACCCCCAGCTTGTTCCACTCTCCTTTCAGGGAGTTGCAGAGAGCAATGAGGTCTCCCTTCAGCCTTCTCTTCTCCAGACTAAACAACCTCAGTTCCCTCAGCTGCTCCTTATCAGGCCTGTTCTCCAGATCCTCACCTGCTTTATTGCCCTTTTCTGGACCCATTCCAGCACCTCAAGGTCCTTCTTGGAGCGCAAGGTCCCAAACTGAACCAAATATTCAAGGTATGACTTCTCCAGTGCTCAATAGAGGGGCACAATCACTGCCCTGGTCCTGCTGGCCACACTATCCCTGATCCAGGCCACGATGCTGTTGGCCACCTAGGCACACTGTTGGCTATTGATTCAGTCAGTCCTGGGTCTGTTACTGTACAACAGGACAAGCTGAAGGTGGTTTCTGACTTTGAAGAAAATTAAATGTGGGAGCTGCCTTTTAAAAACAGTTGTACAATATTGTTCTGTGTTCTGGGATGCATGAAGAAGAGTGTGGCCAGCAGGTCAAAGGAGGTTCTCCTCCCCGTCTACTCTGCCCTGGTGAGACCACATCTGGAGTGTTGTGTCCAGTTCTGCACTCACCAGTTCAACAGGGACAGGGAACTACTGGAGAGAGCCCAACAGAGGGCCATGAAAATGATTAGGGGTCTCGAGCACCTCTTTTATGAGGAGAGGCTGGGAGACCTCAGGTTGGAAAAGAGCAGGCTGAGGGGATCTTATCAATGCATATAAACAGCTAAAGGGTGGGAAGCTGTGAGGATGGATCTGGGCTCTTCTCAGTGGTGGCCAGTGATAGCACAAGGGGCAATGTGTGCAAACTAGAACACAGGAGGTTTCACTTCAAGTTTAAGGAAAAACTTCTTGACTTTGAGGGTACCAGAGCACTGGAACAGCTTCCCTCTAGAGGCTTTCAAAACCCTCTGGATGTGTTACTGTGACACTTGATCATCTTGGATAAGATGATCTCCAGAGGTCCCTTCCAACCCCTGCCACTATGATTCTATTAAAAGGAGAAAATCTGGGCAAGTCAGTCAGCTGAAAACTCTTTCACCTTTTAGCTTAAGGGTCCGTGGACTAACTGTGCTTCAAGCAGTGCTGATGCTAGGGCTGTGTTAGCACAGTGAGGACTTGTCCCTCCACACAAGTATGATCAATACAACCAAGGGACTTTTGTACCTGAGCTGCTGTGCCGTGGCACCATGAGTTGGCAACTGGAAAATTCCCTCAATCTGCACCCAGCTGTGCTCTTTACCTTTAAAGCCTGAGATGAGGCTGGGAACCATAGTAACATCAATAACAAAACTCTGAAAGAAAGGGGTTTGCTGAAAAATTGTCACTGTTAGACCCTGGGAGGTGGTTATGGACACAAGCCTGTGTGAATCTGGACACGCAGCCTGGCGTGTGCCAGCCCTGGGGGCAGTGCCTGGGCTGGATGATTACAGAATGCTGCTGCCCTTCTCAGATGCAGATCCCATCAGCCTGCTGGGATGGTCTCAGGCTCAGCCCAGCAAAGCCTGACAGCTGCTTTCAGGTGGAAATGTATGAGGATGGGGACCACTCCAAAGGCCAGGAACAAACAAATGTGTCTTTGCTCAGTTCAGTCACCCAAGTTCTGGAGACGGTTGAACCCCATCCCTGGAGGCGTTGAGAAAATGCTGAGATGTGGTGCTGAGGGATATGATTTAGCACCAGACTTGAAGTTAGATCATGGCTGGACTTGATCTTAAAAGTCTTTTCCAACCAAAATGTTTCTATGAAGAATTCCTACCCAGTGCTCCTGCACTGTTGTCCCTTTACCACACAAACAGTCAGGTACAGGACTTAAAATCTGAGCTTCTGCACGGAGCTGTCAAATTGGCAGTTCATTAGTATTGATGATTCCTCTTTAAAGAAGAGATTAAACACTCCTGAATAACACTCCTGACAGACCTGATGTACTGCAGCTAGTTGCTGGTTGCAGAAGCTTTTTTCCCCTGCTAGTAATGCTGTACGTTGGCTGCATGTCACTCAGCCAACCTCATACTCCTCTGAAGCAACGCTTTCACTGCTGGGTCATCTCTCCCAGCCCATGGGAGATGTTTCTGGTATCTTTGCAGCTATTGGAATGAGCACATTTTAAAGAATTAATACAATGAGGTGACCTGGGGAGATTAAAGAAATGGAGGTTGTGTCCTGGCTCTAGTAGAAGACAGCTGAGCTGATCTGCCTGACCCCTGCAGCTGGCAGGCTTGTCAGAGCTGGAGCTTTGTAATGCTTGTAATGCTGCAGACAAGTGTTTCTGGTGACTTTTGTCTGTTCTTCAGTCACCCACTACACTTTTTCTAGCTTCCTTTCCTGTTCTAAAGGACAGTCAAGATAAGCAGCTGCTTTTCTCAGCAGTACTGGAGATTTTGATCTGAGGTGACAGCCTATATTTTCCAAGGATAAAATGGTCGTCAGCCTTCTCCTGTCTACAGCCATCATCTGAGCTTTGGGTCATTCATACTCATAAAGCATTTCACAGAACGTTAGGAGTTGGAAGGGACCTTGAAAGATCATCCAGCCCAACCCCCCTGCCAGAGCAGCTTGAGCAGGTCACACAGGAACGAATCCAGGTGGGTTTTGAATACCTCCAGGGAGGGAAACTCCACAACCCCTCTGGGCAGCCTGTTGCAGTTTGAAATTATTAGACCCAAGGAGCTAGCAGACAGCAGTGTGTCAGCTTTTCTCCTTGGCAGTTTGGTGGTGAAATCAGAGCCCCAAGATGTCAAACCCCACTCTCGTGCAGCACGGAAGAAGCTTTTGGCATGAGTCAGACCTTGTTTTTCTTGGCTTTTCTCTAATCCCATGTCATTAATTTCAATGGAGGCAGCGGTGTGAGAGCAGACTCTGGATTTCCTTCCATGGCTGAGCAGTAGAGAAGGGCTGAGGCTGCCTGTGCCTGTTCCATGTGTGATCACAGGCTGTTGAGTGCCTGCAATTGCCCGATGAGTGTTAACCTCTTGCGTGTCTGTGTGATGTGCAGGGAGCTGTCCTGTTTTGGAAGGGATTAAGTAGCTGTCTGAGCACGGGTGCTGAGGCTGGGTGCTCACAGCCCTTTGGAAGGTCAGTTTGGTCACTAGTCATGCTTGGCTGTTCAAGGCAGGCTCCATGGTTAACCAGGGGTGAGTTAGACTACGGGTGTGCAGAAAGGAGACACAATATGGACATCCGGCTGAGCTCTTGGTGTCTGGTCCACAGCTGCCCTGTGTCTGTCCTTCCTCAGCAATGTCAGAGCTTTGCATTTAGATCATGGTTTATACCCCACCCCCACTGATTCTCCAGCCTTCCTTCTCCAAGCAGAGATGATAACTCATGAAGTTTTGTGAATGTGATTTGGGAATTATTGCTGCTCAAGAAACTTCTCTAGGCTTCAGGAAGCTAAGGCAGCAAGATGGAAGAGATTTAGATTGGATGTTAGGGAAAAGTTCTTTACAATGAGGGTGGCTGAGGTCCCATCCCTGGGGAGGTGAAGGTGAGGCTTGACAGGGCTCTGGGTGACACCTGATCTAGTTGAGGGTGTCCCTGTTTATTGCAGGTTGGTTGGACTAGGTGACCTTTGGAGGTCCTTTCCAACCTGGGTGATGCTATGATTCTATGAAAAGGACTGGCAGCCACAAAACCAAGGGACTGAGTCTGTCTATAGGCCAGCCTGGAAACTGTTGTAAAAGAACAAGCAGACACTGATGTAAAGTGGGCCAAATCTCAGTGTGCAGCTGTGTGGACAACTCAGTGCAGCCTTGGTGGAGACCACAGTTGTGTTGTTCTGCACACCAACACTTCAGCTCTGTGCTTTAGCCAAATCTGGAGGTGAGAAAATAGGATATCAGTAGTGGAGCACCAATCCAGTGCTAGCAAGCCTGAGCTTGAGCACAGTGCCACATGGACAGGAAAGATGATAAATCAGGCTGCTGGTGTGGAGCTGTGGGCTTTGAGCAGTTGATGTGTTAGGGTTGCTGAGAAGTGGGCTACAGATGCTCCCAGAGCACCTCTCTGAGTGATGGACTCCCTATTGGGGCTCCATAACCTGATGGCAGAGGGGCTCCATAGGGTCTGCCAGCCTGAATGGGGATAGGAGATTGTGGCTGCATCATGGGAGTCTTATGACAGCCTCCTCCCCTCCATGCCCAAGAGGGACCAGGCCCAGACTGGAACTGGAAGAAATTGGTCATCTGCATTAAATTCAGTATGGTGATAGGTAGATAAGTAAAGCACCAAGCAAGAGTCAGTCATGGGCTGCTTGCATGGCTGCTGGCAGCACAATGTTCTCAGGACAGCTGCTGAATGCCTGGGTTGCTGGCCATGCACCCATCCCTGCACTGCTCCCTCTGCACATTGCTCATGCTCAGGGCAAGCTGCTATCTCTGGGGCCCCACCTGGCACTGGCAGCAGGGCATTAAATGCTCCTTCCTCTTCTACCTGCAGCTGGCATCTGAGTGCTGAGGATGGGCAGGTCATGATTCTGCCTGCTCCTCATCTTTTCCCAGGGTAGTTCTGGGCTGTGGGTTTCAGCTGCCACCTGTGCCACCTCATGCAGCTGCCCAAGTGGAGCAGGCTTCCAGGTGAACAGCAGTTGAACATGGTCAGCTGGTCTTCATGCTGGTGGTTCTAAGAACCAGCTACTCAGACCAGCCTCTTCTCCCATCCTGTGGCATTCCACACACCAGGACATTTGGCAGGACTGGAGATAAAGCTAAAACCTGCCTGCTCTCAGCACAATCCTTTGCTCAGGAGCAGGGAGGTCATTCTGCCCCTGTACTCAGCACTGGTTAGGCCACACCTTGAGTCCTGTGTCCAGTTCTGGGCCCCTCAGCTTAGGAAAGATGCTGAGTTGCTGGAAGGTGTCCAGAGAAGGGCAAGGAGGCTGGGGAGGGGTTTGGAGCACAGCCCTGTGAGGAGAGGCTGAGGGAGCTGGGGTTGCTTAGCCTGGAGAAGAGGAGGCTCAGGGGGAGACCTTATTGCTGTCTACAACTCCCTGAAGGGAGGTTGTAGCCAGGTGGGAGTTGGTCTCTTCTCCCAGGCAACCAGCACCATAACAAGAGGACACAGTCTCAAGTTGTGCCAGGGGAGGTTCAGGCTGGATGTTAGGAAGAAGTTCTTTATAGAGAGAGTGATTGCCCATTGGAATGGGCTGCCCAGGGAGGTGGTGGAGTCACCATCACTGGAGATGTTTAGGAAGAGACTGGATGGGGTGCTTGGTGCCATGGTTTAGTTGATTAGATGGTGTTGGATCATGGGTTGGACTTGATGATCTCCAAGGTCTTTTCCAATGTGGTTTATTCTATTCTACAGAGTTGGGCTGTTCTTCTTCCCTCTAAACCCAGGAGTAATTAGCTCCACTGTGGTACTACAATGAACATTGAGCTGGGTTCTCTGGGTAAAGCTTCCCTGAGCTGGCAGGAGACATCCTAATTACCCTGATTGAGCCATTATGATGCAGGGTTGATGGGGAGATGCTGGAATGTTGGTTTCCTTTTTGTGTGTGTGTGTGTGTCTTTTACCCTGAGCCTGAGAATGTCAGTAGAAGAGGAGGGAGGGCTCATTAAAATTCCCCCCGAGAAAGAGGTGTAATTTATTTCACACCAAACAATTGATCTTTCCCATGCTGGATAAAGACTGAATATCAATTGCAGCAAATGGGTCCCTTCTCATTGAGCTGCCTGTGTTTGTGTTCTTAAACCTACAGATTGTGTCACTGCTGGCTGGGGGCTGTGGCTTGGCACAAGGAGTCTCAGCCCAGGAGCAAATGTCGATTTGCTTTCTTCAGTGGCAGAGGTTGACTGGGGAAAGGCATCTGGGCTTGAATAACAGTAGAGGACAGGCAGTTTGTTCTCACTCTGAGAAGTGAAGTTTTACCCTTTTTTTTCCCCCCTTCTGAAGTGGTTTCCTCCATTGAAAACACAACACATTTACATTGCCAGGGCAGTTGGAGGTCCAATGTGGGGATTATGGTTGAGGAGGTTATAATGGCTTAGCCTCTAAAAACACAATAGACAGGGGAGAATTAGATTGTTTAAATGCTTTGTGCCAGTTGAAATACTAAGTCTTCATTTATGAGCAGACAGGAAAGAGGACAGGTTGTTCTGAGAAAAACAGTCTGTTCCTTTCAAAACCTATTCCATTTCTCAGTGGGAGGGACCTTGCTGATGGAGAAAGATGCACCTCCAAGAACCAACCTCCTCATGGAATAAGGAGGAAAAGTTTTAAGAAGCTTTCACCAGTGCTACTTTGTTGGCCATTCCCACCACCATGTTTATCCCTCCTGGGTGCTCCATGCTAAAATATCAATGTTTGGCTTTCTTGGTCATGTTCCACGGGACACAAAGGTAGCTGACTGCATCCCTGCAGTGGGATGTGGGTGTGAGAAGCAGAACTGCTCCTGGATGAGGCAGAAGTCTTCTTGCTATGCCTACCTAAGGAGAGCTTTTTCCCCTCTGAAGTGTCTGGTGGAGCCTGCTGTTGCCAGGCTGCTGTGCTTCCAGCAGCATCATGTATAGGAAGATAATCATAAGAGCTCCTTCAGCCTTAGCAAAGGCAATTTAATAATTACCAAACACCAGAATAATTACGATGCCATCAGCCTGCCCACCCTGCGGGGGGAAGCCTGCAGGGGATGGAAGAAGCATAGGTTAAAGGGAAGGGCTGACTCATCTGTTAACTTGGTTTTAAATGAAATAAAGTTTAAAGCTTAAACCAAAACCTATGTGTGTCACTGTTTAGCTGGAGCTTGGAGATTTTGCTGCCTCAAAGGTGTTTCTGTGGAGCCAGGCTCTCCACATCTCCTGTTCTCATGCGGTGCCGAATGACGATGTGCTCAGTGCCTGGGGCAGAGTCTGCTCCCTCTTACACCACCAACTGCTGTGGTGTAAACTCAGACTTACCCTGATGAGCTGGGCAGCAGAACTTGGCTCTCATTTCCAGGGGATGAACTTTATATGGATCTGCAGGACAGGGCCTTGAGCCTTCAGTGGTGTTTGTGTTGTTCAGAGGCTGCTCTTGAGGAGAGCAATGCTGATGCAGCCTGCATTTGCTTTGGAGGAAGAATCCTTCCAGGCCTTGACTCTAGGAGCACTGACATTGCTCCAGCATCAGGCTGCAGCATTTAGGAATGATGGAAGGTACTGAGCTGACAATCCTGGACCCTTTTCTAACATACTTGTCCTCAGCACATCCCTAAGTGCTGATGAAGGCACCACTCTGCACACCATCATGTCTCATACTGAAGGAAGCCTGTTCTGAAGTGTACCTTTGCAGTGGTTGGAGCCCAGCTCTACCCTTCAGAAGTCTGCTGCTCTCCCATGAGCCAGACAGGAAGATCAGGAGTGATGATTTCCATAGCCAGCACAACTGTCCTGGCAGAAACATGGTGTGAGAGGAATAGCTGTTGGGTGTTGTATGATTGCAGGAGCTGTTTCCCAAATGCATTATGGGTAGGGCACACAGGCTTTAAGAGCATCTCTTGTACCCTCCTGAAATTGGTGTCTACACCTCTTAAAGCTTTTCCTTCCAGTGCAGGGAGTTCTTTGTTTCAATGCTGCCCTGCAAATACAGCTTCAAAGCACATCTGCTGTTGCCTGGAGGAACTGAAGGGCACCCATCTGCTGAAAGAGCCCTCCAGTGGGAAATGGGGGGCTGTAGATGAGACATCCCCCTACCCTTTACTTCTCTATTGTTGCTGAGACTTTCCTGTGTGCTACCTGTCCCCATCCCCACAGCAGGGATGGAGTAGGTGGGAAGGCTACAGGGGGCTGTAGGGGTTTAGTGATGTTGGCTTTGCTAATGGAAGGTGAGCAAGAAAGGGCCTTGCTGTGAGGTCCCTGCATCTGGCAGGACTAATGTGAAGTAAGTGGGCTGCAGACACATCTGTACCTGCTGCACGGTTCCTCTCCCACCAGCGAGTCTCCTGAATGAAATGCATCCAATTAGCAGCCCAGGACGACTGATGAAACAGGATTAGTCAGGTTGTGTCTGTGTCCCAGGGGCCAGTGAGTCACCCCACCTTTTTCTCCTCCCCACACAACAGCCACCAGCATTGTTCTTGCTCTCCATCCCCACTGCAGTCTGCTCCTGGGCAGACTGAGCTGTGGCAGAAACCTCAGGTGAAGAGTGCCTGGGGAAGGATGTCACCAGCTTGCTGCCTAGCAGGGCTTTGGGGATCCCTGCTTTGCCTTGTCCTTAGGGCTGGCTTGGCAGAGTGGGGACTGTGGGGAGGATATTTTACTGCCTACTATGCACACAAGGATGTGACTAGCATTAAAGTACCTGAGAAGCACGAACCAGAGACTGAACCCTGCCATGGCCAGCCAGGGAGGGCTCTGTCACTAGCTGGGACGATAGGAGTAGAAGTAACTGGACCATCCACACCTTGTGGGAACTTACCAAGAGCAGAGCTGTGACATGTGGCTTCAGTCACACCTCTGAGGACAAGGAAGAGAAGGGAAAGGGGTGGAAAGTGAACCCATCTGTCTCCCTGCTGTCTGACAAGGCAGCTCGGGAACAGACAGGAAAAGCTCTGGCAAAAAGAGCCGAGGAAATGTGCCTCATCCTGCAGAGCTGCCTGTTGATCTGCACGACCAGATTGGATAGGTTCTTTCTATCACCCTTTGGACTTAGGGGTGGTTTTCCCCCTGGTTCTTCAGCAGACTTCCTTTAGCTTCTCTCAAAGGAGAGAGACAATGGGCTGTGCCTGGCAGGCAGGACTTCAGGGAAGCACTCCGCGTTATCTTCCTGCCCTTCTCACCACCCCTTTCAGACAGAGCTCGCAGCACTTCAGCTGCCTGTTTCTGTACGAGTAGCTGTGTCCTTTTCCACTTAGCCATGACTTTGATTCAGCCTCTGCCACCAGAGACTGAGGCACCCAGAGGGGGTATCACATAATAAATGCTGAGGGAAGAGACAAAGAGGTAAAGCTGAACACAAATCAGATCAGCAGCCTCTCCGACCTAAGCCAGGTCTGGAAAGCCAGGTGGGAAAAGGGGTCAGATGTGTGGAGTAGGTGAGACCAAGGTACACAAAGTGTTTAGCTCCTGGGAGTCCTTATCTTAGGTAAGGGGACACCTCTGAAGGCCTTTGATCAAGAGGTTTGTGTTGAACAGAGGCTTTTATTCATCTTGCCCTGTGCTATGTGGGGATTTAGGGAAGATGACAAAAAGCTGTGTTCTGCCTGTGTTCTTTGCTGGTCTCTTGTGTATCTTCCTTGGTCTCTCTCTTCCCAGCTTCACAGTACATCCACAGGTATTCATATCATGTCTTCCTGAGGCATATTTGCCACAGCTCTTATGGATGTACACAGAAAGGGAGAGACTCCACAGCTAGTATTTAGACATCTGGACTAGGATATGCTTTAGGGAGAGGCAGGAGGCACATGAGTGAATGGAAACCATGGGCCTTTGCAGGGTGGTGGGACGGGGCAGATGCCTCTGCTGGGACACTGGCTAAATGGGAAAGCTTTTCCCTGCTGTTGGGACCAGGTCTCTCCAGGATGGCTTTTCCCATCACACAGATGAGATCTAAAAGGACTTTAGCCTGGGAAGGGTACTGTGCCTCGACTTCCATGTGATGAGAGCTGGAAAAGTTCACAGAGACCTTTCCAGGTATTATACTAGCTGGTGCTGGTCTCCCTTCTTGGTTGACCTACAGTGGCCCCATGGTTTTTAGCATGTGGCTTTGCCACCCTGGGTCAGACTGACTTGATTTGGAGGGTAACAGAGTCACCCAGCTATAAACACCTTTACTGTTTAAGCAAGATAATATCTTCAGTCGTGCTCTGCTCTGGGAGCCCTGACAACTCAGATGTTTTCACCTCCCCCATATTTCCTTATTGCTGGTATTAAAGGAGTAAAAATCCCCACCCAACCATTGCCACCTTCTTTCCTGGAGAAGTGTCAGTCCTCCCCTTTACTTCCTTATGGCAGAAAGGTAACACAACAACTTCTCTTGTCCTGAGGTAAGTCTGGCTTGGCACAGCATACCCTCGACCTTCAGTCTCCACCCCTTCAGGGAGAGTACTGACCAAGGAGCAAGGCAGCTGCGTGAAAACCAGCAGGTGAGAATTCCTGGTGGTTAAAATGGAGCAAAGATTTTAAAGTCATAAATGCTGAAAGCTCCATATGTGTCTGTCTGACCTCAGTGCCTAGGGGGACTGAGGCCAAAAGCTGGCCAGTGCAGCGCAGTCGTGATGTGGATGTGCTGCTGCAGTGGGTGCAGGATGACAGAGCCTGGGATGAAGGTACAGAGAGACCCTGTATAGAGGTTTGTTCAGTGAGTTGAAAAGCAACATGCTGCACCTGATAGCTAAAGTGCTGGTGTTGCACAGTAGCCTGCTTTGATTGCCAGAGGTGAGTGAAGGACTGTGTGGTCTTTACAGGGTCTGTACTTGAAAACACCTCTGAGCGTGTCTGTGTGGGGATGTTTGATGCACCTCTAAGCCTACATGTGGCTTAGACCATCCTGTGAGATGGCACAGGCTGGCTGTGTAAGGCTGAATTCCTGTTCTGGGTATATTGTCAGAGGCTGCTGGCATGAAACCATAAAGGTGGCAACCAATCCTTTCATGCTGTTTGATGCTTTTAATTCATCTTTATATATAATTCATCTACAGCAACCACTTCCTCCGTGTTTGACAAAGTGGGAACAAAGCCTGCACGGTCCCCTGGGAGCCCAGAGCAGGCAGGCAGTGTAATCCCCACGTTTAGCTGGTCTGTGCTGTCTCTTCCCTCATCTTTGTCCTCAGCAAAGCTCTCTCCTAACCTCTGTTAAAGCTGCGTATGCAAACCGCAGACATTTAATTTTCCCTCTCTTCACCCTGTAAAGCATTTGTTGTTTAGAGGAAGCTGCATAAGCAACTCTGCTTCCTCTGAACTGCCTTTTTTACAGCTCCTCACTCCAGGGATCTCTGCACAATGTGTTTTTTCAGTCGTGTCTAAAACCCCTCTGCCTGGGGCTCCCCCAGGGGCCGTGCAGGCTGGGAGGCACAAGAGCAGCCCGAGGAACCAGTAGTGGGAAAAGCTGCCGGTTGGCATGAAAAGCCACAAAGCTGGTGTCAGCAGCAGGAGTTTGGAGAGTTGTTTGCAGTCCCTTGAAGCAGTGCAAGTTGTTCTCTGCCTGGTTTTGCTGGAAATCTTTAGGGTTAGCGTGAAAATTTTAGCCAGTTCTTGAGGATGTCTTGGCTGCCGAACAGCCCAGCCCTCTGAAGGCAGGCAGGGCTGGACCAAAAGGCCAAGTGACAGAGATTTCTGGCCTGTTTCTCTGCTGTTCGCTTCTAGAACATGAGCACAGCCACTCAAGCTTGCAGGTCAGTGACCTGCACTATGAGAGCATGTTTCAAAGGTTCAGGTTTTGAACCAAGCAGCTCTATACTCACTTAGCAGGTTCACTGCTTAGGAGCCTTGTTCACACCAGCAGGTGAGCAACCATTGGCCAATGATGTTGGTAGAAGTTTTACTCTTCCAGTGTGGACATTCTCCACTGAAATCCTCTTCCTGGTCCTTTCTCTCTTTTCCATTCACCCTCTGGAGGGGACTCAGTTATCTTATGCGACAGAGTTCTGCTGTGCAGCAGTGGAAAGAAGCAGCAGTCTGTAGCATCCCCTTGGCCAAGGGCAGTGTAGGAGCAGAGTCCTGCAATGAAGAAGGGAGCACCTGGACTCTTGGAGGTGGAAGCTGGTAGCTCATAGGCTTCACCAAGAATGGCCTGAAGTGGCTGCTTCTCCAGCAACTTGCAGATCTGAAGGCTTTCTGCTGTGATCCCTTCAGAGTGCCCTAGTGAACAGCCACCGTCACAGGCAGTGAACGTGGGGAGAAGTCCTCTAGAAACTGAGTCTGCTGGGTGGACTCTGGTGCCAGTTTCAGACACACACTGGCCTCTGTCATGCTGTTGTTGTTGGCAGAGCTGCTGTTGTGACCTGGCTCTTTGGCAGGGCGGATGGCCACTAAGAACTGGCGCTTGAAGGTCTCGCTGAGGGCAATGTAGAGGAAGGGGTTGAGGCAACTGTTGGCATAGCCCAAGCTAATGGCAAAGTTGTAGGCATAGAAGAAGGCCATGGATGGTGTGTCAATGCCAAGGTGGACCAGCTGGAGGATGTAGAAGGGAGCCCAGCAAATGAAAAAGGCAGAGCAGATGGCAACTGCCATGCGGGTGACTTTCTTTGTACGGACCTGGAGGCTCCTCTGGGGCAATGGGACCACAGTGGTGGCCATGTGCTGCAGAATCTTGAAATAGACCACACAGATCACAATCAGTGGCACAGCAAATGCCAGCATGAACTGGTAGAGGGTGAACCAGTAGATATCAGTCTCTGGGTTGGGAAGCAAGAGAGCACAGCGGACAGTGCCGTCCTCCAGAGGCATGAGGCCTGCATACATCCACACAGGAATGATGGTCAGGAAGGAGAGGAGCCACACCAAGCAGATCACCAGAGCTGCCACGCATGGGGTCCTCACATAGGTGGACTTGAGAGGGTAGACAGTCGCCAGGTACCGGTCCAGTGTCATCACAGTAAGGATGTTGGTGCTGGTGATCTGGCTGTTTGTGTCCAGGGCAGTGATGATGGTGCACAGCGGGGCTCCAAAGTACCACGAGCCATTGCCTAGGAGCTGGTGGATGAGGAAGGGCATGCCCAAGAGGAAGAGGAGGTCCACAATGGAGAGGTTGAAGATGAAAATATCAGGCACAGTGTGTTTGCATCTCAGCTTCTTCTTCTTGACAATAGTGTAAATGACAATGAGGTTCCCCACGACACCCAGGAAACAGATGATGCTGAAGAGGCTGGGCATGATCACATTGGTGTAGGGTGCTGGCTTCTCTGCTACTGCTGAAACAAACCAAAGCAAAACAACACAAAGGCAACTTCTTTACATCTCTGTGTGCTTGCCCTGTCCTGCAGCTGGATCCCCCTTAAAGATGTAGCCTGGAATGACGTTTAAGACCCTCTGCAGTACTTGGAGAGGCTTAGCTGGGGATTTGACACCTCTCTGCCACTCAGTACATGCAGGACACTACCCAAATCTGGCCATGTGTAGGCATCAGCTCTCCTGGTGTACTTGTCCTGCCCTGAAACTCTCCAGCTCTCTCTTTGAGGACTAACATCAGGCTGGTGTTGCCTCTGTACTCACCAGTGACTGACAGGGTTGGTAGTAACTTTTCTTCCAGGGTGGTGGTGGGCTGGGTGTCCAGCCATTGAAAGGACTGGGTGAGACAGCTGGTGCTCTGCACATCAGAGAATGAAAGCCTCTACATGGGTGCCAAATTCTAGATGCAGTCAATGCTCAAGCTGCTGTTAGAAAGCTTCAGCTCATCTCTTGTACGGTGTAAGACTGAGTTCCTCAGCCATGCAGGCAGACAACTAACTCTTACCTGTAGTGGGAGATCTGGGACTGTACCCTAGCCATGTCCCAGCTCTGTCAGGGGTAGGCTGCAGCACACACTCTTTTCCAGCTTCCTCCCCTCCCCTTCTCTCTCCTTCTGGTTTCTTCTCTAGAAGGAAAGCCAGGTGTGTGGGCAGAGAGAGGTTTGGGACTAGGTTTCAAAGAGGGCTTCAGCAGGGAATGCCCTCATTCTACATGGAAAAAAAATATGTCTTAAACCCAGCTGTCTCTGGGTGTTGGATGTAGGTTTTGGATCTTGCTTGATAACACTTACCAGCACTGTTGCTTAGCTGTTGCTCTTTGGGGTGGGAGGTCCAAACATAATCAGATTCACATTTTGCCTTGTCCCTAACCCAGCTTTAAAGTCACATTTTGAAGCCACAAGCTCTCAGTGCCAACCAACAGGGATTTCTGCTCTTGGGCACGGGAGATGATGTCAAAGGCACTGGTTGTGGTGCTCTCTGTTCTGCAAGACTGCCATGTGCCTTGTGTGATGGAGACTGAAACCACCCTCCTCAGCTGAGGCAAATCTCATTACTGCTCTCCTATAGGACCTGGTGGTTGGGGTTTTTTTCCCCTCTAGGAGAAGGCTTTGTGTGAGTTATCTGTGTGACTGTTACAAAGGCACTCATGATAGCCCTGAAGCCTAGGCTGTGTGTGTCTTCCATTGAATAGCAGATGACTCAATGTGGTGCTGACTGGAAATGTGTTCAGTCACTGTTCTATTCCACCTCCTTAGCAGCCCATGCCTGTAGAGGGGAAGTCTCCTCCATCAGAACCTAGGGAAATCTAGAAAATGGGTTTAAGTGAAATAAAAATGCTCATAAGGTGTTGGTCCTGCCAAAGCAGTGTCAGTTTGCCCAAGTGGTATCTGCATACTTGGAGCTCTAGAATTCCTGAGTACAGAGTAACTTTGACAGAGAAGCTTGGCTGAATTGGCAAGAAAGCTGGAGCTGCACTGCTGGCTTGGTCTGTACTGGGAAAGGGTTTGCCATACCAACTGTATGGAACATGGTGCTCTGAGAGGTGGGAAATGATGAGCTGCCACTGCTTCAGTCTTTCTGGCACAAGGAAGCAGCCAAGTTAGGTGTAAGCAAGACCAAGATCAGAATCCAGCAGAGCTGCTGAGGCACAGCAGAACTTGCAGGGCCTCAGTGTGGAAGCTGAAAGACCAAAAAAAATGTGGTCCAGACTTTTGTCACGGGAGTTCAAATGATCCCTCTTCCTTCTGGGTGCTCACTACTGCCAGGAAATGCTCCATGTTATGTAGCTTTTGGCAGATAAACTGTCAGCAGCACCCTCTTGAGACCTGGTGCTTGCTCTTCAACATCCAACCTGTGCATCCCTGAACATCCCAAGGGATCTCATGCTAACTTTGAGCTTGAAGGTGGCACACTAGAAGTTGGAAAAAGATGGCTGTGGTCCTGCTGCTCTGCACATAAGTTCTGCTCTCCTCTCTTTTAGCCCCAAACTTAGTTACGAATGTGGTGGAAATGGATTATGTGAGTGAAACCAAGGCCTCTTGGTTGGCTGGAAATTGGGACAAAATGTTCTTTTGCTGCAGTAGAACTGATAGAGTGCTTGTGGTGATCCTGTACCATTTGGAATGAGCTCAGCTGGCCTTAAAGCAGAAGGTGTGCAAGCCCTAAGGCACTGTGTGAAGGGCAGCCTGTGTAGTGCTGCAGCTTCTCTCCTGCTGTTGGTGTTTGTATGAGCAGGACTTTCAAGCATGATTAGCTGGAAGCCGGTGTGAAGCTACAGTTCATGTGGGCATTATAGGCTGGAGTCAGAGGTGCACGACTATCAGAGGCTCAAAAGCTGCCTCTTATCTCGAGATGAAAGAGGCTTTAGAAATCATTGAATCTGAATTTTCAGCACTGCTTCTGTGCACATCCCAGTGGCTGTGCTTTGTTTACTGGGGAAGGGAAAAAAAAGTAAACTACTTCAGGCAATGATTTGTCTTTGCCTGAAGGTCTGTGGCTGCCCTGTTGCTCTTTTGAGGAGTCCCAAAGGGGGCTGTGCTATGTGAACCCAATGAAGACTGGTCAATTTTTTTTCCCACCCCCCCTAAGGCGATTTTTGTGTTCAGCCATGCCCAGATACATCAGAAAATACATCTTTACTACATTTCACAAGTGTCAGGGTTTGATGCCGGACAGCCAAACACCACACAGCTGTTCACTCACCCTCCTCCTTCACTGGGGATGGGGAAAGAGAACTGGAGGAGTAGAGGTACTAAGAAAGGAAGGGGGAGGGGAAGGAAAAAAGTTAGCTCTCTCCTAGCCAAACCCAGGAAAATAAGGAATCACCTAAGGCACACTTGCAGTTTATGAGGGACATACTGATGGAGAAGGGGTCAAAGACCACATATAAAGCACCTTCTCTTGAAGAGTTTCACCAACTCACACCACCAAAACCTGGCCTGCTTGACCCTAAACGATTTGGGAGCTGTGGCAGCATGGAGAAAACAGACTGATAAGAAACTTAGCTTTCTTCTCTAGCTCCGTCTCCCCTGTACCTTGTTCCCTTCCCTGCCTAGCTGGGTTCGTTCATCTCCTCTCTGCATCCCAGACCAGCAGCCTGCTGGAGCTGTTACTGTCTCACGGCCAAGAAGCAGTGAATAGCTTCCACCCCACTAGTGCCCGTGACGGTGGCCGGGCTTTATCTCGGTGCTGTTCCTACGGAGGGAGTGCTGGGCCCGGGACCCTCCGCGGCCCCGGGAGGGGTCGGTGCCACCTGCACGGCTTGGGGCTCGGCGCTGTCCGCCCGTGGGTGCTGAAGGCAGCGGGTCCGGTCCGTAGCCCGGGGTTGAGATACAGGGTGGGGCAGATCCCTATGCTCAGCCTCTCCCACCTCATGGGGGACCGGTTGGCCCCTGCCGAGGATGCATATAGCCGGGCTGAGGGCTGCAGGGCCATGTGCCCGTGGCTGTACCCCGAAAAGGTCCCCGCGCCCCGGCCCTGGTGCGGGCGTCCCGGCGGGGAGGTGCTCTCCGCCTCCGCAGCCCCTGCTCACCTGAGCCGTTCCGAGCCTCCGGCGCGGAGAAGTTGCGGGAGGAGTTGGCAGGGGCCATGGCAGTGATTCCCGGTGCTAGGAAGGGAGAAAGTTGGGCAAGTTCCCTTCGTGGATCTGCGGTGCCGACGGGGCGGGGACTCCCCACTCGGCTTTCCCTGCGGGGGCGGGCGGAGGCCGGGTAGAGGCTGGGGCACAGAGCCCTCCTGCAGCCGGGGAGCAGAGGCTGTGGCTCGGCTGCGCTCCGCTCCGCTCGCCCACTCCCGCCCCGCCGAGCCGGGAGCAGGTACTGACATCAAAGAGCAGCTGACTCCGTCAGCCACGTCGTCTGAGAGCATCCATTCCTCCACGCCGTCGGGTGGGAGGGAATGCCGGTGCTGAGCGGGGCCGGGGGCAGCTACCCTCCTTCAGCCAGCGGGAGGGGGCCGGCTCCCGGAGCCCCTTCACATGGTTTCCCAGTGCCGCCCCCGAAGGGATGACTAGCATCTGCGTCCTCCCAGTTACAGCCAGCCTGCTATCGGCAGTAGGAGTATCAGACTTCGCCTTTTACAGCAGCTCTGATCTCCTGCCTTCAGCGTGGATTTCACTCCCTTGGGGAGACACATGTGCTTTTCACCCTTGAGTCACAGTCACAGCCCCACTAGTGGGTCTGAGGCATGTCAAGGTACTAAATTGCCCACTGAAATCTCTGCTGCTTTGACGCTCTGAGCCCTCTAACCCTAATTCCAATCTGAGACACTTCGTTTGTAATTAATTCTTTGCTATTTTCTGCTGTCCCACAGATCATTTCCTCCCTAGCTCCAGAAACCAGCCCTGTAGCTAGCTCAGATGTTATTTGTCCTAATTTTTTTTGGCCTTAAAAATACTAGACAAGAACTCCTTTGGGTTTTGAGAAACTGCTTTGCCCTTTTTCTGTGCCATGCCAGAGCTGCAGCCTTGTTCTGTTCTGTGGCTTTGAGCTGAAGATATTTTTGTGCTTCCCACCACTGTTTATAAGTGAGCTGGGCTCCCCCCTGTCACGGTTTGATAAACCACAGGCTACCAGGGCAAAGGATCATTCTCTACCTCTGAGCAAATTTCTGTACCAGGAAAAACAAAAAGCATGCTATCATGTCAGAAGTCTGCAGGAAAGCAGCAGCAACAGGCAGCTTTTTTTCTGTGGTAGCACCTGGTGTGGAGGCTTTAGTTTGCTTTATGAAAACCACATCTGTGTCTCTGGAAACCTGCCTTGTTTCAGTCTCTTTCTCTATAATTGCAAAGGCTGGCATCAACCATAGGGGCCTTGTTTGTTTGTTTTCTTTTGAGCTTTGGAAGCCTGTATCTATCAGCCAGGGCTATAACTAATCTGTACCATCAAATATAAGGCCCAGCACGTATACCACCAACAAACCCAGCACGGCTTGTAGGCTGCATTTGGCAGCAGTTATGGGCCTTTCACCGTGGAAGCCAAAGGAGCTCATCATTATTAGGTTGTCCTCTAGTGGACCAGCAGCAGACAGAAATCTGGAGCTTGCTTCACCCAGGCATTGTAGCTCTTCAGAGCTGAAGACAGGCTGGGGCTAATTTGTCTGCTATGCCATGAGATTTTTGCTGAGTTGCCTCAGTCAGTGATTTGCTCAGGAGGTTTTTCCCTGGCAGCTCTCTGCTGTATGTGAGACAGTTCTGAACCTGCACAGTTTGTGATAAAGTGATATTTCAGTTACTGCACATTTTCTCTTTTCCCTTCACATCTTGGGCAAGCATTTTCATCCATCTACATGGAGTTACTACTGTAAGGCAAGCTATGGTTTGTGTGTTGGGATGATGGAGCTAAGGCAGAAGAGCTATTGTGAGCATAATGCTGTCCTCTGCAGGGAGTGCCGACATGCACTCCAAGTGCAGAGTATGAGTGTTTGCATGAGAAACTGGTGGGCAGCTACTACTCCACTTACCCTGCATAGACCACCTCTTACTCACTTTCCCTGCAGAGGAAAGAGCTATCTCAGGGCTTTCAGAGAAAGAACCTGACATTTCAATTTGGCAGTTTCCAAAACACGGGGTTATTTCTAATTTGCAGTCTCAAACATTTCTGCTCACTTAGAAACAGCCTTGCATTTGAGGAAGCTGTAATTCCCTCTGCTCGGCTGTAGAGGCACAATAAACCACAGCAGCTCCGGCCCTGGTGCACGTGTCACAGCTGCAGGGACAAAGCTGTGCTCAGCGCTTGAGATTCACCTCACCAGCTTGGCTGTGTGACTGTTTTCATAGTCGGATTTTGATAAGGTTGGAGTCTCCTTTCCTGTCATGTCATAGAATCATACAATTGTTAGGTTTGGAAGGGACCTCAAGGATCATCTAGTTCCAACCCCCCTGATATGGGCAGGGACACCACACACTAGATCAGGCTGCTCACAGCCACATCCAGCCTGGCCTTAAAAACCTCCAGGGATGAGGCTTCCACCACTCTCCCTCTTCCAGCGTCTCACCACCCTCATGGTGAAGAATTTCTTCCTAACTTCCAATCTGAATCTACCCAATAACCTATATGTCAATAATGTATAGAAGCTCTTGCCCTAAAGAGGACTTGGTAAAAGCAGCCTGGCTCCCCAGTTTGAAGGCATAGAGAGGAGAAGAATATTAACCACAGCAGCTGGTGATGTAACCTGTCTACACACAGAGCTCACCATCATGGGAGGGAGCAGGCGCAGTAATCAGCTCATTATTTGGCCATACGCTTGAAGACAGCAGCTCTCTGAAGGACTAGCTCTGTGAGTGCTCATCCACTGGAAAGTGAAGCAGGGATGAGCTCTAGAGGGACCTGGGGAAATAGCCGAGGAGTCGTACTAACCACTCTACATAATTACAAGGAAGATCGAGGCACTAGCCCCTCGAAAACATCTTGAAAGAGAGAGAGAGAGAGTAATTAACATTTAAGCAGGGAACTGCCATCTCGACAGCCTACTGATGTAGATAAAGGTGAGGAAATGAAGCTCAACCCTTCAACATAAAAGAAAATAAATTACTTCTTCCTACAAACCTGACATCACCATTACCCTTATCCTGTCTGCAGCATCACTGTTATGGAGATAGATCCTAATCTTCCAAAGCTGCTGCCAGGCAAATTCTGTGACTAGGGAATGAATCTGGCTGGTCTAGCAGTGGTTTAACCCTGAAAGGCTCTTGCATTTCAATAATGAGTTCCATTTCCTGTCTCTGTCCCAGCTGGAGATCCTGTCTTACGCAACACGAGTAGAACCACAGCATCCCACGGGGCAGAGCGCAGCGCCGGCTTCTGTTACTGTGCTACCGAAACCATTTCCCCAGCTCGTTCCACCAAATCCTTTCTCGTTAAATGGAAACTTTCTCGGTCTCTAAATATTTATTTAGCACCTAGCTACTACTCTGGTTTGCACTCTGGAGAGAGGAGGCTTCTCTAAGAGCCAAGTTGCGAGTCTTCCTCTCTAACTCACTGGTGCCCTTACTCACAATTCCAGACATACAGAATGGGCCTCTGCGTTTTCATTGCTCAGCTCCTGGCCTTTGTTTGTGTTGATCAAGCAGCCTAATGGTTGAAGTTTCACCCTTCACGGTGGACTTAGAGATAGGGATGATTTCATTCAGGATATTAGGCATAGTGTATCATTTCTCTATGCTGGCTGAGTACTTGAATGTTGCTGTCTCTGTTCAACAGCTGCGTGTCAGTCTCGCACCTTTTCAGGCACTATTGCTTAAGGTAGTTTCCAACTGCTGATCCATTTTGCCTCCTTGAGTCCGGAAAGTGAGTCTTTGCTGTCGCTTCTCACCTACAGGGAAAGAAAATGTCATGTAGTAAAGCTAAATAATTTCCCCAAAGCTACATGCTGAGCTTGAGGTCAAAAATTGACAGTAATTCTCTCCACAGCAGCGCTGGCTCAGGCAGTGTCTTATCCATCTTCCTGTAATGATTATCCCAGCACAAGTGTTTGTATCCTCACAGAGGGATGTCTGCTGAATGCAATCATTTGATTAAAACAAAACAAAGCAACAAAACCACCAACCAACACACAGAGAAGGGCCAAAAGTTTGAAGGAGTAGCTTTGTCAAGGCAACTGGATGGTGACTCAGGCGCTGCTGTCATCGATCTGGTCGCATGCTGCATGTTAGGTCTGGCTGATTGGAAAGAAGTTGCTGCTGTGTTTTGATGCCTGGTTCGATTCAGATCAGTGCTACCATGTGAGCCAATACTGCCCTGAGCTGGTGTTACTGCCCATGGAGTCATGGCTTAAGACTTGAGCCATGAGCAAAGCCCTGATTTCCCAGCCTGTGTTTTCTCCTAGATGTGTCTCTCCTGACTGCAGCAGGGTGAATCCCCTTCTCAGCTGCCCAGTAGCCACACAGGGCTTTGCAGGAACACAGCTAAACCCTCACCCAAACCCTCCTCTTATCCACACTGGACTTCTAATTTCATAGCACAAAATGGAAATGTATCTGAAACCAGAGGAGCACCTCTCCCCCCACAGCCTTCCTGCCCTCGAAATGACCAAGCCAAGCTGCATGGTCAATCCTGGCTCATTCCAGTCCCACGCTGCTAATTTGCAGTTGTAGCCTTCAGCCTCTGTCCATCCCAGTTGCTTGCAGCGAAACAAAGGCCAGGGCAGCAGCCTTGTGGTTTTGTTTTTATTGCTAAAGGTTTGAGGATCCCAGAGACAAAAGCACAGCCAAAAATAACAAGCAGGGGCCAAGCAGGGCTTGCCCTGTGACAAGGGAGCTGAGAAGCTGGCGGGCTCCATGTGCTGAGGTCAGGGATGCGGATGCACGCTGGATGAAACGGGCAGATCCAGTTGTCGGAGATAAGAAGCTGCTGGCAGCTCTTGGTGTTGAAGAGAAACAGCCAGGAGCCCCCAGGGAGGCAGACCCTGCCACAGGGTGTTAGTTGTTGCATTTCCCTTTCACAAGAACAGGCACTAGCACGAGGAGGAGGCAGCTGTAACCTGAATTCCTCCTGAGCCTGAACAGGGAGGAAGGAAAAAAAAAAACCACCACACTTTTGGCTCAGATCTGTAGCTTGTGGATAACTGTGCACAGGGCTCAAGAGGAGTCAGAGGAGAAGGGATGCAGGGGGGCTGACGACTGAGAACAGATGTCTGCTCAACCCAAAATGAGCTCTCTGCCACCCTTTTCAATGAGCATGATGATGTTGAACTTGGAAATGGAAATTGCAGATCTGAGATGAAGCAAAACTAAAAAATCCTGAGAGGTTCAAGTCAAGGAGAAGAGATAAACTCCAGTCAGTGCCTGGAAAGAGCTGTCACATGAAATTGCAAATCCAAGCATGAGGATTTATGGCAAAGCTAATGAAAAAAGAAAGAAAAAGAAAGAGAGAGATGGTGTTTTATAACCAGAAACTGCAGTCCTTCTGCCTGCTGCTGAGCAGGGGCAGGAGGGAAGGGAGCAGGGGCAGGAGGGAAGGAAGCAGCAGTAGCTGATTTTTGAGCTGCAGTACATTAGGTACACCTAAAGTCCCCCAGAGTGTTTGATACAGCATCTCCCAGGAAATTCTGACGTTGGAGAAGACTTGGAGAAGCACAAAGCCTGTAAAATGAATAAGAAATTAAATCACAAGGGAGACTGAAATCTTGTGCTGAGAAGGGGAGGAGCTGTCAGTGGCAGTAACATGGGGTCAGAAAAACCTCCTGACATGGATCTGCAGGCCCCAGGACAAGCTCTGCTCGCTCCAACAGTTGGGTTGCTGGAGTAGCCAGATGTTGCTTCCCTCTCTTTCCCCCCCCCCCAGCAGATCAGCCAGATGTACCCTTGTGCTGCCCCTGGGTACAGAGACGTCTGCTGGGGTTGGAAGCAGTGGCTGAGGGCACTGGGAGAGGTGGAAACCTTTTAAAATGATAATGAAAAAGCAAAATGATGCTCACTTATGAAAACAATAATTGGCAAACCACTTAGCCCCGTGGGCTGTGAAATGCTAAGGGCAGAGACAGACGTTGCAGCAGCAGCAATCAGCATTTGTTATCATCTGGGAGTTCATTAGCTGGAAAGGCAGGAGAGGAGCAAGACGTGGGTTGGTGTGAGCTCCTGGTTTAACAGGGCTCCAAAAAAAGGCAAATCTCGGCGGAACCAGGTGAGATGTTTCCCTGGTAGGAGTGACTGTTGTTGTGGGAGGTGGGGCTGAGGCTTCCTCTGGAGACCTGCGTGGATTTTTGGCCTTCCGTATCCAGGTTTACACAGAAAGTCCAGCTGCAGAAAGAGTAAGCGGGTCAGGGCAGAGTCAGGGCACAGGGAGGTGACTGGGGTGGTGCTGGGGATGGGCAAACCCAGTCCCACGTCCAGTTCTGCAGGTCAGACTCACAGAACAAGATGTTTTCCCAGGTGGTGCCTTCTTTCAGGCTGGATGCAGGTTTCAGGAGGAAGGGTTAAACAAGCCAGAAATTGGTCGTTTTGCTGGTTGCCTTAAAATATTTGGAGAGAGTTCATCTGGATACAAATCAGCCCCAAATGTTATTTGTGATTGGCTCGGTTCCTGGAGGGTTTTGCGGCAGCGGAGGACGCAGATACATCAGCGCGATGTTTCTAAATGTCCCAGTTTGCCACCAGGCAAACTTTCTCTCCTCTCCCTCTGACTTTTTCCTGCTGTGTGAGAAGGGTTGTTGATCTAGAAGGCAATGGAGATCTTTCTGCTGCCTCCTGCCCTGGGTTATTCCTCTCACGAAGGCCCCTTCCGAAATCTTGAGCCACCACAGCCCTGTGGTTCAGTGCACTCGGATCCTTGTCCCACTGGTAGCCTTGTTCATGGTAGCCTTGTTCTTGTTTGGCTTACTTCTTCCCTCTCTGCCTTATTTTCCAGACTGGGGTGACAGTCGAGGCCTTTGTAAAGCCAATAGAAATGTACTGTGCTAAGTTTTGTGTAGGAGCATGTGTGTGTGTGAATCTGGGCTGCTGAGGTCACAGCTGGGCTTGTCAGCAGCCCCAAGAAACTAAATCTATCTCTAGGTCCAGTTTTCTTTCCTGTCAGAAAAACACAGTTAATTAAAGCCTTCTCCTGAAAGGAATTTCTTAGCCACACTAGAGGGATAACAAAGCTAGAGCCGTGTCCTTAATCCTGCCCTTTCATCTCCTGGAAATTCCTTCCTCTCCTGTCTCTTTCTCTGTGTCCTGATTGTTAAAAAGAAATGAGAAATAATTTCCACTTGGAAAAAAACCAAGACAACAAAACTCCAGCCCAGCTGATTGCAGCAGAAGCCAAGGAGACGGGAGCTGAAAGGAGGGAGCTGTTAATGAAGCATCAGTGGCAAGCCAGGGGCAGGAGCTGGAGCCTGTCCAGATGGCACTGCTAATTCCCTGCATCCACTTCACACGCGGGGAAGAGCCTGGCCGAGCGGCCGCCCTCCGCAGCGCTGGTCAGCTGCAGCCTCCCCCATCGCCCCAGGAGGGGATTTGCCCGGGTTACTCCAGGCCTCCAAATTGGCTCACCCAAATTCCCTCTGTGGATGGGGAGTGACAACTTCGCTGCTGACCAGCGAGGGGAAATGGAGCCCCAGACTCTGGGGTTTGGTACTGCATTTCTGCAGAGATGTAGAGGTGCTCCAGCTGCTGCTCTGCCTCCAGCCATCCCTGCCGGCACGACAGGGAAGGGCTGGGAGGAGGGAGCAGTGGGTGCAGAGAGGCAGGGAGCAACAGGAATGGGGAACAGGGCTCCATCATAGGGAGCAGAGGAGTGTTGGCACAGCCCTGATGGCAGAGCCAGCCATGGCCAGGCCGGCAGCACCCTGCCTGCTGCCTGAGTGCCCTCAGCTTCCCTTCATCCCCAGTCAGCCCGGATCCTCGTGTTTCCTGGCCTGGCAGATAAGGCAGCCTCACCGTTAATCAGGAGGCCTGGAGAATGGGATCAGCGCGAGGCAGGCGCTCGCAGTTAATCTCCTTTGCTCCCCGATGATGGATGGAGCTCATTGCAGGCATTAATCAAGTCTGTGTGCATGGACCAGGCAAAATGGATTAGTCTGTGCTGGTGGACAAGGTGCTCCCCCAGTCCGTGGGCAGGCCTGGAGTATGCCCCCGACGTGGTGGCAGTGCCAGCTGAGTCTGCATCTCAATGGTGTGAAATGGGTGACAGAGGGATTACAGCTGCCAGATCCTAGGGAGAGCTTAGGTGTGTCCTTGCTTCTGATCTGCAGGCACTGGCTGTGCCTCTCTCTTGGGACCAGACTGAGAAGTGAATCTTCACCATGGTTGGACTGTACTCATCCGTGGAGCCACTTTCCCAAACAACCTCTAGAAGCTGCTGGGATGGTTCCAGGTGCATCTCCATGGGATATCAAGACCCTGCTCTGTACTGGAGCGGTGGGCTGCTTAGGACATCATGAACTTGAGGAGTAGTGTCTCAAAGGCAAAGCAAGCCTGTTGCAAATAGCATGAGAAAAATGCTCTTTATCAGCTTCAGACTGGTGCTGGAGGTACTAGCCAGTGAAAATACCCTCAAGCTCTTGTCCTCTAGAGGGAAAGACTCAGACCTGAGGAAGCAAAGTGAAACGCCTGATTCTTGGACTGTGCTGTAGCACAAGTGTCACACCACAGGGAGCAGGGTATGGTTTTCCATCTCAGCCATCCCACTGCACCTGCTTCTCCCTTAGAAATGAGCTGCTGTGGGTATCCCCAGTGGGGAGCCCTGAGAACCCATCTCCACTGAGGCGATGCCGGTGGCCCACATGCTCCCTGCTGCGCGGCAGCTGGAGGTTGCAATATCCGCTGACAGCCAACAAGTTGTGGGTTTCCAATGATTAATGACACCTCCCTCCCTGGCAGGAGCCATTCAGCCTCCACGCTGCTGGATGATAGTGGAGTCAGGGTGGAAACTGGGCGTTTTCAGAGAGTAACACCCAGCTGCAGTCCTGGGGCTGTGGGTCAGCCTAGCGTCCCCAGGTCGATCCTGGAAGGGGACTTGGTTTCTGCAGGTAAATGTGCCTGACCTTCCTTTCCAGGATGGGTGCAAGTGAATGGGCAGAGCCAAAGAGGTTTGTTGACAGACATTTTCTGTTTTCCCCTCTGCCTTAAGTGCAAAGCCCAAGTGACATCAAAGCAACAGAAAGTCTAATCCCGTTTTGAATCGGTGCAAGCACACGCAGCGAATGTTAAACAGGGGATCCGGCAGCGAAAAAAGGGAGGATTATCCTTAATTTCCTGAGTTGAGGGGCTGAGCAAGGGAGACAGAGAGAAAAGAAAGGCACAGGAGCAGAAAGGAGTGACTGTCAGCACAGGGAGGCTGGTGGAGGAGGAGGAAAGCAGGTTGACGGGCGGATAGTGCAAGCAGCAGTCCACGTGTGCCTGGAGAGGTGAGTCTGGCACGTGGGACAGATGACTGCTCCTGCCAGAGCCCCATGCCAGCACCTGCCCAAGCTCCCAGGCAGATGCAGGGGAAGGGATTGTGCCCAGGGTTTGCCATGCCAGGGCAGAGGCTGGTGCAGGCTGTAACTCCCAGCTCGCACGTGTTTGAGCTGAGGCTGTGGAGCTGCTCTTTGAGGGAGCTTGGAGCTGAGCTCCAGCAAAATGATGTAACCGAGGGCTGAGGTCACGTGTACGTGTGTGATGTCTTTGCTGTACAGGACTGTAGCTGACCAGAGCTTCCTAGATGGCCTCCCAAGCCCTGTTACCAGTGGGAGAGCCAACTCTTGGTTTATATTGCTATCTGCCACTAGCAGGTACCACCAGCTCCGCTAACAGTAGTCACTGCTGGTTTTCATCCTACAGCTTCACAGGGAACTTGCACATTGAGCTGTGTCCAGATTCTGTCCTGGGGCTGGGATGTGTCTTGACATAGAAGCTCTCCTGAGAGTGGTGCCTGGCCAGAGACTGCAAGCAGCAGCTGTGCTGCACGTGGTGTGGGGGCTGGAGGTGTCTGAGGCCAAAGCAGTGCAAACACTTCTCTGCCAGAGGCCAGGAGCACAGCATCCTCCTCCTCCTTGTGAGCAGTGCATCTCCCTCTTGATCAACACCTCCTTGTTTTTCTCCTTGGACTTCTTCCAGTAGCAGTTATTTCCAGCAGAGTTTATAAGAAGTGATGGAGTCATACATAAGCACTTTTGTATCTGGATCTCCTCTTCTCTTCTAGTTTTGCCCTTGACATTGCAGCCAGCAAGGTCAATTGTTAAGCCAGGTGGGAAATGCCTCTCCTGGATGTAATGTGGGAGAGGACAGATATCTGTGCAGAAAAAGGTCCCTCGGGATGGGATGTGACTGCTGAGAACCAGGAATGAGATTGAGACTTGCTGGGCTGCTTACAGACAGGACCAAAGCCCGGCAGTGGAGTGTCCATCACCTTTTGGTGCTTAGTGAGCCAGAACCTTTGGGAATGAACATCAGGAGCTGCAGGAAGGGCTCCTGGGGTGGCTTTAAACCTGAGCAATAACCTGCTTTCTGCCACAGTCTCATTCCATGCAGCAGAGGTTCTTCCTCACCCTGCTTCATCCTCAACCTGCACATTCTCCCTTGCAGGACAGATACTGTGGCGCCAATGTGGAGCCCCACAGCCTCCCCCATGCTGGTGTTGCCCTCATGGGTGGGCAGATACCAGGTTCCAGCCCTGCTTTGACCCTGAAATAGGAGTATCTGGGCAGTGGTGTCTGCACACACATCCAGGGAAAGCAACCCTGTCTGCCTGTGGGAATCTTCCTCTGCCTGCCTGGCTGCCTACCCTCCCATGAAAGCCTCAGCCTCCCCCTGCCTGGCTGCCAGAGGTAGCATTGGGACAGCAGCAGCAAGTCCTCAGGTCGAGATGGGCATGTTCCTGTGATTTTTAAACAGCAGCCAAAAGGGGGGCCTGAGCCACAGCTGAGAGAAGTTTATCTTCATCCAGCTGGCTTGTAACATAACTCAAATGTTTTGGATGTCTGGTATGGACCTTTGCAGACCTCCTACCTGCTCAGAGGGCATGGGATGGCCGTGACTTTCCAAGTTTTGGGCTTTCATGGGTGAGGCTTTGGAGTGGGAACCTTGCACTCTCCAAGCTTGAAGCCATGTCTCTCCTGGCCTCACCTGCAGCCCACACTGTGGCGTTGCTGTGTGCATCGCTCCTGCCCGTGGGCTGCTTTCCTCTCAGCAAAGGCATCAGTCTGAGATTCTTGCCCCATCCTCCAAATAATCTAGGAGCAGAGAGGAGAGGGTTGCACAGCTGCTGGTCTGCAAGAGGAGCCAGGATGGGCTGTGGCCATCAATCAGCCATCCAAGACATGGTCTTGAGAGAGGTGGCAAAGTGTTGTGCAGTGACATTTTGAGTCAAAACCACATCATCTGTAGAAGCAACTCAGCTGCTCCTCCCCCTCAGCCCCCAACCCAAAAGAGCTGCTGTGAAATGTTGCGTTGAACTAAAAAAAACACCTCCTCCCCAGTACTTTGGAAGGGACGATCGTTGTACCATGGGCCTCTAGATGGCAACATCGACCTGAAGAGCTGCGAGCAGGAGCAGGGGGCCCCGCCGGACCCGAGCAGACCGAGTCGGGAGGGAGCCCCCAGGCCCCTCACCCAAAGTGGGGAACACGCATAGGTGCTGTTTGGGGCATCTTTCTGCAGGCGCTGATGACAGGGCTGGCCACCCAAGGGTGTCTGCAGCCCGATACCCGCTCCCCCCACTCTCCCCCTCCCCCCGCTCCAGACTGCAAACATCTTGCAGGACCAAAATGTCAAAGGGGTTTCTCTGCCGTGGAAACATAATCGATGCTCTCAGCACCTGCTCTGCGGCCACAAGGGACAAAATGTCACGGTGGGTCTGTCAGCTCGGCAAGGTGGACACTGCTGGTGGTCTTTGTGCTGCGACCACCCACCAGCTGTTCAGCCTCTGAGAGTCGATGGAAAGCTGAGATAGGTGATAGCAGTGATGGCTGCTGCCTGCGGGAGGGCCACGAAGCGAGGGTGTCGGGCGTCAGTGCGGAGTGGGGAGCACCAAGATGTGGTTTGATGTTCAAAAGCTGCGCTACAAATTGTGACGTTCCAGTAAACTGGGGTAAAGCCTCCAGTGGCACCCTCCATTCAAAAAGCTCACATGACACCAGAAATTAAGGCTTAAACTACCCAGATTAAACCACATGAGTGTACCTGAAGCAGCATAACCTCTGGGTGGGAATGTTGGTGCAGCCTGCCCTTGCCGTGGTGTAACGGTGAGCTGCTGGAGGTCATTGGGGTGGAAAAGTCCTGCCTCTGCCTGAAACAGCACCGGGCACAAAGCAGGGCCTGGGCTCCTCTTCTGCGAAGTGAGTGTAGCCTGTGCTAGGGGAGATCCAAAGCTCAATTAAGAGCCTTAAAAGGACAAAAGGTGCTACATAAATTCAAGGGATTATCATAAATGTCACTGCACTTTACAAGCTCTGGCAAAACTCACAGGAGGAACAAGAAGACCTTTCACTTTGCAGCCCTTCCTAGCAGGGCTACTTACAGCTTTGTGCTTTGACATAGCAGCCATAAAATGTTGACATTTATAATTAGATGTGCATAATAATCTCTTTATTCCCGCTCTGAAAAGGCAGGGTGTGTCTTGAAACGTTGGTTCCTCCTCGCCAAGGATTCCCCCCCCGCCCCCCACCCCCCGATTGGGATTGCTCACAAAACCATCACTTGGTGAAATGTCTCAGGGCCTGGTTGGAAGAGGTGCTGGAGCTTCGGGAGGGAGGAGTGGTCTGGGCACTTAGTGAATAAAATCCAAGCCTTCGTGTGGTTTTAATCTGATTACTTGATGATAATCCAGTGGTATCATGCAGCAAAAGCTGTCCAGCTTTATTAGGGAGTCGCTTGTTTTAAGAGAACTCTGCTCAGGGGAGCATTTGGCTCTGGTGTTTCTCTTGAGGACTGGCAGAAATGGGTGATTTTTTGGGTGGTTTTAGTGTTTTGTGAGAGTAGAATTAGTGCAGGGCTTGGACAGCTGCGGGATCAGTGGACTTGGGTCCCGTGGGTGTCATCAGCAGCTTTGTGCCGCCCCTCTGCCTGGGTCAATGGTGGTGGAGGGGGCAAAGGGCTGACTGGGTCGGGCTGGGGCTGAAGGTGGTCCCCAGGGGCTGGTGCCGGATCACCAGGTCAGTCCTGGGATGAGGATGGGGGATCTCTCGCCGGAACTGGTTCCAGTTTGAGGATGGGGGACCTCCCACCACTGCGGGTGCCTGAGCACCGGGTCGGACCCGGGCTGAGGATTAGGGATCGCCTCCCGAGGCCGGTCCCGGCTCGGGCGTGAAGGACCTCCCACCGGGGCCGGTCCCGGAGCACGGGGCCGGTCCAGTACCATGTTGGTCCCGCCCCCCGAAGCCGGTCCCGACCCGCGCTGGGTCTCCAGCCGGACCCCGTCCCAAGCGACTTCGCTGCCCGGGAGCCCCCGGGACACCCCTCGGTGCGAAGCGAGGCGGGAGCGGTGCCGGCGCGGCGGCTGCCCGGGCCCTGCCCCTGCCCAAATCTGCCGGCGCATCACGGTGAGTGACAGCGGCCCCGGCCCTGCCCAGCCCGCACAACCCGCCGGGCTTTTCCAATCAGGCCGGGCCGGGGAGGGATTTCCTGCCGGGACGGGGCCAGCCTGAGCGGGACTTTGCCGAGCTCCGAGCCGCCCTCTTAGCCGGGCAGTCGGGACCGCGCCGCTCTCTCCGGTCCGCTCCCGGTACCGGACCCGGTCCTTCTCCGCGCAGCTCGGCAAGTTGCTGCTGAGCTTATCCCAGCTCGGTTCGGTTCTCCTCGGCTCGATTCTGTACTTCTCGGTGTGGCTCGGTCCAGAGCGGTTCCTCTGGGCTCGGTTCGCCCCGGTGCGGGGCCAGGTGAGTGGAGCCGCTCGGGCCGCTCTCGGGAGCAGTGGAGCGACTCGTCTCGGGGAGAGGGGTTGAGGCAAAAGTACTCCCCAAGCCCTGCCCCAAAGAGGAGGGTCCCGGGGGTCTCGGGGACCCGACCGGTTCCCACTCCCCGCCTGCCCCTTGGCGTCTCCCCGGGCAGTGCAAAGCCTCCCGGGGGCCTCCCGGGGGAGACGAGCTTCTCCCCCTCCTTCTCTGCCCTGCCCCTTCGGAACCCAGCCTCGGTGCCTACTGCTCTTTTGCATCTTTCCTTCTCCACTTACGTAATTGGTTTGGGTTTGTTTGGGTTGCGCTTCCCCCCCACCCCCCTTCTCTCCCTCCTTTTTCTCGGCTCTGCTTTTGGCTGCGGGAACGTTTGGGATACTTTAGTTCTCCAGGTGGATTCCTGGGCTGGAGACTGAGCTCTGCTGGAGTGGGAGGGATGTTTGCTGTTGCTTTTCCAGCTTTGTGCGTTTCTCGACTTCTTACTTTTGCTGCTGCTCCCCTCTCAGGAGGCTGAAGAGGTGGAGATCGGTATTTGGAGCTCTCGGTACCTCCAAGTAACTCTTTGAGCCTTTCTGGCTCCGGGAGAGGTGGGCAGAGCGCCTGGCGTTCCCAGCGAGGCTGTGCTGGCTTCTTAAATAAAAGAATAAATAAATTCGGCACCCTCAGACTCCCTTTTTGTGAACGCTTTTGAAGAGCACGCGGAGCACAAAGTTGGGTGCAGGGCAGAGGGTTAAATTAAATAGTTCTGAAGCTGGTGTGAAGGAGGTTTCGGGAGGAGATTTGTTTGCGGCAAGGTTAGCCTGAGTCAAGTGGCTGAAACTTTGTTGTAACGTAGATAAGCTGGTGCGGGCGCCCCAGGATGCGGGGAGGTGACAGCGGGTGCTGGTCTCAGTGCCTGGCACCAAACCCCTGAGCAGCTCCGGGGACACGGGGCTCACCGGCTTAAGGACCCATGGGCTCCAGGGGAGCAGTGAATCCCCAGCTTGGGTGGGGGGAATCTCAGCAGCCCCTTTTCCCAGAAGCTAAGCCATCACTGGAGTATCATCCCTCTAGCTACCCTGAATTCTGCTGCACCGCAGGGAGGGCTGGAGCACAGGGAGCCCATGGGGGGTCCATCCTCGTGGCAGCTTCGAGCTTTACTGTGGGTGGGCTGAGCGATGCTGTGTCATGGGACCCGCTTCTGGCTTTGACCCCCCACCCCAGATGCAGGCAGGACCACTCCTCCCACTGTTGCCTTCTCTCCCCCGTGATTTTCATTCTCCAAACAGTGACCTCGATTGCTCAGAGGAAGCGACACCCCCTATTATATAAACGGCTGAGGGCGAGCGCTCTGGGAAGGGAGATGGCAGGTCTGGGCCACGGCTAGGGGAACCAGAGCCAGTTCTGATATGACCCAGACTGACACAAAGGGAGTTGTGGGTTGATCTTGCAATGGCCTTGCAGCTGGCACAGCATGAGCTCCCTGCCCTCCTGCACGCACACTCCTCCCCGAGTGTTGGAGCAGCCTGCCAGATTCACAGCCCTTAACCAGGAGGGATTTTCTCACCACCCAGTTTGGGCAGCCAAGGCACAGCGTGAGAGTATGGGCTGGGAGCTGTGAACTGCTGCTGCAAGACCTGGTGGTCTCTCCGGAATACCTCAGCTGGCCAGGAGATGGGCTCGATCCTCTTCAGAGCATGGTTGTGCTGCTGAACTGCACCCAGCTCCTCACTTGGGCCAGCCAGAGCTCTTGTCCTGGTTAAAGTATGTCTTGGGCCCCAGGGCACCGAGTTTCACGGGTAATTGGAGGGTGGGGGTTTTCCCCCTGCACAGGAGGAGAAGGGTGCTGGGCAGGCTGACCTGCTCCCATGGGCTGCAGAGGACTCTGGATAAACCTCCCCAGCCTCCATCCCTTGGGTGCTGCCCCTAGGAGAGGAGAGGAAAGTGCTGTCTGAAGCTACACGTGCTGCCTTTAGGGAGGGGATGGCGCACATGGTCCCGGGGGGAGGGTGCTGTGTCCATGTCCTCCTGCTCCTCGTCCACCTCCTGACAGCACCCTGGGGAGGTTTCCTCTGCAGGTTCTTCCCTCTCCATTTAACATGAGGATGAGCCAAGTCCCACCAGGACTAAATATAGTCAAAGTATTTGTTCTTCGGCGTGGATACAAAAGCTGTCGCGACGGAGCCGGAAGGTAAATGGCCTTCGAGGGCTGACTCTGCTCTTCCCCTCCGCAGGTCCCGGGCTGCCGTGTCGGGGCTCGGCTGTGTGCAGGGCTCCCCAGCGTGGCTGCAGCGCTGTTGCCAAGAGGAATGCCAAAACGAAGGGGCTAATGAGCACCAGAGAGGGAGGATCTATAACTTCCAGATGGCAAGGAGCCTGTAATGCCTTTGGGAAGAATTAGGGACTCATCGTTGCAGCGGAGCCTGGTGAGGGGAGCAAAACACATCACCTCCAGCTTCAGGAGCACTGTGAGAGGCCAAGGACATCCCAATGCTGACTGTGCCGGCCGCCTTGTCCCAAGCCACCTGGCTTTGTCTCATGGAGCCCTGATGCTGCCGGGAGCCTGTCCCTGAGCACTGAACTATTTCTTGCTTTAATCGATTGCATGTTCTCCAGCCAAGCCCCGTCCGGGTCCTGCTCCTCCCAACGTGGAAAAGGACTTCTGCCCTTAACAGAAAAACTTCTTTTTGGGTTTTTATGTCCCGTGGGATTGTAAAGCATCTTTCTTGTTGGATTTGGTCTCCAATTGAAGCATGTTTTGAGGAATTACAGTCTTACTCCCATGGCTTTATAAACCGCTGGGAGCTGAGGGTTTCTGCCTTCCACGCCGCCGCTGCGCCCACCTGTCTGCGATGGGGCGAGAGCAGGAGCTGATCCAGGCCGTGAAGAACGGGGACGTACCCAGTGTGCAGAAACTGGTGGCCAAGATCAAGGCATCCAAGAGCAGTGAGTACCTGGGCACAGAGCTGCAGGCTCCCTCTCTCCGGCCGGGCACCACAGCCTGTCCTGGGGCATGAGTCCCAGCAGCAGGCTTGGTGCAGCTGAGCCAGGGTGCAAGTGCTGCCTCTGAACCCCACGCAGCAGTTACAGTGCAGCCGCAGGCAGGAGCACAAGTTCAGCCTGTGAGGATAAATGACCAGGCTGTAAGCCATCTGCCCTACAGGGCTGGGGTTCTCCCTGGGCTCCAGGCCAGGGGACCTGAAGTGTGGGCCACTGAGCAGGAATGGGTGAAGGGAAATGGCAGAGGTGGGGGCAAGTGAAGCCACTTGCTGGGGGACATTGCTACAGAGGTTCTGTGGTGATTGCCGCTTGCTCCTGGCCGTATTTATCTTGTGAAAAATTATCATCCCAGCCAGTCGACTGGAACCAATCGTCAGGCCTTGAATTTCAGTCTGGTAATGTTTAACCCTTCAGCAGGGCTGTTTTCTTGCATGTGCTCTCGGAAAGGTCAGTGGCAAACGTGGCTCAGAGCGAGCGTCTGGCTCATAGGGTCCCCAAGGGCGCCAGCATCCTGCAGGCACCGCACAGCATCTGGAGGAGATAGCGGGGGGTGGGAAGGTGGAGGAGCAGCTCATGCCCGGTGTCATGGTGCCCTGATAGAGAGCTGAGCTCCTGGTTACTAATCATGATTTACCAAGAGAAGGCAACTGGGAAAAGTGAATAAAAGGGTGCTGGGTACAGTGTTTGCTGGGGAAAGGTGCATGGGTATGGGGACCCCCTGCCAGGACTGCTCATCATGGGGGGTCTTGTGGGTGTGTGAGGGAAAGTTGGAAGGGGAAAACCTGCTTTGGGGAGGGAGAGGGGAAACCCGGGCAGGAGAAGCAGCTGTAAGGCTTCTTAAGAGTGGCTCAGGGCAGAGAGGCTGGTGCTGAGAAATGTGAGTTAGGCAGAGGATTATAACTGTGAGAAGGGGATCAGCTCCCCTGGGTCAGCTACTGGAAAGCTTCAATGAGGACCAAAACTTGGCAAATTCTGAATGCTGGGCCCTGCAGGAGGGCTGTGGCACATTTCCTCCCTAGAACAGGGAGTACCTGATGCCCCCTCTGGGGTGAAGGAACTGGGGGCCGTTGCCTTCACTAGCAGTTCAGGGATTGCACCCATCCAGGGTCCCTGAGCTGGAGCAGGCAGGTTGAAGGACACTCTGAAGGCAATAAATAACAGTCAGGACCTCAGTGTCCCGCTGACCAACACAACCACATTCCCCTGAGCTGGTGTCCCGTGGCTGGTGGTGTGGGCAGCCTGGGGTGCCTGTGGCTCTCCTCCTCCTGAGCACCCGGAGGGGTGAAGTTACACTTGTTTCTTCTCCCCTCCAGTAATTCCCTCCCAGTTAAACCCAGTCTGTGTTTTCTCTCTGGCATCTTCCCCTCCCTCCAGCCATGGGGCACCCATGTGAGCATGTGTTTTACTCCCCTGCTGCAGCAGTGTCAGCAGCTCCTTCTGCTTATTTTCACTTTATTCCTTTATGAGGCAGAGTGGGGGGGGCCCAAAAGCCCAGACCTCTGCAAGGCCACCCTGCAGCCCTTTGGTGGGGTTCCCACGCTGGACCTTCTGAGGGGGGCTTGCCTTGTCCCAGGGGCTTGTCCCCAGCATAGAGGGCATCACTACTCCCCATGCCTTATGGATCCCTCTCTCTCCTCTGGCCCATGCCATGTGAGCTGAGCATTTGCTGCATTCGCTGCTCATTAAAGCCCCTTTCCCATATGACAGCCTGAGATGCTGATTATTTTTATGTGTGGGTTTTGGTGTCGGCGTTTTTTGTTGTTGGTCGGTTGGGGGTTTTATATATATATATAAAAATCCCTCTAAGAGTCCTTCTGCTGTCTCAGTGGATTGGGAGCTCGGTCGCTGTGATCAGCCCTCTGGGGCTTCCTGTGCCTAAAAAAGTCACTGCACGTAAGCAAAAAAAGAAAAAAAAGAGCGAGAAAAAAATAAATCAAGCGCCAGTCCCGGCAGCGGGAACTTCAGGGACACGTTGTTTAATATTCACCGTGCGCAGCCTCCTCCCCGCGCAAGCGCTGCCGCGCAAGTGGGTCACGGCACCCATTATTATAAGGCGGTGGGGCGGGCAGGGAGAAAGGTTTTTTTTTTTTGCAGGCAGGAGGGGAAGGGCAGGCGTCCTGCCTGCGAGAAGGGGACGTTGGGACGATGCCGTGGTCGCTTCATCAGCCGGGGATGGCGAGGCGGGGCGGGGGGAGATGTCCTTGGGGAGAAGCGGCGGCTCCTGCCGAGCTACCGCGCTTTGCTGAGTGAGGTTCCCCGGCGCACAAACAGAAACGTCCCGCTTCGTCCTGCTTTTTTAATTTCCTTCTCTCCCTCTCCCCCCCGCCCGCCTCCCCTCTGCGTCGGAGCGCTGCAGAGTTTAATTGAAATTGTTAAACGACCCGTCACGGCTTTGGCCTTTCTCCCCGCCGATCAATCACGTCCCCGCGTTGGCCGCGCTCGCCAACAATGCAGCAGTTGGCCGGGCCAGGGCGGCTGCTGCGGCACCAAGGGGCTGGGGCTCCCAGGGGAGGCGAGAGGCAGAGCCCCATCACCAGGGCTCTTGTCCCTGGGAAGGGGTGATGGCTTCTGGATCCGGACGATAACTCAGCAAGGTTTGAGTGTCCTCATCCCTGGATGTGCAGGGCTAAGGGAGAGAGGATGGGGTGATGCTGGGGCTGTGTGCGATGCCCCTACAATAGCCAGGGGGCTTGAGGAGCTGTGGAAGGTGATGGGAGCTGGACTCACTGTTTGCCTTCCTGGAGGGAGTGGTGAAGGTTTTTGTTTAAACGTGTGCAAAGTGCAAAGAAAGGGCAGCAGCTGAGCAAACTGGTGTTAAACTCCCAAGGACAGGGAGTGAAGCCCTGCTGGGGTTCAGCCACGGCCTTAGGGAGGTTCAGCCAGCTTCAGGCAGCCACTTGCCCCATTTCACCCACTATGTTAGGGTTTTCCAAACCTTGAATATATCAAGGAGAGGGAGCCTGGGACTCAACTGTGATGGGGTTGCGACCTAGCAAGTTGTTAAATGCTCGTGAAGCTTGCAGAGGGGCCTGGCTTTATTCCCCACGCCTGGGCTGATGCCCCTCATTGCTGCATCCCGGCAGCACAAAGCATAGCAAGGTTTTCTCAAGAGCAGTGCTGGCCCTGGGATGCTGCTGTCACACATCTGGCTGGGCAGGAGAGGGATGATGCAGTTCCACGTGCTGAGAGACTGCAGCAGGCAGATGTGGGATAACTTCTTCCTTCCCTCCTTCCTCCCCTCCCTCCCCTCCCTCCCCCTTAAATTTCCTCCTAATCCCTAGTAGCTATATCAGCATAAGCCCCAAAGCATGAGGTTTAATATCACTCCTGTGATTTTTTTAGCCTTTGCCACCCATGCTGTCTCCCTGTCCTCTGCAGAAACACCCACCCTCCTGCCATGTCCTGCTGGCCTTTTGCCTTCTCTCAGGTGTTTAGGGGAGAAGTTGTTTCTTTTTGCAGTTTGGAGGTAATTTTGCAGTGATGTTAGATGCACCTTTGCACCACCTGGCAAGCCCAGCGTGCCATCCCCCCCCACTGAGGAGGACTATCTTCCTCTTCACTGCTGTTCCTAAGGAAGCTTTGTCCTCGGGTGCTCCAGCTGCTCTGCTTGGCCTGGCTGCAGTGAGGAGCTAGGACCAGCCTTGGGCAGGATCCTTATCATTTCAGGCTCTGTTACACCCGATGGCTTTCCCTGCTGGCAGTGGCACAGGGATGTCTGGGCACCATGCCCGCTCCAATCCTGCCCTGGGCAGTGCAGGCGGCTGGACCCGGCCCTGCCACTGAGCCCCAGCGAGGCCCTGGCCGTGTCCCTGGAAGCCCAAGTTTCGAGGACATGTACCCAAGCGTCCTCAGCCGTGTCCTCCCCTCCTCTCCCCGCGCTGTAGGTCTGACGGGCTGGACCGGCTCCGCAGCCGCACGCCGCCTTGGAAAAGCTGTGGGCACGCCTGCGGAGAGACGCCGAGAAACTCTGCCGAAACGGGCAAAACTCCCTCTGCCGCCGACACCGAGCCAGGAGCGGGGCGAGGCGCCGTGCCCAGGGGAGCCTGGCTGGCGTCGGCCCCGTGCTGGGGACCCCACCGCCCCGCAGCCTGCTGAAACCTGCTTTTGAACCAGCCCGCCGTGGGTGGGTGGCGGGAGGGGGAGAAAATTGGCTTCAAAGGCTCCGGCGAGTGTGACGGCTGCAGCTGTTGTGGCACGGCGAGGGGTCCATCCATCTCCTCCCGACTTGCCCAGGATGGAGGTCTCCTCCAGCAGCCTGGTGGCTTTTGCCATCTGCATCCAGGTTGTCCCAGCTTTTGGGAGGTTTAGCCCTTTTCCTTCCAGCTCTCTCACCAGGAAGGAACGGCCCTGTGCGGGCAGTGATGGAGGGAGGAGGGAACAGGCTTTTGCTTTTCAAAGCTGGCCTCTAACAGGTGTTGAGTTTGGAAAGGGGCCCAGCTGCCACCGGTGCACCCAGAGCTGGGCAAAGCATCACCGTGCTGAGCGTGAGAGATAAGGCAGCAGGAGCCTGTGCTGGCCATCACCCACACCAGTGGGCACAGCCCTGTGCCCCCCTGCACTTCACCTCCCTGTGTTCACACCTTCACTCTTCCCCTGTCCCAGGCCTGTATTTCTGTCCTCAGCCTTTGAAAGCTCAATGGCAGGGCAGCCTGTGGTTCTTTGCCCTCAGCCTGGGCTACCCGCAGCTGCCTTCTCCTTGCCTGGGTGAGAAAGTTTGGGGAAAAAAAGGCCCAGTTTTGGGGAAGGGGACAAGTGTGGGGCCTGTCCTATCTACTCTGGGCTATGCTGCCATGCCTTGGGGATGACTAGGCAGCACTGGAGTGTCCCCAGGAGGATGTAGAAGTCCCTTAGGGCAATGGATGGCTGGCAGCCATCCCTGGTGCCACAGGCAGGAGGGGGATTTCCATCCTTCAGGCATTTCCTGGTGACTCAGTCCAAAGCAGGGGGTTCAGCTGCCCCTTCCCAAGGGCTGCAGGGCCTGTTTTGGCTGTTTGACCCAGAAACATAGGACAATTCAGATGACACCCAGCTTGAAAGGCAGACAGGGAGGGCAGCCCCCAGCCATGGAACAGTGTGTACCTGGGCTGCTGGTGGCACACGGGTGCTGTAATGGGGACGGTGCTCCCCAGGGCTGCACCCAGACAGGGGGACGTGGCAAGGACACACCACCAGCACAGGCTTCCCATCCTCCAGCTGGGAACATGGATGTGCTGAATGCACAGAACAGCTTCCAGGCAGGATGGAAAGGGTGGAAGAAAAACTTTCAGGGAGTTTCTTTTAGCATCGCTGCGCTCTTCCTCCTCCTCCTCTTCCTCCACATTCCCTTAACAGAGCTTCTGGCTCTGAAGACCTTGACTGCGACCTAGAAAGGGCTCGCAAATCATCCCTCTGTGGGACCAAGTTGAGCCTCTGTGGACCACAACCACCTCGCCAGCATCTTCTAATGGGGATGGTGGGAAGGAGAGGAGCAAACGATGGGATCGAAGCGGCGATCAACAGCATCCCGCATGGAAGATGGTTTCCAGCCGGCCGGGAGCGCGCCGTGGCGCGCTCCCGGCCGGCTGGAAACCATCTTCCATGCGTTATTGCCCCAGTAAGAGTTAAAAGAGGGGCTGGAGGCCGTGCGTGTGTGTGTGCATGCACGCGCCCTGCTTTGTTTTTAAAAGCTCCTCGGCGCTCCTGGCTCCCCGCCAGAGCCGGGGCCCTGCCGCTGGCAAAACCTTCAGCAAAGGAGTATGAAAGGGGCAGAAACTAAACAACAATAACCCACCTTTTCTTTCCTTTTCTTTTTCTCCTCTTTGTTTTTTTTTGTTGCTGGGTTTTTGTTTCTGGCTCCTCTAGCAAAAGGGGGTGGGGGAGGAGTTGTGGTGGAGCGTTCCAAGTTTCCCACAAATCCCATCCTGGCTTCTCCCCCCCCCCCCCAAAAAAAAACAAGAAGGGATGGAGAGGGAGGGACGTGCATGAACCTCGGAGGTGCAACATCATCAGAGCCTTGCCGAGGTGTCCCGGTGAGTCATGGACCTGTCTGGAGATGCCCAAAACTGCTTGGAAATGGCTCTGCCTGGGTGATCTTTACCCTCCCAGGGAAGGTCTGGGTACTTTTGTCTATCCCTTTTTTCCTATGGGACGCCTGGGGGCTGTGGCAGCCTGTGCCTGGGGTGGGTGCGTTAGGCACCCTGAGCTGTTTGCTACCCCAGGGGAGAGAGGCCGGAGCTACAGCCGAGCCCAGCTTCGATGGAGAGATAAGGGAGCAGGGAAAACCTGCGTGCACGGCAGGTATGCAGCTCCCACAGCATCCCAGGCCTGGTGCAACACGTCCGGCTGCGCTTCCGCCAAGCCCTGCCAGCGCCGCTCCCTTGCCGGGCCCCAGCCAAGGCTGTGCAGAGAGCGTGTGGCTGCCGGTGCCGCCACTGTGCCCAGACCCCCACTTCAGCCTCCACCGGGTGCCATTCCAGGAGCCAGAGCCTGTATTGGCCAACCTCGGTGGGCGGCTGTGCCGTGAGGGGTGAAAACTCCCAGGATTTCGTAAGGCCGGCTGCGGGCACGGCTGGTTGTGTAAGGTGCCCTGTCTGCTTGTGAAGGGAGTCAGCGAGTACGCTGCAGGCGTCTAGTGCCTGGCACGTGGGTGAGCCTGCCAGCCAGGCTACCTCAGGCTCTCCCAGGCTCTCCTGCTTGTTTTGCAGGTGCCTCTTGCCCCCATGGAGCGTCAGGGTCTGGCTGATTGTCAGCCCTCGCTTCTCCCCCTTGAGGAGCCCATCTTGGGGCTTGTTTCTTTGCCAGGATGGGCATGGCTAAGCCTGAAGGGGGTTTTCCAGCTGGAGCTAAACTGGGTACAGACAGCAACAGAGAGAGCATGGATAGGGAGTGCCGTGGACATTCCCCTTCTGTGGGTGTCCTCTCTCCCTGGGCAGGAACACCCAACTCACAGCTTGTGCAGCTCCTCAGGGACCTCCCTGGATGCGTCCTCACCATGGCAAGGCCACATAAGCACCTCCTGCCTCATTGGCCTCTAAAAAGGGCCAGAGTCCTCCCTGGTAGCTAATCATTGCCTACGCAGGTGCATGGCAAGCCCAGCTGGCAGCGTGGGGGCTGGCAGAGCCACAGCAGCTGAGATTGCTCTGGGCTGCAGCCCAGGTTGCTCCAGTCGGCCTGAAGCACCTCAGGTTTGGTTTTATTGAGCTGACGCTGGTGGGAAGGACTGCATGAACCTTCCTGGCTTCCCTGAACGAGCAATTGCTAATCCTGCTGGGATAAAAAGAAGAGAAAGACTCCTCCTTGCAGGGATTTGAAGAGGTTCCTGCAGAGAGAGGGGAGTTGTGGCTGCCCATGCTCTCTGCCTCCAAACCCAGAGGGCTGCTCAAGCCTCGGAGGATCCCTCTGCTTCCTTCTCGGTGGTGCTGGGGCTCAGGCATCTCTCTCTCTTGGAGCATCTGTCCCACTGGTTATATTTAGCACCATGTGCTGGGCTGCACATGGATGTCCTGGAGCTGCTTCTCCATTCTCTCCAAGCCTGGTGTGGATGTGGAGGGGACCATCTCTGAGCCTCCAAAGTTACTGTTTTGCTCTGGCTCAGTGCAGCCTGCTCCGAACAGCTGTGGCTGTCTGGGGCTGAATTCACACCAGGTGTCAGTGTCACCATCACTCACAAGTGTTTTCCTGGGTAAACATCTCCCCGGAGCAGCACAGGTGGGTGTCTCTGCTCAACATAGCATCACCCAGGGACAGCCTGGGCACTGGCACAAAGACTAACATACGGCCATCAGCCCTCTGAGCCCCCACGTACGTTCAGCTCTGGCTGGGGCTGGGGGACGTGGGGTGCCGTAGGGTGGGTGGCACAGTGCAAAAAGGAGTGCCTTTTCCTACAGAAAGGAGCTGAGGGGGTGGGGGAACCCTATTTCACCCTCTGCACCCTCCTCTTTCTTCCTGCCATCCCCCCGGAATGCTGTGAGGCAGCGGGCGGGGGTTCCAGTGCTCGGCTCCCACGTCTTGCCTCCGCCGCCAACTCGGGCTTGCCGGGGCCGTTCCCGACACGCACCCGCCGTGCTGCGAAGGCATAAACAGATCGAGTTGCCGGCAGGGGTCCAGGGAGCGGGCAGGCCTTGGCTTGTGTCCCACCACCGCTCCGTCGGGCCGGGCTGCGGGGAGCACCGAGGCTGGGGCATGGAATGGAGGAGACTGGCTTGAGGGTGGGGATCCCCGCAGGCGTCGAGGTCCCTGCGGGAAGCTGGGCATGACCCTGGCTTGATGAGGGGCCGGTGATGCTGCCCCTGCCTCAGTTTACCTCTGGTGCTGAGGTGAGCCTGCTGTTCAGGGGTTTAGAGGTGTTGATGTGCTGCCTCAGAGCCCCCTTCCCCGTCCCCACGTGGGAAACTGCCAACCAGAGTTCAGCTTGTGGATGGGAGTCCTCAGACCCATCCCACCCCCCCTTATTCACTGCGTTTGTATTCTGATGCCTTTGACCTTGCTGTAAATCAGCCCTTGTCCCTCCTGTGGTACGTGGCGGGGACGACAGGGCTGCTCTGTGCCGCCCTTGTTCCCAGCTGGTCCCCGAGCAGCTGCTGGCCGGCTCAGGCGCCTGGGCTGGGCAACAGGAGGAACCCACTGCCCTCCCTGCTGGCCCTGGAGCAGCTGGGACAAGGGGAGTGGGACAGGAACGTGTCTCCCAAAATAACTCAGCAGCCACCAAGGCCCCCAAGGGGAGGGCGAGACAGGCGTGGGGTCCTGATGTGGGTTCCTACTTCCACCCCAGGGACAGGGAGATGCTTCTCCTGGGACACAAGAGTCACCAGCTGCTAAGTGACTTTATCAGTTCGAGGCTGCTTCCACCTGGGTGGTGCAGGGCATTGTGGAGATGTAGCTGTCACGTCTGTGTCCTGTCCACTGCAGATGAGTCCTACTGCAGACTAAGGTTCTGGGGGAATCCTAAGCTGCTGCATCCGGGTGAAAACATCCCACCCCAGCCAAGGCACAAGGAAAATGCCACCAGCCAGATGCTCTGCTGGATTTTTGGCGACAGCTTCTCTCACTTCATAGCATTGCCCAGCAAGCTGGAAACCTGGGCGGGCAGCCGGAGGGTCTGACCTGGCTGGCAAAGAGCCCTCACACTGGGCACAGGCAAGGCCCCATCGCCCTCCCCAGCCTTGGCAAGGAGAGGAGAGAGCAGCAGTGGGTTTGTTTCTCTTAGGCTGCTTGTCCCAGGCTGGAAGGAGCCTGGCCTGTTCCCACTGGGGACGGATTTGTTTCTCTCCCTTTCTCACTGGGAGCAGTGTGGAGCAGCCAAGCAGTTCCTGCTTTCTCTGCTAGAATATCTTGCAGCAAGGATGGGAGCAACAAGAGGAGACAAGTGCCCTCTGCACCCTTGCCACTGCTGGAGAGAGGACTTGGAAAAGGCTCCCTCCCATCCCTCATGGCTTGGGAGCACTGAGCAGTCTCTGCTGGGTGAGATCCTCTTGCTCTTTTCCAGTGCAGATGCCACAAATCACTGCAGTGCCATGGCACCTGCTGGAGCAGTCACCCCTCTAGCATCTCTTGAGACCAGCCCAAGAGCCAGAGTCCATGTTTCAGCTCTGTTCAGGGGGGAAGGAAATGGTTTGTTCACGATGTTCAGATCCACGCCACAGTTCAGATGGAGCTGGACAGCCCCTTGCATCACTTGCAAAGAGCCTCTCACTTTGGCCATAGAGGGTAGAGGCAGCAGCCCCCCACGAGTAGAAGACCTTGGTACACAGGGAGGAAAACCCAGATCCTAGACTGTCTGCCCCATCCTTCACAAACTGGGCTGTACACATCCCAGGGGACCCTGCTGACATGTCCCTGAGCAGGGCTGGCAGCAGCACCAGCTTGGCTTATGGGGTCAGGGCTGAGGAAAGGCATCCACAAGGTATTTTTAACCACGGGTGACTGCAAACCCCAGTCGTGCAGCTGCCAGCAGCGGTCTGAGGTTAGTCCTCGAATGCCGAAGGTTGATCCCCGTGGGCTGGTGGAGGGGGCAGGCTTTGGGGAAAATTCAGTTCCCAGTCATCAGGGCCTCAGGAAGGAGTGACAGCACTTGAACCATCGACCTTCTGGGTGACCTCGAGTGAACAGCTTCACCTCCCGCTGCCTCCCCTCCCATCCTGTGTGTGTCTTGCCTAGATTAGAGCATCCAGGGTGGGGACAGCCACTCTGCTCCGGGCACACAGCAGCTCCCCTGGGGCCAAAAGGGAGGATGTCACAGGGTTTGCCGCAAGGATGCTTCAAGTACTGGTTCCACTGGCCGGAGCAGCTCCTAGATGCTGGCTGCCACAGTGGGTACCAGCCTGACAGTGATGGAGACAGAGTGACATAAGGCCATGGCAGCCCTGTATCCCAGCCTCAGCCTTGCCCTGTTGTCAGGAGCTGCACAGTTTGCTGCAGCCATCTAAGCAGCAGTGGAGGGCTGGGTTCTCCTTTTGCTTCCTTAAGCTCGTGGGGCTTTGTTGGCCACTCTTGGTTGCTCTAGTTTTTATCTGGGGCTTATTGTCAGAACCATAAAATAAATAGCTACCTGCTCCTCCAGAGCGTCAAAACCCTCCAGGTGTAGGTGGGTTGCTGCGTCCCTGCCTGCCCTCCCTAATTAACTGTTGCTCAGCAAATCCAGACTTAGTGACCTGCCCTAATCTTCCTGTGCAAGGCAAGCCCTTCAGCTTCTGGCTCCTGCTGCTCACCTCTCACACCCCCCCAAGCCTCTCATGTGCCCTGTGAGCTTGTATCATGTTCACAGCCCTGGGTACAGGATGGAAGATGGTACCCAGGAAGCAGCATCCCCCTGTGCAGGGCTGCTGAGGTTGTTTTCCTCAACCAGCAGCTCCCTCTGTCCCACACTCACACCGCTCTCCCTGTTCCCCCCACATCCTGCTTCCCCTCTTTCTTCCTCCCATTGACCGTCTGCTGCTTGGATTATTTTTCCCCTGGTGCTGCAGCCTGCAATTTTCCCAGGTTGAATCTGCCTGGGTTTTGTTCTCCTAATCTCTCTAAGTCTGTTTTGTGTTATTTCTGCCCTTGTCAATCTGTTGAGCATCCTCCACAGATTATATTCATGTGCTGTTTGCTGGTATCACGTTAATGAGGAGGGTGGGGGGGTGGCTGTGGGTGCAGCCTGAGTACCTGTGGGGCACTGGAGCCCTTCAGTCCCTTCCCTGGCTCTCAGTATGGAGCCAGTATGGCACCAACTGAATGGGAGTCGGGGTGCATCGTTAATGCTGGACCAGATGCTCTGCTGGTCCCCATGTCCAGAAGCCCAAGGGTGGCTCAGGGCCCTGTGGCATGCCCAGTGATGCCCTGTGGGTGAGGGCAGAGCTCACACTTGGCTGCTGGCCCCTGCTGCTATCGCCCCATCTCTTCCCGCTCAGGAGGCGTCCTGTCCTTTCGGAAGGATGGGGGAAATGGAAAAGGCTCCACCTCTTCCCTGGGCAAATACAGCTCCTCTGAGTTCATATCCTGGAGAGCGGAATAGCCAGGTCCCAGCAGGGACGGTGACTTCACCTCCCGGTAACGCATTTCCCTGGCCAGCCCTTGTATCTCTGAAGGAGCTGCCTGCCTTCCCCCATCCGAAGCCTTTCCCAGCTGTTTCCATTGTGGCTGGGGCTGGGGGATGCAGCTTTGGGTCCATGGGGAAGGGGTGTTAACTGCTTCCTCTTGCCAGGGGAGCTGTGCTGGGGTGCATCACTTTCGGGTAGGCAGCTGGTATGAACCCCCAAATTATTGCAGGGAAGGGGAGTGAGCACTGCTCCTCCCAGCACACAGCTGAGACCCTTCGGGGGGCCTGAAACTCAGAGGATCACAGGTGGCTATTCCAAGGGGTGTATCTAGTCCCAAAGGGCTCCTGGGAGGCTGTTTTCCTCTCCTTGATGTTTGCTCCCCCCATCCCTGCTGTGGCCACCAAACCTCAGGGGGTGAGAGGCAAGAGCTGCACCTTCTTCCCAGCTGCGTGGATGGGGACACAGTTTCCGACTCTGCTTTTCCTTTCATTGTTCTGGGAGCCTTCACTTTGAACAAGCTGCCTGTTTTTTCCTGCTTTGCTTGTGGGGGGAAGTATCTGGGGGGAAATTGAGGGTCTGGCCGGGGGTCCCGGGGCGTGAGTGATCGATGCCTGTGCTGAGCAGGGATGCTTCCCCTGCTCCCTCCTGCTGCCAACTCTGAAAAACTTAATTGTTGGCTATTCCTTGGGAAAAAAGCTGCCAGCCTTTCCCAAAGAAGGAAAAAAGCTCCCAGCTGACTCTGTGCGTTGCAGCCATGTCCTCAGACCCTCCCCTTTGCACGTTGTGTGTCCCCAGTCCAGCCCAAGGGAGGAAGGCAGATGCCTTGGACTGCTCAAGCTCTTCTGCCTTTGCCACTGCCTACCTTCCCCAGCATCCACCATCACGTCTGAATGCAGGACAGGAGAGCTTAGAGGAGAAGGCACAAGTGACAACTGGAGCCAAGCTGCCAGAGAAGGCTCAAATGTACCATCAGCAGAGACAGCTTGGGTTCTGCATGGCTTTAAGCCATATGATTTGGGGCTCAGGCCCCAGGGTCAATGGTGGAGGCTGTTGAGGTTAGAGACAAGCAGGCTGTGTTTTGGTGTGAGGATGGTCACAATGCAGGGATGATGTGAGAAGCTCCTGGCAGGTTGCTGCACAGACTGGGGATATTTCAGCTGGACACAGGCTGCTGAAACCAGAAGTGGGGCTTGGGTGTGCACACCCTGGGAAGCATCAAAGAAGGGAGGGTCCACGGTGTCTCCTCCCTGGGTTTGGTGGGTTTCTCAAGGGAGGAAGACACCAATTATTCTCAAGGAGTTGCCAGACGCTGGTGTAGGGAAAGATAAGAGGTTCCCTGCCATGTTGCACTCTTCCATTGCTGCCATTTGCCAATCAGCTTCCTTGATTGCAGCCTCCCCATCCCTGCCAGTTAACCCAGTGGCTTGCCCCAGTCAGACCCACCCCACAGTGCCTGGCCTTGGTGGAGGACCTGTTTGTTGGCTTTGGTGGGGAGCCCATTTGAAGGGATGCTATGAAGCCTCAAACCCTGGCACAGCCACTTGTGGGCAGGAAAGTACTCGTGGCATTTGGGCACCTGTGACATTTGGATGCAGGGACCAGCTCAGCTGGGTATCCCAGGTGGCAGCTGCTTGGCAGCCAAATTCACTCACCATAATCATAGGGGCCCAGAGAACTGGGCACAGCGCTGGGCTTGGTGTTTGGGGTGTGGGCTGGTGGCTACAACAGGCAGCCAGGGTCAGGAGCCCTTGGCTGTTACCCAGCTTCCATCCCAAGCTTGCTGAGCAGCTTTGGCTGAGTTTCTTAATGTCTGTGTGGCCCAGCTCCTTCCCTATCGAAGCAGGGGAATCTCTTCTGAGCCTGTTGGGAAACTGCAGCTGAAGCAGCCAGCTCGCTGGGAGGCTGCGCCGGGAGGAGCTGGCTGTGGGTGACCGCAGCGGACGTGCCTGTGGATGGAGAGGTGACAGGGAAGGGTGATTCCTGCAGGAGAGGGATGGATGCCACTTCTTTGGGTCTGGATATTGGGTGAGATGTTGAGTCTCTCCTGACCCACCACATGCCAAGGCAGGGCCACCTGAGGCCGGCGGTGCAGGTCACAGCCAGGCAGGGCAGGGCAGGTGAAGCTGCCACCTCCAGCCCCCAGGAGGATGTCACCACCATCAGAGAGGGCTGGTGCTCTGCAGGATCACAGCTGATTAGCTTCTTCAGCTGGTTTATGGCTTAGTGGTGACAGTGCTCAGGTGGATTTTATTTTCCCAAGAGGGTATGTGCATATCTTGGGTGCGTCCTTCTCCCACCAGCCAGGGCAGCAGGATGGTGTTCCTGCAGTGCCCAGACAGAGCACCCCTGCCTGCAGGGTACTCATGGTCAGTAGTGCAGCTCATGGCTGGATGTTCATGGTGTAGAGCCACTTGGGCTGGATCTTGAAGGATGCTTATGATAGAGGGATGCTCAGTCCTGCAGCATGGATAGGGCTCACGTGCAGCCAGCGGTGTGGGGATGAGATTTCCCAGGGCAAGGCAAAGGGATGAAGGTCTGTGAGCAGCACCAGCAGGAGGGTGAATTTTTTCAAGGTGTCTCTGGTAAGGAGGTGGATCTCCAGTTGTAGATCTGTGCTGTGGCCGTACTGGGTGGACAAAAGTAGGGGGACCACAGCAAAAGCACTGCTTTCTGGAGCCTGGCTCTCCCTGTGAGAGTCAGGGCATGAGTCTCCAAGGGACACTTTGGGACACACACAGGATATTTGGGCATTTCCTTCCCCACCCAAACCCAGGCAAGGTGTGTGGCTCCTTCCTAGGAGGTGGTGAGTGGTTCACTACTTTGGAAGGGTTGTGTCCATTTCTGGGACCTCGGGGCAAAGCTCACAAGGACAAGCTCTCCAGGGAAGGGTATATGGTGACACAGGGTGCTTGGTGTGCTGGCACAAGGGGTACCAGCTGGGCAGGGCATGGGCACGCCTGGCTCCATGCAGCCGGCACAGCCGGCGCCAGGCAAGTGCCCCGGGGGGGTAAATACAAGTTGGTGCCGGGCCGGCTGCCAGCGGTGCGAGTGAGGCATCAGCCCTGACCAGCAGCAACCTGGGTGCCCCCCACAGATGGGGGATGCAGTGCAGCCCTGTGGGGAAACTGAGGCATGGGGGACAGCAGGGCAGAGAGGCTGCTGGGCTGGGGGAGCTGGTTGGAAACATGCCGCGCGGGGCTGCACCACCTTGGTCTCTGCCACCAGCCAGGCTCCAGAAGGCTGAGGGCTGGCGCTAGAGTGTGCCACAGACGAGGGTCTGGGCCCCGTGCGATGAGCGGGGGGACCGCGCTGCCTTCGGCACGGCCGGCGTCCAGCGGAGCACACGGGGCCGACATTCGAAAGCAATTTGCCGGAGCGCGCCGGGGCCGCTCCCCGCCTGCCGCTTGGCAGCGCCGCGCCGCACAGAAGCTCCCTGGCTCCCCCGGGGCCTCGCTCAGCCTGAGCTCATCCTGCCTGGGCCCGCGCCGCGCTGCAGGCGGCAGGGCGAAGCGAGGGGGGGGCCCGGTGGGACCCCTTGCAGAGGTTGTGTTGGAGAGTGGGGCCGAGCAGGGGGAACCCACGGCCGGAGTTAACCCTCGGGGTGCATCAAGCCGGGCTTTTAGCAGGGCCTGTTGTGACAGGATGAGGGGTGATGGTTTGAAACTAAAAGAGAGAGATTCAGACTGGAGAGAAAGAGGAAATGTTTTACACTGAGGGTGGTGCAACCCTGGCCCAGGCTGCTCAGAGAGGTGGGAGATGTGTCCCATCCCTGGAACCATTCCAGGTCAGGTTGTCTGGGGCTGTGAAACAACCTCCTCTAGCTGCAGATGTTGAAGGCATTCTGTGCTGGTGAACGGGTCCTGGCAGCCTAGCTGTGCTCTGTTTTCTCCTCCGTCCTTCTGACCATCTTCTCTGCTTGTGCCAGGGTGCTTGGCTTCTTTCCTACCCCTGATTTACCTTCCAGCCTGGCTGCAAACCCTCCAGCAGTGATTTACCCAGTTAGAAACTGGGGGCGAGCTGTTTCCCTTCCTGCCTGAGGTGGGTGCCAGTGTTACTGCCTTCACATTTGGGAAGAGCCCCAAAGGGAATGCTGCTCCCAGCTCCGCCTTTGGGACCTCCTGCTTTCCCAGCCACCCACACCACGTCCTCATGGTCCTGCCCCATGTCCTGACCTTTCTGGGCTGCAGGAGCAGGGAAGTAATTTAAGGAATGTTGCTTGGGGAGAGGAGTAAAGACACAGGCATTATGCCATGCAGATGCTAACAGCTGCCTCCTGGGTGCAGGGAGCAGGCAGGGACACCTGCCGTGTCCTGGGACACCCACCACATCCTAGCCCTGCTTACAGGACCCCGGTGTCCAGTCTGGTTCCCTTTATGGAGCAGGTCAGGGATGGGATTTTGGGGTGAGCTCTCACTCTTCAGATAGTGGGCATTGCTCATCTCCAGGACCAGCCCCTGGGGGCTGTGGGATGTTTCTGCCTCTTTTGGGTGTGCTTGTGCTCAGTGGGCATCTCCATCGAGCCCTTCTCTTCCCAGCATTGTCTGCCCAGCTCTGCCTCTCCTCCTCCATCCCACCCTTTCTCAGCAGCAAAACCTGGTGGCAATTTTCACCTGCAGCTGATGGAAGCAAACCTGCCTTTGGTTACCCCACAGAGCATCCTTTGAAAAAAACCAGCTAGGGGGCAAGGTGGTCATTGGAGGGAGGGGGAGGTGATGGCTTCAGGGGCATTGCCCACAGCTTAGTGGAACTCTTCATTTGTTTTATATTGACTGCATCCTTCCAGCAGCAAATGCTCTCCAGCCCTTCCTGCTCCCTAGTTGCAGAATCTGTCCCAAGACTTTTGGAGGGACAGGATGAGGCCTTTGCCCACTCACAGCCAACCCTGTTCCTGGCTGTGCTGTGTGCTCCAAGTGTGATCTTGCCTCCATGAAAGTGGTACCACAGAGGCTGGTGGTTGCCTTTGCTCCATCACTCGGATCACAAGTGGCCAGTGCACAAGTGAAATGTTCGTTTTTCCTGGCTGGTGGGGGCTTAGCCTTAGTGAAAACCCTGGATCCTGAGCTTTTGGGCATTAAGGGGCTGGGAGGGAAAAGTGAGAGCTCTGCTGAGCAATGGCTTTGAGAGCTGATTTCTTTAGGAAGGGCTTTCTGTGTTGATGGACCCACACTGAAGATGAACAGCCCCTGGAAGAGGTAATTAGGGTGATCCTGCCCCCATCCCTTCAGCTGTGGCCACAAGTCACGAGTCCTTCACCAGCAGCCACTCCAAGCCCATTTTGCATTAATTAGGCTGTTTACAAAACACTGCAAATTGCAGTAATGAACACACCGGTCCTTGGTTTCCTTTAATTATCCATTTGCATAGTGAATGAGCTGGGCCCCTCTTCAGCTCTCCCTTCTAGAGGGGATTTGCCTGGGATCTGCCGTGTGAGGTGAGCAGAGACCTTGAAAGAAGAGGCAAAGAGAAGGGAGCGGAGGAGAAGGAG